>NC_140995.1:96788407-97531767 GCF_052327205.1 Somniosus microcephalus | reverse complement strand
TTCGCTATTTCAAACTACTGTACTATATAATCATGAACACATCAAAAATAGCAATGGGAGAAGGTCCAAACTAACATTCTAGTGTGCTACTGTGTCTCACTGCACTTTCAGCCCTGGTATTCCTCTGAAGCATGACACAGACACAAACTTCCACCCCCTTTCTCTGCTTCCTTAATCCCAAGGGGGTAATGCTAGCCTATTGTTAGCTCCTACCTTCCTTTTCTGCAGATCCACCACAGTAACAGGGGGCACTGTCGGAGGAAATGATTATGAGGTGGAAGAAAAACAGAGACAACTACCTCATGGTCAACTATGATGATCACAAGTACAATAATGATAAAAATAGAGATGATAGTAGACTGAAGCCTACCCATGAGTTCCTGCATAGACCTCCTGCTTCCTGTTCCTCTGTTGAACACCCTCCAACTGACTTCTTATGTCACTCATGCCTTCATCCTCAGGCAGCAACTCAGATACCTTACCCTGGGGACAATTAGATAGTGTTAGTGATGATGTGGCACTTGGCATTGGGTGCATGACGGAGCTGGAGGACTGGGAAGACAATGGGCTCGATTTTGCCAGGCCCGAGGAGGCGTGTGAGGTGTTAAAATCGCAAAAACTGGCATCGGGCCCGATCCCGCCTCCATCCCGCCTCCGAGCAATTTTCCCAAATGCGTGTTTTCTGACCCCGTTTCCATCCCGCCTCCAAGAGGCAGGATGGGACCTTAAGGCCCTTAACAACCAGTTAAGTGCCTCTATAATCCCATTTTGAGGGTCCTTTGTGATTTTAACAGTTTTCCCACTGTTGTGTCAGTACCTTTTTTACCTAGACACAATTAGAACTCAGAACTCAGAGATTCCAACATGAAGTGCTTTATTCGAAGGGAAAGGGAAGTTCTGGAGAGTTCCGAACAAAGAGAGCTAAACTTAACCAAGAGAACACCCAACCATTTATCTGCTGTGACAGCGCCACCACAGGTGGGAGGAGAACACAAAATACATAACATATTCCTCCCCTCTTAAATGGAAGGTCCACATTATTCCTCAACAGGTAAGTTACTTTCAATGCACTCAACTAACCTAGGGTAGAGGTAGACTGCCTGAACCCCTGATTTTACCCTGGGGTTTATTCTGCCCCAGTCTTGTGGGTAAGTCGCTAAACTTACAGATCCAAGCGTCTTGGAGGCCGCCGCTCTCTGACAGGATACCGGCGGTCATCGCTGGCTTCCACAGCAGTAGGCATTGACACAGGCCTAGATGGAGAAGGTGCCTGTGTCAGTCGAAAGTCAGGAGTTTGCACACGTGGAACAGTCTCTTTAACTTCCTGTGTTGGAGAAGAGCACTGTGGCAAAGGATGCTGGTTTGCGGTATCATCCGGAAACAGTTCAGGCCAACCAGCCATTGGAGCCTCTGTGGCTGTCTCTGCTCCTAGCAACAGTTGATCTGTGTGTCTACTCCAGACGATGTCCTCAGCAGTCTCAACTGTGTAAGACACAGGGCCCGTCTGCGCGATCACCGTAGCAGGAACACATTTCGGTCCAGTGTTGTAGTTTCGAGCAAGGACGTGCTCTCCCGGATGAAACCGTCTCTCCTTGGCTCTTATCTCTCTCTTTTCAACTTGAGCTTGTTGTTGACGATGGACAACCTGCTCTGCCCTTGGAGGTTTGAATAAGTCAAAACTTGTCCGCAACTGCCTCTTCATCATGAGCGAAGCGGGGGAAGTTTTGGTTGTGGCATGTGGCTCGTTCATGTAGGACAACAGGAAGCTGTTCAGACGTTGGTGGATTGAGCCCTGACCTTGCGATGCCTTCAAGGCGTGCTTCAAAGTTTGCACAAACCTTTCTGCCTGGCCATTAGTAGAGGGATGATAGGGCGCGGTCCTGATGTGTTGGACACCATTCACATGCAGGAAGGTTGCAAACTCCTGTGATACAAATTGTGGACCATTGCCACTTACGAGTTGATCCGGTGAGCCATAATGGCTGAACATCTCACCAAGTTTCCCAATTGTTTTCTCTGCCGTGGTAGACCTCATCACAGCGACCGCCGGCCACTTGCTATGAGCGTCCACAACCACCATAAACATCTTCTCTTCGAAAGGACCGGCGAAGTCCACATGTGGTCACTGCCACACTTCTGCAGGCCAATCCCAGGGGTGTAGGGTTGCCAGCTGTGGAACATTCCACACCCTTTGACATGGGGAACATGTTTTGGCTTTCTCCTCAATATTCCCATCGAGACCTGCCCACCAGAAGTAGCTTCTTGCCATTTCCTTCATCCGATCCATCCCACTGTGGCCTGTATGAAGTTGTTGCAGTATAGGTTCCCTCAGAGGTGGCGGAATGATGACACGGCGTCCCCAAAGAAGACAACCTGCCTGGACGGAGAGCGCATTTCTTTTTGAAATGTAAGGTTTCAAACTAGGAGAATCTCCTATAGCTCTCCCTTGAATGACATCGTCCATTAGCTCAGACAGGACTGGATCGTTGCGGGTGTGCCTTCGCACCTGAACTGCAGTGACAGGTGCTCCCTCCACTTGTCTAAAGTAGAAGATGTCTATCTGACGAGGCTCTGGGGGAGTAACAGGCAAGGGTAGCCTCGAGAGACCGTCTGCGTTGCCATGCAAGTCTGATTTGCGATATTTGATGTCGTATGTGTGTCCTGACAACAGTAAAGCCCACCTTTGCATCCTGCTTGCAGCAAGAGACGGAATTCCGGTGTGGGGCCCGAAGATTGATGTCAATGGACGGTGGTCCATCAGGAGTGTGAACATTCTCCCAAACAGGTACTGATGAAATTTTCAAATTCCAAAAACGATTCCCAAAGCCTCGCGCTCGATCTGCGCATAGTTACTCTCGGCCTTGTTCAAGGTGCGTGATGCGAAGGCGATAGGTTTCTCTTCACCCAAATGCATGATGTGGGATATGACTGCTCCCACACCATATGGTGATGCATTACATGCTAGCTGCATGGGTAGCTTTGGGTCAAAGTGTGTCAGGACCTCCGATTTCAGCAATGCTTTCTTTGCTTGGGCGAAAGCTTCGTTGCACAGTTCAGTCCATTTCCATGTTTTGCCTTGACATAGCAACTGATGTAACGGCTTCAGCAATGTTGCTAAGTCTGGAATAAACTTCACATAGTAGTTAAGTAGCCCCAGAAATGAACGTAACTGGCTCACATTCTGGGGTGCTGGGGCCTCCATGATCGCCTTGACCTTTGACGGCGCCTTATGCAGGCCAGTAGCGTCAATCACATGGCCCAGGTACTCAACTGAAGACTGAAAGAATTCACATTTGTCTTTACGAACTCTGAGTCCATACTCTTTCAGTCATTGTAGTTTCGCACCCAAGTTCAGAAGGTGATCCTCCTCATTTGTCCCAGTGACAAGGATGTCATCCAGGTAGCACTGGACTCCTGGCAGTCCACTCAAAATCTGATCCATTGCCGTTTGGAATAGAGCAGGGGCCGATGTAATTCCAAACAGAAAGCGACAGTACCTGTATAGCCCCTTGCGTGTCACAATTGTCAGCAGCTCCTTTGATTTGTCATCGACATACATTTGTAGATAAGCCTGGCATAAGTCTATTTTGCTGAACTTTTGCCCTCCGGCCAGGCCCGTAAAAAAATCATCAATGAGGGGAAGAGGGTACTGTTCCGCAGACAGCACCGGGTTAATAGTCACTTTAAAATCCCTGCAGATTCGAACAGATCCATCCTTTTTCAGGACAGGAACAATGGGTGTGGCCCATTTGCTCACTCTCACAGGCTCCAGGACTGCATTCTCGACTAAGGCCTCCAAGTTAGCGTCAACTTTTGGCCTAATTGCATAGGGTACAGGTCGGGCTTTGTGAAACTTCGGCTTGCAGTCAGGTTTAATGTCCAGTCTTACACTGATCTTTTTCATGCTCCCAAGTTCCCCATTGAAGAGTTCTGCATGTTTGTTTAACACTGCAGTCAGACCTGACTCCCCTTTTGACATCATGCGACTGCAGGCCAGTCCAGCGTGATTTTCTCTAGCCACGCACGTCCCAGTAGCAATGGGTAATTTCCCTTTACCACATATAGTGGCAGTTTTGCAGTCTGTCCATTCAATTTAGCTGTCACCTCAATGGCGCCTCTCATGGCCACAGGTTCACCGGTTTACGTCTTTAGCACAATGTTTGTTGGCTGAAGGGTAAGATGCTTTAGCATTTTGTTGTAGACAGTGTCTGAAACAAGGGACACAGCCGCGCCTGTGTCCACCTCCATCCGCACTGATTGTCCCTCCACCAGTGGTGACACCCAGTAGCCATTTGAACCACCTGCAACCGTCAGTATGTGCACCTCTTCCTCCTCAGAGGTGTCGCTCCCCTCTCTTTTGCTTGTTCCATCATACTGCACTGAATGAACACTCTATTTCCTCTCTTGTCCAAATACAGACATTTTGCTTCCATGCTTCCCAGCTCTGTCTGTTCTTTTTTTTACCTCTAAAGGCGCGTTCAATGTGACCCTTTTTGCCACAATTTCGGCATTCCAGCTCCGTACACCAGCAGTCATTCGCGTGATGGCCCGTTTTCCCACAACGGTAACATGTGCCGTTCCGCGCACCTTTAGGCTCAGACGACACCTTGTGAACTCTCCCTGTTGAACTCAACTGGTGAGCCTCCTTTTCTGCCATCTCCATGGAGACACTAACCTCAATGGCCTTTTCAAGAGTAAGGTTGTCCTCAGTAAGAAGGCGCTTCTGTGTGGCTGCACTTTGCAGACCACACACAAGTCTGTCTCTAATGGTGTCATTCAGCACCTCCTTGAACTGGCAGTGTTCCGACAACCTTTTTAAAGCAGCAATATACATCGTCACTGATTCCCCCTCCTCTTGATTCCATTTGTGAAATCTAAATCTCTCAGCAATAACCAAAGGTTTTGGTGAAAAATGTGCTCCAAGAATTTCGACTAGTTGCTTATATGTTTTAGTTCCTGGCTTATCTGGCTGCACAAGGCTGCGAAGTAAATTGAATGTCTTCGGCCCCATTACACTCAAAAAGGTAGGCACGACCTTTTTGTTTGCCACCACATTCGCCAAGACAAAATAGTCAAAACGTTCCGTATAAGCGCTCCATTGCTCCACATTTTCATCAAAATCACCAATGTTTCCTAATATAGTAGCCATCTCACGTTTCAAATTTAAATTTCTGTTTACTCACTGCACCCGTAACGTATGCAGATTCATCCGCTCCTCGTCGCCACTTTGTTGTGTCGGTACCTTTTTTACCTAGACACAATTAGAACTCAGAACTCAGAGATTCAAATATGAAGTGCTCTATTCGAAGGGAAAGGGAATTTCTGGAGAGTTCCGAACCAAGAGAGTTAATCTTAACCAAGAGAACACCCAACAATTTATCTGCTGTGACAGCGCAACCACAGGTGGGAGGAGAACACACACTACATAACACCCACATGCTGCATGCCTCCTCTGAAACACGCCAGTGAAACCTGGCGGCAGAACAAGTGGATTACTTACTACCAGCTGCAGCTCCACCATTAAAAAGGAGTTTTCAGCAATCTTCATTTGCAGGTGGCAGAACTTTGTTGTCTCATGTCTGGGGGAACTGTTAGCAGGCATAGTCAATGTTGTAGAAGTTTGGAGCCTGACACCCATCTCCAGTGTGACCTCCTGGGAAACCCTTCTCCCCACCTTGACTGAGCGCTTCCTCAACTGAGGCATATACCAGAAGCATGGGAACCATTTATTTCCTTTTCTCCTGGACATCAGAGTCGGACGAAGACCAGCCGCAGCAGCAGCAGAACCATGAACAACAGCAGCACCAACAGCAGCAGCAACAACAGGAGCGCCAAGCTGATGCTCACCCACCTGAAGCTGCACAGGCCAGAAGGCACCAGCGCATGGAAGCCCGTCGGCGCAGGAGATACCCCCCAAACAGGGTCTACAGACAGAGGATCAGCTACCTCAACATGACTGAGCAGCAGTGCCAAAGGAGGCTCAGACTTTCTCGAGAGGTAGTGGGTGACATCTGCGCAATGCTGCAGCAAGACCTGGAGCCCAGAGGAGCAGATGGACACCCCTTCCCAGTGGCCGTCAAAGTCACCACCGCACTCAACTTTTTTGCTTCAGGCTCATTCCAAAGATCAGCAGCAGACATCTCCCAAGCGGCTGCACACACTTGCATCACGCAGGTAACCGATGCCCTCTTTGCCATCGTGCACAATCACATCCATTTCTCCAAGGATCAAGCCAATGTAACAGCGCATGCGGTTGGGTTTGACAATCTGGCAGGCTTTCCAAGGGTGCAGGGTGTCATTGACTGCACACATGTGGCCCTTAAGGCACCCCATCACAATTCAGGTATTTTTGTCAACCGCAAGGGCTTCCTTCCACTCCCTCAACGTACAGCTGGTGTGTGTGCCAAGTACCCTGGCAGTTGCCATGACTCCTTCATCCTGCGTCAGTCTAGTGTGCCTCCGCTCTTCAGTCCACCAGACCAACTTTTCGGAGGCTACTTGGAGACAAGGGCTATCCCCTGAAGACGTGGCTAATGACGCCGTTGAGGAGGCCATCCAACAAAGCTGAGGAGCGCAACAACTCCAGCCACATTTCCACCAGATCCTTAATCGAGGAAACTATCAGCTTGTTGAAGATACGCTTCAGATGCCTTGATAGATCAGGTGGAGCCCTACAGTACTCAGCAGCCAGGGTCTCCAAAATCGTCGTGGTTTGCTGTGCACTGACAACATGGCACAGCATTGTGGCTTGCAGATGCCTGAGGAACAAGTGGCTCATTACATAACCTCCACAGATGAGGAGGAGGATGAGGAGGGGGAGAGCGACAATGACCAGCTTGCAGAGGTGCATCAAACAGCGGCAGCAGCATGCGAGCACGTTGCTGGCTGGAATGCAAGGGATGCACTCATCTTGGCCAGATTTGCTTAGCCTGGCCAATCTAAAACTTTTGTCTCGCACCTTCTTACCAGAGCATTGACAATGGCCAAGAACCTGCTGATTTCTATCACCCTGACCACCATACTGACAACTGCAAGTCGCCCAAAGCCCTCATTGTGGAAGTCCCACTTGCGAATTTTTTTTTATCAAAACAAGCAACTGATGGCATTTCCAAAATAAACACATGACACCCAACTGACTATCCTTGTGATTATTTGTGCATTATATTTCTTTATGCGTGCTCCTACGTGGTGCTTCCCCTGTGGCTTCAGCAGATGTGGAGGCCCTTTGCTCACATTCTTGCTGCTCCTGTCTCGACACCTTTGGCGGGCATCCTCTGGGATGGCGAGCCTGTGAGGGCTCATCAACAATCTGCTGCTCCTGCGGCTGTGTAGGGGTTGAGACGTCTATCTCACTTGGGTGTGACTCCAGTGGGGCTCTGACCGAGGGCTCTGCAGTGGCATGGAAGTGTGAGCACCTGGAGAGGAACCCCCACTTCCTTGAGGTCTGCCAACTTCCCTCTCATGGGTCAGCTCCCCCTCCGTGCTTACAAGTGGCTGGAGAGCACCTTGCTGCACATCAGGGGGGCCATGGGGACCCGTATCTGCAATGGCAGTCCTACTCAGAAGGACTTCCATGAAGGTTTGGTTTCTATGTTCAATAGATGCTCATCACTCCTCAAGAGATGTCATTCTATTCTGAACACTCACCATGTTTTCCATACCCTGGCGACTAATCTCCTCCATGGCCGCAGCCCTCCTCTCCTCTACCATAGCAGCCTTACCACGGAGGCAGCAATCATTTCCACATAGGTAGCCATCCTTTCCGTGTTGATGCGTTCATGAGCCAATGACTCCACAAAGGCTCTGCTCATGTTCGCTATGGACTCCTCCATTCGCTCCACACTCGCAGCGACCCTAGAGACAAAACTTGCCAGAGATTCCTGCATCTGTGCATGGAGTTCCATCACCTCTGATCTTATGGATGGACTCAGAGGCAGAGGGTTGACATGCAGCTGAGCCGAGCTGGCAGAGTCCTGCGACTTCCGACGAGGACTCTCCACTGCTGTCTCTGTCTCCACAATCTGCTGATGCTCACTTGTGAGCTGTGATACATCAGGTGACAACACTACTCTATGTCCCCAAGGTCCCACCGAGGTGTGAGTGTCTGTGCTGGTGCTGGGTGCGCTTATTTCTGCTGACACTGCACCCTCAGAGGTTGCAGCTTCCTCTGAGGAGTCTGGAAGCTCAGGCTCTTCCTCCTGGACAGTGGGGACAGGGGCTCTCGATGGTCCAGTGGGGGAGTAAAGCAAAGAGTTAGAGATGTGAGGTTAAGGTTACATGCACATTGCATATTGCAGATGATCATAAGTCCATCTGTTATAGCTTCAGAATCATTATCAGCGACACATGCAATGTCAATGAGATGGAAAACTATTCTGTCACCAGCTTGCTGTGATGCACCCATCTACCATCTATCCGTCCCCAACGTGTGCATCTTTTTCAACCCCGACAATTTCCAGGATGGCTTCCTCCCAGGGGGTGAGCTGGGCTAATGATGGTGGGCCTCCTCCTGTCCTGGCTCTTTCCCTTTGATTGTGAGCTCTCTTTTCCTACAATAAGGGAGACAAGTGGAGGTTGAGTGAGAATGAAGGAGTGAGTGTAGAGATTGCATAGCATAGATACTTAGAAGGAGACAAAGATGGAGTGAGGTTGCAAGACCAAGGGCCCTCCCTGTGTGTTGTCAGTTGTGTTCAAAGCATCAGAGTGATAGGGAGTGTGAGGGCTGCATGGTGGAATAGTTATGTGATTGTGAGCATAGAGAAGGAATGGGTAAGGGTGCATGGATGTGAGTGTCAAGTGGGATGTGGAGGAAGAGATTGCTAAAGCTGAGTGCTGGTGAGGAAAGGCAATGGGGATCAGATTGAGGGTGATGGGAACTTCATACTTACTTTTCCAATGCGTTGAAGGTCATGGAATCTTTTCCTGCACTGCATCCAGGTGTGCCGTGTGACCCCCAAGGAGTTGACCTCCCCAGCCACCTGTATCCACACAGCCTTGGTCTGGCTGGGAGGCCTCTTCCTCCCTGGTGAAGGGAACAGGACCTCCTTGTGGGCCCTAGCCCCATCCACCAATGCCTGTAGTGCTGCCTCGCCAAACTTAGGAGCTGCTCTTGGCCTCCCGCTGGCCATTGTTCCTGCAGGTTCCTGTGCCATCAAATGGAGAAAGCTTGGCAGTCTGCAGAAGAAGCAAGGCTTGCTGTGGACCTTAAATGCAGCAGCAATGATGATGTCATCAGAGGGGACTTTCAGTCATGAAAAACCCATTTTCAAAGGCTTCCCACACATTGGAAATCAATTGGCCAATTGAGTTAAAATTGCATCAATCGCCCACATCCATTTAGATTCGTGTGGGAAACACGAAATTCGGGGAACACACCAATAGCCCGCAGCTGAGTTAAAATTGAGGCCTTTGTATCTGTCTTCAGAGTAGAAGACACAAAAAGCATACCAAAAATAGCGGGGAGCCAAGGGGCTAATGAGAGTGAGGAACTTAAAGTAAGTAAGATCAGTGGAGAAAAAGTACTTGAGAAACTAATGGGTCTAAAAGCTAAGGAATTCCCTGGACCTGACGGCCTACATCCTAGTGTTCTAATAAATGTTGCTGCAGAGATAGTGGATGCATTGGTTGTAATCTTCCAAAATTCCCTACATTCTAGAATGGTCCCAGTGGATTAGAAGGTAGCAAATATAGCTGTGCTATTCAAATCGTGTTTAACAAATTAGAGTTTTTTAAGGATGTTACTCGCAGGGTAGATAAAGTGGAACCAGTGGATGTAGTATATTTGGATTTCCAAAAGGGTTTCAATAAAGTGCCACATAAAAGGTTGATATGCAAGATAAGGGTTCATGAGGTTGGGGGTAATATATTAGCATGGATAGAGGATTGGTTAATGGACAGAAAACAGAGAGTGGGGATAAATGGGTCATTTTCTGGTTGGCAGGCTGTAACTAGTGGGGTGCTGCAAGGATCAGTGCTTGGGCCTCAGCTATTCACAATTTATATTAATGACTTAGATGAAGGGATTGAGTGTAATGTATCTAAATTTGCTGATGATTCAAAGCTAGTTGGGAAAGTAAGCTGTGAGGAGGACACAAAGAGCCTGTAAAGGGATATAGACAGGTTAAGTGAGTGGTCAATAAGGTGACAGATGGAGTACAATGAGGGGAAATGTGACGTCATTCACTTTGGTAGGAAGAATAAAAAACAGAATATTGAGAGAGACTATTAAATGTTGGTGTTCAGAGAGATTTAGGTGTCCTCGTAAAGGAAACACAGAGAGCTAGCCTGCAGGTACAGCAAGCAATTAGGAAGACCAATGGCATGTTGGTCTTTATTGCAAGAGGTTTGGAGTGTAAGAGTAAGGAAGTCTTGCTACAATTGTACAGGGCTTTGGTGAGACTATAAAGCTTATAAAGTTGCCAGAAAAAGCGGTCAGCCTGAGGATTGGGATCTTTTTAGAAATCAGCAAAGGGGGACCAAGAATTTGATAATGAAAGGGAAAATGGAATATGAGCACAAACTAGCGAAAAATATAAAAATGGATTGTAAAAGCTTCTATAGGTATGTGAAAAGGAAAAGACTGGTGAAGGTAAATGTAGGTCCTTTACAGTCAGAGATGGGAGAATTTATAATGGGGAAGGAGGAAATGGCAGAGAAATTAAATAAATATGTTGTTTCTGTCTTCACGGAGGAAGACAAAAAAAACCTCCCAGAAATATGAAAAAACCAAGGGTGTGGCGAGAATGAGGAACTTAAAGAAATTATTATTTATAAAAAAACAGTACTAGCAAAATTAATGGGACTAAAAGTCAATAAATCCCAAGGACCGGATGACCTACATCCTAGGGTTTTGAAAGAGGTGGCCATTGGGATAGTGAATGCATTGGTTGTCATCTTCCAAAATTCTATAGATTCTGGAATGGTTCCTGCAGATTGGAGGATACCAAATGTAATCCTGCTATTTAAGAAAGGAGGGAGAGAGAAAACGGGGAACTACAGACCTGTTAGCCTCACATCAGTAGTTGGGAAAATGTGGCAATCTATTATAAAGGATGCAATAATTAGGCACTTAGGGGGAAAAATTGGGTGAGTAGCGCCACCTGTTAGCACCTAAAGAGGCAGTCAGTGGCTGTAGCGCCACTGGCTGTGCCTCCCACGATATTCAGCAGGGGCGCTAATGGTGGCGTTAGCCTTTTGCGCTGCACTGCCACCGATGACGTCATCGGTGTGCGCAGCGCCCCATTCGCGCCCCGATTGCGATATTTGGTAGCGAACGCCACTGTAGCGCCGTTTGCTACCCGCGCCCGGTTCACGGGCCCTTGCTGCGCCGGCAGAGGCGCAAGTTAAGGTGGAGGTGCGGGGCGGCCGCTTTTTCGGCGGCCGCCTGCCAGCACCTCTGTCCCCGGCCTCCTGGTCCCCACCCCATTGCCGGCTGTTTCCCGAGAGCCTGGCACTTCTCCTTGGTGCCGGGCTCTTTTGCCGGCACTCGCGATTGGGGCTCGCGCTGTTGCAGGCCCCTCCCCCTTAACAGTGGGAGGAAGGCCTGCAGTACCGCAGCGTGCCATGCCACAGCGTGTGGCGCTGCGGCACGTAGCGCTGCGAAATTCACTTTCAGCGCCCTAAGAGGGACGCGGAGCGCCTCGAGCCGTGCCCTGTCTCCCTCTAGGGGCACTTCAACTGAATTTGCGGCGATCGCAAATGCGGCGATTGCGGCGCAAATTCCAGCGCCCAGGCGAACTTTGCGCCGCTTGGGCACCTCAGGCCAATTTCTAGGCCTTAGAAACTAATAGTAAGATTGGGCAGATTCAACATGGATTTATGAAAGGGAAATCCTGTTTAACAAACCTATTGGAGTTCTTTGAGGATGTAACTAATGGAGTAGATAAAGGGAAACTGGTAGATGTGGTGTATTTGGATTTTCAGAAGGCCTTTGATAAGGTCCCACACAAGAGGTTGGTGAACAAAGTTAGGGCACATGGAATTGGGGGTAATATACTAGCATGGATTGAGAATTGCTTAACAGACAGAAAACAAAGAGTAGGGATAAACAGGCCTTTTTCAGGATGGCAGGCTGTGACTAGTGGGATACCGCAAGGATTGGTGCTTGGGCCCCAGCTATTCACAATCTATATCAATGATTTGGATGAGGGGACTAAATGTAACATTTCCAAATTTGCTGATGATACAAAGCTAGGTGGCAGTGTCAGTTGTGAAGAGGATGTGAAGAAGCTTCAAGGAAATCTCGACAGGCTCAGTGAGTGGGCGAGAATATGCCAGATGGAATATAATGTGGATAAATGTGAAGTTTCCACTTTGGTTGAAAAAACAGAAAGGCAGAGTATTTCCTAAATGGTGAAAGATTGGGGAATGCAGATGCTCAAAGGGACCCGAGTGTCCTTGTACATGAGTCACTGAAAGTGAATGTGCAGGTGCAGCAAGCCATTAGGAAGACAAATGGTATGCTGGCCTTCATTACAATAGGATTTGAGTACAGGAGTAAAGAAGTCTTACTCCAATTATATAGGGCCTTGGTGTGACCACACCTGGAGTACTGTGTACAAGTTTGGTCTCCTTACCTAAGGAAGGAGGAAGTGCAACGGAGGTTCACGAGATTGACTCCTGGGATGGCAGGACTGTCATATGAGAAGAGATTGAGTAAACTAGGCCTGTATTCTCTTTAATTCAAAAGAATGAGAGGGGATCTCATTGAAGCATACAAAATTATTTCAGGGTTTGATGGGGTGGTTTCTGGGGAAATGTTTCCCTTGGCTGGGGAGTCTAGAACCAGGGGCAACAGCCTCAGGATAAAGGGTAGGCCATTCAGGGCTGACATGAGAAGAAATTTCTTCACACAGAGGGTGGTGAATCTTTAGAATTCTCTACCCCAGAGGGCTGTGGAGGCTCAGTCATTGGGTATATTCAAATCAGATGCCGATAGATTTCTGACTAGTAATGGCATCAAGGGATATGGAGATAGGGCCGGTGAATGGAGTTGAGGCAGAAGATCAGCCATGATCTCATTGAATGGCGGAGCTGGCTCAAAGGGCTGAATGGCCTACTCCTGCTCCTATTTCTTATGTTCTTATGTTCTTATGTACACCTGGAGTACTGTGCACAGTTTTGGTCTCCTTATCTGAGAAAGGATATACTTGCCTTGGAGGCGGTGCAACGAAGGTTCACTAGATTGATTTCTGAGATGAGAGAGTTGTCCTATGAGGAGGAATTGGGTAGATTGGGCCTGTACTCTCTGGAGTTTAGAAGAATGAGAGTTGATCTCATTGAAACATATAAGATTCTGAGGGAGATTGACAGGGTAGATGCTGAGAGGTATTTTCCCCTGGTTGAAGAGTCTAGAACTTGGTCTCAGGATAAGGGGTCGGCCATTTAAGACTGAGATGAGGAGGAATTTCTAACTCAGAGGGTTGTGAATCGTTGGAATTCTCTACCCCAAAAGATTGTGGCTGCTGAATCATTGCGTGTATTCAACGCTGAGATACATAGATTTTTGGACTCTAGGGAAATCAAGGGATATGGAGATCAGGCAGGAAAGTGGAGTTGAGATTGAAGTTCAGCCATAAGGTGGTGGATGGGGCCAATCAAGCAGGCTGCTTTGCCCTGGATGGTGTTGGGCTTCATGAGTGCTTCTTGAATGCTGGAGCAGGCTCGAGTGGCCGTTTGGCCTGTTCCTGCTCCTAATTCTTATGTTCCTAATTCTTATGGACTGGTGGGAATTAAAACCAATATTAGCTTCTTTGAGTGTGTAAGTTAGAGTTCTATTCATACTCATAGAATCATACCTTTCAACCAATGTCCCAGACTACTCCATCACCATCCCTGGGTATGACCTATCCCACCGGCAGGACAGACCCACCAGAGGTGGTGGCATAATGGTATACAGTCGGGAGGAAGTGGCCCTGGGAGTCCTCAACATTGACTCCGGACCCCATGAAGGCTCATGGCATCAGGTTAAACATGGGCAAGGAAACCTCCTGCTGATTACCACCTACCACCCTCCCTCAGCTGATGAATCAGTACTCCTCCATGTTGAACACCACTTGGAAGAAGCACTGAGGGTAGCAAGGGCACAGAACGTGGGTGGGGGACTTCAATGTCCATCACCAAGAGTGGCTCGGTAGCACCACTACTGACCGAGCTGGCCAAGTCCTGAAGGATATAACTGCCAGGCTGGGCCTGCGGCAGGTGGTGAGAGAACCAACATGAGGGAAAAACCTGCTTGACCTCATTCTCACCAATCTACCTGTCGCAGATGCATTTGTCCATGACATTACTGCTAGGAGTGAACACCGCACAGTCCTTGTGGAGACAAAATCCCATCTTCACACCGAGTGCACTCTCCATCGTGTTGTGTGGCACTACCACTGTTGTGAATGGGACGTGATCAGACTGCTACAATTAGCCTAAACATATTTAGATCAAGAAATCAACTAGGGTTCTTGTTTGAAATTGCTGTACTGCACACCCTGCTGAAAGTGTGTGCATGTGGATGTGAGCAGAGGATAGGCTCGCCCTCTGCTCTATTGCCCCAGCAGTTGAATAACGTGCCGACACTCATTATTAAGCCTCACAAGTGAATAACGGCCACTTGGGTGTCATGCTGGATGGCACACATTTCTCTTGGAAACATACGTCAGATAGGAGTGAGTGCTTTCTGATAAGATGGGGAGATAACTAATGAGAAAAAAGGTGTGATTATTGAGTTCTGTGTATTACAGTACAGATAGCATATAAATGCAAATTGTCCTATGGCAGGCCTGTAATATGACATAATTTGTGTTGATTGGAAGTGGTTTTGCTTCACATCAATGCAAACTGTGTAGATCAATTTGCATATGAATTGAGTTTAGGCAAGTGGTATGACACCACCTTCAGCAGCCAGTCTTTCAGACTACAGCTTTACACCTGATGCAATATGATAGCTGTCAAAGAAAGTGAAGTTATCACAGTTGGTTCCCCGTCAGCATTAAACTTCAGTCTGGTGCTTGATAGTATAATATGGTTTGCTAGGTCCAAATAGTGCAAACAGGTTACAATCTGGAGTATAATGGCAACTTCATTTTTTTTTATCTGTTTGCCTATCTGCTCTAGCCTGATCAGACCTGCACCATACCTGGCAGGAGGATCTCGGATAGCCTCGCACTACTGAGGGATACGATTGCCTATGTGCGAGACAGGAGGGTGGATCAGGGAAGGCCTTTGATAGAAGATCGCACATGTACATGATGGACATTCTCTCCAAAATGAGGTTTGGGGAGGGAATTACCAATTGGATCCAACTGCTCTACACAAACATCAGTAGTGCAGTTTTAATCAATGGGTAAGAATTGGAAAACCTTCCAATCAAATATGGAGTCAGGCAAGGCTGTCCTCTCTCCTCTGTCTTGTTCATGTGTTGTATCGAACCTCTTGCTGAGTTCATCAGGAAGGATACAGGTAAAAGAGGGGTGACAATCCCAGGCAGCAAAGGCGTTCAAGTCAAGGCCTCCCTTTACATGGATGATATCACCATCTTCTGCTTGGATCCTCTGCAGGTCCATAGATTGATGAGCATCTGCAACCAGTTCAAACTGGCCTCAGGGGCCAGAATAATTTGCAGCAAAAGCGAGGCCATGTTCTTTGGGAACTGGACCGACCGATCCTTTGTCCCCTTCACTGTCAGGTCAGATTACCTGGAGGTGCTGGGAATATGGTTCAGAGGGGCCAGGGTGTGCGGCAAGAACTGGGAGGAGCGTGTAGCTAAGGTGAAACAGAAACTGGGAATGTGGGAGCGACGCTCCCTCTCGATTGCACGAAAGAACTGGGCATCAGGTGCGAGGTGCTCTTGGTGTTGCTGTATGTGGCGCAGGTCTGGCCCATACCCCACTCCTGCCCCACCACAGTCACCTGAGCCATATTCCATTTTATCTGGAGAGCCAAAATGGACTGTGCCTGCAGGGGCACAATGTACAAACCTACAATAAAGAGGGATTCCACTGTCACCCTCATCCTGATGGCCACCTTTGTGTGCGGCTGCATCAAGCTGTGCATAGACCCTCCATATGCAAACACCAAATGTCACTACGTGCTGAAGTTCTATCTGTCCCCATTGTTGCGAAGGATAGGCCTGGACACATTGGCGTACCACCTGTCCCTTGTAGAAAAGTTTGTGCAGAAAAATGCCTTTGACCACAAGTCAATCAGACATTGGTCTGCACGTAACGTCCTCGAGGCCCTGCAGAAAAAGGTGATGGTGGATTCTGTCAGATGATTCCCTGGGCAGACTGTCAAAGTAATTTGGCAGATCGCCTCATCGCCAGAACTTTCAAACAAGCACCAAAATATAGCTTGGCTGGTGGTGAGAATGGTCCTCCCCGTCAGATCCTTCATGCACACCCGAAATATCCGTACCAGCTCACGCTGTCCTTGAGGTGGCTGCGGTGGGGAAGAGATTGTCACCCATCTCCTTCTGGAATGTGTGTTTGCAAAGAAGGTCTGGAGAGAGATGCAGTGGTTTTTGTCGAGGTACATCCCGAGCAGCTCCGTAACTCTGTGCTCTACAGGCTGTTCCCAGGGATGCACACCGAGATAAACATCAACTGCTGTTGGAAGACCATCAGCTCAGTGAAAGACGCTCTTTGGTCTGCCCGAAACTTACTGTCCTTCCTGTGCAAGGAGCTGTCCACGACCGAGTGTTGTAGACTGGTGCATTCCAAGTTCCAAGACTACATGCTGGGGGATGCACTGAAGCTTGGTGTAGCCGTCGCAAGGGCTCAATGAGGAAAGGACACTGTTTAGGGCCCTCTTACCATTGGAACCAGTATAAAACCCCCTCGGACTTTATCTAGCAGAAAATGTTTAATATAATGTAAATGTGGATGTAATCTGCACTGTAACTGGAATGAGGCACCTTAGAATGCCATGTACTGTATTTAACCAAATGGATCTGTACTATGTGAATTGCAACACTTGGATTGTGCTGCATTTGATAGGAATGTGTCAAACAATCATTCGATAACAATATTGATAGTCATTTACAGGCCAATTATTTATTTATTTTCATCTTGTAGGTGTCTGACTTAAGATTACAATTCCAACTACATAATAAATGGAATAATAATTGTAACATGCTACAGAAATGGTTTGGATATGTGCATGTAGGTATATCTTGAAACCATTTAAAGAAAAGCTTTGTTTACAATTTGATGTAGATTTTTGTAATTATGCCAGATTTCAGAACATGTGAAACAGTAGCTTTGTTTAGAAAGGAACATCCTTGAGGCCATAAAAAGAATTCAGAAGGACTTCTGTAATGTATCTTGACTGAATATGTCAGTTGTAATTAACGTTTATTGCACAGAAAGTTACAGATTTTAAATCAGTTTAGAAACTAATTGCACTATAAAACCTTTGTATCCTAATGCCTCAAACCATAACGAATTATTAATAAAGCCATTGGGTGTGTCTGCATGTACTGCATGTTTGCTCATGGATCAGCTCCATAACTGTTAAATGCACAGTCAGAATGACTGAACATGTTGTAGCTAGGATAAAGATTAGCATTAGGCCTGAAATGAAAGATTTTGGCAAATTTCTGTTAGAATCTTTCTTACAGACACAAGCGTGACCAATTTATTTGATGCATGGATGGTCCTTGTTGTTCTTTAAAAAGGTGAAACTCTGAACAGGAACATGGATGCATACGACATACCATTAGGGAGCCATATTGCAGTACAATGTGCTGTTGAAAGGGAGAAACACTTAGGCCGTGAATTTAATTGCACTGAGGGGCGGGTTTGGAGGCGGGACTGCTGTCAAAATCAAAAAGATTTACAGCGGGTAGGAAACCCGCTGTCAACCCGCCTCCACATGAGTCTCCCAGGTGTCGGGTCTGTCAGCACAGAACTGACCGAACACCAAGCGGCGGGGGAGACAATTCTGGTATTAAATGGCTTGATAAGAGCCAATTTAAGAGTCTTTGAGGCTTACTTGTAATTTTACCTTCTCCCCCACTGATTACCCGCTGTTCGGGGAACACGCCAGCTCAACCTGACATGTTGTGAGTCTGGTCTGATGTTTGAAAAGATGACAGCTGCAGAAGTGGTGTCAAGGATGCCATGTTGCAAAGAAAATGTTGGTTACTGCATTTTTAATACAAGCTTACAAGGTTTTAAATCTAACTGTATGTCCAGTGCCACCTCATTGGGAGAATCTCTCTCACCAGTGACAGATTGCTTCTGTCATCTCACCTGCAGCTGCCATCTATTGCAGCAACATTGGAGCCAATGAAACAATCAGACCTTGGTACTCCGAATCCTTCTACGATCAGCCCCAACACCAACATCACCAACCTCATCATCAACCTCATCACCAACCTTCGCCGCCATCACCTGCTGCTGCACTGGACACAGGGCATCAGCCCCTGACAAAACTGCTGGCTGGGAGGCCAGCGATGGCATCACCATGGCCAGACTTTCTTCACTTGATGCTGTAAATCCTGGCTGCCACATGATGCGCCAGGTTGACACGATCCCACACTAGCACCGTGAAGCATCCCTTTAATGTCTAAGCCATTCCATGCACACACATCACTGTAGCGGGGAGGAGGGGGCGAGTTATGACTGAACAATCACTGGAACTCAGTAAGACATTTCTCAATCTGCGCTCAGATCTGTCCAATAAGGGGCACATTTTGAAAAAGAAATTTCACTGTGTGACAACACATTACCAGAAACTTCACATGGACATTGTCTAACCCTTTCAAGTGCCCACCCTTGTGTGTTGTTAGTTGGTATGCTTGCAGTAGAATGAGGATGAGTGTGAGGGGTGGCTAGTGAGATGGGGAAGTGATAAAGTAGATAGAGAGGGTTGGGTGGAGGTGCAAGGTAAGTTGGTGTCCTGGGGAGGTCTCTTCCACCCTTGGAAGGGAAGAGAACCTCCCTGTGTACTGTGACTCCCTCTATAAGCATATCGAGGGATTCATTGGAGAGCCTGGGTGCAAGAATTCACCTTTGTGCAGTGATTGTCAGTGTTTTCAGCACCTTAATTCTGTCAAACACTGAAAAATCAACTGTCAAAATAAAATTGTGCATGGTCCCTTTTAGGAAACTGGCAGATGAACGCGTCATCAAATGACGTCATCAGAATCGCTTCCTGTTAATTGGCCGGTAAGCCCGCAGGGCAGGCTTAACAAGGCCAATCAAGGGAAAATCACGTCTGCAGAGCAGAGGCAGCTGGGGGCGGGACTGGAACCTGGATACCAGCTGACCCGCCCCCATCCCACCTCCTCCATTAAATTCATGGCAGTAAAAGTCACAACAATAACAATTATAAGTACAGAAGAAGGAAGCCATTCAGCCCATCCTTCCATAGAAACCTGTGATTTTGCCATTGCAACATCTAACTGATTCTTAAATGACTTGCCTCCAGAGGGAATTAAGTCAATGGGGGTGTGAGAGAGAGAAAGAAAATGAAGTAAAGATATTGTTCTGCTGAATTCACATTACCACTTGTGTAACAATGCAATGTGATTTTGGATGCACATCAACATAAACATCGCAGTCTAACTCAAAAGCACTCTAATGCCCTGAAGTGTGACACCCCCTCTGGAAGGCTAATCATGTCTCACACCAGCTCCAATTCCTAAAACAAGCATTAAAAATCAGCCATAGGTTCAGATTCCCTGTTACATTACTTGTGGATTTCTCAGGTTGATTATACTGACACCACCTATAAGGTTTAACATTCCTTTGGTAGCTACTGTTTACCTATTTACAAATTCATAAGATATAATGTAAGCAGGTCCACATTTGTACTGATGCCACCCAACTCTGCCACTACGGCCACCACCATTGACTTCAGAGATGTTACTATATTATCAGAGTGACTATTTTGTCTAACATGAAATTCAGGAGCAGTCAAAACTTCATGCAGCTCAGTGCTAGAAAAAACACGTTTTTCCTATTCAGCTTTGCCAGTGCCTAAGGGCAGAATTTTGCTGGCACTCAGAGTGCGTGTTTGGAGGCGGATCCGCTGTCAAAATCTAAATGATTGACAGCGGGTTGGGAGCCCGCTGCGAACCCACCTCCAGGTAAATTTCCAGAGTGTCGGGTCTGCGATTTCAGAACAAACCCGTCACCAAGCGGCAGGGGAGGCATTTAAGATACTTAACTGCTTGTTAAGTGTTTGCTAACTACTATTTGACAGCCTTTTTCTATTTTGCCACATTTTTAACGGGGTTCACGTCGTTCGGAGATCACGTCAAGTAAGTACATCGGGTTCTCTATGTCTCCCCATTGCTGTGAATAGGTGACAGCTGTAAAAGTGATATGAAAGCTACCATTTCAAAGGTGGTCACTTTCCAATGCCAGAAGCTTGAGCCTTCATGATTTGAAAGAAACTTTTGAGCTGTATGCAGTTTGAAAGTGTTTGGAGTAAACTCTCTATCCACTGTCACCTCCTTGGAAAAAGCTCACTCACCACTGACAGATCGCTTCAATCATCTCAACTTCAGCTGCCATCTATTCCAGCAACAACTGTGCCCTTGAAAAAATCTCACCTTTGGTCCTCAGAATCCCAACACAATCAGCCCCAACACCAACATCACCGGGCACACCAACATCACCAACATCCACACCAAACTTCTCCGCAATCAACTGATGCTGCACTGGACACAGGGCATCATTACCTGTGCACATTGCTGCCCGGGATGCCAGTGATGGTCTCATCATGTTCAGATTTGCATCACTTAACACTGTACACCCTGGCTGACACATGATGCACCAGGTTGGGATCACCCCACACCAACACCATAAAGCATCCCTACAATGTCCAAACCATTCCTTTCACACTCATCGCCATTGCGTTTCGTGATCTACTGATATCATTGAAAGGTTTGCGTCACTGTAGCCTGGTCCTCCTGACAACATCCCTGCTTGTGCCCTCCTGTGCAATGTACAACCAGGCTGCAGTGGTCTCCTGGGGAAGTCTCTTCCGCCCATTGGAAGGGAAGTGAACCTCCCTGTGTGCTGTGACTCCCTCCATAAGCATAAGCATATGGAGGGAGTATTTGGAAAGCCAGGGTGCAGCCCTGCAGCTCTGTGCAGTGATTGTCAGTGTTTGCAGCACCTCAATGCTATAGAACACTGACAGCACAACTGTTAAAATGAATGCGGCCATGGTCCCTTTAAGGAAACCGGCTGATGACGCATCATCAAATGACAACATCAGACCCATTTCCTTTTAATTGGCCGGGAACCCCGCTTAACAAGCCCTATTTACGGAAATTCCTTTTTGTAGAGCGGCTGCAGCCAGGAACGAGACCGGATCCCAGCAACCACCTCTCCTGCCGTGATCCCGCCTCTGCTGGCGAAATCGTGGCCTGTGTTTTTGTCCATTAGCTTTTTTGGCTACCTGTTCAGGCTGTGCCCTGTGGTGTGCAACCTTGGCATTCTCTTGGACCCTGGACAAAGCTATCAACTCCACATCTGGTCCATTGTAAAGGCCACCTTCTTTTGTATTTTCCTCAATTAACATATCCTAAGTCAAGAGAGGAAAAAGTTCTGCTTGTAAACATCTGCCAAAGCTTCATTATATACTCACTCTAGAAGCTGTGTGAGAGTGGGCCTGGGCGGGGGGAAGGTGACTCTCCCTTCTATATTCCTCTTAAACTTCTTTCAAGGAAAGGCAGATGTACCATCTCTCCTGTACTTGGTAGGAGACTCATGCCAGTACTTGAGTATGCACTTTGATAGTAAAGTCTGGCACTGCTATTACTTTCGCTGGCAAGGGGGCTTTTGCTACTTCAAGGGACACAGTCGTAGTTCATGGGAGTTTTTCCCTCCCTTCTGTCCTCCTCCTCTCCTGGGGGCAATTTTCCCAGCCCCGAGGAGGCGGCTTTGGAGGCAGGACGGGTGGGAAAATCGCAAAAAATGAGTGCAGGTTTGGAACTCGCCTCCGCACAATTTTGCTGGAGGCGGTTTTGAAGGGTACAATTTGGTCCCACCTCCAGCAGTCCAGAAGGGTAATTAAGACCCTTAAATGGTTGTTAAGGGCCTCTGTAATCCTATTTTGAGAGGCCCTTTTCCATATGTTCAGTGTGTTCCATGACCCTCCTAAACCACGCCAGCTAAACCTGGTGGGTTGACAAGTGGGTGGCCTCCTCACAGCTGCAGCTCTACCATTGAAATGGAGTTTTCATCAGAGATTAGTTGCAGGTGGCAGAACTTTGCTTCAAAAGGTCTTTCAGCACCTTTAGCAGGCCTACCGAAGTCGGAGGTGCTGCAGCTTCTATCTCTGAACTGTGGGGCCTCCTTGGAAGAGCCTCTCCCCGCTTGGACTGAGCGCTTCCCCAACGGAGGCATCTGCCAGCAGCATGGGAACCATTCATTTCCTTTCACCATGGACCTCAGATTCGGATGAGGAGCAGCCACGGCAGCAGCAGAACCAGACAGCTCAGCAGCAACAGCAGCGGGAGCCCCAACCTCCTGCTCAGCCACCTGATGCTGCACAGGGCAGAAGGCACCAGCGCATGGAAGTACGACGCCGCAGGAGATACCCCAACACACAGTTTACAGACAGAGGATGAGTTACCTCAACAAGAGTGAGCAGCAGTGCCAAAGGAGGCTGAGACTTTCGCGAGATGTTGTCCGAGACATCTGCACAATGCTGCACCAAGACCTGGTTCCCAGAGGTGTAGGGTTCTCAAAATTCCCGCATTCCCCAAAGTTATGGATAAAGGGGCCCTGTGTGGAAAAGTTATTAAAAACAGGGTACCCAAAATGGCTTCTGTAACCTCGTGACCAAAACCAGCAGGATTTTAAAAGCAAGGCCCTGCAAGCAGGCAGGCACTTTTTCAAACCTCAAACGAAAATTAAAATGCAGGAATCTGTGAAGAGACTTTGTGGAGCCAGACAGCTAAAGCTAACACAGAATATGCATTCATTCGCCTTGAAACAGATCAGGCTAGAATGGGCTTAAATTGAGGCCATTAAGTTTCTGCATATTTAATCGGTAACAGCTCACAGTAGCCATCAAGGCAGGACGGGACAATTAAGTTTCATAAATGACAAACAACCAGGACATCAAGGCCATTAAACACGGAGACAACCACTCCAGAAGTCGTTAAAGTAAATGGCTGTAATCATTTTAAACAAGCCTGCCAAAAGTTAGACAAAGGACTGACCTGATTTGGCGCGCAGATAAGGAATGAAGAACGGGTATAATTGTAAGCCCATCAGTGGCGATTGCTCGCTTATCTCTTGCCCTTAGCTCTTGCTCCCGCCTCTCGTTCTCGTGCCCTGGCCTTGTGGCGGGCTATCTTCTCGCTCCCCGCGCCGCTCAACACCAAGGACACCCATTACACCGGGGCCAAATGCGGGAGGAGAACGGACCCGATTCGAAAGCACACAGGACACATAGGCCACAAACAGGCGAGACGAGATGAGATGAGACGAAGAATACGGTAAACCGATAAGAGCAGAGAAGGGCAGCGGAAAGATGTGTTGGGGGACAAACGCCTAGTTATAAGCTGACATTTGAAGAATAAGTTGGCGTTACATGTATGGACAGTAAAACCCCAGAATCATAGCCCAGTCTGAGAATAAACTGGTGTTCAAAGAATGGGTAGCAAAATCAATGGACAATAATAGCCCAGTTTAAGAATAAACTGGCGTTCGAAGCTTGGATAGCAAAATCATTAAACGGTAAAAACCGCCAACCGACCCCCAACTGCAGCAATACCATCGACGACCGCCCGAGGAAGAAGAAGAAGAAGACCCATCGCAACTCGACGACGATGTTAGCTGAGGAAAAGGAGGGTGCTTCACATAAACAACTTCAGCACCGCGCCCTGTGACCACGCGGTGACGGGATACCCCAAAGGACAGAAAGAGCGGACCTCAAAACCCCAACCTAGTTAAAGCAACAGGTTTCAGATTGGTGAGCATGAATTCCTGGCCCCTGATAGCTTAATCTAGTTAGTTAATAGCGGGTGGGATAAGGATAAGGGGATTTTTAATGTATTTGTTTCCCTCGATGTGCCGTGTGTTCCCCATTCCCATATAAGTGTAATTGTTTATGCCTGTATTCATATCAGTAATTCTCATAAGATTGTGTGTTATTCTGTTTTTAATAAAATTTTGGTTTGCTTGCACCGAACCACTTGTCTACTCGATTTTCTGTATCACCGCCTGTACCTAAGTCCGGTGTCTAGAACCCAGGGGTGTGGGAGCGATTTGAACTGCTCAAAGACAGTCAGAGGTGAAGCTGACTGGGCACACGCCACCCCCTACAGAGGAACGGGTGGATAACCCTTACCAGTGGCTGTCAAAGTCACCACCGCACTTAACTCCTTCCAGGGATCATCAGCAGACATAAGTGGCATCTCCCATTCGGCCATCCACAGTTGCATCACGCAGGTTACCGATGTTCTTTTCGCAAAGATGCACAATTACATCCACTTCTCAAGGGATCAAGCAAGTGTCACTGCATGTTTGCTTGGCTTTGCAAATATGACAGGCTTGCCAATGGTGCAGGGCATCATAGACTGCACACATGTGGCCCTTAGGGCACCCCATCACAACCCAGGTATCTTTGTCAACTGCAAGGGCTTTCACTCCCTCAACGTACAGCTGGTGTGTAACCACAAGAAGGAGATTTTGCATGTTTGCGCCAAGTGCCATGGTAGTTGCCATGACTCTTTCATCCTGCGGAACCCTGGTGTTCCTCCGCTTTTAAATCCGCCAAACCAACTTAACGGATGGCTCCTTGGTGACAAAGGCTACCCCTTGAAGAAGTGGCAAATGATGCCGATCAGGAGGCCAGCTAACGAGGCTGAAGAGTACTACAATGCCTGCCACACTTCGACCAGGTCCATCATCGAGCAAATCATTGGGTTGTTGAAGATGCGCTTTCGTTGCCTTGACCGATCAGGTGGAGCCCTGCAGTATAGAGCAGCCAGGGTCTCCAGAATGGTCGTGGTCTGCTGTGCACTGCACAACATGGCACAGCGTTGTGACTTGCAGCTTCCTGATGAGCAAGTGGCTCAGTTCATAGCCTCCTCAGATGAGGATGAGGATGAGGAGGAGGCTGAGGAAGAGGAGGAGCAGGAGGAGGACTGAGCGCCGGTCTATCGACCAGCAGCAGCGGCAGCACGCGAGCACATGGCTGCCCGTGATGCAAGGGATGCACTTATCATGGCCAGATTTACATAGATTGCCCATGTTGGCACATGTCCTTGGCTCCATCTTAAGACATGATAGACAATGGACATGACTCTCTGGCCTCCTTTTACTCTGGCCACCAACCTGACCACGCAAGTGTCACGGAGCCCACAATTTGGAGCTGCCTAAGGCGAAATAACAGGTGCCATCATGCCAAAATTTTGCCATCAAATCATTTTTACGCTTTCCAACAGGGATGGCATTTCATCAATACACATAAACATTCACCCAATCTGCACACAGATCTGGAGGTTATATCCCTTGCCAGCTGTACCCACAGTGCCTTGGTTTCTTTGGGCGGCCTCTTCCTCCCAGATGAGGGGAAGAGCACCTCCCTGCTAGCTCTCACCCCCTCAACCAATGTTTGCAGCGCTTCATCCGAGAACCTCGGGGAGGCCCTTGCCTTGGAATTGGACACAGTGGTTTCTCAAAATATGTTGCAGGTGGTGCAGCATTGGCAGAAATCCAGTGGAATGATCCAAGGCAGCAAGCAGCCCTTAAATGAGGCTGGAAAAGTGATGTCAGCAGAGGCGAGTTTCAGTCCCAAAACACTAATTGGCCCAGGGGAACCCACACCTCAGAAATCAACTGGCCAATTAGGGGAAAATCTCAATTTTTTCCCACCTCTCAGTGGAGGCGGGTTTGGAACCCACCCAAACCGAAACCCGCCTCCAATGGGAAAATCTCCCCCCCTGAATCTATGGATGCTGTCAGCCACCATTATCTTGCCCAAATAGCTATTCTTCATGTGTAAGTGTTGACAGACTGTGGTGAACAGAGGATTATCATAGCCAAGCCCAAATATGCTCGAATCTGACATCCACACATGCACTTGCCAGCAGGGAACAGTGGATAGTGATAAGGAGAAACCTCTCTCTTGCTTAGTGGTCTTGAGTCTAAAATGTAATGTTCCAACTGAGCTCAGTTAAATCAGAGCAGATTGGGAATTGAACCTGGGATCATCAGTTCTGTGTGGCTTAGTATTACAGAGTGTTGTCTTTAACACTTAGTTACCAGAGGAGCTCTGAAAGAAAGAAGAAAGAAGAAAGAAGAAAGACTTGCATTTATATAGCGACTTTCATGACCTCAGGACGTCCCAAAACGCTTTACAGCCAATGAAGTACTTTTGAAGTGTAGTCACTGTTGTAATGTAAGAATCGCGGCAGCCAATTGCACACAGCAAGCTCCCACAAGCAGCAATGTGATAATGACCAGATAATCTGTTTTTGTTTGTTATGTTAATTGAGCAATGAATATTGGCCAGGACACCAGACTCCTCCGCGCTTCTTCGAAATAGTGCCATAGGATCTTTTACATCCCCGTGAGAGAGCAGACGGAGCCTCGGTTTAACGACTCATCCGAAAGATGACACCTCCGACAGTGCAGCACTCCCTCAGCACTGCACTGGAGTGTCAGCCTAAATTTTTGTGCTCAAGGCTCTGGAGTGGGACTTGAACCCACAACCTTAGAGGCGAGAGTGCTGCCTACTGAGCCACGGCTGACACTGGTTTACGGAAGATCATGGTAGACTGAATTTTTGAAACATACAGGAAAAGTCTGCTTTCTAAACTCTCTTTCAGACCTGCCATGTTGGTTGCCAGGGAACATTTACACCACAGAAGATGTGTCCCCTGCTGCAGTCAATTATTGTACTGGGTTTCTCTATTGTTCTGTTCACTTTTTAAATAGATTTTTCACAAAGTAGAACATTTTTAGCAGCAGATCTGCTTAATGTTGTAGTGCTACCATCTTATTAGCACTCTTCCCTTCACAAACCTGCAGGTCCTTTTACCAGCATGGCACGTCGCCTTTTTATAGAGCCAGATCAAAACTGATGTCGTGGAGCTTTGTAAATGTACAAGTCACAAGCCAGGAGTCAAAGTACTGTACATGTCAGAGGCTTTGCTTGTCTTTGGAGATTTCAAGGAGTTTAAAGCTGTCTTCTTGGATCATTGAAATAATCTTTGTCCTTAAGGCTGTTTACATATCCAAGAAGAGCACATTGTCGAAGAAAAACAATGTGGATCTCAATGGATTCTTCTCAATGATTTGGGTAATTTTCAGACAAAAAGAATGACAGCATGTCTGAGAAACATAGATTCAAAATGTAAAATATACCGTTCTTTTTTGTAGTTAGTTGATGCTTTCTACCACTATATTACTATTATTTTTAAGTACATTGATTAAATCTGTTATGGTTAGCTTCTTGCAAATTATTAGTAAAGTATGAGGTTTTCCATTAACATTTTCTACGAGGTCAGAATGCTATATTTGTATTGGTGGATATATTTAACACAGCAAATGGCCAAATGGTTTTGTGTCAAATTGAAATTCTAAATAAAGTAATGTTAGAAGTTTTGGTGCAGATACTTTTTTTTACTTATTTGTTCCAATTTTCACCACAAACATACAGCAGGGGTCACTGGATAGTCATCAAGAGGTTTTTTTCCCTGTTTTTACAACATAACGGTTCTGAGACCAGTTGCGGTGCCCCATCTGCATCCTTGGGTGAGATCATCTCACACAGCACAAACTGAGGATCAGAACTGCAATCATTTGTCTGGTTTACTACTACACCAGGTGGTGCCTTTACCCAATAGGGCCAACTAGGCCATCAGTGGAACTGCAAATGATTTTGAAGGAATCCGCACTAATTTATGTATATTCATTTGCTGCCAAACCTATTTCTATACAGTAACAGTGCTGACAGTAAGAGTTTGTGTAAAAAATTGTAGGTATTGAAAATCGAGTCTGCTATGTGAAGTAAAGGCAGCAGCTGGGTGAACTGAGCAAACAGCAGAACATTACTTAGTAATTACCATAGACTTCCAAGGCACCACTGGAAAATAATCCGCAGTTATCAGTATTGATGGGGCAATGGGTAATACTCTGCCTGATATGGTATTCAGCCATAAAGACCAGGACAGTCACAAGTTCAATCTCAGGGCACTGCTGATTTGGCTGATCTTAGGTGGGGTGTCGGTAGGAAAGCTACAATTGGAAAACAAACTTAGCTAAACTGCCCAGACTTGTTTCCAACTTTTATTTATCTTAATCATTCTGCCTAAAGACTCAAGGTTCTAAATATAGCTTAGTGTTTTCATTACAGGCCAATTGTATCATTAATCTTGTCCTTAGTCTTGGGTGCAGTGACAACACATTGCTTGTCTGGAGAAGGGTGCACAGTGTTTGAAATATGAAAAGTAGGTATTATGTAGAAATACATACTGGGGTCATTGTAACCCAACCCGCTTGGCGGGAAACAGACGGGATCAGATCAGCCGACTGTTTTACACCATTTCCATGTGAACTCAATGGAAAGTAAAGTTGGGTAGGGTTCAAAATAGGCGGAACACAGAAACAGGGCATTCAGCTTAACCAGTCCATGTCGGTGTGTATTCTCCAGGCGAGCAAATAGTTCTAATCACATTTATCCATCCAGTTCCCATACCTTTACCTTCATCCAATCTAATCTTGAATGTTGACATAGTTTCTGCCTCAACCACTAACCCTGGAAGTGAATCTCACAGCCTCACAACTCCCCATGAAGAAGTCTCTCGTGCCTTCTGTTCTAAATTTCTTGGGGGAGAAATACGGTTGTTTTGCACCTCCCGTTAGCACCCTAAGAGGGCGCTAAGGTGGCGCAAAGCAACTAGTGCCCGGGCGCGGCACCGCCAATGCCTCCCACGAACTTCAGCGGGAGGTTAATAAGAACATAAGAACATAAGAAATAGGAGCAGGAGTAGGCCAATCGACCCCTCGAGCCTGCTCCGCCATTCAATAAGATCATGGCTGATCTGATCCTAACCGCCACTGGTTAGCGGTGGCGGTAACTATTAGCACCCTGCAGCACTGCGCCACTGGCGATAACGTCATCGCCATGCGCAGCGCCCCGCTTGCGCCCCGGCCGTGAACTTTGGTAGCAGCCCCTGACTTACCGCCGGTCGCTATGTCTGACGGGGTCAGGGGGGCCTACCTGCGGCCGGGGCAGCGCTAATTAAAGGCAAGGTGCCGGTCGGCCATTTTTGTTGCTGGCCGCCTGCCAGCACCTGCCTCCACTGCCGCCCCCGGCCTCTTGACCCGCTCCCCCCCCGCGGAGCGCCGGCTGTGCTCCATGAGCCCGGCACGACTCTTGAGTGCCAGGCTCTTTTGCCGGCACTCTGATCCCCAGTGGCCCAGCTGGGCCCCAGGTCGCGCTGCGCAAGGCCCCTCCCCTTTAAGAAGAGGAGGAAGGCCTGCAGTACTGCGGCAGATAGCGCCGTGATATTCCCTCACAGCACCACAATAATTGTGTTACTTAAGGTCCAACATTACTCTTATTACTACATTCATCATCCAGTTTACTGAAAAACGATACTCTCAGAGTAACAGTAGTAAACACCAGTGAGAAACTTAAAAACTTTAGTAATGTAATTGTGAACACTATCTGCTATATTGTATAATAAAAGTCATAAAATGACAGAGATGCAAGGCAGTAACAGTAAGGTTTCCACCCCTGTCTTGATTATCCTGCCCAGACTGCACCCTGCTAGCATTGTTGATGCTCAGAAGTACCTCAGCCTTTGCTCCAATGAGTTTACTCCAGTGCAGGCCCAGATGATACTATTGCTGGTGGATACAGCATTTGGGCTGCCCTGTTAAACAGAACATTTTTTGGCTAATGTTGTGCATTGGTTCTGCACCATAGCAGCAAGTGGTGCCTGAAGGAAATATTCAAGTGAAGCTTTGATTACTTTTCATGGACTACTGTTAGGCATATTTTAATTACTATATTCTCCTGGTTTATTTAAACATTTTGCTATTGATAACATTCAGCACTGTGAGGTATATTACGATAACATTCTGAGATGATATGTAACATAACATTAATTTTAAAAAAGGAACCTGAGCTGCCAGATAGCTTTTCTCTTCAAACTGCACTTCTCATTAAAACAACATGCTGAAGTTAGAACACTGCAGTTTAAAGAGATGGAATGTTATTCAAAAGGGAAGCTTATATTATCAATATAAATACTATCTTCTTATTAAAACAGCTGCTCAGGATTTTTAGTTTTGTAACTGTTTTGTCAAAAACCAAAACACATTCCTCTTTGCCTTACTTTTGTCCTATTTTAGATACAATTTACTTTTAAAGCTCCCCACTGCCATTGTACTGACATCAAGATATAGTTAAATATATGTTCGCAATATTTTCCCTTCCTTTTTTAAAAAAGTTCCCTAAGCCCTTTTCAAAAAAAAACATGTGTTGAGTTCCCGCTCTGATTTGTTCTGCTTTTAAGCACTTCACTCACTGGATTTCCACTTTATACCCAAAAGATTTATAAAAGTTAATTCACCATGCCTGGCAGCACTGGTCACCATGGAGGTCTGTAAGCTTTTCTGGGTTCAGCTATCACCCATTTGACTCTTTCTTTTCTGAAGGTAGCAGCCTGCCAGATTCTTTTCAGCTGGCCCTTGTCTCCCGTAATGTCACAAGAAGGGAAATTTGGTCTCGATAATAATTGCAGGTTCATCTTTCTCTTTAACATGGACCAAATAATCTTAGCTGTGGCACTTGCTCCGTGTGTTTGGATGTATGCAGTCAATATCCTGCTTTGAAATAACATCTGTCAGGAACATATTCTCTAGAGTGTGTCCATCTTACTCATATAACCAAATCTGGAACTTTAGGAGGCACATCTGTGAAGGTTCTGTTTACTTTAATATGTAGAATGTTATGGTTTTTTTCCTATTGAGAAAACAAGGTGACGGTCCCAGGCCCAGGGCACCTGAAACCACTAAGGCTGATGAGCGGGTGAAGCAAATGAGAAAGTACTGATTTGGTGTTTTAAAAACCTGAAGCCTGTATGAGGAAGGAAAGATTGAAGGAGGTAAGGAGTTCCATAGGTTCCTAGGAAAGAATGAGTTAGAGTAGGAGACTGTGTGATGAACCTTGATTTCAACACACTGGAGATGCTGGAAGGGGGAGTGTGTGGGATGAAGCATTTGGATAGTAAGAAGAACATGAGAGTGAGGCTCAAAGAGTGTTGGCCATAGTGGTACAGATAAAATAGAGAAAGGCAGCAAAAATTGCCATGGAGATGGAGCAGTTGGGGGCTAGTGATATCCTGTCAGGTGATTCAGTTTTTCTTGCATCTGTCTAGAAATAAAAGATGGATGGTTAAGGGCTGAACTGTTGAGAGAAAGCAAAGGCCCTGAAATTCCAAGAGCTCTATTGTTCCACTGGAAGCAAGGGGCAGTGGAGCTTCTGCCCGCCATGACATCTCCATCCTGACAGATAAATAACATATATGGAGGTGTGTAGGCAATCCGAATACAGCCTGTAACTCTCAGATTCGCCTGTGTGTAGGGTGGGGGGGGGGAGGGGTTTGCAGGGGGGTGGGTGGGGAGTGGGGCGGGAGGGAGGGGTTTGTAAAACACCTGCAGATGTGGTAGTTAGGCCCCAAATGGGGCCTGATGGGTGACAAAGGAGGAATGAATACTTTGCGTCTGTCTTCACAGAAGAGAGGGACAATGCAGAAATTGTAGTTAAGGAGGAGGAGCGTGGAATATTAGATGGGATAAACATAGAAAGAGAGGAAGTATTAAGAGGTTTAGCATCTTTGAAAGTAGATGAATCGCCAGGCCTGGATGAAATGTGTCCCAGGCTGTTAAGAGAGGCAAGGGAGGAAATAGCAGAGGCTCTGACCATCATTTTCCAATCCACTCTGGCTACAGATGTGGTGCCAGGGGACTGGAGGACTGCTAACGTTGTGCCATTGTTTTAAAAAGGGAGAAAGGGATAGACCGAGTAATTACAGGCCAGTCAGCCTAACCTCAGTGGTGGGAAAATTATTGGAAAAAATTCTGAGGGACAGTATAAATTGTCAGTTAGAAAGGCCCAGATTAATCAAGGACAGTCAGCATGGATTTGTTAAGGGAAGGTCGTGTCTGACTAACTTGACTGAATTTTTTGAGGAGGTAACGAGGAGGGTCAATGAGGATAGCGTATTTGATGTAGCCTACATGGACTTTAGCAAGGTATTTGACAAGGTTCCACATAGCAGGTTGGTCAAAAAAAGTTAAAGCCCATGGGATCCAAGGGAAAGTGAGAAGTTGGATCCAACATTGGCTCAGTGGCAGGAAGCAAAGGGTAATGGTCGACAGGTGTTTATCTGACAGGGAAGCTGTTTCCACTGGGGTTCCACAGGGCTCAGTATGAGGTCTCTTGCTTTTTGTGGCGTATATTAATGATTTAGACTTCAATGTAGGGGGCATGATTAAGAAATTTGCAGATGATACAAAAATTGGCCGTGTGGTTGATAGTGAGGAAGATAGCTGTAGACTGCAGGAAGATATCAATGGATTGGTCAGGTGGGCAGAAAAGTGGCAAATGGAATTCAATCTGGAGAAGTGTGAGGTAATGCATTTGGGGAAGGCTAACAAAGCAAGGATTACACAATAAATGGTAGGATACTGAGATGTGTAGAGGAACAGAGGGACCTTGGAGTGCATGTCCACAGATCCCTGAAGGTAGCAGGACAGGTAGATAAGCTGGTTAAGAAGACATAGGGGATACTTTCCTTTACTAGCCAAGGCATAGAATATAAGACAGAGAGGTTATGCTAGAACTGTATAAAACACTAGTTAGGCCACAGCTAGAGTACTGCGTACAGTTCTGGTCACCACATTACAGGAAAGATGTGATTGCACTAGAGAGGGTACAGAGGAGATTTACGAGGATGTTGCCAGGATTGCAGAATTTTGGCCGTGAGGAAAGATTGCATAGGCTGAGGTTGTTTTCTTTGGAACAGAGGAGGCTGAGGGGAGACTTAATTGAGGTGTATAAAATTATGAGGGGCCTAGAGTGGATAGGAAGGACCTACTTCCCCTAGCAGAGAGGTCAATAACCAGGGGGTATATATTTAATGTAATTGGTCAAAATTAGAGGGGCGTTGAGGAGAAATTTTGTCACCCAGAGGGTGATAGGGTGTGGAATGCACTGCCTGAAAGGGTGATAGAGGCAGAAACCCTCATTACACTTAAAAAGTTCTTGGATAGGCACCTGAAATTCCATAACCTGCAAGGATAGAGACCAAGAACTGGAAAGTGGGATTAGGCTGGATAGCTCTTTTTTGACTGAATCATAGAAATTTATGGCACAGAAGGAAGCCATTCGGCCCATCGTGTCTGCATCATGTCTTCTTCTCTTCTGGTCTGACAGGAAAAGGTGGCAAATTACCATTGGGAATCTCAAGTGGTCGTTCTCCCCACAATAGCACTCTTGCCCATTGTACGGAGGAAGCTGTGGAGGCTCTGTGGAGTCCCCAGGCAGCTCGCCGGTGAAGACCTCTGGAATTCGGCCCACAGTAGCAGCCTGTGGGTAGACTTTAAAGGGGGGAGGGGAGCAGGGAACAGCGCAACTGGGAGATGGTGGGCGAACAGGGAAAGGGTGGATAGGGTGACCAGGAGTGGGTAGCAATCAGGACATCGGGTGATCAGGACAGGGGGTTGATCAGGAGAGAAGGAGCGGCAGCCTGTAGTTTTAATGTGGAGCTGGAAGGAGCATGCCTGCTCCGACTGGTTCCACATTCAGATTAGTATATTTTAACACACTTACCTTTTAGCGGTAGACCTCCAGCGGTCCCTTTAAGGGACACTGGTTAGGCCGCATGTAGACCTGGGGCGCGATCTTGCCAGCCCTGGGGAGGTGGGTATGGAGGCGGGACTGCCGGGAAAATGGCAGAATTTGTGGGCGATTGCCCAACCCGCCCCCCCAACCCGCCTCCGTGCCATCTTGCAAGGAGGCGGGTAGCCGTCCTGCGCCAGGTCCTGTCTCCTTGGAGGCGGGAAGGGTATTACAGCTACTTAACCGCCTGTTAACAGGTAGTTAACAGGCAGATAAGAAGATTACCCCCATTTTACCCACACAAGTGCGGGCTTCCCGAAGGCTCCAAACCCCGCCAAGGTCACCGAGGCGAGTAGTGGGTCTGCGGGGGTCGGAGGGGTGCAACAGTGTGCTGTGCAGGTAAGTGATGGGTGCAAGTGTGGAAAGCTGAGTATGTGAAGTAAGTGGTAAGTGTTAGAAAAAGTTTACTTACCTTTGTTTCTTCCTGCAGGCTTCAATCGTTGGGTATGTGGAGAGTCTCGTACCTCCACGGCAGAGATGTCAGATGGCCGTTGCATTCTCCAATGCAACAACCATCTAATTTCTTCAAAAGAAAGGTTTGATGAGTCTTGATTTCAAGAACTCATCAAACTATAGAGGACGTCACTGTTTGACAGCTTCACAGAGCTGTCAAACGATGATAATTCCTCTGTCAAAACGTTTTGATAGATGAAATGTCATACGCTGACGTTCTCTGTAACCGGCTTTCCCTTAATTGGCCTGCTAAGCCCGCTGGGTCAATCAAGGGAAAATAGCATGGGTTGGCCACAAATCAATGGGCACGGGACATCGACCTGACAAGCAGCAGTCCCGCCTCCAACGCACCCCCATTGGCAAATCGCCCCCCCTGGTTTTCCTGAACACAGCCTTGCTGACACTGGCTGCATTCAGGGCAACCCAATTTTACACAGAGGGCCTGAAATAGGCATTACGCCCCTTAGTTGCATATGCATAGACCTGTTTCAGGATCGGGCCTTGGACGCCGACCTTTTCCCTATACCAATATGGTGAGCAGCACCTCCTGCCTGCCATACTGGAAGCTTAGATGACCATTCAGCGCCATTGAATATCTAGGCTCGGTGTCCACTATAACCAATGTTCCCTGTAATTTTTTGGGGGTGCACGGCCCCTTTAAGGGGCTGTGCGGCCCATTCAAACTTTCACGCATGCATGGATTTTTCCATTGAGAACTTAAGACAGCTGCACGGTCACTGAATGGGAACATTGACTGTAACCTTAAAGGATTTCTTTTGTTTAAGTCTGCCATCCTTATTAATAATGTTAATATCATCAGCTGTGTTTTGGCACGGTCGCTACATGACCTTTGCTTATGTTATGCAACATGTTAACTTATGTTGGTGGGCTTTTAGAATCACTCCCTACAGAAGTGGCTGCCAGTACTCCCTCATTGTATTAACAATGTAGCACATTTTACTGGCAGTGATGAAACCCTTGCTATAAACATTCCCTGCATTGCTTGCCCTCCCTTTCAAGTATCAGCATATCACTGAAATATTCATGTCACTTTGGATCAAACACATTAAACTGGATCTATCGGTGCTGGTAGTTGTAGAAATGCCATAAGAACAGTATGAACATAAGCAGTAAGCACATTGTAGATTCTAAAAAGAGCAGTACTGTGTGTCTCAAAAGAAGGAAGGCAATTAAAAGCAACAAGAGGAAGACTACATGGAGGGTGGAGCTCATGCCTTACATCCAGGCCGCACGATGAAAATGAATTCGGGAAAGGGCAGGCTCTACACCTGCCGACACTGTGACAGGAAGATTGATTTTAGTGCCCGTTCCAAACTTCTTTTCAGTTTAAAAAACACACTTTCTATTTGCGGTCTAACATTTTAATTATGAAAATTTTCTTCAAATCTCGCTGAATTCATCTATTTGTAATAAAATAGATGCATTGCCATGCTGGTCCATTATTAAAGACCATACAAGTACAATATGATACGTTTCTTTGGACCACCTTAATAGATGCAAGCTTTCAGTTGGTAAAAACATACAAGGCCTGAAAAAGAAGCCAGTGAGAAGCATTCACACCATATTTATTACATTAGTCCAAAAGGTCTTTTACTATAAATGTATGTTTCCTAAATGACATTCAATCACACTAAAGTGGGAATATTTACCACTCAGCAGTATATTAAATGCAATCATATTTCATAAAATAGATAGTAGGACTATTTCACTAAGAGACATTAAATGGGCTCGATTTTGCCAGGCCCGAGGAGGCGGAATTGGAGGCATGTGAGGTGTTAAAATCGCAAAAACTGGCGGGCGGGCCCGATCCCGCCTCCATCCCGCCTCCGAGCAATTTTCCCACATGCGAGTTTTCTGACCCCCATCTCCATCCCGCCTCCAAGAGGTCGGAACAGGCCCTTAAGGCCCTTAACCAGTTAAGTGCCTCTATAATCCCATTTTGAGAGGCCTTTCTGATTTTAACAGTTTTCCCACGTGCTGCACGCCTCCTCTGAAACACGCCAGTGAAACCTGGCGGCATCACAAGTGGATTGCTTACTAACAGCTGCAGCTCCACCATTGAAAAGGAGTTTTCAGCAATCTTCATTTGCAGGTGGCAGAACTTTGTTGTCTCAGGTCTGGGGGAACTTTTAACAGGCCTACTCATTGTTGTGGAAGTTTGGAGCCTGACACCCATCTCCAGTGTGACCTCCTGGGAAACCCCTCTCACCACCTTGACTGAGCGCTTCTTCAACTGAGGTATATACCAGAAGAATGGGAACCATTTATTTCCTTTCCTCCTGGACATCAGATTCAGATGAAGACCAGCCGCGGTAGCAGCAGAACCCTGAACAACAGCAGCACCAACTGCAGGAGCAACAGCAGGAGCTCCAAGTTGCTGCTCACCCACCTAAAGCTGCACAGGCCAGAAGGCACCAGCGCGTGGCCACATTGCTGCCCGGGATGCAAGGGACGCACTCACCTTGGCCAGATTTGCTTAGCCTGCACAATCAAACACTTTTGCCTCGCACAATCTTATCAGACCATCGACAATGGCCAAGAACCTACGGATTCTTGGCAGCACGGTGGCATAGTGGTTAGCACTGTTGCCTCACAGCGCCAGGGACCCGGGTTCAAATCCGGCCTCGGGTGACTGTCTGTGTGGAGTTTGCACATTCTCCCCGTGTTTGCGTGGGTTTCCTCCGGGTGCTCCGGTTTCCTCCCACAGTCCAAAGATGTGCGGGTTAGGTTGATTGGCCATGATAAAATTGACCCTTAGTGTTAGGGGGGATTAAATACGTGGGGTTACGGGGATAGGGCTTGGGTGGGATGGCTGTCGGTGTAGGGACCGGGTGCTAGGGTTTGGATGATCAGCCATGATCTCGTTGAATGGCGGAGCAGGCTCGAAGGGCCGAATGGCCTACTCCTGCTCCTATCTTCTATGTTTCTATGTTTCTATGTTTCTATTCCTATCACTCTGACCACCATACTGACAATTGCAAGATGCCCTAAGCCTTCAATGTGGAAGTCCCATTTGCGAAATGACACACGCCACAACTGCAACAGTTTGCCATCAGAATTGTTCATGACAATAAGCAAGTGATGGCATTTAAAAAATATTACACCCAAGTGACTACCCTTGCGACTACTTGTGCATTATCTTCCTCTTACGCGTGCTCCTACGTGGTGCTTCCCCTGTGGCTTTAGCAGATGTGGAGGCCCCTTGCTCACTTTCTTGCTGCTCCTGCCTTGACACCTTTGGTGGGCATCCTCTGGGATTGCGAACCTGGGGCTCGGCAACAGTCTGCTGCTCCTGCGGCTGTGCAGGGGCTGAGACGCCGATCTCAGTTGGGTGGGGACTCAGGTGGGGCTCTGACCAAGGACTCTGCAGTGGCATGGTCGTGTGAGCGCTTGGAGAAGAGCCCCTACTTCCTTGTTGTATGCCACCAACATCCCTCTCATGGGTCAGCCCAACTTCAGAGCTAGCAAGTGGCTTGACAGCACCTTGCTGCAATTCAGGGGGGCCATGACGACGCGTTTCTGTACTGGAAGTCCTAATCCTGAGGACTTGCCTGAAGGTCTGGCTTGTTTGCTCAATAGCTGACCATAGCTCCTCAAGAGATTTCAGTCTATTCTGAACAATGACCATGTTTTCACGACCCTGGTGACTAAGCTCCTCCATGGCCGTAGCCATCCTCTCCTCTATGGTAGCCATCATTTCCGTGGTGATGCGTTCATGTGCCGGCGCCTCCACAAAGGCTCTGCTCATGTTAGCGATGGACTCCTCCATTCACTCCACACTCGCAGTGACCCTGGAGACAAAACCTGCCAGAGACTCCTGCACCTCTTCCTGGAGTTCCAGCACCGCTCTTCTTCTGGATGAACCCGGAGGCACAGGGTCAACATGCAGCTGAGCCGAGCTGGCAGAATCCTGTGCCCTCTGACTAGGACTCTCCACTGCTGACCCTGTCTCCACCATCTGCTGATGCTCACTTGTGAGCTGTGATACACCAGGTGACAACACTGCACTATCTCGCAAAGGTCCCACCAAGGTGTGAGTGTCTGCGCTGGTGCTGGGTGCGCTGAATTCTGCTGGCGCTGCGCCCTCAGAGGTTGCAGCTTCCTCTGAGGAGTCTGGAGGCTCAGGCTGTTCCTCCTGGATAGTGGGGATGGGGACTTTCGATGGTCCTCTGGGGGAGTAAAGGAAAGAGTCAGAGATGTGAGGCCAAGGTTACATGCACATTGAATATTGCAGATGATCAAAAGTCAAACTGTTCGAGCATCAGAATCATTATCAGTGACTCATGCAATGTCAATGAGAGAGATGATAAACTATTCTGTCACCAGCTTGCTCTGATGCACACGTCTGTCCGTCCCCCACTTGCGCATCCTCCTTCACTCCCATGATCTCCAGGGCTGCCTCCTCCCAGGGGGTGAGCTGGGCTACTGAGGGTAGCCCTCCTCCTGTCCTCGCTCTTTCCCTCTTATTGTGAACTCTCTTTTCCTGCAATGAGGGAGACAAGTGGAGTTTGAGTGAGAATGAAGGAGTGCGCGTAGAGAATCCATATCATTGATGGTTAGAAGGAGACAACGATGGAGTGAGGTGGCAAGACCAAGGGCCCTCCCTGTGTGTTGTAAGTTGTTTTCATAGCATCACAGCAATAGGGAGTGTGAGGGCTGCATAGTCAAATAGTTAGGTGAATGTGACCATAGAGAGAGAGGGAATGGGTAAGGGTGCAGAGATGTCTGTGTCAAGTGGGATGTGGAGGAAGAGGTTGTCAAAGCTGAGTGCTGGTGAGGAGAGGCAATGGGGATCAGATTGAGGACGATGGGAAAGTCATATTCACGTTTGCAGTGCGCAGAAGGTCATGAAACCTCTTCCTGCACTGCAGCCACGTTCTGTGGCACATAGACAAAGAGTTGACCTCCTGGGCCACTTGCATCCGCACAGCTTTCGTCTGCTGGGGAGGCTTTTTCCTCCCTGAGGAATAGAAGAGCACCTCCTTATTTCCTCTTGCTCCCTCCACCAGAGCTTGCAGGGCGGCGTCATCGAACCTTGGTGCAGACTTTGGCCTACTGCTGGACATATTGGCTGGAGGAATTTATCACAGCAGAGGGCATAAGGTTTGCAGTCTGCAGAAGAAGCAAGGCTGCTTGCAGGCCTTAAATTCAGCAGCACTGATGATGTCATCGGAGGCGACTTTCAGGATGGAAAGATTAATTGGGCCAGGGGTTCCCACACGCTGGAAATCAATTGCCCAATTAGGGGAAAATCGCATATTTTTCCCACATCAAATTGGAGTCGGGTGGCTAACACAAAAAGCGGCTAACAAGCCCCCAGCCCGTCCCAATGGCAAAATCGAGCCCATTATGTCACACAAGTAATGCATGATGATATCTGTGTTTTAGCTCTTCATTGCCAATATTATTAACAGTTTTTAATGCTGCTTGCCAGTGTGGTGAAGAACGGTGCCTGCAGATAGCAGAAGGCTGGGGTTAAATGGTGACGAAATGAGAATGGATAAATGTTCTGGAGATTTGCTTAATAATCTTTTGGTATCAGAGAGTATTTAAATGATTGCCAAGGTTTTTGTGATAGGGTACACTGTAGGAATGTCTAGTTCCTATCCAAAAGACTGAGGTCCACTCAGGCGATCAAATAAACGAGGTTTAATGAAAAGTAACAGAGTTTAACAGATAACTACAGGAGAACATCGAATATAGGTCTAGTCAGTTCGGAGGCTCCACGAGGACTGCTAGGGCGGTCCCGTGGCTGATGTCATGACGTCATCACGTTTTTCCCGCCGGTGGGGGATCACGTGATGAACGGCGTGACGTCATCGTGTTTGCCCGCGCTATTAAAGTGATCGCGCTCTGTACATGTAAACAGTGAAAACAAAGATACAGACTCAGGCTGCAGCCAACATATTAGTAAAGGGAATTATATACAATTGATTGGAGTCCCTTAGTGGCTCTGCCACAACACTGTACTTGTGGTCTGTGGGAGAAGCAGGCTTGATGATTGACTAGCCTTTTCACATTCCATACATCCTTGTGCTTTTATTTATTTCAGTATGTATTTATCATCAGTGACCTCAATTAATTACCATCACTGTACAGAGAGTCTGGAGATGGTAACTTGCTAGTCAGAGTAAACTAAACCTTCACAGAGTTAGCGACACTTGGGATAAACAGGTCAACACCCAATTGACCGGTAGCTTGGAATTAAACAAGACATTTTTATTTTAATGTTAGTTTCCAACAATTACAGTGTTTCTTTTAAGCAAGACCTAGTTATTGTTCTGTTACTCTTAGTAGTCCATCTTTCTGAAACTAATAACCCATCTGGGTCATTCAACAGAAACGGTGGCATTCCTGTCTCTTACCTTTGCAGCAAGCAAAATACTTTAAATGAACTTAATGATCACATGTAATATATATTTTTGATAAATATACACTGTTCTTTTAATAATAAAACATATTTGAGTCATGTAATGAGCAATGCTTGTTTTTTATAATTTATATAAAACTAGCTGGGGGGGCCCGGCGTTGCCAGGGCTTTTTTGGGCCGCGCGGTTTACGGTTGGGCGCTGGCGCTCCCATGCTCTGTGTCACTCTTTCCCTCCCTGACCCTCTCTCTGTCCCTCCCCGCTCTCCCCCTGCCCCTCTCTCTCCCTGCCCCCTCTCTCTCTCCCTGCCCCTGTATGTCCCCTCTGTCTCTCTCTCTCTCTACCTCTCCCCCTCTCATCTCCCTCCCTCCCTCCCTCCCCCTCTTTTGGCACCCGGGGAAGGGCTTTGAAAATTGAGCCCGGCCACGGTGGCCGTGCGGGGCCTAGTGGTTGAGGCCCGGCCGGGCTCTCAGGCCGAGACGGACCCCAGCTGAGCTCCCGGTGGGGCCGGGTGCCACGCCGCGGGTGGCGTGGTTTACGGCTGGCCGCTGACGCTCCCCCGCCCGCTCTGTGTCTCGGGCCGAGCAGTTGTGAGGCCCGGGCCGAGTGACTGAAACTCACCCCCCGCTCCCAGAGCCACAATGTGGGGGTTTGTTTGGCTGGTGCTGTCGCTGTGGGGATGAAAAAAATGGCGGCGAAGTTTCGGGAGGCTGCAGGATTAGGTCCCGCCCGTGACGCACCGATTGGTCAACCATCAGGTCACTGAACTGTAGGATTGGTCAACCAGCACATCACTCAATGCTAATGAGCGGCAGGATTGGTCAACCGCTAATGAGCAGATTTTTGAGGATTTTTGAACGTTTTTTGTATACTGTGCAAACAATTTTTGTCTGACCAAAAAGTAAATATGCCTATTAGACTCCCCTAATGATAAGCTTTCTTTTGATATAATATGCGTGTAGGTACGCTCTGTAACTTTTGAGTGTATAGCGGACAGACAGACAAACAGACAGACAGACAGACAGACGGACCGGTTTATTATATATATATACTAGCTGGAGTGCCCGGTGGTGCCGAGGGTTTTTTGAGGGCATGTTGTTGTTGGAAGAGAGAGAGAGAGAGACTGGGGGGAGAAGAGAGAGACGGGGGGGGGGGGAAGAGAGAGAGAGAGACTGCTGGACTTAGTTCGGGATTAGCCTGGAGAGAGAGGGGGGGAAGGAGCGCCTCAGGCCTGGCCTGATCGACCCCTGCGAAGGAAGGAAGTAGGTAAGCTCTCCCTCCCTGTCCCACCCCCTCACTCTTTCCCTCCCTCCCCTCTCCCTCCCTGCCCCTCTACTCACTCTCCCTCCCCCTCTCCTCTCCCTCTCTCCCCCTCTCCTCTCCCTCCCTCACCCTCTCCTCCCCCTCCCTCCCCCACTCCCTCTCCTCTCCCTCCCTCCCCTCTCCTCTCCCTCCCTCCCCCTCTCCTCTCCCTCCCTCCCCCTCTCCTCTCCCTCCCCCTCTCCTCTCCCTCCCTCTCTCCTCTCCGTCCCTCTCTCCTCTCCCTCCCTCCCCCCTCTCCTCTCCCTCCCTCCCCCCCTCTCTCCCTCCTTCCCCCTCCCTCTCCCCTCCTCTCCCTCCCTCCCCCCCTCTCCTCTCCCTCCCCCCCTTTCCTCTCCCTCCCCCTGTCCTCTCCCTCCCTCCCCCTGTCCTCTCCCTCCCTCCCCCTCTCCTCTCCCTCCCTCCCCCCTCTTCTCTCCCTCCCTCAACCCCCCTCCCTCCCTCCCCCTCCTCTCCCTCCCTCCCCCCTCCTCTCCCTCCCTCCCCCCCTCCTCTCCCTCCCTCCTCCCCCACTCCCCTCTCCTCTCCCCCCTCCCCCCTACCCTCTCCTCTCCCTCCCTCCCCCCCTCTCCTCTCCCTCCCTCCCCCCCTCTCCTCTCCCTCCCTCCACCTCCGTGGATCAGCACCTCAGGGCCAGCCGGTGCGCGGCCTAGCGCATGAGGCTCGGCCGGACTCACCTTAGCTCAGGTCGCGCTCCGGGCCGACATTGACGCGCGTGCTGACTCCCGCTCTGCCAGCCTTTACTAAGATGGCGGTGATGGCTACGCTCAGCTCAGTCCCGTGCCGCCAGCCTTTACCAAGATGGCGGCGACGGCGGGGCGGGACGGGCGGTGCCTAGCTCGGGCATGGCTGGCTAGGAGAGGCCGAGGCTTCGAGGCCTGCAGGTGGGGTAAGCCTCCAAGGTTGCGGCGCCCGGCGGAGGTAGCGAGTCAAGAGGAAAAAAAGAGGGTGAAAGGTAGGAAAATTAATCAGCTTAGAAAAAATATTTACAAATTAATTTACTTTTTTAAAAACAATTTCCCCTCCACACACACAGAAAGTGGGAAAAATAAACACACAGAAAGTGGGAAAAATAAATGAATAGTTAGGAATCAAGATGGCGGCCACTCACCTCAGCTCAGAAGGATTAGGCCTGCCCACACACGCAATGAAATGCCCCCCATGATGCACCGATTGGTCAACCATCAGGTTAATCCCCTGTACGATTGGTCAACCATCACGTCACTCAACGCTAATGAGCAGAATGTTGCCATTTTCTGAACCTTTTTTGTATACTGTCTGAACAATTTTTGTCTGACCAAAAAGTAAATATGCCTATTAGAGTCTCCTAATGAAAAGCTTTCTTTTGATACAACATATGTGTAGGTACGCTCTATAACTTTTGATTGTATAGCTGGGCAGACAGACAAACAGACAAACAGACAGACAGAGAGACGGACGGACCGGTTTATATATATAGATAGATATATAGAAGATACATAGATGGATACCAAGTGCAAGCAATTTGCTTGTCACTCAGATCATGTATGGAAGTTTGGAGACATATTCTGAGTTTAAAAATATATTTTTCTCCTACTTTAAATGTCATTAAGTAAACACAAATGTCACATTTATGGAATGGAAACCTAAAAAAACTAAAATACCAACTAAATATTATAAATAATATAACGGTAATAGCGGTAACCCCATGTTATGTCATTGGTGTTACTGCTTCACAAAACACACTATTTTGAAAAAATGCAATGACTTTTGAAAGTACTTCCTGGTTCAAGAGGTCATTGGAGGAAGCGTGATCAATAGAGGCACATGGTGAGTCTGCTGTCTCTCTTCATTTGTTATAAATTTGATGATTTATTTGATAATTTTATGCGAGGCTTTTAAGTATGTCATTGGTGTTAGTCATTTCATAGGAAGGGAAATGAGAAATTGATCATAGAAATTGATTAAATTCGATATTTGAATGAGTTTTATATGATTGAAGACATGTGGTCTGAGGTGCTGTGGCGTCCATTTTGTAAAAAACATTTTTTCTGCAAATTGTCATTGGTGTTACCGTCATTGGTGTTACTGCTCCTCCTGGTAACACCAATGACAGTCAGTAATACCAGTGACATTTTTGTGTAAATGAGCTTTTATAAAAGCTTCAACAAAAGTTATTAGGGCAAAATAGCACATATTGTTTCATTTTCATAACTTCCTATTGTTATTGTTCCTTTTGTCAGGTATGGTAAAATTGAGTGCAGCTGAGAAGCAGAGGCTTTACAGACAGCGCAGGGATGCAGACCCTACATGTAGAGCAGAGTACTTAGAAAAAAGGCATCAGGGTTATGCCAATGATATAGCAACAAAAAAAAGAAAGAAAATAAATGATCCCAGTGAAAGGGCAAAGAGAGGTCAGCACAAGGCATGGCGAGTCAACCAGGCAAGACACAGGCAAGATATGAGAGCAGGAGAGACAGTCTTGACCCCCCCATCATCTCCAGAGAGTTCACCCAGCATCTCAAGGTAGAACTGAAGACATTGGTGTTAGTCATTTCATAGGAAGGGAAATGAGAAATTGATCATAGAAATTGATTAAATTAGATATTTGAATGATTTTAATATAATTGAAGACATGATTGGATTACTATTCTGACATATTACACCAATATATTTGACAGACAACTACGACAAGGGAGGAGAGCGCGCAGGAGAGATGCACAAAGGAGCCAGAGGAAAATTCAGAAGTTGGAAGATAAGCTTGAGGAAAGCAAACGACAATGCAACATGTACAAGAAACGTTATTTCCGTTTGCGGGGTAGAGTTGCAAATTCCGAAAGCCCAGGAACGAAGACAAAAGAGATCCTCCAAGGTTACACAGTCCACTCTCCAGTCAAGAAAGCTCTGAAATTCCACTTTGCTCTTGTGGGAGATTTAAAGGAAAAGTACAATGCAGCCAAAGAAACAAAATCCAAACAAGTTTTTGCAAACATACTGACGGGAAAGCTGATCAGAAAATACAAATTCCAGCTGCTGTGCCAGAAGAGCATTGGCTTCTCATACAAAGCTTGGAGAAAACCAAAGGTCAGCTCTCGAGAAACCACCACAAACAAGAGGAAGACTGTGAGACAGTTCTACCTAAGAGATGATGTCAGCAGACTGACCACAGGAAAGAAAAACACAATGGGCCAGAAATTCGTGAACGGGGCTTGCCGCGCGTGCAAGCCCCGTATATGCACTTACCCTGCGCGCCTGCCGATCAGCTCCAGGGACGCCTGGAATTGGTGTTTCAAACAGAAGAATCCCGGGCAGCGTATGACGTCACGCCGCCCAGGAGTGCAGCCAGCGCGAAGCCTGGAGCGTGCAGTGCAAGTGAGACACGCCCCTTAAGGTCTCATTGTAGCAGGACACGCCCCCATTCTCTCCAAGCAGCTGCAGAGGACTTTGTAGTTACACAGCTGCAGGGAGAGTAAGTTATCTGCTATTTTATGAATGTTTTGTGAACTTTTATAAAATGTTAAAAACGTTTACATTATTTTGAAGAATCTGAAGTAGTTTTAAACAGATTAAAGCAATTTAAAGACTTTTAAAAGCCCTAAAAGAATTTTTTAAATTTTATTTATTTAGCAATGTCGTCGTCATACGTGTCTTCACACTGTTCCCTTTGGGGAACTGTATGAAGTGGTGGAAGGATTTATGGCCATGATTAACGCTCATTCCGTGACCGTAACCATCTTTGAACCAGCCATTAGGGCGGTTAGTCCTCTGGCGGGAGGGTTTTACGGGCTCCCACAAGCTATACAAGGAGGGGGGGCCACCCACACCCACGGACGCAAATATCCCACTGGATGTCAACCCAGAATTTAGAGCCCGAGCTCCGACTCCACTTGCCGGGACTGTCTGGAGCGGGATTCGAAACCCTACCCTGATCTGGCCCAGCGGCGGGGATCCTACCGCTATGCCAAAGGCCCAATCCGATTAGCAATGTGAAATGGCTGGAATGAGCACACTTCACGGCATTAAAAGAACTCACAATTGAACTGATGATGACCTCAGCAATCTCCTCAAGGAGGTGGAGGCGCAGCGCCTGCTCATCATTGGTAAGGAGAAGTCAAAGGCGCCGCAAAAAGGGCAGATGATAGCTTGGTCTTTCAAGTGGCAGCATAGGGCTCCAGTCACGGGGAGGGAAAAGGCGCAGGAAATGTATGGGTGTCACCTTTTGTGCGGAGTGGGCCTTTTGCGTAGCAGTAAGCATCCCCGCCGCTGGGCCAGAAGGAGTAGGGTTTCGAACCCCACTCCAGACAGTCCCGGCAAGTGGAGTCGGAGCTCCAACTATAAATTCTGGGTGGACATCCAGCGGGATACTTGCGTCCGTGGGTGTGGGTGGCCCCCCCCCTCAGATGGGTTGTGGGAGCCCGTAAAACCCTCACGCCATAGGACTAACCACCCTAATGGCTGGTTCAAAGATGGTTACGGTCACGGAATGAGCGTTAATCACGGCCATAAATCCTTCCACCACTTCATACAGTTCCCGAAAGGGAACAGTGTGAGGATACGTACGACGATGACCTCTTGCGCAATGCACCTCCTTGGACCCTCAGTCGCAGATGCGAGGGGGCAAATCGTGCAATTGTTAAATTTTTCATTTTATTGACATGTGAAATGTTGGACCAGTAATTCCCTTCCAAATGCCCGAGTACGGTCGGGGTACTTACGCATCTGGCCGGAGGAAATGCCGGTTTTCAGCATGCACAGTGCATGTGGGGAAAACCGGCATTTCCTGTCCTCTGAACGAAGGGGTTCAGAGGCAGAACGCATGCGACTGCACAGGCAGCGCGTGCGCAGTAAAATTCGCCGCTTTCATTCATGCTTTCAGTGAGGTCAAGTCATTACAACTTACACATGAAAAAAGCATGGGTACAGTTGCTCCAGAGGCTGCGGAGGAAGATATTTTTTATCGTGGAGCTTCTGAAAGTATGTACGTCTGTATATATTCCTTTCCGTGTTATGTATATATTCCTTTACTTATGTGTATGAATGTATTATTTAATTATGACTTTCAGAGAAAGTAACTTATTGGAAAATCATAATTAAAAACATACATTCATACACATTAGTAAAGGAATATAAAACATACATACATATACGTAAAGGAATATATGTGGACATACATACATAACTCATTCTCACATTCCATTCACACAGCCACAATTGCTCCTTCTACCTAACGTTCTGAAAACCCGTTTAAAAAAAAAAAATTAAACTTTAAAACTTACTTAAAATTCCTTAAAATAACTTCCCTCCCTTTCCCAAACAAAAATATTGCATTTCAGAAGCTCCACGATAAAATATATCTTCCTCCGCAGCCTTGGAACAACTTTACACCTGCTTTTTTCAAGTGTAACTTGTAAGGACTTACCCTCACTGAATCCATGAATGAAATCTACAAAGTTCACTGCGCAAGCGCTGCCTGTGCAGTCGCACGCGCTGTGCCTAGACCTTGGGTCTGGAAATGCCGGCGTTCCCCGCATGCGCTGTGCATGCTGAACGCCGGCATTTCCAACGGCCAGATGCGTGAGTACCCCGACCGTACTCACGCCTTTGGCCACGAATTTCTGGCCCAATGACTCTCCAGAAGGTGAAGAAACAGAGGAGGTTACTCTGACTCCCTGCTCAACCTCCACAAGAGATTGGTTGCTGAGCATGGAGAACAGATTTCTTATGCCTTCTTCTGCAGGCAGAGACCCTTTTGGGTTGTGACACCAAATGAGCGGGACAGAGAAACATGTCAGTGCAAGACTTATGAAAATCTTCAGTTTATGGCAGATACACTGTACAGACTTGAGCTCTCAGAGTGTAAAAACCTGGATGAAATGGCTGACAGCACCGTCTGCAACAACTCAAAGTCATGTGCCTATGGTGAATGCCAAGAATGTGAACGCACCACGTATCCCCTCACCGAATCAACATCAAATACACTGCTAACTTTAACCCAGTGGCGTCTGGAGAAGATTGACCATTCCAAACCAGGTGAAGAGTCTGAGAAGAGAAGAACAATCACTGTCAAGAAAGATGTGCCAATAACAGAGGATGAGCTTGCTACCCATTTTCAAGATAGGCTCTTTAAGTCCCGCAGACACATCTTCAACATCCGTTGGCAGTACAATGCTTACAGAAATCTAAGAGAGAACCTGACCTCCAAGGACACATAGATTTTAGTGAAAACTACACTTGCAAGTATGCAAATGAAATCCAGTCTGTGCACTTTGGGGGGTCACATCAACAATGACCCTCCACACTGGTGTTCTCTATGTGCAGGACCAGCCCCCCATGCCCTTTAGTACGATCTCCCCAAGTAGAAGGCACGACCCAGTGGCTATATGGGCTCATCTTGACCCCATCCTGGAGATGGTGAAAAATCAGTGCCCTGAAGTCCAGAACCTTCATTTCTTCAGCGATGGCCCTGCCACCCAATACAAGCAGAAGGGCAATTTCTACATGATTTGCTCAGAACCTCACCAGAAGAGCTTCCCCAAAACCACTTGGAACTTCTTCGAGGCAAGCCATGGGAAGGGTGCTCCGGATGGGGTGGGGGGTGCATTAAAGAGGTCAGCCGACATCTTGGTCCGTCAGGGAAGGGATATCCCAGATGCACTCTCTTTCTTCCAGGAGTTAAAGGACTCTGGAGCGCAGGTGAACCTGTTCTATGTAAGCGAGGAAGATGTTGAGACTAAGGCACAGAAAATGCTGGAGGTGCCTCTTGTGGCAATAAAGGGGACCATGAAAATGCATCAAGTTTTGAGCATCACACCTGGCATCCTCAAATACAGAGACATCAGTTGTTTCTGCTACGCAGCAGAGGGCGTGTGGGATTGCCCATGTTACAGTCTCCAAGAAATCATTGTAGGAGCTGTGCCGCCTACAGAACGTGACCACTCTGCTCCACAACAACCACACCGACCTGATGTCATTGAGACTCACCATAGCGGGCAGTGGTGTATTGTGAGGTATGATGACCAGCCGTACCCTGGCATTATACTGGAGGTGGAAGAGCACAACATAAAAGTCAAGTGCATGCACAGGAATGGCGTGAACAGATTTTTCTGGTTAACCAGAAGATCTGGACATATTTGAAGGGGCAGCTGGATGTGTGACCACAAGTCAAAAAACAGTTGCTGGAAGCCTAAAGTTGATGTAAAGACAGATTACTTTGTTTACTTGTGTTCTAATGAGTATGTTTTATATCTGGCTCAATCAGGATAGAACTAGGCTGCATGTTTTATGAGTTTCTATGAAAATGGTGATGTTGACTACGATGTTGATGACAATGTTCAGACACAATGGCCTAGAAATTGGGTTTTGGCTTAGCCAGGGCTTTAGCGCCGGAAGTTAGTGCTGGCGCTAAGTCCCCCTGCGCGCGCCAAAAATTCAGCAGGGCCGCGCCCAAACGGCTGCCGGCGCTACTGAAGGGTCTTTGCGGCGGTAAATCGGCGCTAACTGCCGTTTCGCGCCGCAATTCCGGCGCTGCGGCACCCGATGCGGTGCGGCAGGCTCGGGAAGTGCAGGCCTCCTCCTTCCGTTAAGGAGGAGCTGCCTGCACCCGGCCGCGGCCCGCGCAAATCTGTCTAAAAATGAGCCCGGCACCTCAGACAAGTGCCGGGCTTGCATCTGTTCCGGGGGGTGGGGGGGAGAAGTCCGGGGAGGGAGCTGCGGGCAGGCGGCCGGCGGGAAAGCGGCCGGCCGCCGCGGGGCCTTTAATGCGCCGGCGCAAACTCATGCAAGACTCTGTTGCCAGAGTCTTAGTTGTGGCTGCCACGGGCGAGGCGGCCGCAACTGAATTTCGGCGCTAGGGCCCGTCGGCATGGCAACCGGGACGCTGCGCACACCGATGACGTCATCGGTGCCGGCGCAGCGCTACCGGTGCAACGCCGATTTAGGGCCCCAGGGAATTTTTAAACTGGCCATAACTCTGGCGCTAGTCCCTCTAGCGCCTCAAAAGCGGCGCTAAGGCAACTGAATTTCTAGGCCAATCATTCTTGGTCTTGGTCTTAATGTGCTCTCTTTAATGTGCTCCTCTTTGGTCTTAAAGTGCTTTGGCTAAGTTTTTTTATGTTATTACTCAAATTATATGAATCTCTCAGTGCTGTAAATGAGTTAACTGAAAAAAATGGCACATTAGTTAGATGAAATGTAATAAATTCATTGAGTTGTATGAAATAGTCTGGGGTCAAGTCATTGGTGTTGTATTGTGTCACTGTTGTTACTGCATGTTTTTTTTCAGTGATATGATATCAAAGGTGTCATGTTTGACTTTATAATAATTTTGTGTTTGTTGATTGTTGCTTTATTCATGAGTTAGCAGTTTAAGGATAGTATCATTCAATTTTTATGACTGTCCTTCAGTTATTGTTGATATTATAGCAAAAACATGATGGCGCAAATGAAAAAATGTCACACAATGTAACTTTACACATACCTGATTATAATAAATAAATAAATAATCAAAACTTTTTCTTTAAATTATTATCAACCTACTCTGTCTTTCAGTATATGTGCAGATTGAATTGAGAAATAGCATTCTGATAAGCCTTTAATTTTGTTTAAGGTATAAGTAACACCAATGACAAAAAGACGGCACAAGCATTCTTTGAGTGAATGTATAAAAATAATTAAACTACATTAAGCTTTCATTTTTGTGGATTGATAAAGTTAAGAGGTTAATTAATATTGTACAATAAGTTTTGATTATGTAAAATGAAATACATTTCAAGACATCATGCAATTCCAAATGCCACCGTTTCTGTAGAACGACCCAACTCCCATTATTTGGTGTCTATAGCAATGTCAAGCACTGATCTTTTTCTTCCCTCCTCTCCTGATGACTCAATTCTAACAGTCTTCCAATATCTCACCAGTAGTCATTCTTCATCTGCATTTCTGAATAGCTGGCAATTTAATCGTAGGGGAGAACACAACTCAACCTGTCTTCACCAGTAATCTACATGTATACTTCCAACTGATATCAGAGGCAGGAAGCATGGTGATCTTCCCCCCCCCCCACTCCCTTCGCTGGAGTTACAATGTTAACATTTCCCACTGTAAGATTCTCAAAATTCAGCAGATCCCCCAAAACCAAGAAGATTACCCTAAAGGAGGGATTTTTGGACTGTTATAAACCATGTCAGAATGGTATAAGAATATTGGGCCTAAGGGAGTCTTAAAGCCAAAAACCCCAGGATTTTGGTATTTTTAAAAAGGCATGTTCGAGCCTGTGGAAGGAAAAAGGCTGCAACAAAGGAATTGGGATTGGCCTCTGTAAATGGACAGTTTTGGGTATTGGCATTAACCGAGCTGTCTGGGGACTATCTAGACTGTCTCAGTCATTTTACATACTGAGAATAGACCAACGGAAAAGCAGTTCCCGCCAAAATTACAGAACCATCCAAAACCTTGCACCTTGCATAATGCAAAACATGCCACCAACCAACAAAGGAACCTTGGCCCCCACAGGAAAAGACAACTTTACTGCAATTCAACAAGAGGTTAAACAATCGATGGGACCATCCCGAAACCACTTCACACGTTCTTAAAACAACTTAAGATCGATGGGACCATCCCGAAACCAATTAAATAATTCAAACCAATCAAAATTAACGAGCCCGCCAAAACTAACAATAAGCCAGAACTGATTTGGCACGCAAATTAGCAGGCCTCAATCAGTATAATTAAAGGCCTGTTTCTCACAGAAAAGAGTTCAAGAAAGCAATCCAAGAGGAAATTGGTTCGAGTTCACGTTCCAGTAAGAAGATTCGTCGACCCAGAAGAGATCCACCAACATCGGGATCAAGAAGTCCATCTTGAAGCAGTTCTTCCTCTCGAAGAAGTAAAACACCATCGCGGCAGACCTGGGCCCCACGAAACAAACAACCAAAAATATTACCAGCAACCGGTAATATTGGGCCACCACGACCAACAAGAAACCAACTTGGAAGAAACCGAAGATCCGCAAGTTTTTCCACTCTACAAACTATCCTGACTTACCCCTGGATAAGATTTTACTGGAAAGACTCTAAACCCTACTTCTAACCAAAAGAAATTGGGTACTCACCTGATAGATCCAATACGCACCTAAATGCATCAGCGGACACGCGAAGACTGACCAGCAACGCAGGTGAAGTCCTCTACCGTGTCCGGGGTATGGCAGGCCCCAACCACCACATCTAGAGAACCCCGAAATCGCGAACCTCTACAAGTGTCAAAAGAAGTCGTTTTGGTGACCATTATCCCTGGTCCTCTGGAGCCCAACTTAGCTAGTGAAGTGGGATTGGGAGCGTTGAAGTATTCGGTCTATTGTTATTTTCCCTCATATATTCCAAAGTGTTCCCCCAATTTAGAGTGTTAAGATTATTGTGTTGTGTATTTTCTTTCTCAAATAAAGATCAAAGTTCTTTCACCAAAATTCAGTTGTCTGCTGCAATTTCATTACAACCCCCAAATAAGTCCAAGGTCTAGAACCAAGGGAGTGGGAGCGATTCGAACTGCTCATAAGTCAGAGGCGAAGCTGACCCAAACACCACCCCCTACAGAAATGGCGACCACGGCAGGACCTTGGCAAAAGGGATGTGATGCAGTGGACACTGTTTTTGAGGAAGGAAATAAGATAGAAGGGAGGATTTCCTCTTATGTGTTTGAGAAGGTGAATATCACCAAGAAATGCGTGACCAGTCTGTTGCGTGCTGAGCGTCCCATGGACGCTGCAGCCAAATGGACTGACAGCAAGGATCATAAAAGGTCTGTGGAAAAGGCCATCTGGTTGGTCTGCTCCCACTGACAGATCCAGCTTTTAGATAAACGCATCGAGGCACTGACAGAAGAGGTGTGGGAATCAGCTCAACTGTCTCAAGCAAGGGCTCTAGCAGGGGAAAGGTTGTCAGCAGAACTAAATGCCCAAAACCAGGAAAAGTTGCAGATAGTAGAGAAACATAGAAACAGACAGGAATACTTTCGGTGTCAGGTCACCGAAGCTAAAAACAGTGAACTGGTGTTACGGGAAGAGAACGCCCGCCTTGCCAAGCAAATAAAAGAACAGGAGGAGAGGTTGAGAGAGGTACAGGCAGCTTACAAGATAGTAAGCACTAGGGGTTTTGAAGTGGGACATCATGGCCCCTGCCAAAAGCAGATCGACAGTTTAAAACTTGCTCTGTCCAGGGCAAAAGGCATGGTATGCCTAGTGAGCCCGGATGCGGCCCGGGTAGACCTGGAAGTAGAAGGGGAAACTGTTCAGACGTCACCTGTGGTGCTGGGGAATGACTCGGTTGGGCAGCAGGAAGGACAGGTGATCTGTAGGGAAGGCAGGGAAGAGAGCACACTACAACCACCTGTGGCACCGGGTTTTAATTCGGTTTGGCAGCAGGGAGAAGGGGGCAAGCCAATGCAGGAAAGGTCGGAGCCAGGGCCGATGTGCCCAGCTCAGCATCAAAAGTTTGGCCCGCCCGGTGGTGGTGGGGGTCAGGGACCCCTTGAACATAAGAACATAAGAACATAAGAAATAGGAGCAGGAGTAGGCCAATCGGCCCCTCGAGCCTGCTCCACCATTCAATAAGATCATGGCTGATCTGATCCTAACCTCAAATCTTCTATCACTCTGCATCCACCCAAACCCATGTGATCTCCCGGGAGAGGCGAAAAACCAGATAAAGACCCAATGGCCAATTTGGGAGAAAAAAATCTGGGAAATTCCTCTCCGACCCATCTAGGCGATCGAAATTCTTCCAGGAGATCACTCTGTCCCTATATTTTCTACAGTACTTACCTTCTGTAAAGGCGATCTCCACCCCAGCCAGGAACAGGAATAAAACCATCTCCTGAAATCTAACACAGAATTAGAACACAGTAGGAGCAGAACCAGGCTACACGGCCCCTGGGCCCACTCCACTACCCACAGGGCCGTGACCATTCCGAACCTAGACTCATGTCCAATTTCCTGCCCGCTCCCCGTAACCCTTAATTCCCTTTACTTCTAGGAAACTATCTGTTTCTGTTTTAAATTTATTTAATGATGTAGCTTCCACAGCTTTCTGGGGCAGCAAATTCCACAAACCTACCACCCTCTGAGTGAAGAAGTTTCTCCTCATCTCAGTTTTGAAAGAGCAGCCCCTTATTTTAAGATTATGCCCCCTAGTTCTAGTTTCACCCATCATTGGGAACATCCTCACTGCATCCACCCAATCAAGCCCCTTCACAATCTTATATGTTTCAATAAGATCGCCTCTCATTCTTCTGAACTCCAATGAGTAGAGTCCCAATCTACTTAACCTCTCCTCATATGACCACACCCTCATCCCTGGGATTAACCAAGTGAACCTTCTTTGTACTGACTCGAGAGCAAGTATGTCTTTTCTTAAGTATGGACACCAAAACTGTATGCAGTATTCCAGGTGCGGTCTCACCAATACCTTGTACAACTGCAGCAATACCTCCCTGTTTTTATATTCCATCCCCCTAGCAATAAAAGCCAACATTCCATTGGCCTTCTTGATCACTTGCTGCACCTGCATACTAACTTTTTGAGATTCATGCACCAGGACCCCCAGATCCCTTTGTACTACAGTACTTTCCAGTTTCTTGCCATTAAGATAATAACTTGCTCTATGATTTTTCCTGCCAAAGTGCATAACCTCACACTTTCCAGTATTGTATTCCATCTGCCAAATCTCTGCCCACTTACTTAGCCTGTCTATGTCCCTTTGCAGGTTTTTTATGTCCTCCTCACTCACTACTTTCCGTCCCATCTTTGTATCATCTGCAAACTTTGATATGTTACACTCGGTCCCCTCCTCCAAATCGTTAATATAGATTGTAAAGAGTTGGGGACCCAGCACTGACCCCTGCGGAACACCACTAGTTACTGGTTGCCAATCTGAGAACGAACCATTTATCCCAACTCTCTGCTTTCTGTTAGAGAGCCAATCCTCCACCCACGCCAGAATATTACCCCCAATCCCGTGATTTTTTATCTTGAGCAATAATCTTTTGTGTGGCACCTTGTCAAATGCCTTTTGGAAGTCTAAATACACTACGTCCACTGGTTCCCCTTTATCCACCCTGTATGTTACTTCCTCAAAAAACTCCAGCAAATTTGTCAAACATGACTTCCCCTTCATGAAACCATGCTGAGTTTGTCCTATTAAATTATGTTTATCCAAATGTCCCGTTACTGTCTCCTTAATAATGGACTCTAACATTTTACCAACCACAGATGTTAGGCTAACAGGTCTATAGTTTCCAGCCTTCTGCCTACTACCCTTTTTAAATAAGGGTGTTACATTAGCAGTTTTCCAATCTGCCGGGACCTTTGCTGAGTCCAGGGAGTTTTGGAAAATTATGACTAATGCATCCACAATCCCTACCGCTACTTCCCTCAAGACCCTAGGATGCAAGCCATCAGGTCCAGGGGATTTATCCGCCTTGAGTCCCATTATTTTACCAAGTACCACTTCCTTAGTGATTTTAATTGCATTTAGTTCCTCCCCCCCTAGAGCCCCCTGTTTGTCCAGTGTTGGGATATTCTTAGTGCCTTCTACTGTAAAGACTGATACAAAATAATTGTTCAGTGTTTTTGCCATCTCCATGTTTCCCACCATTAATTTCCCGGTCTCATCCTCTAAGGGACTAACATTCACTTTAGCCACCCTTTTTCTTTTTATATAACTATAGAAACTTTTACTGTCTGTTTTTATATTTTTTGCTAATTTACTTTCATAATCTATCTTCCCTTTCTTAATCAATCTTTTAGTTATTTTTTGCTGTCTTTTAAAGACTTCCCAATCTTCCATCCTCCCACTAGATTTGGCTACCTTATATGCCCTTGTTTTTAGTCGGATACTATCCTTAATTACTCTACTTAGCCACGGATGGCTATCTTTTCTTTTACACCCTTTTTTCCTCAGTGGAATATATTTTTTTTGGAAGTTGTAAAATAACTCTTTAAATGTACACCACTGATCATGTACCATCTTACCCTTTAATCTATTTTCCCAGTCCACTCTAATCAATTCCGCTCTCATACCTTCATAGTCTCCTTTATTTAAGCTCAGCACGCTTGTTTGAGATCCAACCTTCTCACCCTCTAATTGAATATGGAACTCAACCATGTTATGGTCACTCATTCCAAGGGGATCCTTTACTAGGACATTTTTAATTAATCCTGTCTCATTACACAGGACCAAATCTAAGGTTGCTTGCCCCCTGGTCGGTTCAGTTACATACTGCTCAAGAAAGCCATCCCTAATACACTCAATGAACTCATCCTCAAGGCTGCGCTGCCCAATTTGATTTGTCCAGTTAATATGATAATTAAAATCCCCCATAATTATAGCTGTTCCCTTATTACAAGCCTCAACTATTTCCTGATTAATACTCCGTCCAACAGAGTTGCAACTGTTCGGAGGCCTATAGACTACGCCCACTATTGTTTTTTTCCCCTTGTTATTCCTTATCTCCACCCAAACTGTTTCACTATCCTGCTCCTTTGACCCAATATCATTTCTCTGTATTATAGTGATTCCTTCCTTTATTAACATAGCCACCCCACCTCCTCTCCCTTCCTGCCTGTCCTTCCTGATTGTTAAATAACCTGGTATGTTTAATTCCCAGTCATGGTCACCCTGCAGCCATGTTTCTGTAATGGCCACAAGATCATACCCATATGTCGTTATTTGTGCTGTTAACTCATTCATTTTGTTATGAATGCTACGTGCATTCAGGTAAAGAACTTTCAAATATGTTTTGTAACACTTAGTTCCTGTTTTTCCCCTTTTTAGTACTTTACTTTTTACTCCATACCTTCTGTCCCTTCCTGACACATTCTGTTTTTTAATTCCCCCACTGCTACCTAAGTCTATGACCTTCTCTGTTGTCATTTCTATTATTTGCTCTCTAGAAACCTGCCCCCCACTAATTAGTTTAAAGCCCTCTCTACAGCCCTAGTTATATGATTTGCCAGGACTCTAGTCCCAGCACTGGCCAAGTGGAGTCCATCCCAACGGAACAGCTCCCTCCTGTCCCAGTATTGGTGCCAGTGTCCCAAGAAGCAAAACCCATTTCTCCCACACCAGTCTTTGAGCCACGCATTTAACTCTTTAATTTTATTTATCCTAGCCATATTCGCTCGCGGCTCAGGTAATAACCCAGATATTATTACCCTTGAGGTTCTGTTTTTTAATTTGACCCCAAGCTGCTCATACTCCTTTAACAGAACCGTCTTCCTTGTCCTATCTACGTCGTTTGTACCAACATGGACCATGACAACTGGATCCTCCCCCTCCCACTCCAAGTTTCTTTCCAGCCCAGAAGAGATGTCCTTAACCCTGGCACCGGGCAGGCAACACAGCCTTCGGGACTCCCGCTCTCGGCTGCAGTGAACTCTATCTATCCCCCTAATAATACTATCCCCTACCACTACAACATTTCTTTTTACTCCCTCCACTTGAATGGCCCCCTGTACCACGGTGCTGTGGCCAGGTTTCTCATCCTCCCTGCAGTCCCCGCTCCCGCCCTCACAGGGAGTAAGAACCTCGATCCTGCTGGACAAGAACAAGGGCTGCGTCTCCTTCAACACTACATCCTGGATCCCTGTACCTTCCTCACTCGTAGTCACACTGTCCTGTCCCTGACCACGGACTACATCTGCAGTAATTAACTTCATAGGTGTGACCATCTCCTGAAACATAGAGTCCAGGAACTTCTCCCCCTCCCTGATGTGTCGCAGTGTCTGAAGCTCGGTCTCAAGCTCCATAACATGGAACTTGAGTTCCTCTAGCAGCAAACACTTGTCGCAGATGTAATCACCGTGAGCCTCAATGGGGTTCACCGGCTCCCACATCTCGCAACAGTAACACATCACCTGCTCCATTCTATATAAATAATTAAATTTCTTATTATTAGTTATGAAGACCCTGCCCGGATATAGATGATAATGTCACACCACTATTCAAAGGACTTACCAACTTAAAGGTATAAAAGAGAAGAGAAGGAAGAAAACCAACCAACCAGCTGATCACCAACCTCCTCCTTGAATACTGTCTGTGGGGCCTGTTTGGTTGACTCGTCTCGCTGCTCCGCCTCCGCAGTGCTGTCCAAGCCTGGGAGTGGGGAACAAAACAGAGCAAAAAACACACCCTCACCTCCCACTTATCCGAACTCTCCCACTTAGCAAAACTCCAGCACCACTCAATGCACAAGGCACTCCGTGCACTGCACTAGCCCCTCCCCTTTTATACCCGGATTCTACTTCCGGTTTAAACTGCCCAAGAGTTTAAAAAACCCTTAAAAAATTAAACTTACTTCAAATAATTGACTTCTTAACACACTAAAATTCACAAAATACACTTAAATGATTTTCCTCCCACTTAGCAAAACTCCAGCACCACTCAATGCACAAGGCACTTGAAAGCCAATCCGTGATTCCCCATGGTACCCAACAGCTTAGGGCTATGGTAAGCCACCTGAACAAACTCACCCAAAAGGGAGACCCCTCGGTCCACTTCATGGAAGTGGAACAGGCAGCAGGCATCAACGAGTGCAATGACTCTGAGATGGCCAAGATGCTACTGTTCTCTCTGGATGGCAAGTTGTACCAGTCTCTCTCTGCAGAGAGCAAGAAAGGGCAGGGCGGGTACACTGCCATCCGGGAGGAAGTTCTGGAGGCCATGGGTATGAACGATGGTAGTCCTTTCTCCCGGGTGGAGAAGACTACACAGTTAGCAGGGGAGACCCCGCAGGCTTTCGCAGACAGGCTGTGGCCTGTGTACAAGAGTGCCTGCAATGGGGATCTCAACCGGACTCACATGAACCAGGATGAGCTGGCCCACTGGCTCCGAAGTCTAGTGGCAAACAGCTTGCCACGGATCAGGGCCAAGGCTGAGCTGTGGTTTAACCCGAAAGGCGCCCAGGTCACCAAGGAGACGGTGGTCAGACAACTGACCCTGGCTTACTGCAATGGTAGAGGGGTAGAAGAAAACCAAACAAAAGGAAAGGTTCACGAAATAAAACCTACTAGCAAGAAAGGATGGCACCAGGAAGGGGGTAACCCTTCTGATACAAGGCGTAACTGCTTCGGGTGCGGGAAAAGTGGGCATTGGAGAAGGGACTGTAGAAATCCATGGAAGGATAATGTAGGGAAAAACTCCCCAGCTGCTGCCCCAAAAACAGAAACACCGACCTCTCCCCCCACGTTTGATTCGTTAGTGGCTGCGCTCCGGGTTTTATTAAATGGCCCAGGGAAGGTAGCCACAGCCGCTGGAGTTTTAACTCCATCTGCCCCACCCAACACAGGCCTATGACTAGAGCCAGCGCAGCCTGTCTACCTGTGTCCCCTTGAGTATAATGCATTGAAAAGACCGCTTGTTAAGATGGAGGTGGAAAAGGTGAAAGGGACCTATCTGTTGAACACGGGAGCATCAGGCACCATAGTCTATTCAGATAACCCCGCTGCCTCACCTCTGTCTAAAGGGGTCCCGTACAGCTTAGTGGGGTTTACAGGTAACGAGCAGGTTGGCTCGTTCTCTGTCCCGCTGTCCATTCATTTAGGAGCACTCCACACCAAGTGGACCTGTGTTTTAATGAAATGGGAGCAGGAAGGAAAAGGGATCCTGGGGGCTGATTTTATCATAGGCTACAGGATTCTAGTGGATCTTAGGAACCACTGTCTATGGGGAGCATGCACCAGCAAAGAAAGTGAAGTGGCAGTTATCCCAGAGAAACAGGGCAAGGGGTCCTTGTGCACCGTAAAACCAAAGGAGGGTTACGACCTCGAACTAATGGTCAGTAACACTCCACTGGAGTACCAGGCATTTGTGCGAGCACACCTCGGCGCATTTGCCACTCATAAACACGACTGTGGGAAGGTGAACAGGGTCGAGGTTAGTGTAAACGGGGACCCCATGACCCGACCACAAAAGCAATACAATTTCCCCAAGGAGGCGGAGACAGACATGGAAACGGCCATGACCTCTCTGGTCAAACAGTGGGTATTGAGACCGATAGCCACCCATGTAAACTCTCCACTGTGGCCGGTTAGAAAACCGGACAACTCTTGGAGAGCCACAGTGGACTATCGGGTATTCAATCGAAACATCCCCGCCTGTGCACCCACGGTCGCAGCTGTCACCGACCTCATTGGAAGTATCCCAGCCTCCGCAACCACCTTCACGGTGCTGGATATTTCCAACGGGTTTTGGTCCATCCCTCTACGGAGAGAGGACCAGTACAAGTTCGCCTTCACTTTTAAAGGCCAACAATACACCTGGAACTGCCTACCTCAGGGTTTCCACAATAGCCCCAGCATTTTTCACCAATGCATGGCTAATTGTTTAAAGGGCTTCAGCCGGCCTCAGCAGTTAGTTCAGTATGTGGATGACCTGCTCCTATTCACCGATGAAGCAGAGGAACACGGTCCATTACTGGCTGAACTGCTGGAGTTGCTTAGGCAAGAAGACTTTAAAGTAAACCCTAAGAAAGTACAGATCGGCCAACAGGAAGTAAAATTCCTAGGGCTTGCTGTGTGAGCAGGGGAAAGGGCCATCGATAAAGCCAGAAGGGAAGCAGTGCAGGAGTTACCAGCCCCCAATACAGTAACAGGAGTGAGATCTTTTCTAGGGCTAACCGGGTACTGCAGAGATTTTATTGAGGATTACAAAGCCACAGCAGCCCCTCTGCTCTGAGTCCTACATAAGGGAGTGGAGTGGGTTTGGGATGAGGGTTGCGAGGCAGCATTTGTACAACTCAAACAAGATCTGCAGGCCACGCCGGCTCTAGGGGCTATTGATGGGGGAAAGGAGTTTTTCCTGGAGGTAGCAGCTGTTGTGTCGGTACCTTTCTACCTAGACACAATTTAGGACTCAGAACTCAGAGATTCAAACATGAAGTGCTTTATTGGAAGGAAAGGAAGTTCTGGCAAGTTCCGAACAAAGAGAGCTAAACTTAACAGAGAACACCCAACCATTTATCTCCTGTGATAGCGCCACCACAGGTGGGAGGAGAACACACAATAGAACACACAATACATAACATTTCCTCCCCTCTTAAATGGAAGGTCCACATTATTCCTCAACAGGTAAGTTACTTTTAATGCACTCAACGAACCTAGGGTAGAGGTAGACTGCCTCAAACCCTGACTTTACCCTGGGGTTTATTCTGCCCCAGTCTTGTGGGTAAGTCACTAAGCCTACAGATCCAAGCGTCTGGGAGGACGCTGCTCTCTGACAGGATACCGGCAGTCATCGCTGGCTTCCACAGCAGTAGGCATTGACACAGGCCTGGATGGAGGAGGTGCCTGTGTCAGTCGAAAGTCAGGAGTTTGCACAGGTGGAACAGTCTCTTTGACTTCCTGTGTTGGAGAAGAGCACTGTGGCAAAGGATGCTGGTTTGTGGTATCATCCGGAAACAGTTTAGGCCAACCAGCCGTTGGAGCCTCTGTGGCTGTCTCTGCTCCTAGCAACAGTTGATCTGTGTGTCTTCTCCAGACGACGTCCTCAGCAGTCTCAACTGTGTAAGACACAGGGCCCGTCTGCGCGATCACCGTAGCAGGAACCCATTTCGGTCCAGTGTTGTAGTTTCGAGCTAGGACATGCTCTCCAGGGTGAAACCGTCTCTCCTTGGCTCTTTTCTCTCTCTTTTCAACTTGAGCTTGTTGTTGACAATGGACAACCTGTTCTGCCCTTGGAGGTTTGAGTAAGTCAAAACTTGTCCGCAACTGCCTCTTCATCATGAGCGAAGCGGGGGAAGTTTTGGTTGTGGCATGCGGCTCGTTCCTGTAGGAAAACAGGAAGCTGTTCAGACGTTGGTGGATTGAGCCCTGACCTTGCGATGCCTTCAAGGCGTGCTTCAAAGTTTGCACAAACCTTTCTGCCTGGCCGTTAGTAGAGAGATGATAGGGCGCAGACCTGATGTGTTGGACACCCTTCACATACAGGAAGGTTGCAAACTCCTGTGATACAAATTGTGGACCGTTGTCACTTACGAGTTGTTCCGGTGAGCCATAACGGCTGAACATCTCACCAAGTTTCTCAATTGTTTTCTCTGCCGTGGTAGACCTCATCACAGCGACCGCCGGCCACTTGCTACGAGCGTCCACAACCACCATAAACATCTTCTCTTCGAAAGGACCGGCGAAGTCCACATGTACTCGCTGCCACACTTCTGCAGGCCAATCTCAGGGGTGTAGGGTTGCCAGCTGTGGAACATTCCGGACCCTTTGACATGGGGAACATGTTTTGGCTTTCTCCTCAATATTCCCATCGAGACCTGGCCACCAGAAGTAGCTTCTTGCCATTTCCTTCATCCGAAACATCCCACTGTGGCCTGTATGAAGTTGTTGCAGTATAGGTTCCCTCAGCGGTGGCAGAATGATGACATGGCGTCCCCAAAGAAGACAACTTGCCTGGACGGAGAGCTCATTTCTTTTTGAAACGTAAGGTTTCAAACTAGGAGAATCTCCTATAGCTCTCCCTCGAATGACATCGTCCATTACCTCAGACAGGACTGGATCGTTGCGGGTGTACCTTCGCACCTGAACTGCAGTGACAGGTGCTCCCTCCACTTGTCTAAAGTAGAAGACGTCTATCTGACGAGGCTCTGGGGGAGTAACAGGCAAGGGTAGCCTCGAGAGACCGTCTGCGTTGCCGTGCAAGTCTGATTTGCGATATTTGATGTCGTATGTGTGTCCTGACAACAGTAAAGCCCACCTTTGCATCCTGCTTGCAGCGAGAGAAGGAATTCCGGTGTGGGGCCCGAAGTTTGAAGTCAATGGACGGTGGTCCGTCAGGAGTGTGAACCTTCTCCCAAACAGGTACTGATGAAATTTTAGAATTCCAAAAACGATTCCCAAGGCCTCGCGCTCGATCTGCGCATAGTTACTCTCGGCCTTGTTCAAGGTGTGTGATGCGAAGGCGATAGGTTTCTCTTCACCCGAAGGCATGATGTGGGATATGACTGCTCCCACACCATATGGTGATGCATCACATGCTAGCTGCACGGGTAGCTTTCGGTCGAAGTGTGTCAGGACCTCCGATTTCAGCAATGCTTTCTTTGCTTGGGCGAAAGCTTCGTTGCACAGTTCAGTCCATTTCCATATTTTGCCTTGACATAGCAACTGATGTAATGGCTTCAGCAATGTTGCTAAGTCTGGAATAAACTTCCCATAGTAGTTAAGTAGCCCCAGAAATGAACGTAACTGGCTCACATTCTGGGGTGCTGGGGCCTCCACGGTTGCCTTGACCTTTGACGGTGCCTTATGCAGGCCAGTAGCGTCAATCACATGTCCCAGGTACTCAACTGAAGACTGAAAGAATTCACATTTGTCTTTACGAACTCTGAGTCCATACTCTTTCAGTCATTGTAGTTTCGCATCCAAGTTCAGAAGATGATCCTCCTCATTTGTCCCAGTGACAAGGATGTCGTCCAGGTAGCACTGGACTCCTGGCAGTCCACTCAAAATCTGATCCATTGCCCTTTGGAATAGAGCAGGGGCCGATGTAATTCCAAACGGAAGGCGGCAGTACTTGTATAGCCCCTTGTGTGTCACAATTGTCAGCAGCTCCTTTGATTTGTCATCGACATGCATTTGTAGATAAGTCTGGCATAAGTCTATTTTGCTGAACTTTTGCCCTCCGGCCAGGCCCGTAAAAAGATCATCAATGAGGGGAAGAGGGTACTGTTCTGCAGACAGCACCGGGTTAATAGTCACTTTAAAATCCCCGCAGATTCGAACAGATCCATCCTTTTTCAGGACAGGAACAATGGGTGTGGCCCATTTGCTCATGTTCACAGGCTCCAGGACTCCATTCTCGACTAAGGCCTCCAAGTTAGCCTCAACTTTTGGCCTAATTGCATAGGGTACAGGTCGGGCTTTGTGAAACTTCGGCTTGCTGTCAGGTTTAATGTCCAGTCTCACGCTGATCTTTTTCATGCTCCCAAGTTCCCCATTGAAGAGTTCTGCATGTTTGTTTAACACTGCAGTCAGACCTACTCCCCTTTTGACATCATGCGGACTGCAGGCCAGTCCAGCGTGATTTTCTCTAGCCACGCACGTCCCAGTAGCGATGGGTAATTTCCCTTTACCATATAGTGGCAGTTTTTCAGTCTGTCCGTTCAATTTAACTGTCACCTCAATGACGCCTCTCATGGCCACAGGTTCGCCGGTATACGTCTTTAGCACAACGTTTGCTGGCTGAAGGGTAAGATGCTTTAGCATTTTGTTGTAGACAGTGTCTGAAACAAGGGACACAGCCGCGCCTGTGTCCACCTCCATCCGCACTGATTGTCCCTCCACCAGTGGTGACACCCAGTAGCCATTTAAATCACCTGCAACCGTCAGTATGTGCACCTCTTCCTCCTCAGAGGTGTCACTCCCCTCTGTTTTGCTTGTTCCATCATACTGCACTGAATTAACACTCTTTTTCCTCTCTTGTCCAAATACAGACATTTTGCTTCCATGCTTCCCAGCTCTGTCTGTTCTTTTTTTACCTCTGCAGGCGCGTTCAATGTGACCCTTTTTGCCACAATTTCGGCATTCCAGCTCCGTACACCAGCAGTCATTAGCGTGATGGCCCGTTTTCCCACAAAGGTAACATGTGCCGTTCCACGCACCTTTAGGCTCAGACGACACCTTGTGAACTCTCCCTGTTGAACTCAACTGGTGAGCCTCCTTTTCCGCCATGTCCATGGAGACACGAACTTCAATGGCCTTTTCAAGAGTAAGGTTGTCCTCAGTAAGAAGGCGCTTCTGTGTGGCTGCATTTTGCAGACCACGCACAAGTCTGTCTCTAATGGTGTCATTCAGCACCTCCTTGAACTGGCAGTGTTCTGACAACCTTTTTAAAGCAGCAATAAACATCGTCACTGATTCCCCCTCCTCTTGATTCCGTTTATGAAATCTAAATCTCTCAGCAATAACCAGAGGTTTTGGTGAAAAATGTGCTCCAAGAATTTCCACTAGTTGCTTATATGTTTTAGTTCCTGGCTTATCTGGTTGCACGAGGCTGCGAAGTAAATTGAATGTCTTCGGCCCGATTACACTCAAAAAGGTAAGCACGACCTTTTCATTTGCCACCACATTCGCCAATACAAAATAGTCAAAACGTTCTGTATAAGCGCTCCATTGCTCCACATTTTCATAAAAATCACCGATGTTTCCTAATATAGTAGCCATCTCATGATTCAAATTAAATTTTCTGTTTACTCACTGCACCCGTAACGTACGCAGATTCATCCGCTCCTCGTTGCCACTTGTTGTGGCGGTACCTTTCTACCTAGACACAATTTAGGACTCAGAACTCAGAGATTCAAACATGAAGTGCTTTATTGGAAGGAAAGGAAGTTCTGGCAAGTTCCGAACAAAGAGAGCTAAACTTAACAGAGAACACCCAACCATTTATCTCCTGTGACAGCGCCACCACAGGTGGGAGGAGAACACACAATAGAACACACAATACATAACAGCAGCCAACGGGGACAGTCTGAGTGCTGTGCTGCTCCAGGAGTGGCACGGTCAGTTGAGACCGGTTGTTTACTCCTCCAGGATACTCACAGATGTGGAGAAGGGCTACTCCAACTGTGAGAGGCACCTCCTTGCCACTCATTGGGCTGTGAAAAGATCATTGATCTTCACAGGCACCTCGCCCATCACCCTCCTTACCCATCACACGCCCACCCAAATGCTCCTAGATGGGAGAATTAAAGATGGGACAGTGAGCAGTGCCCGCATTGCTCACTGGACCCTGCTTCTCTCCCAGATGGACCTAAGGGTGAAAGGTGTCTGCGAGCCGAAGCTCGCAGCCAACATGATTTATCCAGGGACGGCCCACCGGTGTTCCATTGAAGGAGTATGGGAAGTCAACATAGGTTTTCGGGCCGGGGTACACCCCACAGACCGCAAAATCTATGTAGACTGTTCAAGCACAGTATCTGCTGGGGAACGATTTACAGGGTGTGGAGTTTATGACCCAGGGGCAGACATTGCCCTGGCAATTAAATTCCCCAGCACCATGAGCACCCAGCAGGCTGAACTGTCCGCGGTAGTGTTGTTGCGTAATGTTATGTCTGACATTGCTGATAGGCACTCGATTGCCTTGGCCTGAACACATGGAGTTTGATAGTGCTGTTATCATTGTATTGTGTCTGACATTGGATATAGGTATTCGATTGCTTTTGCCTGTAAGTGTGTGTTTGGATCAGCCATTAAAAGCAACATGAACTGAGCTCCGCATACGGCCTCTGGATTATCTTTGCAAATGCAACATTTGGCGACGAGGATGGCTGAAATCTCTCTTCCACCACCTCCTCCCTTCCTTGTGCTACCCGGTGAGCCCCCGATCCCATGGGTTCACTGGTTACAGTCATTTGAAACCTACCTCATTGCTCTTGGACTAGAAAATGTGAGTACAGCACGGAAAATGGCACTGTTATCCCATTGCTTGGGAGCGGAGGGCCAGCGTGTTCTTGGGACATTATGCGCAGCAGATTCAATTCAAACGTATGATGTGGCTGTGGCTCTGTTAAGCACACACTTCTCTGCCCCACAAAGTGCCCTCCTGCGGCGATTCATTTTTAGAGAGCGTCACCAACTCCCCGGCGAGTCGGTGCATCAGTCCGTGGCTAATTTGAGGGGGTTAGCTAGCTCGTGCAAGTTTGGTGCACTACAAGACGAGATGGTGCGTGATCAACTAATAGAGCACACCAGCAACGTGAGAGTGCGTGAAAGATTATTGCTCAAGTCCGACGATCTGTCATTGTCACAGGCAGTCGACATTGCCTTTCAAGTGGAGTCTGCAGCCGAATGTGCAGCGAAACTAGCACACACACCCAGTGATAGCACCCTCGGCCCCGACAGCTCTGACACGGTAATGCTCGCGCGACGGCAGCAATGCGCGCAACCGCGGCAACAATGTGGAAACTGCGGATCTCGTTCACATGCTACCAGAGCGCAGAATTGCCCCGTGCGCGGCCAAGCCTGTTGCAATTGTGGAAAACAAAATCACTTTGCCAATGTCTGCCGCTCTGCCCCTGTTGCTACAAATGAACACTCTCAGTCCTCATGCAGTTGGCCTATAATTCACAACGTGAGCTCTGGGCCAGTAGTGGCTTTCAAGTCATGCACAATTAACCTGAATGATGTGTGCATCCCTCTGTTGTTGGATACCGGTGCCAGCGTCTCACTGCTGAATGTGGCCACATTCAAACGCTTTTTCAGCTCCCTGCCACTCTCTGCGCCCTCCACTGCCCTTTGCGGGTATAGTAATTCAAAAATTGGACTAGTGGGCTCAGTCAACCTCACTGTACGCTATGGAACAAAAGTTTTGCCAGATTTTTGTTTTCATGTGGCACGCCAAGGAGCTAACCTGATGGGACTGGATCTTTTCACTGACCTGGGTTTTTCTCTCTTGGACACCGGCGGGTCTGCGATTCTGCACGTCACCTCACCGTCGTGCCAAACATGGCCAGCACTCTTCGAGGGGCTGGGCTGCCTGACTGCCTTCACCCACCAGCCCATGGTTGACTCCACCATTACCCCTGTCATTCAGCCACTGCGCCGCATCCCGCTTGCTCTCCGTGACGGGGTCACAGCTGAACTAAAGCAGCTACTGGAAGCTGGCATCATCGAACCAGTTGATGCCTCCCCATGGGTCTCCAACCTGGTGGTCGCAACGAAAAAGTCAGGTGGTCTACACGTCTGAGTCGATCTTTGAGCAGTGAATAAGGCCGTAATCCCTGACAAATATCCACTGCCCACGTCAGAGGAACTCACAGCGCAGTTCTATGGTTCCATCCTGTTCTCGAAACTGGACCTTTGACAGGCCTATCTACAGGTTCCCCTCCAGCCCAGCAGCAGGGACCTCGCTGCTTTTGTGACACATGCTGGCGTCTCTCGGTACACCAGGATACCATTTGGACTTAGCTCTGCACCCAGCTGCTTCCAAAAGGTGATGTCCTCTGTGCTCGCGGGCATTCCTGGGGTGGCCATCTACCTGGATGACATCGTCGTGCATGGGCCCTCGACCTCCACTCATGACGAACGCCTTCACAGAGATTTCATGGCTCTAGCGAAACACAAGCTCACACTGAATGGCGAAAAGTGTGTCTTTGCTGTTTCAGAGATCGAATTTGTGGGGTTTCGGTTGTCGGCTGACGGTATATCCCCACTCCAGTCAAACGTGGATACCATTCACAGCATCCCAGAACCCAGCTCTGCAGCACAGGTTGCCTCCTTCCTTGGCATGACTGGGTACTACCTGAAGTTTTTGCCCTAGTACTCAGCCACCACAGCCCCACTGCACCAGCTCCTGCGAAAGGATGAGCCCTGGGTGTGGTCACAAGCCTGTACGGAAGCTGTTCACCTCCTCAAATCGCAGCTCACGTCGCCTCCAATGTTGGCTCACTTTGACGTCGCCAGCCCCACCCTCGTCACCTGCGATGCGTCCGCTGCAGCTGTGGGGGCGGTGTTATCGCAGATACAGAATGGAGTGGAGAAACCAATCGCCTTTGCCTCCCGAGCCCTTAGCCCCACTGAACAGAAGTACTCAGGAGGCGAGCGTGAGGCGCTGGCGTGTGTTTGGGCATGTGAGCGGTGGCACCTGTACACGTATGGCCGTGCCTTCACCCTGCGAACCGATCACCAGGCTCTCACTGCCCTGTTGTCGACATCCGGCACGGGCCACAGACCACTGCGTCTACACCGCTGGTATGACCGCCTCCGCCAATACAATTTAAGTCTCCAGTTCATACCAGGACGTGACAATGTTGTTGCAGATCTGCTCTCCCGCACTGTCTCTGCCCCAGCCCCACTCGTTGGGTCTGAACATGTGGAACAGGATATCGTCCAGATGCTGCACACGCCTCTCCAAACCACAGTCTCTCTCCTGGAGCTCAAAGAGGCCTCTGAACCGGATCCGGCCCTCTCCCAGCTGTGCACCTTCATCAGGGATGGCTGGCCTCGCAAGGTGCCTGAGGAACTGTCTGCCTACTCCAGAGTTAAAGAGGAGCTCTCCTGCTGGAATGACTCCTGTGTTGCACGTGGGCTCTGCACTGTGGTCCCAAGTGCCCTTCGTGCGCGTGTTTTATACATGGCGCACGAGGGCCACTTGGGCATAGTGAAGCTCAAACAACGATGCCGAGACCTAGTGTGGTGGCCGGGTATCGACAAGGAAATCGAGGCCCTGGTCAAGGACTGTGCAGCCTGCCTTGTAAGTGGTAAGACTGGCCACCAAGCTCCTCCACCCCTGCAACCCCTTGCCTGGCCCTCTCAGCCCTGGGAGCACCTGCAGCTGGATGTCTGCGGGGAGATCCATGGTGTCCCCCACCATCAACGGTTCCTAGTGGTGACCTATGACCTGCACTCAAAATGGCCAGAGGTCACTGCCGTGGGCTCCGTCACCTCTCGGGTCATCATCGATATCCTTGAGTCCCTCTTTTCCCGCTGGGGGCATCCAAATGCCATCACCACAGACAATGGCCCCCAAATGGTCTCTTCGGAACTCTCCTCTTACCTTGAGAGCAAGGGCATCCGTCACATACCACCCCGAGTCAAATGGGGGGGTGGAGCATTTTAACCAGACACTGAAAAATGGCCTCAGAGCACACCTATCCCAGGGGTTTGCGTTTGACAAGGCCCTCCTCCACACACTGCTGCACTACAGAGCCTCCCAGCATTCCACTACAGGGGTCTCACCCGCATCCCTCATGCTAGGCCGTGAGCTCATGCTGTCCATTGGCAGGCTCCGCCCCTCGCTAGCTCAGAGCCCTGCTCCATGGGCTCAAGCCACAGTCGCTAGACAGCAGGAGAAGATGAAACTCCGCTTCGACCAGTCGAAGAGGGCCAAGGCGCCCAACATCTCAGTCTCCGATTGGGTCAGAGTCCGCAGGCCTCACCACAACAATAAGATGGCCTCATTCTGGTCCTTCCCTCTCTAAATCAGCCGCCAACTTGGACCAGCCACTTTCTGCCTCACTGACGGCTCTCGGTGGCATGCCAGCCGCCTTCAGAAGATGCCAGCACCCCCTGATACGGAATTATACGGATCTAATCCCCAAGCCTTACCCCCAGAGTGGCGGGATGCACATGTGGCTCAGCCAGCCAACCCTCAAGCAGATATTGTGCCTCAGCCTGCTCCTCACCAGTCCCCACCTCGGCCTGCTCTTCACCAGTCTGCACCTTGGCCTGTTCGTACACGTTCTCGCCCTGGCCACCTACAGGACTTTGTCACTACATTTCATGTTTGAAATTCTGTGAGGGGGGCGGAAATGTTATATCTGACGTTGGTGATAGGTACTCGATTGCCTTGGCCTGAGCACATGGAGTTTGATAGTGCTGTTATCGTTGTATTGTGTCTGACATTGGATATAGGTATTCGATTGCTTTTAATGGCTGATCCAAACACACGCTTACAGGCAAAAGCAATCGAATACCTATATCCAATGTCAGACACAATACAACCATAACAGCACTATCAAACTCCATGCGCTCAGGCCAAGGCAATCGAGTGCCTATCACCAATGTCAGACATAACAAGTGTACGTGGTTACACACCCCGAGAAATTCCCTACCCCGTACACGAGTTGCTCAGACAGCATGTTCACATGCAATTCGTGTACGGAATACCTGGTCATCTGGTCCCGTCGCGGATACACCTCCGCTGACGGGAGACCCCTGGCAATCAAGCCTCTGCTGGAGAAAATCATGACAGCCGTGGGGGAGGAAGGGAAGGTCTATATCCATAAAGTTAAAGCCCATTCAAAGACAGAACCCATGCGGGAGAGCAACCAAAAGGCAGATGAATTGGCCAAGCAGGGGGCTAGGGAAGGAGAGTTCTGGGATCCCTACCAGACAGGGTCGGTAGCCGCAATCCGGGACAAGGGAGACACACAGGGGGTAGCTTTGGTCCCGGACCTAAAGCAGGCCCAGGTATGGGATCCCATCCTGAGAACCGTCCTGAATGCACTCACGAAAGGGGAGAAAGTAGAGGGCCCGTACGGTACAGCAGCCATCACCGTCAAGGAAGGCATGCTGTTCAGGGGGGAGCAATGGGTAGTGCCGCAGCAGCACAGAAGGGAATTCCTCCAACTGGCCCATGAGGGTCCAGGAGCGGGGCATCCTGGGCCTGAGACCACCTGGCAACGGGTGGAACAGGCAGGATGGTGGCCAGGACTGAGGGAACAGGTCCGCGAGTTCTGTGCCAGCTGTCTGGTGTGTGCTGCCAATAACCCTGACCCCCAGAAAAGGAAGGTATCTTTGGGACACATCAGGAGGGTAGAGGGACCATGGCAGTCAATCCAGATCAATTACATCGGGCCCCTACCCACCGCCCAGGGAGGCTATAAGTACTGCCTAGTCCTGGTGGATGTGTTTTCAAAGTGGGTGGAAGGTTTTCCCTGCCGAACAGCTACCGCATTGGGTACAGCTAAGATCCTGGTCAGGGAAGTGTTCTCACGATCGGGACTGCCACAGTATGTGGAGTCCGACCAAGGGAGTCACTTTACCGGGCAGGTCATGCAAGAGACCCTCATGGTACTTGGCATCGAGGGGAAATGGCACGTCACCTACAACCCACAGTCATCGGGTCCTGTGGAGCGTTTAAACCATACCATTAAAGAAAGGCTGCGTAAGGAGACGGGAGACTCACCCAAGAAGTGGGTAGAAGTCTTACCGTTGGTCCTAATGGGGATCCGAGCCAGCCAGTCAAAAAGCACGGGGTATTCCCCACACGAGCTCATGACTGGTAGGGTTATGCGGGACCCCACCCATGTGCTAGCCCCAGTGCTCACAGAAGGTCAGCTTAGAGAGGTGAACCGGGACAGCTTTGAACACCTTAAACAGATTCACTGGCAGGCTGCTAGCAACATGGGAAAACAGCACCGGAGTAACCGACTGCTGCTAGAACCCAACAGGCACCACGAGTGGGAGATAGGGGATCAGGTCATGGTGAGGAACATTGCCCGGTTAGGGCGTTTTGAACCATTGTACATGGGGCCGTACAGCATTGTGGACAAGGCAATCCCCATGGTCTATGCCATAAAGATGCCCCGCCGCACAAAGTGGATCCACATTAATCAATGTAAACTGTTTAAACCCGAGAAAGGGGAACGGCCAGAAAGGGTGAACCGTTGTAAAAATAGAGATCATCAGCCTGCAGCTGTGGCAGACTCACAGACCGCACCGTAGGGGGCAGTGGCTTGTGTTACTGGAGGGGCCCTCCCACCAATTATTTGGGACACACCCCCAGTAACCGGAGCCCTAAGGAGGTCTCCTCGCATACCACAGCCTAAACTACCATGGTCACCTGTGTACCAGTTTAAATGGTCTAGCCCTGGGAGGGCCACAACCCAAAAGGGAATACCCAAGGTAAGGGATCAGCCTAAAAATAGGGATCTCCAGCCTGCCGCCTCCAATGGTGAGGGACTCACAGGAGAGGTAGCGTTGGGCAGAGAGAGAGACAAGGGTCCCGAGCCTGCGGCATCAGGCTGCACGGAACCCACAGGACAGGACAGGAGCCAGCAGCCACACCATAGAAACATAGAAGATAGGAGCAGGAGTAGGCCATTCAGCCCCTCTAGCCTGCTCCGCCATTCAATGCGATCATGGCTGATCATCCAAGTTCAGTACCCGGTCCCTGCTTTCTCCCCATATCCCTTCATCCCTTTAGCCTTAAGAAATATATCCAACACCTTCTTGAATATATTTAATGAATTGGCCTCTACTGCCTTCTGTGGTAGAGAATTCCACAGGTTCACCACTCTTTGGGTGAAGAAATTCCTCCTCATTTCTGTCCTAAAAGGCCTACCCCTTATCCTTAGACTGTGACACCTGGTTCTGGATTCCCCGACCATCGGGAACATCCTCCCTGCATCTAGTCTGTCCAGTCCTGCCAGAATTTTATAAGTTTCAATGAGATCCCCTCTCATTCTTCTAAACTCCAGCGAGTACAAGCCCAAGCGACCCAATCTCTCCTCATATGTCATTCCTGCCATCCCAGGTATCAGCCTGGTGAATCTTCGCTGAACTCCTTCCATGGCAAGACTATCCTTCCTCAGATAAGGCGACCAAAACTGCACACAATACTCAAGATGTCGTCTCACTAAGGCCCTGTACAACTGCAGCAAGACATCCTTGTTCTTGTGCTCAAACCCTCTCGCTATGAAGGCCAACATACCATTTGCCTTCTTAACCGCCTGCTGCACCTGCATGCTTACCTTCAGCGACTGGTGCACAAGAACACCCAGGTCTCATTGCACTTCCCCTTCTCCCAATCTATTGCCATTCAGATAATAATCTGCCTTCCTGTTTTTGACACCAAAGTGGATAACCTCACATTTATCCACATTATATTGCATCTGCCATGCTTCTGCCCAATCACTCAACCTGTCCAAATCATCCTGTATTTTCTTGGCATCCTCCTCACAGCACACACGCCCACCCAGCTTTGTGTCATCTGCAAATTTGGAGATATTACATCTAGTTCCCTTGTCTAGATCATTAATATATATTGTGAATAGCTGGGGTCCAAGGACCGATCCCTGCGGTACCCGACTCATCACTGCCTGCCACTCAGAAAAAGACCCGTTAATTCCAACTCTTCGCTTTCTATCTGCCAACCAGTTCTCTATCCAAGTCAATACCTTGCCCCCAATCCCATGTGCCTTAACTTTACACGCTAATCTCTTATGTGGGACCTTATCGAAAGCCTTCTGAAAGTCCAAATACACCACATCCACTGGTTCTCCCTTATCTATTTTACCAGTTACATCCTCAAAAAATTCCAGTAGATTAGTCAAGCACGATTTACCTTTTGTAAATCCATGTTGACTTTGTCCAATCCTGTCACTGTTTTCCAAGTGCTCTGCTATTACATCTTTTATAATGGACTCTAACATTTTCCCCACTACCGATGTCAGGCTTACCGGTCTGTAATTCCCTGTTTTCTCTCTACCACCTTTTTTGAATAGTGGGGTAACATCAGCTACCCTCCAATCCATGGGTACTGTTCCAGATTCCATCGAATGTTGGAAGATGATCAGCAATGCATCTACTATTTCTAGGGCCACTTCCTTAAGTACCCTAGGATGTAGATTATCAGGCCCTGGGGATTTTTCGGCCTTCAATCCCATCAATTTCCCTAACACCATTTCCCTACAAATACTGCTTTCTTTCAGTTCCTCCCTTTCATCAGACCCTATGTTCCCCGACATTTCCAGGAGGTTATTTGTGTCCTCCTTTGTGAAGACAGAACCAAAATATGTATTTAATTGGTCAGCCTTTTCTTTGTTCCCCATTATAAATTCCCCTGATTCTGACTGCAAGGGACCTACGCTTGACTTCACCAATCTTTTTCTCCTCACATATCTATAAAAGCTTTTACAGTCAGTTTTTATGTTCCCTGCAAGGTAACTCTCATATTCTATTTTCCCTTTCTTAATTAATCCCTTTGTCCTCCTTTGTTGAATCCTAAACTGCTCCCAATCCTCTGGATTACTGCTTTTTTTGGCCAATTTATATGTCCTCTCCTTGGATCTTATGCTATCCCTAATTTCCCTCGTTAGCCACGGTTGAGTCACATTTTTTGTTTTATTTTTATGCCAAACTGGGATGAACAAATTCTGTAGTTCATCCATGCGGTCTTTGAATGTTTGCCATTGCCTATCCACCGTTAACCCTTTGAGTGACATTCCCCAATCAATCCTACCCAATTCACGCCTCAGACCATCGTATTTTCCTTTATTTAAATTCAGGACACTAGTCTCTGAGTCAACTACTTCATTCTCCATCTTACTGAAGAATTCGATCATATTATGATCGCTCCGACCCAAGGGGCCTTGTACAACAAGATTGCTAATTAATCCTTTCTCGTTACATAATACCCAGTCTAAGATGCCCTGATCTCTGGTTGGTTCCTCGACATATTGGTCCAGGAAACCACCCCGTAAACACTCCAGGAATTCCTCCTCCATAGTATTGTTACTAATTTGGTTTGCCCAATCTATATGTAGATTAAAATCACCCATGATGACTGCTGTGCCCTTTTTGCACGCTTCTCTAATTTCCCTTTTAATGCCATCCCCAACCTCCGCATTACTGTTTGGAGGTCTGTATACCACTCCCACTAACGTTTTCTGCCCCTTGGTATTTCTCAGTTCTACCCATACAGATTCTATATCATCAGAGCTAATATCCTTCCTTACAATTGTGTTAATCCCTTCTTTAACCAGTAATGCTACCCCACCTCCCTTTCCTTTTTGCCTATCTTTCCTGAACATTGAATACCCCTGGATGTTGAGTTCCCAGCCTTCGCCACCCTGGAGCCATGTTTCCGTAATCCCAATCAAATCATATTCATTTACCTCTATTTGCACATCTAATTCATCCACCTTTTTACGAATGCTCCTCGCATTAAGACACAAAGCCTTCAGGCTTGTTTTTTTAACGCTCTTAGACCTATTAGAATTATTATTTACTGTGGCCATGTTTGATTTAAACCATTGATTTCTCTGACTGCCACTTTTGTTTTTCTCCTTCCTATCTTTTGCTTCTTTCACCGAAGGGGGTAGTGTGCTGCAGTACGGGAGGGCACACTCCCCTGATCATCTGGGATTCAGAGAAACTCCTAGTTCCTTTCAGGAGGACTCTCCAGGTCCGGTGGCACAGGCCACCTTATGCCCAGGCGTACAAGCTGCCCAGAAGCCACAAAAGACGGAGACCAAACAGGAATTAGCCTGGCCGTCCGGAGACGGGCGGCGGATGTACATAGGGTAAATTTTTAAGTGTGTTTTACAGTTGGTAGTTTTAGGATTATTATTATTTAATTTCGTTTATGAAAGGTTTAAGTTTTTGAAACTCGGTAACTGTGTCAAGCCAGAGAACCTTCTCGGGACATGGCTATTTTGTTTGTGTGTCCCTACAGAGAGGAAAGCGGCATGAGGAGGGTTCTGCTCCTGCTCGCCCTGGTGGGGGTGAGCATCGGTGACTGAGGAGACGTGGAGAACTCCCACATCTATGCGTGCTCAGGAGAGAGAGCACCAATCGTTGCCGCTGTGGGTGGCGAACGGGATGTGGAGGAGCTCGCCATTTACTTCCATGGGGGAAGGTGGCCAGGGTGGCTGTGGTCTAACTCGACACAATAGTCCAACCAGACCGGGTTCCCTTATGGGGAGGCCTACATCCCGTGCCCCAGGGTACAGGTCGTTGCTACAAGGGTCAGTGTCACTGAGGGGAAACGTGTGTGTTTGACATGCAAGGGACAGATTCCCCTGGATAGGTGGTGGTGGCTCAGGAAGCTGAGCAGGGACATAGGGGACCGTACAGCCGACTGGGAACGATTGGGGAACGACACCCACCGTACGATCATAGGGACCCGAGGGGGAGTGAGTGTGTGTTGGAATAGGTGGTGTAAGTCAGAACGGGGAGTTTACATTTGTATGTAGGGGTCAGAGAAAGTCTGACCCACAGGCACATCCATCATCTTCCACAGACAATGGCAAGATGCCGGGGAGGGGATGGAGTGGGATTCTAGCCTGCATGCGTGCGCGATCCCACACTCCCCAATCCCAGTCAACGCCACCAAACTCGTAGCACGCCCCTGAAAGCCCCTGCCCACGACCACGACGTCACGGACCATAGTAGAGAGGTGTCCCACCACCACCAAGGGACCAGGGAATGGGTTCGTCCTAGTGCCAACCGACAAGTTGCTGTACCAGGGGGTACGCTATGCAATGGCCTCAGTGATCCTGAACCTGAGCGAGGTACACTTACCTGAATGGTGCCCTTAGGAGACAGACCAGCTATACCAGGCCCTGCTGAAAGGAATGTTTAGGAAGTTTTATGATTTCAACTTTGCCAATGTAGACAAAGCGAAACTGTACACACTACACTCTGAACATACCATGGGCGCGGAGAGACAAACGAGGGGAACCTGGAATGATATTTTCACTGCCTATAATACAGGATCCTCAGTAATAAATAGCCTGGATGATATAGAGCTACAAACACAGATAAATGGTTTAAAGACCCAATTAAGAAAATCCTAACAGAGGAGAACACAGTGGTAGGCTCAGAGCTACACGAGGACCAAGCTATGATGGTCCATTTAAAAGAGATCATTGTTGAGCTGGAGAGACATGCCAAAACAGTAAATGCACTCATACGGGAGGACAGGAATGCTTCGGATTAGGCTGCACAGAATGAGGTGTGCGTGCTATACGTGGCATGGTTGTTGGGCGAGGGCCACAGCAACCTGGAGGATTTAAAACAGGGTTTAGTCCCCTCCTGGATTAGCAACAAGTACCTCGCAGCCCTCCACCTGTTTAGTAATTTGCTGAGCCCGTGTCAGCTCCGTCTAGCCTCTGAAGCCTACCCTGTCCCAGTGGATTGTGGATGTTCCAACCATACTATCATGGGGATAGTAGTGAGGATGCCGGTCATGGGTGGGTGGGACAGCCCGACCCGCACTGGTATACAGGGTGGAGAGCATTGGAATCATTCAAGGGGGTGCATACATCCGTTTTGCAGCGGTCCCACCTTATGTCATAAAGTGGGAGCACGCTATGACAGGTACAGACCTCTCCAGGTGCCGGAGCTGGGGTGCACACATAATACTGTGTCCCCAGCACTTGAATGCCTATTCTAGACCACAGTGCGGGTTTAAAGCTGCTGGCACACAACCTGTGAACTGTACCATGGAGGTAATGGCACAAGACCATGTTCCCCCACAGGTAGCATTCATAGGAGGTGGGACATATTGTGTCACCACAAGTGCGTCCCACTACCAGCATGGACAGTACATCTAGTGTCCAGTGAGTGTCAGCAGTTTCTGCTTTAAACCCGAGGCAGAAGTTCAAGTGGCCCAGGGACGGATTGTCCCCATTCCTGAACCCTCCACTGTTCACCTCACTGTAACTGAAAACATCACCAACCTGCAAAACTATGTCGCACATTTTGGCTATGAAATTACCCCTCTACCTGAACATCTTACCGCCCTATTAAAAGCAGTTGTTATATCACAAAAACATTTCTACACATTAGAACAGAAGACAGTTGAGATAGGGACCAAGATCTTGGATATCGTAGTTCCACCCTGGTGGGATATTTTTGAAAATATAGAGGTCCCTTCTTGGATCAGAATGGCTTCCTACATTTTAGTGGTCTGCCAGCTCGGTATAGTTTTCTACTTACTGTGCACAAAGTGCAAGGGGAGGAACACAATGCTCCGATCTCAACATGAGAGAGCATGGGACCAGCATCAAAATAAAGTCTATGACCAAGTATAAAACAAACCTTAATTGTTATTAAAAATAAAGTTTTTGTGACTATGTGTTGTTATTTTTTCTATGTATGTACCATGTATTATTTTTTGTTCTTCCAAGTAGTGCAGGGGTGTTGGACCCCCTCCGTGCTTGGATGTGAATGTAACCAGATTTTCGTACCTTGTATATATATTTTGAACACTACACCAAAAAGGGGAATGTATGTGTTTTTTGGGGGTTTTAGATAGATAATAAATGGGAAGGTTGGCTCTCAGGGATCAGAAATTTTGCTCACCCAGTATGATACTCTAGCGAATAGAGTATCATAGGAGGGACTGTAAGATTCTCAAAATTCAGCAGATCCCCCAAAACCAGTTCTCCCTCTTGAAGAAGTAACACACCATTGTGGCAGACCTGGGCCCCACGAAACAAACAACCAAAAATTTTACCAGCAACCGGGCAATATTGGGCCACCACGACCAACAAGAAACCAACTTGGAAGAAACCGAAGATCTGCAAGTTTTTCCACTCTACAAACTATCCTGACTTAACCCTGGGTAAGATTTTACTGGAAAGACTCTAAACCCTACTTCTAACCAAAAGAAATTGGGTACTCACCTGATAGATCCAATATGCACCTAAACGCATCAGCGGACATGCGAAGACTGACCAGCAACGCAGGTGAAGTCCTCTACCGCATCCGGGGTACGGTAGGCCCCAACCACCACATCTAGAGAACCCCAAAATCGTGAACCTCTACAACTGTCAAAAGAAGTCATTTTGGTGAGCATTATCCCATGTCCTCTGGAGCCCAACTTAGCTAGTGAAGTGGGATTGGGAGGGGTGAAGTATTCTGTCTATTGTTATTTTCCCTTGTATATTCCAAAGTGTTCCCCCAATTTAGAGTGTTAAGATTATTGTGTTGTGTATTTTCTTTCTCAAATAAAGATCAAAGTTCTTTCACCAAAATTCAGTTGTCTGCTGCAATTTCATTACAACCCCCAAATAAGTCCAAGGTCTAGAACCAAGGGAGTGGGAGCGATTCGAACTGCTCATAAGTCAGAGGAGAAGCTGACCACACACACCACCCCCGACACCACTAACCCCTATGGCTGAGATCGGCTGGCAGCTAACAAACCTGGGACTTTGCAGGACTCAGTATCATGCCATACAATCATTTGAAACTTGGTGCAAGATTGGCGGAAGCCTTGGAGAAACAGCATAAACAGCCACTTACAGTATTTCACCAAGGTTTCCACCACTCCTCTGTCATAGTTATGGCAGGAGGTTGGGAAAAACCAAGTAGAAATTCCACATCACTGCAATCACCAATTTAGTTATCAATCTCGAGCTTTTCCATGTTGCTTGTTTCTATACTTAGGTTCAACTACTGTAATTGGACATGTAAAGTAAATTATGCCTCCACCTACACTTTACTATATGGGCAAAGATTTCTGAGACCCTGCACCACTGGTAGGGCTTCACATGTAGTGGACGGCTTACTGAGAGATCGGCAGTGGCAGGAGGCCTTAGAAAATGTCCTCCTATGAAATCAGTGATGTTAAATGTATTGCTTTTGAATTCAATCAAATGCTCACAATCAACAAACAAATCTCTGAGACTCATAAATTCAGTGGAAAGTGGTCAGAATTGCTAAAGATACCAAACTGGGAGGGACAGTGGAGTCGAAGGAGACAGCTCAGAAATTACAGAGTGAGTTGATCAATATGAGTATGCGGGCAGATCAATGGCAGATAAAATTCAATGTCAACAAGAGTTAAGTGGTGCACGTGTAATCCATTAACGGTGTTGAAATAGCTAAGGATGATGGGAAAAGGAACCTGGGGTTAAAATTCAACTTTGCCGGGGGAGCAAAATAGGCAGTAGCGAATTGGCTGCCCGTTATACACACCATACAATTTTCCTTTCAATTGACTTCAATAGAAAGGAAAATTGCTCAGGTTGTATCACGGGCGGCCAATTCATTACTGCACATTTTGCACCCCTGCCAAAGTTGAACTTTACCCCCTCGGAATCTTAATAGACTCAATGGTCAAAATGTCCAACAAGCGCAAAGCAGCAATCAACAAAGCCAATAGAATGTTGAACTACAGAGCCAAAACAGCAGAAGTCAGAGCAGGTCATGCAGAGTGCTCTGGTCAGACCACACCTTCAGTACTTCCTCCAGTGCTGGTTGCATGACATGAGGGAGAAGTTCAAATACTGGAGGCAATGCAGCTATGAGGCTAATTCTTAGTATCAGGAGACTGTGCTATGAGGAAATATTCAAGAAATTTGAGATTTTCTGCCTGGAAAGGGGCTGCCTGAGAGGACATCTTATAGCGGTATATAAAATAAATTAAATTGTGAGAGTAGGGCAAGGGGACAGAAGTTTAAAGTTTAGGATTGATTTCAGGAGGCTCTTCTTCACACAAAGATTGAATGATCGATACTTGGAATGGACCTCCCGGTAGGGCGGTGGAAGTGGAAACCCTGGATGCTTTTAAGAACCAATTAGATTCCGGAATACGGGTGAGCCATAGGGTGCTTCAGGATAGATGAACTAATATGTGCTGAATGGTCCTCCTCATCTGCAATTATCTTATTGTGGCCACAATTTTAACTAGCAGGTAGGTAGTGGCGTGAGTTAGAAACTTACCCACTGCTCCAGGAATAAGGCACGGGGGGGAGAAATTCGGTATCGCCCCATTTGGGGCGCAATTATCGGCCGGGCGCAAAGATTAGCGCCTGCCGCTAATTATCGCCTCCGACAGAAAACTTGGCTTTTATCGCCCCTGGAGGTGATTGGAGCGCTAAATCAGGCGCTACACAACTCTCTTAAGGTGCTAAGACCGAGAAGCGAGGCGCTACCTCAGAGGGCGGGCGCAGCGCAGGTGCTGTCAGTTAGCGACTGAACACAGACACACTGGCGCCAGTCAGTTCTTAAAGGGGAGGGTCGATCTTGCTCTGCAGCCACACCCTGCTCAGTGGAGCCTTGAATCTCGGCCTGGGCAGACCTGTGGCTAAATCTAGCAGCCAGACACTATGGAAAGGGCCATGGAGCGAGCACAGTGCTTCTGCGAGCGGGCTTTGGAGGCTCTGGTTCACGGGGTGGAGCACAGAGGATACATTCTGTACCCAAAGAGTGGCAGGAGGCCTTTGTCACGCAAGTACAGAAAAGTGTGGATGGTGGTGGCTCAGAGAGTCACCTCAAGCAGCATGGTGCCTAGGACCCATGTGCAATGTAGGAAAAAGTTCAACGACCTCACTCGGATCGTCAGGGTGAGTGCCTTTTTTCAAAACCTCTTTATCCCTCCATCTCAACCTCACTTTATGGCCAGAGGGTCTTGAAAGCCCGAATGCCGAACACTCATCCAACACCTATGGCCCTTTCATCAAACACACATGCACATTCCACACTTTGCATACAGTAAGGGCTATTCAACCTTGGGAGGCATTTCAGGCAAGATCATGGCTGCACATTTACTCAGATGCCATCCTTTTTCTTGCAGGCCCAGCCTTGCTCCAGCCACTGGGGGCCCATTACGGAGGAGCTGCAGGGTGGGAAGGGGGGAATTTCGCAAGGGAAGCAGATCACACTCGAAGGGCAAAATGTAGGAGGTGTGGCAAAATGTTTTTCATTGTATAATTGAAGGCCGAGGTTCGTGGTCAAATTTTTGTAACTGTTTTGGACATTATCTCCAGGTTCTGAGAGCCAGTTATGTGAATGACTGCTTTTTTTTGTGTTTCTGTCCATTACTTTGTCATGCGGAAATGAGACACAATTTGTGAAATAAAGAAGTGTCTGTATTCAAAATGTTCATGTTTGGTCTTTGCACTCATTGTTGCCTTGACCGGCTTAGGGGTTGTGGGATGGTTTCATTCAGGTTGTTTGAATGGCAGAAGCCATTTCCTCAGATGGGACCTAGAAGCGACTTGCTATGAGCCTTTGACGGGCGGCCCTTCCACTTTGTGCCTCCCTCCCGCCTTGGTGCTGCTAATGATTATCCTCCTCATCTTCCTCCTCCTCCTCCTCCTCCTCCTCCTCTGCTGGTGCTCCACTGTCTGGTGGCATTGGCTAGGTCCTGAGGATTGCAAGGTTATGCAGCATGCAGCACACAACAACGAAGTGGGAGACTCGCTCAGGCGAGTACTGCAGGGCTCCTCCAGAATGGTCCAGACAGCGGAACCGTTGCTTTAACACGCCGATTGTGTGCTCAACGATGTTCCTGGTAGCTTGATGGCTCTCACTGTATCATAGCTCAGCAGGGGTGCTGGGCGAACGGAGCAGTGTCATCAGCCAGGTGCACAGAGGATATCCCTTGTCCCCGAGAAGCCAACCTCCTGGGTGATGCGGTGCCTGGAAAAGGTTTGCCACAGAAGTCTGGCACAGGATGAAGGCATCATGGCTGCTGCCTGGAAAGTGGGCATTGACAGCGAGTATCAGCTGTCTGTGGTCACAGACCAACTGGACGTTTAAGGAATGGAAGCCCTTTTGGTTGCGGAAATCCTCGGCATTCTCTTGCGGTGCCCGCAAAGCCACATGCGTGCAACCAATAGCGCCCTGCACCATGGGGAAGCCCGCTATCATCGCAAAGCCCGTTGCGCGTTCTTGCTGCTTGGCCGGGGTCATGGGGAAAGAGATGTACTCCCGTCTCCTTTTAAAGAGGGCATTTGTTACCTGACGGATGCAGCAATGCACCGCGAACTGGGAGATATTGGCGTTGTCTCCAGTAGCTGATTGAAATGAGCCGGTGGCATAAAAGTTGAGAGCCACTGTTATCTTCACTGCCACTGACAGAGACGTCCTGCTCCTCAGTTGAGGCTGCAGATCTGGCTGAAGCAGGTGGCAGAGCTCAGTGACCACCTCCTTGCTGAATTGCAGCCTTCGCAAACACTGATCCTCAGAAATATTAATGTAGGAGAACTGTTGGTGAAAAACCCTGGGAGGGTAAGGTCTCCTGTACCGAGGCCTGTTGGCCCTCCTCCGTCTGGCCATGATTGCCACTCTCTCTCTGTGCCCTCCGAATGTGATGGAGAAGGACAACGTTCCCATTCATTGCAGCCCCCATAGTATCTGGGCAATCAAAGTTATGAAGGTCAAAAAGCAAAGTACCTTCAAAGGTATGGTCAGAAGCCAAAACTACCTCAGACAGCGTTGACTCAATGCAGAAGTCTCTCTTTCTCTCTTTGTCTCTCTGCAAATCTCTCTCTCTCTCTCAGAACGAGTGGTGCAAAAATGGCTACCACACAAAAGCCAGGAAGAGGCCCCCTTTAAATAGCGCCCCCCCAGCCCCACAGCGACTGGGAAGCGTTCCAGTCAACCTGTCATTGGTAGCGCCAGGCGGAAAGGAGGGGGGTGCCACTGAATTTCCAGTCCGGGGCGCCCCAAGGGCGTTGCACTCTCGAATGACATCAAGATCTGCGTGCACAGGAGATCGAGTGGTATTATTTAGCGCATCCGCAAAATGTCAGGTCAATTTTGCGAGAGGCGCAGATATCGCCGCGCCCGGGCGCTAGTTGGTTTGCACCCCACTTAGCGCCCTCTTAAGGCACTAACAGGTGGTGCTACCAACTGAATTTTTCCCCCAGGGTATTTTAACTCAGGGTAAATGGGAAGTTGACAGGAAGTGACAGAAAATCGAGCAGTCCAGAGGCCACCCGTCAAGATCAGGTAAATGGCGGGTTTGGCTGCCAGGGCCATTCTGCGGGGGTCTCGTGTTTGGGAAGGGAGGTGCAAGACCATGGCAGGGGAGCACAGTTTTCCTTGTGGGGCTCAGAGGAGCAAAGGAAGTATTAAAAAAAATTAAATAGTTCCCTTTTTGGGCCTCTTCTATCACCAATCCGCTTTGTTGCTGGTTGGCTTGATAGGAAACTTACTGCAGCTTCCTGCTCAGGCCACCGAGTTAAAATTGCAGTCGAATCCCAGTGACTTCATCGAGACCTGACATGCATATGTGACAAAAAGGGCCCTACCAACTGTGGGCGGGTGCTCTTGCCACCTGTTCAGTTGAACAGGTTAATATTCTGATTGGTCGGCTCCCGGTGACTCCAGGGCGGGTAAGTAACCTGGGTGATTTTAACTGTGCACCTGTCCAGTTTCCATCTGCTGGATAGGGTTAAAATCGCCCCCATGTTCTTGTGGACTCAAATAAGTCTGAATCTATTTTAATATCTATTGTTGTAGAAGCTTCAGTTTGCTTCAATAAAATTTCACATCATAGCAAACTAACAATTGTTACGATCAATCCTTTCGATGCGGTGTGCATGGTGTGATGATCAAATTCTATGGACTGTTTAAATATTATAAACTGTTAAAAGTAATAACATAGCCAGATTTTGCACAAGAGATCAGTTTTGAAAATAGATTTTTAAAATTTGTATTATTTGCTATGATGTATAACAGTATATGAAGGACACACTGCAGAAAATACATTTTTCAGGTTTTTTTAATACAACAAACTCAAAATGTTTGCAGGAAATGGTCAGGTCACAGCTCCGGGCTACAAAGTTGGTTACTTTATCTGTTCAGAAGCTCCCTTTGCTAAGGTTTCTGCTAGAGGTCTGTTTTATGGTTCTTTCTTGCATTGAGATTTCCTGATTTTTTGGGGGAGCTCAGCGGTCTATTTTCTAATTAAAAACACATGGGATTTGCAATATGAGTCCACTCTGGAGAGTTCTACTACCACTTTTATAGTATGGAGCCACTTCAAAATGTAACTATAAATTTGTGTTTGGTCTTCCTGCTGATTAAATTGTCCTGAGTATAGCGTGTTGTGGTTTTACCAGTAGGAGAGCAAGAAGCAGCCAAAAAAACCAGGCTGCATAGCTGAAGACCTCTTGTTTTCTCTCACTTCCCTTCCCTAAGTACAAGAGTTTCACAATTACTTACTTGTCTGGAGCGTAGCATAAAAGTCCTTATAGCATAGGCTCTAACAGGGGATACTAACAACATTAGTTTATTCTCAGGTCTTTCCCTTACAGTCCCCATCTGTATCTCCATTCTGGTGTGTTCCTCCTGTATCTAACCCCCATTGGTCTAAACTGACTCTCCATTTACACTCACACAGCAGCCCCAATCCCCTACCCTGTATCCTTTTTTAATAATACAATTAACTGACATAAAACCTTATATCACAAACGGATACTCCTAGATCTCCTTTTCTAATAAATACAATCTAATAAATGTGTCAAGAACTGCACTATATCCAGTCTTTTTGGAGGTATTCTCTCAGATCTTGCCCTAGTATCTCGCTATCCTTTACCTCAGGATGTTGTTTCAGGTCCAGCTCCAGATTTTGTTTTAGTTATCAGTATTCCCAAAGTGCTAGGTTAAGGTTCTCTGGGTGTCTTTCTTCTTGTTACTTTGGGGATGTGAACTAGATGATGTTGGTTTCTTAGTACTGAAATATTAGGGCTGGCAATTGCCTCGGAGCTGATCCACTCTGGTGGTGTAACTTCACTGAAAATAACTGGGGTTTACAGGGAGTTACAGGAGCAGCCCTGAGGAAATTCCCAGCCTCGGTGTTTGGATGACACATGTTCAAGATGTTGAGGTTTCCTGATGCACTATTCCCTTGGTCTTTGCATCTGTTACACAGACTTAGTCACCTTTAGTCAGATTCAGTAACGGTCCCACTCTCTGAAATTACATCTTTCTATTTGGCGGAACTTGTACTCCTTCTTTTCCATGAACTTCACTTATTGTACCCTCTGAGGAGTGAGATTTGTTGTCAAGAATGTTTCCAACTATCTTCATAGAATCAATATGGGTGAGATTTTGATTGAGGAGGCGTGTTGACGGCGGGCCCACCCGTCTTCCCGACCCGCTCCCGGTTGCCGTCGCCCCGCAGATTAGATTTTACGGTGATTGGCCTCATTACGGCTGACGTGCGGGTCCCTCCAGGCAATTGCTTGCAGAGTGTCAGATGTTCGCGTCTAATGACACGTTATTTCAGTGAAGATTTAGAGGGGCCATGTCAAAAGTGTTAGCTGCTGCAGGAATGGCAGCGCAAAAATCTAAGGCTGCACCCAGGTTTGATGAGGGCTCCCTCCATGCTCTTGTGGAGGGAGTTAGAGGACGTCAGGAGGTCCTCTTCCCTTGAAACAGAAGGAGGAGGGCTCCTCAGCAATCCAAGGCAGTTTGGCTGCAAATTGCTGAGGAGGTGAGTTCAAGGTCTGTGTGCAGACGCACAAGGGTTCAGTGTCGAAAAAGGTTTAATGCTCTGTTGAGATCAACTAAAGTGATTATAACATCTCACTTACCTGCAATCTGCCTTCCATCTCTTATCATCCCCATCAATCAGCATTGGGAACCTTCCCCTGCACATCCCAACTCACTGTAACATCCCTTGCACCCTCACCCATCCCTCTCCTTCTCTGTACAGAATCACGTCCCCATCTTGACATGCAACACTCACACCCTTATGCAATGGCTACAACTTAAAATGCACAGGGAGGGAAGATGGTTAGTGCACCTCACTCCTTCACAGTCTGCCTCTAAACATTTATGTCATACATTCTTAACACTCACTCCATCAGTCTCTCTCAAACTCTACTTGTGTCCCTCACTACAGGAGAAGAGAGCGCAAAATGAAAGGGAGAGGGGGAGGACAGGAAGAGGACCACCATCCCTGGCTCACCTTACAAGCGCTGAGGAGGCAGCCCTGGAGATCGCTGGAGATGCAGAGGAGCTGGCAGTGGTGGACAGAGAGACAGGCATAGAACAGCAAGCTGGTGAGAGAATTGATTTCCAACCCTCTGATTTAGCAATCATGAGTGACTAATATGGGATATGATGTTCATAGAGAATGAGTACTGAGCATCTGTACAATGGCATGTATGTGCAACCTACATTTTACTTGTCTAACTCATGCATTTGCTCCCACAAAGGACCATCGTGAGCCCTCCTCCCCACTGTCCTGGAGGAAGAGCAGGAGGACTCCCCAGAGGAACCACCAGCCTCTGAGGGAGTCACCAGCATTCAACACACCCAGCACCAGCGCAGAGATGGACACCTCGGTGGGTTTTGTGCGAGATAGAGTAGTGTTGTCACCCGGTGTATCACAGCTCACAGGTGAGCAGGAGCAGATGTTGGAGACAGGAACAACAGTGGAGAGTCCTCGTTGGAGGACGTTGGGATCAACAAGCTCTGCTCAGCTGCATGTAGATGTTGACCCTCTGGGGCCATCCAGAAGGAGAGCCATGCTGGAGCTTCAGGAACAAGTGTAGGAGGCTCTGAGTGGGTTTTTTCCACGGTAACTGCAAGCGTGCAGAGAATGGAGGAGTCCAAGCTAAGCATGAGCAATGCCATGGTGAACGCTATGGGCAATATATATGATGCAATGGAAAGGATGGCAACCTCCATGGAGCACATAAATCGACAGACTCAGGAGAACATGGTAACACTTCTAAATAGATGGTCATCCATGGGCATCTGTTGAAGAGAGAAACCAGAGGTTCATGAATGTCCTTGTCATGAGGAATGTCAGTACAGAGACGGGTCCACATGGCCCCACCAATGTGCAGCAAGGTGCTCTCCAGGTGATGTACGAGCACTTGGAAGTGGGGGTTCCTCTCCAAGCGCTCACACTCCCTTGCCACTGCCGAACCCTTGGTCAGAGTCCCATCTGCCTGAGGCAACAGGAATGCCCAAGTCTGCCCCTGCACAGCCGCAGGAGGAGCAGACTTTGGCGGGGCCCTCGAAGGCTCCCAATACCAGAGGGCAGTCGCCAAAGGCGTCTAAGCAGGAGCAGCAGGGGACTGAGTGCCCTGCCACCACATCTGCTGAAGCCACAGGGGTGTCACAACGTAGAAGCACACGTAAGACAAAATATCACGTTAGTTATCACAAGGATTCTCACTTGGGTAGTATGATATAATTATTTGAAAAGTTTTTGTTCATAGCGATGATTGTAATAAATTTATGTTGAACCAAGGTTTGGCATCATTGTGGTGATAACTTGAGGTGGCACAGTTGAGGGTAAGTGCGCCCTTAAAATCCAGCAATGCTGGTTACAGTGCATCTATAGAGCCCAACACAGACTTGCAGAATTAAAACAGAATCTGCCCCCCAAATGACTGAATCACCAAGCTTAGAGATTTCTACATGTCTAGATTGAAGACTGCAGCCTTTACACTGCACTTGCAGCTCTGAAGTCTGCAGCTGGTTGGTGTTCACACCACACTTACCTGGCGTGTTGTCCAGGTGTCGTAAAACCCGACCCAGAAGCTGGAAAATCAAAAAGATCCTGAAAATTGCTCCCAAGTATCTGATAATGGGCAGTTATTTGCCTTTAATCAGTTTCCCGCCGCTAGGTGTCGGGTCCATTCGCAAATCGGGGACCCGGCACTTGGGAAGGTTGTGTGGAGGCGGGATGACAGCAGGTTTGGAACAAATCAAAACGACTTTAACCTCTGACTCGTCTCCAAACCCGCCCTCTGAGTGCTGGCAAATTTGTGGCCACAGAAATTTACAGCACAGAAGGCGGCCATTCGATCATCGTGTCTGTGCCTGCTGGAAAAGAGCTATCCAGTCTAATCCTACTTTCCAGCTCTTCGACTGTAGCCTTCCAGGTTACGGCACTTGAAGTGCACACCCAAGCACTTTTTAAATGTGATGAGAATTTCTGCCTCTGCCGCCCTTTCAGGCAGTGAGTTCCAGACCTCCATCACCCTCTGGGTGACAAAAATTCTCCTCAACTCCCCTCTAATCCTTCGACCAATTACTTTAAATCTATGCCCCCTAGTTATTGACCTCTCTGCTGGGGGAATTGGTCCTTCCTATCCACTCTATCTAGGGCCCTTATAATTTTATACACGTCAATTAAGTCTCCCCTCAAACTGCTCCAAAGAAAACAACCCCAGCCTATCCAATCTTTCCTCATAGCTAAAATTCTCCAGCCCAGGCAACATCCTCGTAAATCTCCTCTGTACCCTCTCTAGTGCAATCACATCTTTCCTGTAATGTGGTGACCAAAACTTCACGCAGTTCTCTAGCTGTGGCCTAACTAGTGTTTTATATAGTTCAAGCATAACATCCCTGCTCTAATATTCTATGCTTCAGATAATAAAGGAAAGTATCCCATATGGCTTCTTAACCACCTTATCTAACTGCCCTGCTACCTTCAGGGATCTGTGGACATGCACTCCAAGGTCTCTCTGTTCCTCTACACTTCTCAGTATCCTACCATTTATTGTGTATTCCCTTGCCATGTTAGCCCTCCCCAAATGTATTACCTCACACTTCTCCAGATTGAATTCCATTTTCCACTTTTCTGCTCACCTGGCCAGTCCATTGATATCTTCCTTCAATCTACAGCTTTCTTCCTCACTATCAACCACACAGACAATTTTTGTATCATCTGCAAACTTCTTAATCAGGCCCTCTACATTGAAGTCTAAATCATTGATGAATACCACAAAAAGCAAGGGACCTAGTACTGAGCCCTGTGGAACCCCACTGGAAACAACTTTCCAGTCACAAAAATATCCATCAACCATTACCTTTTGCTTCCTATCACTGAATCAATTTTGGATCCAATTTGCCACTTCCCTTTGGATCCCATGGGCTTTTACTTTTCTGACCAGTCTCCCATGTGGGTCCTTGTCAAAGGCCTTGCTAAAATCAATTTTGCTAGGTTATAGCTGTTTGCTTATGACATGATGCCTTAAGTGTAAAGAGCTAAGTGTGGGTCTTTTAATTTCTTTAGTACTGTATAGTTTCATCACTCTCTGTTTTCCTATTGTTCTGTGAGTATTTAGCAATTAATAAAGTCACTATACTTCTGGAACTTGGCAAATTCACAGAATCACAGAATCACAGAAACCTCACAGTGCAGATAGCGGCCATTTCAGCCCATCGAGCCTGCACCGACACATATCCCACCCGATCCCCGTAACCCCTACACCAACACATATCCCACCCTATCCCCGTAATCCCACATATTTAATCCCCCTAACACTAAGGGTCAATTTTATCATAGCCAATCAACCTAACCCGCACATCTTTGGACTGTGGGAGGAAACCGGAGCACCCGGAGGAAACCCACGCAAACACGGGGAGAATGTGCAAACTCCACACAGACAGTCACCCGAGGCTGGATTCAAACCCGGGTCCCTGGCGCTGTGAGGCAATAGTGCTAACCACTATGCCACTATCAAGACCAGAAAGGACCATTGCAGTCCATCTGTCTGTTTGCAAAGTTCAATAAATTCGTCAATTGCTGCTTTCACCAGAAAACTATTCCGTTTCCTCTTTAATGTGTCAACACTGTCCATACCCACTGTGGTCTATTATCTAATATTATTTGTCAATATTTTTAATGGTCCAGCAGATGTATCAGTGATTACAGTCAATCTCAATAGGCTTTCCAAGATGCTCATGAATCCAAGTAATAGCAAAAGCTTATTTCTCTTATTTTTAAAGTGTGGGTCTTCCTTCCTTGGTACTCAATGATAGTGAGTATCATAGCCGTTGCCAATACTGGGATTTCTCATACCACGGACCCCAATTCATATGAGGAGCCATCTCTTTCTGGATCACATATCAGTGTGGAGAAAATGTTTAACTCTATCTTTATCTCCTGGAATCTTCTATGTCTGTCACTATTTTCAAAACCATATTTTGTTTTTGCTTAGGAATTCACTCAAAGGTTTGTTTTTCTTTGCCAAGCATGAATGTGACACATTTCACTCACATTGATGAGTGGAGACATTCTGAAGATACCCTGGTCTTGTCAGAGGCCATTTTAATTCCTGCAGAAACTATCAACATCCCAGAATTTTGATTCTGTACTTTGAGAATTTGTACTTATCATTTAATGTAATTCCTTCATATAGCAATTTCTTCAAGACAGTCCTAAGATGACTGAGTCTCTCTGTGTGCTAGAATATCATCTGATATACAACCACTTGGAAGCCTTCCAGGACCATTGACATATGCCTCTGGAGATTTTCTGGAGCTGAAGAGGTACCAAATTGAAGTCAATTGAAATGTAAATGCCCCAGGGTGTGATTAATGTTGCAAGCAGAGCAGATTTTTTAACTAAGGGATTTGCCAGAATTGGCATCTAATTCTGAAAAAAAAAACCTTTGCTTTCCCCAACTGAATTGGAGTCTAATTGACTAAGCGAATCAGATGCTATTCCCAGCACGCACTCGTGTTTAACTTGGTCAAGTCTGTGCAAATTGGTTCTGGGACTACAATTAATGCAGCACACCAGTCTGTAGGTTCCTGCACTTCTGATATCATATCCAACTTCTCCATCATTTCCAATTCTTGTTTCATATGCAGTTGCAGTGGATTAGGATTTTGTTTAGCAGTAGATATGGGAAAATACATTGCATCTTTAATTTAATTTGGTATTCATCCAAAAACTTACCCAAACCTTCAAATAGCCTAGGAATCTCCACCTTGAAGTGCACTTTTATTTTTATTGTATCTGTAAGTCCAGGTACTTATATAACAGGCTGCCCTGGCGGCTAATGTCTCGTACTACATATATTTCTTGCTGCATTTTTTTCAGAGCGCAAAGCTTTTCGTACACAAAAAGGACATTATGTTCTGGTCCATATGGAATTTTATTTGGCTTTTTCAGGGTGTAATTTCCTTTCATTATATTGGGAATTAGCCATACAGGCAATCTGTCCCATATCAATTTTAAAGTTATTGGGAACTTATCCGAGGACCAATTTTACTGTGCTTAGGTTTTTTTTGACCACTCCTTTTTATATTGCTCAGATAAACATGTCTGCAATACCACTCTGAAATGCCATTTCATTCTGACATACCACCTGGAGGTATCCCTGCCACTGACAGTTACAGCACTTGTACTTCTAAAATGTGAGATGCGCTAGGAATCGCCTGCATCTTCTCGTTCCCTGTTTCTTTATAATACTACTTGGGAGTAGACTTTGGCTGAGGCATTTTTCCAGTTTGCCATGATTCCCTTCTCCCTGACTACATTTTCAACTGGTCAGTATTTTCCCTGCCTGCTGGCTGCTGCGTTATTATTCTTGTTCCCTCTTCCCTCTTGGTAGATCAATTTTGTTTTGTGTGAATTATTGCTTGATCAAGAATTAATCTGGGAGGGTCTTCGACAGTCTTTTATCGCATAGTCACACTACAATACAATCACAAGTCACTTTATCCTGTAATGACCATAGCTGAGTGTTCAGCTGGACAATACACAACTTTTACAAGACTTAAATTTGATTCTAGTAAGTCATATCTTGTAGCTATGGTGGAATGATGCCATTCATCTGCACTTTCAATTTATATCACATCTGCAGAGACTTTCAGGTCTTTCATTCCTGTTTCTATCCCATCTGGTTCCAGCAAACTCTTTTAATTTCCCATGATCTCCAGATGATTATTTTGTCAGAGAATCACTCCTATTGCTGCCATGATGTATTAGGGATACCAAAGGTGTAATTACTTTATTCCAAGGTGTTTCAATGTTTCAACTTATCGCCACAGTCTGGTCATTTTCCATGTAACCAGTGCCCTCAGTTTTCACAAGTGCCCTCCATTTACAAAACCTTAACATTCCCTTTACTGCCATTCCTTACATTATATATAACTGACTTAAACTTATTTCTTAGTTAGACAACCTTGCACAGAATTTCCCAAATGGTTGAGGAAGCTGTTGAAGCAAAAGAAAAACATTTTGGAACAATGGTACCTGTGTAAACTGCTTCTCATGTGCACACATCAGTGGCCAGCACAGCTGTGTCGTTTAGATCTTTAAAAAAATCTTTGCTCCAACTATTCACCAAACTGTCAGTTTGGCTCAGTGTCTAGCGCTCTTGTGTCTTAGTCAGAAGGTCATGGCTTTGGGTCCCATTCTGAGACTTGAACACATAATGTAGGATGACACTCTAATGCAGTAGTGAGGGAGTGGTGCATGTCTATTTGATGAGATATGAAACTAAGGCCCTGCCTGCCTTTTAGTTGGATGTAAAAGATCTCATGGCATCTGAAAGAAAGCAGGGAGTTCTCCTAGAGTCTTAGCCAACATTCCTCCCTCAACCAACACAAAAAAAGACAGATTAACAGGTCATTCATCCCAGTTGCTGTCGATGGATCTTGCTGTGTGCAAAGTGGCTGCTATATAACAGTGACTGCTCTTCAAAAGTAATTAATTGGGGAGATTTTCAACTTTTGGACCCGCTGGGTGCAGGGCGCCTTTAAAACCGGAAGTGGGTGGGTTGGAGGCAGGTTGGGGTCGGGATTCAGATTTTTAACACTTTAACCTCACAACCGACACAAACCTGCCCATTTTTGAGGTTAAAATCCCCTCCCCCCCCCCCCATTGGTTCTAAAGTACTTTTGGGTGTTATAATGCTGTGATAAGGTGCTATATAAATGCAATCTTTTTCATTCATTGCCAAGCAAGGTGTGCAGTCACTGGATTGCAATACTGCTGCACTACCTGATAAGGACCAGGAGGAGTCATTTACTTGGGCTGACAACAGCCATAGTTCTTTTTAACTGCTGCTGCCTTCATGCTCAGTTTAACATTTGATCATCCTGGTGTGAAAGCAGGGGCCTGCATTCACACCTGTGACTTTTGAAATCCCCTCTGCCCTCCCCAGGATTGGGTTTCGTATATGTCAAAGCAATTAATGTCAGATTTATAGTGGCAAATAGAACTGAAGGAATGGGTTAATTTGGCTTCATTTTTTACAATGAAGGGGGTGTTCATTTCCAACTGAAAGTCATATGAAGCTTTCAGTAGCATTTTTAGAGTTAAATAGCTTGGATGAAAGTTTCTTTACTTTTCGTAATTTTGGAAGTAAACAAACGCTGGTGTTTTTAATTCAAACAATCTATTGTCCTGCTTGGCAAATAATCGGAAAGTTATTGAGAGGAATCTGAGGTTAGATAAGGTTACGGTGGCTGGCACAAAGTACAGTACCCAACATTCAGCTGACTCTTAGTTGGTTGTAGTGGCGAGTGCCAGGTAATCGATTTCTCTGCTGCCATTAGTGGCAGAAACAATGGTTGAATGCCAAGTGGGCAGAAGGTTTGCCAGAGGAATTACTGGCCCATTAGCGTTTCCAGCATCAGTGGTGAAAAGTCAAAATCACTTAGTGCTCATGCACATTTCCTTACTGTCGGTGATCGTTACATAAATGGACACCGCGCTGCCAGAACACTTCTGGGCAAGTATTTACACATTTTTGAATGGATGTTCAGAGGCTTATTTGGGTAATGGTTTTGTACTTGGATGTGGAAAATAGTAGCTCACCAACACCTTCCCAAATATGTTTATTGACAAATAATGTTACTTTTTGTTGCCAGAATCACCCACTCAAATAAATACCTCTGGGAATTAATTCAGTTACCCGCTTCATTATATGTGAAATGTGATATTTTACAAGTTAACTGGAACAAGCCTTTAATTAAATAGCCATCTAATAGAGAGAAAAACACAAGAACACTTGTTTGATGTATCCTTCCTAATATAAGGTCAGGTAGCTCAGTCAGTTGAGCATTGGACTGGAGCCAGAAAGTCTTGGATTTGAATCTTGGCAGGGTTTAGACAGTCTTTCATTCTACCAAGGTGGATAAAATGGAAAACCATGTCTTAGGATGTGGAAAGAAAACCAGAGACTACAAGAACTTAGCAGTACTTGTCACCATTGTAGAATCTATTTGCCAGATCGCACTCAAACCTGGAAGTTAAGGTGCAGGAGGTAGTATTTTTAGATTTTGCGCAATACAATTTAGAGGGTGCAAAGGCCATTTATTTTCTGCTGCTACTAACATGCAAGTTGGGACCTAGGTTTTGACTCCCTAAATTTCTGATGTATGCCAAATGCCATTCCCCAAAGACAACATTAATGCTCTCTTAACTTAGTAAAAAGAGAAGCAGAGAGGAAGTAAGGAAAACTGTTAAAATACCTCTATAATAATGGGAAATCAGGTGATGGGCCAGCTATTCCTGAAACCATTTAGCATTGTCCTACCCTTCTCCATCAGTAGCAGTACCCTACCATTAGAATCATAGAATCATAGAATGGTTACAGCACGGAAGAAGGCCATGAGCACAAATAAAAAAATGTTCTAAAAGCTGCGGATAACCCTTCTCCACAAGGAGGGAAATCCAGGCCAAGGTGTAACATTAGCAGCAATAGAAAGTACTCAAACTGTTAAAGTGTTGAGCGATGTCTGACATACTAAATCTCAAATGACCACTGTGTAACGATTCTTCTGGCCATTAAAATGTGGCAACATTTTAAATGTGCACATGGTGATTTCCTGTCTGGTATTTCTAGTGAAATAGGAAATGTTTGTTTAGAATGTGGTTATGATTTTTCTAGAGAGGACAGAGGAAATCTTCAAAAACCCATATACAGTGTTGCGACACACAGTGACCAGGGGAACTCCTATTCCCATATTTTATCAGTGGTGAAATTGGTCTTGTGCAGTAGTGCAATACAGGCAATAGCGAATCAGCTGCTCTTTTTCCATTGAAGTCGATGCAAAAGCAAATTGGGCAGGGTATAAAAGGGGCTGCCGATTCACCATCACTTTTTTTGCGCTACCGTCCAAGGCCAATTGCACCCCTGATGTCTGCTGGAGCAAACCACTGGTCGTGCAAAGGGATGATTTGATAAGATACCAGTCTGGAAATTCCATGGGGATTCTCCCAGCCTCCTGTTGTACCTTCAGTAGGAGGTCAGCGAAAACCCCAGAGCAAGAGTGTTAAGAGCTATTTTTAGCCTTTTATGCCATTTCTCTCAGGGTTCCACCGGTCTCCCACTATAGTTATGGTAGGAGAACCTAGAATTTCAGGGCCAGCATCTTTTGAGAAAAAAATGTTGACATTTTAATTAATTTTTGAGGGCCATTTCTGAATGATGTATATAAAGTAAAAAGTACTGCTACATAGAAATATCTAATTCCATGGTGAAATAATATCTTACTTGGCTGTCAGCTGCAGAACATTAACAGCTTGGTAAATGCATATAAATAAATCTTAAGGGTGCACTTACACTGCAGTCTTGAGATCTGTACCTTCCCAGAGCAATTGGGTGCTATCTGACTGCTCCACATTGCTTTCTAGTCAGAGAAATCAGAATTTAGCAGTAGAAATTTAATATTAATAGAGTCAATGGTGATGTTAGCTTTCAACTAATATTGAAGTGTTAAATAAAGTTTGACCACCTGGGAATTATAAAATCTTCACAGCACACAAGCTGCAAAGCCCAAGTGGATGAGACTAATAATTAAGTATTCCAAAGTGAAAATGTATGACATGAATATTTAATTCACCCAAATCCAAATGCTAGTTTTGTGAAAGAATGTCATTTTGTGATGCCCTCAGCATCATTACTGGCATCAATGGATTTCCCAATAGGAATCCTCCTATCTGGTGTGCTTGGAAGGAGTTGAGGACCTACGGAGGAACGTCATGTGGGTCAAGTTGCACGAGAGATGCTCTGTGTTCACCTGTTGGCACCTGTGTAGTTGCATCTACAGACAATGATGGCCACACTTCACATCTTCCTAAGAGAAGTTCGGACAATGGCATCACTAAGTTATTTGAGTGCCTGATTAACTATAATGTTGGATGCAACTCTGGAAACACCCAAATCATGGTATGTCACATGTTTAGTGCCACTATATGGAAGAAGGCATGCCAGCATACCCTGATTGGCTGCACTAAGCAACATGCCACCAACCAAATCTGCAGCCTTGTGGCACAACTACTGGGCTCCCTACACCTGTCCAAAATCTACAACTGAATCTATGCTCATGAGCCGACCTAGGAAAATTGGGTGCACATACCATTTCAGTCTATCTAAAATACACCAATAGGCAATCTGGTGCAAACTGCTCTAAAAGCAGTAAAATGCAGCGGCATGATCAATGCATTTGTGAAGATGTCATCCATTTGGTATGCCACTGAAATAATGAAAAGTTTCTAACCTTACTCTGGGAGAAGATTCCTAATGTTGATTATGCTAAAACACTGCAATCCTACACTTCATGAATTTTGCGACATGTAGCACACGGAGAATGGGGGAGAAATTTGTGTAACGACGGGCACCAGATGTCGCGACTGGAATGCATGTCCGATGATGTTGGCCTGAGGACTGCTGTAAATTGGGCCTCGGGTCTCATCTGTATGAAAACGGCAAGCTGCGGACGGCAATCGGGTGTCCCGATGCAGATTGACGATCAATTCCTTAGGAAATTCAGCCAGCTCCGACGCCGGTAAGTCTGGAGGAGGGGTGATGGGGAAGCAAGCCAGAGAGGTGGGTGAGCCCGGACTGCCAGTGCTCCTCCTGGCTCCACAGAAACAAAAGTATAAAAAAGTTACTTACCTCACTGGTTAGGCCGCTGTAGGCCCGGGAAAACTGAGCAGTGCATACGCAGCGCATGCTCCACCCAGTTGATGACGAATTTCGAGCGGGGTCCTAAACCTTGCATTAGGACTTTGATTTGCATATTCAAGGCAGTTAAAGCCTGTTGCAGGCGGGACTCCTGCACACTTAGAAGTCGCAGGCATTCACTTCGGGAGCTGACGCGCTTCCGGGGGAGATGGGGCACAATCAATGTCCCATCAACATTTGTTACCCGTTGTGGTTTTGTAGTCCGCGTATTTGTAAGTATTTATCGCAGTATTTAATTCATCATGTAGGCTGTTAGAAATTCAGATTGTAACAAGATATTTAAAACATTTCATGTTGATTTTGCCAAACAATGGAATAATTTCCAAGCTTCAGTTAACACTTCAGCAGATTATTCTTTTAAATTGTGAGCCCTTGTTTCCTGCTTGATCCTTTTCTTTGCTGTAAAACCTGGGACATTTCATGTTCAAGTCCAACTGAAAAATGTTCCTTCTGTAACTGCACTTAGTTTGACCTCTTTAGATTAAATATATGATGATCCATCTTTTACTGTACCCCTTTTCCCCAAAGCTAAAATAGTCATTGATTCATAAATAGTGTCAGCGAAGTTGTTCGAAAAGGACAATAGGAACAGTCAAAAACAGAAACAGACCTCAACAGAAGCTATTATAATTTTTTAAAAAGATGTGCAAGTTGTGAATGGCATTTTGAATTTTTTTTGACTTGTGTTCCCTGTTAAAAACAGTTTATTGGCCTAGATTACAATGTAAAGCAACATTATATACCATTTTATGAGGTTACAAGGGCACCAAGGGACCACCCTGCTTGGGAGCTGTGCTCCTGACACGAAGCACTGCTGAATCTTAGGCTGAGAAATGTCAACTGCCACCTTTCATATTTATGTTGACTCATAAACAGGAAGCCCAGTCCCGTCCGTGACACTGCTGCTTTTTATATCTAAATCCCCATTTGAAAAACAAGGAGCCGAGCAGGACATTTGCAGCAGCTGCCTTATGCTTTGTGTGCCAAAGCAAACAGCACCAAATTAGCAAGGCATGCTGAACAAATTAAGCACCAAATGCAAATAGTGACTGATAGAAAATGTCAGGGCAGCCAAAATGGCGCTGATGCTTTAGTCAGTCCTTCTAAAAAGTAGGTGTTTATTTTGGTGACAATAGTGTGCACATTTTCTGTTAGCATTGAGAAAAATGATCTTATGCAGCACAACTTTATAAAGTCATTTTAGGTCATATTCCACGAAGGAGCTTCTGACGCTGTATAAAGGGAAGAGCTCCACTGAGAGTTTCTGTTTCGCTTTGAGTGGTTCAGCAAAAAACAAACAAATTTCGAAACTTCTATTCCTTTTCATACGTTATGGTAATTTTACAGTCGGCAGACAGGGACAGTGCACTGCAAACTGTAAGGAAAATTGAGCTTCAATGGTAAAGAGCAGTGCCATGGGTGTAGCTTGTATATTATCTTACTCTGTGTCAACATCTTGACAATGTGCAATTGTAAAAGTTATGTGATGAGGAAACACCCAGCTTTTTTTTTGTCCCAGAGTGCTTTGTAGCCAAAGGGATTAGTGTCTTGAAAATAAGACAGTATTGCTATTGTTTTATAATTCTGTGAAGTTGTTTAATCTGAAAGGAAGTTAAAGTCAGGATTGTAATCATCAGGGTACTGAAAGCCAAGTAGAGAAAAGGTTGACACTTTGTGGATATAGTTAACTTGCTTTGTATTAAAGCACTATTTAGAAGCGCTAGTGAAAATTCTAGTCAGCAAACAGCCCTTGTCAGCTAATCTGTCAGATAGCAATTATTTATAGACTGGAAGTTTTCCTGAATCTTACCCTCTGTGAAGTTGATGTGCGCACCAGTGTGTTTAAGATGTGATGCCCCACACATTTTTCTCTCTCTCAATTAGACAAATGTACCCACCTGAAATCATGTTCAGAAGGTGAATGCCCAGGCAGATACTTTCATTCTTGCACCTGAAAATGAAATTCATCAACGCTTATTTTAGAAATTTCACTGACTTCAGCTCTGCACTGCACTGCCTGAAATTGAGACAACACAAAACTGAGGCTAGCATGGTTCTTAAAGAATAGTTAAATATCTGCCAAATTTCTCTATTTGGTAGGCAAGCTCATTTAATTCTTTTACACCTCAAGTCTGAAATAGTCCTAAAAAGAAAAAAAAACTTGCATTTATATAGCGCTTTTCACAACCACCGGACATCCCAAAGCACTTTATAGCCAATGAAGTACCACATAAAATTCAGTTAAAAAATTGATTGGAATATTAACTTGCCTAGCTGGATAATTAACTCTTATTTGTAGAATCTGAGGTGTCAGACATTGTTAAAGATCTCTTGGTTACAACTTCAGCTGAATGCTACCAGTGCTCCAAGTCTTCATGAGGCCCTGAAACCATTGTCCCTTTGCTGTACGAGCTCAAATACTCTGCAATAACACAAATGTGTGTGTCTTACCGCTCCCACTCCCACTCCGAAAGCTCTAAATGGGAAGGCATAAAAAGCTAGCCTTACCTTGGAAAAATTCAAAAATGAAGTTAAAGGGACATGGGCCTAGAAATTCAGTATAGCCACTTTTGGGGCGGTAAAGTCGGGCGGCCGCTAAAGTTTGCGCCCGCCGGCAAGTGGAGGCCACTTCGCCGATATTCAGTAGCTTTGGCCAAGGAGTTTGCTCGAGCGCTAAAACTGGCGATGCACGGCTATCTTTAGGCGCTAAGCCGACGGTGCAGACTGATACCGCCGAGGCTGGGCGCAGCGCAGGTGCGGTCATGTTTTGATTGACAGCAGACACCCTGGCGCCGGCCAGCTCTTAAAGGGTGAAGGGTCGACTTGGTCTGCTGCCACGCCCTGGACACTGCAGCCCTCCAGCTAGGCCTAAACACTGCTGCTGGAGAGAAATAGCGCCAGGAAGGATGCAGAGGGCCCGTGAGCGAGCGCAGCGCTTCTCTGCCCATGATTTAAAGGTGCTGGTTAGGGCTTTGGAGAGGAGACGCCATATCTTGTTCCCGGACAGTGGCAAGAAGCCTGCCACCAGGGTGTACAGGAGAGCCTGGAGGGATATCGCCCAGAGGGTCACAGCCAACAGCGATGTCCCCAGGACTGGTGTCCAATGCCGGAAAAAGTTTAACGACCTCACTCGGATTGTCAGGGTGAGTACCCTTTCCAGTGTCCTCCTCATCCTTGCATGTGCACCTCACATTATGGGCAAAGGGACCTCAAAGCCCTAATGGCCAGCCCTCATCCAGCAGCTATGGCACTGGCATGAGCATCAATTGCACTTTCTGCACTTTACACACTGGCCAAGCTATTCGACCATGGGAGGCAGTGCACACAACAACAGGGCACTACACTGGCCAAGCTATTCGACCATGGGAGGCAGTGCACACAACAACAGGGCACCACACTGTACTTAGAGGCCGTCCTTTCTCTTGCAGGCCAAGCTGGCCCAGAATCTGAAGAGCCGGACTGTCACCGGGGGAGGCCGTCCCCAGTTCCAGCAGCTCAGTGACCTGGAGGAGGGCGTGGGTCGACTCATGGGTGGCCACCTGATTGGCCCCATTGCATGTGGAGATGCCGACCCTGTGCTGGGCCCCAATGGTAAGGACACGACCTTTTGGACCTCTCTCGTTCCCCTTGCGCTTCAGATCTACATCCTTTGCCACTGTCCGACCAATGCGCAGAATGCCACCACTCATGCCTCCCTCGCTGACGCCCTGTCCTCTCTCTAAAGCTACTCTTGTGCCTTCCTGCTTTCAGCTGGTGAGGAGGAGGTCCCTGAGGCTGCGACTGACAGTCCCTCGGAAGAGGAGGACGAGGAGGAGCAAGAGGAAGGCGGCCCATCGGGGGAACCCTCATCCGCGCCAGGGGATGGCAATGGAGGGGACACGTCTTCCCTGGAGGAGAGCCAGGGGGAAGTGTTGCAGGGGGGTGTAGCTCCTGTGCCCAGTGGCGTCCAGCCACGCGGGAAGGGTCGGGCAGCTCGGCTGCCTTCTCCCCAGAGGGGGGAAGTGTTGCAGGGGAGTGTAGCTCCTGTGCCCAGTGGCGTCCAGCCACGCGGGAAGGGTCGGGCAGCTCGGCTGCCTTCTCCCCAGAGGGGGGAAGTGTTGCAGGGGAGTGTAGTTGCTGGGCCCAGTGGCGTCCAGCCACGCGGGAAGGGTCGGGCAGCTCGGCGGCCTTCTCCCCAGAGGGAGAGTCCGGCCTCCAGTCCGGAGACGGTCCTCGCCCAGGAGGTGCGCCTCCTTGATCAAATGTCCGCGGACTCGGATCGTCGGCACACCGAGTTCATGGGGGTTGTGGCACGGTTGCCTGAGGCCATCGAGTCCCTGGCTCATAGTGTGTCCGATTTCGGGGCCTCACAGGCCAGGGGTTTCGAACAACTCGCGGCAGCACAGGCCAGGGGTCTCGAACAATTCGGGGCAGCACAGGACGCGAGTCGGGCCGAATTGAGGGCAGCACAGGACGCGAGTCGGGCCGAATTCAGGGCAGCACAGGACGCGAGTCGGGACGACTTCAGGGCAGCACAGGCAGCGAGTGGACAGTTGATCAGTGGTGCTGTGCAGTCACTGGCTGGTCTGATGCGGGCACAGACCAGGGCAGTACGGGCACTCACTGCTGCCACACTCGCTGTGTCAGGCAGGCATCGCCAGGGCACCCGCCGCGCTGCAGCAGCACAGCGGTCTGGCCTTCAGCAGATTGCTGCGCTTGCTGCAGTGCCAGCCCGGCCGAGTGCCAGTGTCTCAGGCGAGCAGCGAGCGCCTGGCATCAGCCAGCTTGCCCCCATTGCTGCAGCTGCCACTGCCACTCCCCCAGCGAAGCTGCCACGAGCTGCTGGAGAGACTGATGCTGGCCAGCCACAGCTGCAGCAGTCAGCAGCCGGCCCCTCGAGGGCCAGAGCTCGTCTAGGCCGACCCCCAAGGGCATCTGCCGTCACGCAATGTGCCCCTCAGGAGCCTTCCCCCAGCCTTGCAGCACCCACAGGGCCCAGGTTGAGGCGGAGCAGCAGGTCGGCCAGGGGCCGGAAAAGGCTGGACAAGGACTCGCCCTCTCTGCACACAAAGTAGAGTGTGTTGCCAAATGTTTTTTTATATGGGGGTGGTTGTGTTGTCTATGGGGGGGGTTGTTTTGGTAAGGCCGAGGATGAAGGCCATTTGGATGCAAAACTTTTGTTATTCCTCCCCAGGTTGTGGGAGTGAGTCATGTGTTTGACTGTTTTTTGGGGGTGTTGTCTGTTTTTGGGTTTCATGTGGGAAGGGCCCTGAGTTTGTTCAATAAAGCTTTTTCTTTATTCAGCTTGTCCATGTGTGATGTTTGAAGTGGTTGTTGCGTTAACCGGCTGAGGGCTTGCGGAGCGGCTGCATTCATGTCCCTTCATTGCCACAAGCCATTCCCTGACAGGGGGCCTAGAAGTGTCGTTCAATAAGCCGGCGACGGACGGCCCTTGGACCTTGTGGCTCCCTCCTGGGCTGGTACTCCTCCTCCTCCTCCTCCTCCTCCTCATGGTCCTCCTGCTCCTCCTCCTGAGGTGGTGGTCCAACGTGAGCTGGCAGTGCCTGAGTCCTGCGGATAGCCAGGTTGTGCAGCATGCAGCAAACGACGGCGAACTGGGAGACTCTATCCGGCGAATACTGCAGAGATCCGCCGGAGCGATCCAGGCAGCAGAACCGTTGCTTGAGGACGCCAATCGTTTGCTCTATGATGTTCCTTGTGGCTTGATGGCTTTCGTTGTATGCCTCCTCAGCAGGGGTCCTGGGCGCGCGGAGCGGGGTCATGAGCCATGTACACAAAGGATAGCCTTTGTCCCCGATAAGCCATCCTCTTGGGGGAGGCTGTGCCTGGAACATGTCAGCCACAGTAGTCTGGTGCAGGATAAATGCATCGTGGCTGCTGCCTGGAAAGCGGGCATTGACAGCTAGGATGCGCTGCCTGTGGTCACACACCAGCTGTACATTGAGGGAATGGTAGCCCTTCCGGTTGCGGTAATCCTCGGCATTGTCGATAGGTGCCCGCAAAGCCACATGCGTGCAGTCAATGGCGCCCTGCACCATGGGGAAGTCGGTGATCCTCGCAAATCCGACTGCACGCTGCTCCTGCCTCTCTAGGGTCATGGGGAAGGAGATGAATTGGTGTCTCCTTGTGAAAAGGGCATCGGTGACCTGCCGGATGCAGCGATGCACGGCGAACTGGGATATGTTAGCTATGTCCCCAGCAGCGGCTTGGAAGGAGCCGCTTGCATAAAAGTTCAGAGCCACCGTGACCTTCACTTCCACCGACAGAGACGTCCTGCACATCAGCTGTGGATGCAGATCTCTGTGAAGCAGCTGGCAGATCTCTGCAACCACCTCCCTTCTGAAGCGCAGCCTCTTAACACACTGCGCGGCAGTCATGGTGAGACAGGACACCTGCTGGCGGTATTCCCTGAGTGGATAAGGCCTACGTTGCCGACGCCTGATGCCCCCTCTGCGTCTAGACATGACTGCCCCTCTCACACAGCGTCTGCGAGCCCTTTGCACATAATGCTGGAACTGAGGGTTGGAACCCCATGCAGCCCCCATAATATACTTGCAAACAATGAAATCACAATGAGGCCAATTTCCAAGCTCTGGCCAGAAGCCAAAAAGACCTCTCCTATGTTGGGCCAAATCAGTAAGGTCTCTTCCTTGGTCTCTGTCCAGAAATCCGTTGCACAAAAGTCATTGCAGCAAAATGGCTGGCCTTTATAGTTCAGTGTAAGTGCCCTTTAATTAGCGCTCCCCGAGGCCCGCAGGGCCTCTGCTGCGTTCCACTTCACAGTTCTTAACACCGCCACGCCCACATTGGGCGGGCGCGACTGAAGTTCCGGTTTGGGGCGCACAAAGGGCGTTGCACGACGAAATGACGTCATAAGTTGCGCGCGCAGCTGAGCGCGCGCAAACACTTTGCGCCGGCGCTAAATGTCTACTGAAGTTGGGCGTAGGCGCAGATCGTCCTGCGCCCGGCCGCTAAGTGCCTAGCGCTCGAGATCTACTCCTCCTAAGGCACTAACGGCTGGCGAACGCAACTGAATTTCTAGGCCATGATACCATAGTTATGCATGGCAATCATTATGCTACTACAAATGATTATTTTTTAAATTTTCCAATAAAATTTATATAATGTTGTCAAAAATAGTTTGTGCTGCAGCATAGGTTTTGGTATAAACTTTTCCTGCCTGCTTCATAGATGGAGCTGCCATGAAAATTCACAATTGTAGTGTCACTGCCCCTTAAAATTGTTTGGAACAAAAGATTATCAGCAAGCAGACCTCTGTTCCTGGCAAAATAGCACTCCATGTTTAAGTACTAAGGGGGAAAAATTCAGTTGATTAGTGCCTCCCGTTAGCACCCTCGGCACAAAGCAACTAGCGGCTGAGCGCGGCAATGTTTGCGCCACTCGCGAAATTGACCAGACATTTTGCGGCAGCATTAAACACTATTGCCACGATCTCCTGCACCTGCAGATTGTGATGTCAGCCGAGCGTGCAACACCCCGGTAGCGCCCCGGACCGGATATTGAGTCGCACCCCCTGCCTTTCCATCTGCCACTAGCAACAACAGGTAGAGGGGAACGTTTTGCAGTTGGGAAGGGGCTGGGGGAGCGCTATCTAAAGGCGGCCACTTCCTGCCATTTTTGTCGGCGACATTTTTACAGCATGCATTCTGAGAGAGAGAGAGAGACTTCTGGAGAGATTCAATGCTGTGTGAAGGAGTTTTGGGTACTGAGCAGTACTTTGCAGGTTCATTTTAACTTGACCTTCATTGCAGCGATTTAGAAGAGACAGTGGGGGCTGCACTGATTCGGGGTATCGTGCTGCACCTGCAGAATCGGAGGCGGCAGAGACGCAGAGAGAGAGTGGCAAACACGGCTAGAGGGAGGATGGCCAACAGGCCTCTGCAAAGGAGACCTTACCCTCTGAGGGTATTCAGGGAGCAGTTCTCATACCTTCATTTGTCTGAGGAGCAGTGTTTGCGCAGGCTGCGCTTCAGCAAAGAGGTGGTCACTGACTTCTGCCACCTGCTGCAACCAGATCTGCAGCCTCAACTGAGGACCAGGACATCTGTGTCAGTGGCAGTGAAGGTGACAGTGGCTCTGAATGTTTATGCCACCGGTTCCTTTCAAGCATCTACTGGGGACATCGCCAATATCTCCCAGTTCGCTGTCTATTGTTGTATCCGGGAGATGACAAATTCCCTGTATAAAAGGAGACGCCAGTACATCTCTTTCCCCATGACCTGGGCCAAACAGCATGAACGCGCATGTGGCTTTGCTAGGATAGTGAGCTTCCCTATGGTGCAGGGCGTCATTGACTGCACGCATGTGGCATTGCGGGCACTGCATGAAACTGCAGAGGTATTCCGAAACCGCAAGTGCTACCACGCCTTAAATGTGCAGTTGGTCTGTGGCCACTCACAGCTCATACTCGCCGTCAATGCCCGCTATCCTGGCAGCAGCCACAATGCTTTCATCCTACACCAGACTGGTGCGCCAAACCTTTTCCAGGCACCGCATCACCCAAGTGAATGGCTCCTCGGGGACAAGGGTTATCCACTCTGCACCTGGCTGATGACACCACTCCGTAACCCCAACAACCCTGCCGAACTGCAGTATAATGAGAGCCATCTCGCCACCAGGAACCTAATTAAGCAGACGATCGGCGTGCTGAAGCAATGGTTCCGCTGTCTGGACCACTCAGGAGGAGCCCTGCAGTACTCTCCTGAGTGAGTCTCCCTCTTCATAGTCGTGTGCTGCATGCTTAACAACTTGGCAATCCTGAGGACCCAGCCAATGCCACCAGGGATTGGTGCACCATCTGAGGAGGAGAAGGAGGAGGAGGAGGAGGAAGAGGAGGAGGAGGATGAGGCGGATGATCAGCAGCACCAACGTGGGAGGGAGGAGCACAATGTTGCCACTGCAAGGGTCGTCCATCAATGGCTGATAAGAAGCCACTTCTAGGCCCCTACTCAGAAGATGGCTTCTGGCATGGAGCGCAACATCATGGAAAGCAACCCACACCCCCTATTGCCGGCCAAAGCTGGAATGATTGCAAAGGCGAAAAATGTAAATTTTGAATACAACTTTTTTATTTAACAAACTCTGTGTGTGTCATTTATTCAGGACAAACAATTAGAAACAAACACAACAAATCATGAACAGACAGAACTGGTTCTCACAAGATGGAGATAAATGGCAAAATAGTAAACAAATGTAATTACACGAACCTCGACCTTTACTACAAACATTCCCACCATTTATTTAGACCTCCTACTGTTTGCCCTTCGAGGGTGATCTCCATCCCCTGTGCACTTCCCCACTTCCTACCCTACTGCTCCTCCGTAATGGGGCCCCAGTGGCTGCAGCAAGGCTGGTGGAGGGCTGCTGAATGTCAGATGCTGAGACTACAGATGCCCTTGAAGGACGCCCTCGACCAGCTCTGGGCCTGGAGGGTCCGGCTGCAGACTGCACCAACTCTGCATGGGCGGCAGCCGTCTGGGCTGGCTATGTTGCAGGCGGTGGCAAGTGCAATGGGGAAGTGACAGTGGTGGGAGCAGGAATGCTGTCATCCTGAGAGAGGACAGCACCTTCCTGCTCGGCCGACGCACTGGCACTCCCACGGGGCAGTACCTCAGCATCCAGAGCAATCTGCTGGAGCACAGATTGCTGGCCTGCTGCGGCACCATGGGAGCCACTGGGCAATGTGGCCAACCCAGCAGCGATGGCAGCAGTCAGTGCTTGCGTGACATCAATCTGAGACTGCATGAGAGCAGTCTGAGACTGGATGGCACCAGCCAATGACTGAATTGCAGCACTAAGCCATTGCGTTGCTTCGGCCTGTGCTAGCAGCGGACTCATCCATGCTCCTAGCCAGTCCATCAATGCTTTTGGGCACCCTTGCCATTGTACCAATGAGCTCAGTGTGCATGCTCAAGGCCTGGCTATTCATGGCCGCAATGACGCGGTCCTCCTCTGAGTCCAGTGCAGCAGGACTCGCTTGCCTACTCGCCCTCCGGGGAGATGGCCCCCAAGCTTCCCTACCCCCATGGTGTTGCTGCAGCCCGCTGGGTCCCGGAGCTTCGCCCTCATCACACCCTACTCCCCTGCTCCCCTCCAGGGAAGTCGTGGTCCCAGTATCATCATGGGCTCCCTTGGGAGACGCAGGCAGTGAGGCTCCGGCTTCCTCTTCCTCCTCGCCTGGGGCGTCGCTGCCACTGGTTGGTTGAGGAACAGGCTGGTCAGCTGGTGGTTCACTATCTGAAAGCAGGGAGGTACAAGAGTGGCTTTGGCATCAGGACAGGGGGGCAGTAAGGGAGCAAGGACTGGAGAGATTTAGTAAGTTGGATTGAAAGAGTAAAAGGCTGGTGTTGTGAGGGGCAAGTGGAATGAGAGAGGAGAGAAAGCTGATGAACATACCATTGCTGTTCCCAAGGGGATCGACCTCTCCAGCGGCCACGGCACCTATGACCTGGCTGGCAACGATCCTGTGCACGCGCGCCTCCAAATCGCTGAGGGTGTATAGGTCAGCTGGTCCTTCTCCCATGCATTGCTGCTGCCATCTGTTATGAGATAGCTTGGCCTGCAAGAAAAAGGATGGCGTCTGAGTAAATGTGCAGCCATGAGCTTGCCTGATGTGCCTCCTATAGTTGACTAGCCCTTCATGTATGCAAGGTGTGGCATGTGCGTGTGTGTTTTATGAGATAGCCATAGATCTTGGATGAGTGTTGACCAACACCAGTTTGCCTATCGTGCAAACAGATCAACGGAGGATGCAATCACAACTGCTCGACACTCAGCACTGAATCACCTAGATGGTAAGGAGACCTACATCAGAATGCTGTTCATAGACTACAGCTCAGCATTCAACACTATCGTCCCCAACAAGCTGGCCACCAAACTCCAAACTCTTGGCCTGAACACTTCCCTCTGCAACTGGACCCTGGACTTCCTAACAAACAGACCCCAGTCTGTCAAATTAGGTAACCACACCTCCCCCCCCCCGACCCTGAACACGGGGGCCCCACAAGGATGTGTGCTGAGCCCCCTCCTCTACTCCCTCTTCACCCACGACTGTGTGGCTGTTAATGGTTCCAACACCATCATCAAGTTTGCGGATGACACCACGGTAGTAGGCCAGATCACCAACAACGATGAGTCAGCCTACAGGGAGGAGGTCCAGCATCTCGTGAAGTGGTGTGCCGATAACAACCTGGCCCTTAACACCAAGAAAACAAAAGAAATCATTGTGGACTTCAGGAAGTCCAAAGGCGGAAGTCCCACCCCCATCCACATCAATGGGGCTGTGGTGGAAAGGGTGGACAGCTTTAAGTTCCTCGGAGTTCACATCACGGAAGACCTCTCCTGGTCCCTCAACACCTCCTCTCTGGTGAAGAAGGCCCAGCAGTGCCTATATTTCCTAAGGAGGCTGAAGGGATGTAATCTGTCACCCCTGATCCTCTCTAACTTTTACCGCTGCACTATAGAGAGCATCCTGACAAACTGTATCACAGTATGGTATGGCAGCTGTAGCTACTATGACCGGAAAGCCCTGCAGCGGGTAGTCAAAACTGCCCAACGCATTACCGGCACCCGGCTACCGACCATAGAGCACATATACCAGAAACGCTGTCTACGGAGGTCACGGTCCATCATCAAAGACCCTACCCACCCCAGCCACAGTCTGCTCGCCCTCCTGCCATCTGGGAGACGCTACAGATGCATTCGCACCCGCACGACCAGATTTAGGAACAGCTTCTTTCCCAGGGCTGTCATCCTACTGAACTCCACAAATAAACTCTAAAGCCTGCACATCTGTCAATGCTGATTTGATTGATTGATTTGATTTGGGGTTTTTAAACCCTCTGGGCACAGAATGAAGTTGAGATGGAGGGATGTAGAGGTATTGAAAAGCAGCCACTCACTCTGACCACCCGAGTGAGGTCGTTGAACTTCTCCTGACATTGGGTGTGGGTCCTCGGCACCAGGCTCCTCGAGGAGATGTGCTGAGCCACCTCCCTCCAGACTCTTCTGTAGTCACGGGGCAATGGTCTCCTGCCACTCTGTGGGTAGGGAACTGCCTGTCGCCGCTCATACAGCACCAACCAGAGCCACCAAAGCCCAGTCGCTGAAGCGCTGAGCTCTTTCCCTCGGCCTATCCATTAGTGGTTCCAGCACAATTGATGTACATGTCTCCCCAGGCCGAGATTCAAGGCTGCAATGAGTAGGGTGTGGCTGGACAGCAACATCGGCCCTCCCCTTTAAGAACTGGCCGGCGCCAGTCTGTCTGTGTTCCATTGCTGACTGACATCACATGCGCTGCGCCCACGCTCTGAGGTAGCCCCTCGCTCCTCGACGTTAGCGCCTTAAGAGAGGTGTGTAGCGCCCGATTTAGCGCTCAAATCACCTCCTGGGGCGATAGAGGCCAAGTTTGCAATCGGAGGCAATAATTAGCGCTGGGCGCTAAACTTTGCGCCCGGCCGATAATAGCGCCCCAAGCGGGGCGCTACCGAATATCTCCCCCTAGATGTTTTTGTCAGCACAAATATATATTTTCATAGTGAAACCACAAAAATTGCATGTGCTCCTTGAGAAGCATCCTGATTCACACCCTCCAATCAGTGGCAACAATACCTTTTGACTTTAACTACATGGCCTCGGGAACCACACTGTTAGGGGACCACGGCTATCAACCTGAGGCGGGAGTTCAGTGGCCATTGCTCCAGCTGATTACTTGATAGCTTCAAATGTACAGTAAAAGCTCCGACCTGACAGATCATCACTTTCCTGAGCTACAACCTGTTTCTCAGTCCATTTCCAGCACAGATTCTGCAGGCTTTCCACTTTCCACTCTCACCTCATTGGAAGAACTCTCTCACCATTGACAGAATGCTTCTGTCATCACTACTTCACCTGCCATCTATTCCAACAACATGAGTTCCCTTTATACTGTCTGACCTTCGTCCTCAGAATCCGACCATGATCAGCACCAGGCACACCAGCAGCACCAACAACAACACCAATCTTCTCCGCAATCACCTGATGCTGCACAGGACAGAGGGCATCAGCACTCGAGCACATTGCTGCCTGGGAGGCCAGGGATGGCCTCACCATGGCCAGATTTGCTTCACTTGACGCTGTACATCCCGGCTGCCACATGATGTGCCAGGTTGGCACCACCCCACGCCAACAGCATAAAGCATGCCTACACAGTCCAAGACATTCCTTTCACACTCATCACCATTGCGGGGTATACCGTTATGTCTCACCATTCACCGCAACTCACTAAGCCACATCCAAAGGTGCACACAAATCTGTCCAAGAACACAAAGTGTTGGAAATAAAAGGTTTCAATGTTTGACACCACATTAACAGAAACTTCACATGAACATTGCATAAAACACCCAAGGGATTGCCCTTGTGTGTTGTTAGTTGGTAATGATTGCACTAGGATGAGGGTGAGTGTTCGGGGTGGCTAGTGAGATGGGGATGTGATAATGTAGATAGAGAGGGATGGGTGGAGGAGTAAGGTAAGTTGGTGTGAGTAAGGATGCGCAGGAGTAGGGTAAGGAAGGCAGAGTGATGGGGATGTGATGAGAGGCACAGGAGGATGAAGGTGAGAGTGACTTTGTACTAACGTTTCCTGATCTACTGAGATCATTGAAAGCTTTGCACCACTGCACTCAGGTCCTCCTGACCACATCCCTGCTTGTGACCTCCTCTGCAATGTGCAACCAAGCTGTGTTGGTTTCCTGAGGAGGTCTCTTCCACCCATCGGAAGGGAAGAACACCTCCCTGCATGCTCTGATTTCCTCTATAAGCATATGGACGGAGTCATGGAAGAACCTGGGTGTAGCCCTGCACCTCTGTGCAGTCATTGTTAGTGTTTGCAGCACCTCAATGCTGTAGAACACTGACAGCACAAATGTCAAAAGAAAGCGACCCCAGCTGCACCAGACCCGCCGAGGTAAGGAAAATCTTGGCCAAAGTATTTCCAGTGAATATTTTATATAAGAGTTCCTAACAAGAATCCTTGCAGCAAATCTACTGCTGTTCTTATCCTCTAATGTGGTTTAGTCAGAAATGTAGGATGTTCTCTAAAGCTGGAAAGGGTGAACATGAAGGCCGGGAGTTTCCTCGGACCAGCTTCTACTTCACTGCCGTAACTCCATCAGAAATAGGATGGAAACCCCAGTTATACGTGGAATCAGGGTTTCTGCTACACTGCGGCAAAATTACAGTGACAGAGTGAGAGCAGCTCCAAGCAAATTCCAAGCTGATAGCAATTAAACTGCATTGGAATCCACAATCTGTGCAATCTTTTGATTCCTTTTTAATTGCAACATAACTTTAGGGAATGAATGGCACCGTGAATTAAAATCTTGTTCTTTCACCCGGAGGCAACAAATTCATCCATTCCAGCTCATAAAGCTATTCAATAGACTGGCTCTCTAATACAGTTTACTTGACAGCTATCTAAGGAGTCGAATCCTACATTAATCTCCCCAATTTATATGAATCTCAGACACTTAACTCAACTGTAAATTTATAATCAGCAAGCACTTAATGCTGAATTACTGTGACATAACTGAACTGCCTTGTGTGGATCCTGATGGGAGATTAATGGTGTAAAAGCTGATATAGTCTGAACTGGTTGATGTAAGACAGTTCACTAAGTCAAATGTATGCATCATTAACTCCGAGGCACAGGCTGGATGGTAAACCCCCAGACAGTTACTTGACAAGGAGTTAAGGTGAAGGGGTTAAGGGTTTGTCTGGTATCCTTGATGAATATTTTTGTCAGGGTATCGATCCCAGTGTTCCTACATCACCATATGCTGGAGGTTGTCGTGATACCTTCATGTTGCAAAATTCAGCTCTCTCCGACTGCTTCAGGGAAGAAAATTGTATCAACGGATGGCTTATGGGTGATAAAACCTGCTCCCATGGTTAATGCCCCACTACAATGAGACACATGCCTCTACAATTGGTCATTGAGAGGACCATCTAAGTCTCAAAGGCATTTTTATGCTGCCTGGATAGGTTGGGGAGGACTTCATTGTATGCTCCAGATTATGTGTCAGGACTAGTTATAATTAAATGAGCCCTTCAATTTTTTGCCATTTAAGAACGGCTGGACTTTGACATTGCCGGCAAGGAGGTCCTGGTTTGTTGAATACAGAACTAAATGGAGGAGAGCATCATGAAGGCCCAACACTCAGGATTTCTCAGTGACTCCTGCAAGGGGCATTAGAATACACATCATTATTCAAGACTTCTCTTCTGTGTAACACAAACCAACTTGAACAGCATTTCTCCCCCACTTTCCAATAAAGGGACATTCTCTCAATCCAAGACCCATTCTACAACATAACAATACATCAGTCCTCTTTGTCCTGCATGAGCGTACCAATAAGCATCACTTAAGTGAATGAGTTAGGAGCAATTAACTGCATCCTTTCCTGTATGACTATAACATTCATGAATAACAAAGGACCATGTTAGTCCATGGTTTTAAAATTCTCATCCTTGTTTTCAAATCCCTCCATGGCCTTGCCCCTCCCTATCTCTGTAACCTCCTCCAGTCTTATAACCCTCCGAGATCTCTGCACTCCTCCAATTCTGGCCTCTTGCCCATCCCCGATTTGCAAGCCTAACTCCATGTGCATGTTTTCCTTTTTGGCAAACCTATTCTAAATAAGAGGGGGCGGATAGGCTTTATATCATGATTTTCAGCACAGCTACCCCCGCATTGTGGGAACATGCACACCCATGTCAAGACTGAATGCAGAGAGGGTTAAGCAACAGGCCCACGTGGTTCCTTGTGTCGCTGTGCAAAGGAACAGGTGCCTTTGCAGCAGGTAGCACAGCTCTGCATTTAGCTCCCTGTTGAGCAGGTGCCTGTGGAGACAGTTCCATTCAGTCATTGCCAGGGAAGTGGGTCAGAGCTTGTAGATATAGTTGGCATCTTGGTGTGTGCAGCCAGTTATGCTGGCAGTTAATCACTCTGGAATGCCTTCTTTAACACAGCACCACCTAAAGCATGGCATACTGTGATTAAGGTGCTTAAAAAAAATCCAGCATTAAGTTAGTCAGGCCTTCACGGATCATATTGCGCCATGTCGTTTGTTGAAATGGCCGCTCTTGGGAATTGAAATGGCTTTGCATGGACTAAACCTTCAACAAAGTGAAGTATGTGCAGCATCTTCCTGCAGGTGTGAGGGCACAAGTTGGTGGGCACAGAATATCCTTGGTGTAGCCTGACCTCTCTGGCATCCTTGCATTGGTCCTCCTCTTTCTCTTCTGAAAAATTAGGGGCATTCCCATTTGAGAAACTCATGGTGGCACTGTTGGAGCAGTAGGGGAAAAATATTCATAGCAGTCCAAAACTGAGATTGACAGATTTTTATTAGGTAAGGGTATCAAGGGATATAGGTCAGAGGCGGGTAAATGGAGTTGAGTTACAGATCAGCTGTAATCTAAGTGAATGGCAGAACAGGCTCGAGGGACTGAATGGCCTACATCTGTTCCTATGTTACAAAAGCTCTTGAAAATCTAAGAGTTAGTCGAGAAAAACAAGAAATGGCCTGAAAATTGATCACTGAATCTTCTTCCCAGGCTTACCTCTGTATATAGATACATTCCCTTGCAAGCCTGGACAACAGTTATATATGGGTGTGAAGATCTTTCAGCATAAAGCACACTGGAACGTCAGGATATTGGGTACATGTTAAAATTATGTCATCGGCCTTCACTTAAATATTAGAATCAAGTTTTCACCTGTTTTAGTTGGGAGTTTCTTGCCTGTTTATATTCATCGCTAAAAATGCATGTGATGCACAAAGTGGGAAGAGACCTGGAATTGCTGATCTCCACACAACACTCTAATTGTGTTCACTCAATTTATGCCTGTATGTCAGGCAAACCCAATTGGAAAATGCATCCATAAAACACGTAAAAGAAAAGTTGCAGGCAGTCCACTCGTAGGAAATAGTTCCTTTACCCTTCCAGAGGGCTGTGAATGCTGAGGCTTTGAGTATATTTAAGGCTAAGATATAGATTCTTGGCCTCTAGGGTAATCAGGGGATATGGAATAACAGAAGATGCTGGAAACACTCAGCAGGCCAGGCAACATCCGTGGAGAGAGAAACAGAGTTAACGTTTCAGATCTGTGACACTCTGTCAGAACTGGAAAAAGTTAGAGATGTAACAGGTCTTAAGCAGGTGTAGAGGCAGGGAAAGGGGGAGGGGAAGAAAGAACAAAAGGGAGGGTCTGTGATAGGGTGGAAGGCAGCAGTGGTGAAATGTTGTAAATGAGGATGGCAGAATCATCAACAGCTGCTGCCTGAAAAAATAGGGGCAGAGGTTATAGTCTGAAACTGTTGAACTCAATGTGGAGTCCAGAAGGCTGTAAAGTGCCTAATAGAAAGATGAGGTGCTGTTCCTCGAGCTTACATTGAGCTTCATTGGAACAGTGTAAGAGGCCTAGGACAGAGAGGTCTGAGTGTGAGTGGAGCGGAGAATTAAAGTGACAGACGACCAGAAGCTTGGAATCACCCTACGGACTGAACGGCGATTGGTCTCCCCAAAGTAGAGGAGACCACATCGTGAGCAGTGAATACAGTATACTAAATTGAAAGAAGTACAAGTAAATCGCTGCTTCACCTGGAAGGAGTGTTTGGGGCCCTGGACAGTGGGAAGGGGGGAGGTAAAAGGGCAGGTGTTGCATCTCCTGCGCTTGCACGGGAAGGTGCCGTGGGGAGCGGGGGCTGTTGGGGGTGATTGAGGAGTGGACCAGGGTGTTACGGAGGGAGCAGTCCCTTCGGAATGCTGAAAGGGGAGGGGAAGATGCATTTGGTGGTGGGATCACGCTGGAGGCGGCAGAAATGGCGGAGGATGATCCGTTGAATGTGAAGGCTGGTGGGGTGAAAGGTGAGGAAAAGGGGAACCCTATCGTGGTTCTGAGAGGACAAAGGGGTGAGAGCAGAAGTGCGGGAAATGAAACAGACATGGTCGAGGGCCATGCCAACCATGGTAGAGGGGGATCCTCGGTTGAGGAAAAAGGAAGGCATATCGGAAGAACTGGTATGGAAGGTGGCATCGTCAGAACAGATGCGGCAGAGATGGAGAAACTTGGAGAATGGAATAGAGTCCTTACAGGAAGTGGGGTGGGAGTTAGTGTAGTCCAGGTAGCTGTGAGAGTCAGTGGGCTTGTAGTGGGTGATTGTCGATAGCCTATCCACAGGAATGGAGACAGAGAAGTCAAGGAAGGGAAGGGAAGAGTCGGAGATGGACCATGTGAAGGTGAGGGAAGGGTGGAAATTGGAAGCAAAGTGAATTAAATTTTCTAGTTCAGGGTGAGAGCAGGAAGCAGCACCAATACAGTCATCAATGTACTGGAAAAAGAAGTGAGGGAGAGGACCTGAGTAGGACTGGAACAAAGAATATTCCACATATCCCATGAAAAGGCAGGCATAGCTAGGACCCATGCGGGTTCCCATAGCAACACCTTTAATTTGGAGGAAGTGAGTGGAGTCAAAGGAGAAGTTGTTCAATGTGAGAGCAAGTTCAGCCAGGCGGAGGAGGGTGGTGGTGGATGGGGACTGGTTGGGCCTCTGTTCAAAGAAGAAGCGGAGTGCCCTCAGGCCATCCTGGTGGAGGATGGAGGTGTAGAGGGATTGGACATCCATAGTGAAAAGGAGATGGTTGGAGCCAGGAAACTGGAAACTGTTAAACTGGCAGAGGGCGTCAGAAGAGTTGCAAATGTAGGTGGGAAGAGACTGAATAAGGAGAGATAAAATAAAGTCAAGATAGAAAGAGATAAGTTCCGTGGGGCAAGAACAGGCTGAAATGACGGGTTTACCAGGGCAGTCCTGTTTGTGGATCTTGGGAAGGAGGTAGAAGCAGGCTGTGCGGGGTTGGGGGCTATGAGGTTGACAGCCATGGAGGGAAGATCTCCAGAGGAGATAAGGTCAGTGTCAGTCTTGGAAAGGATGGCTTGATGTTCGGTAGTGGGGTCATGGTCCAGGTGGAGGTAGGAGGAGATGTGAGAGAGTTGGCATTCAGCCTCCATGCGATAGAGGTCAGTTCGCCAAACAACAACAGCACCACCCTTGTCAGCAGGTTTAATGATAATGCTACGGTTGGATCGGAGAGAGCGAAGCGCTGGAAGTTCAGAGGGAGGTAGATTGGAGTGAGTGAAGGGAGCAGAGAAATTGAGATGGCCGATGTCACGCCGGCAGTTAGCAATTAAAAGATCTAGAGAGGGTAAGAGGCCAGAGGAAGGGGTCCAGGTAGAACGAGAATTCTGAAAGCAGGAGAAAGGGTCAGTCATGTGGGGGGGAAGACACCTGACCAAAGGGGTGGGCATGGAGATGAAGGTGACGGAAAAAGAGCTCGGCATCATGCTGAGCTCAAAATTCATTGAGATGCATTCGTAAGGGAATGAAGCTCAGGCCTTTCAGGGTCAGAGAGGGGAAGGTCAGAGGGGATAGTGAAAACACAGCAGGGGTTGAGATTGGAAGAAGGGATGGGGTCAGAGGAAAGTGAAGGGGAAGAAGGTTCCAGAGAGGCGTTGGTGTCCAAGAGTTGTTGAAGCTTGCGATCCTTGACATCTGAAAGAAAGAAAGTTATTTGTTGAAGCACCGGATGAGGTGAAGGATGAAATGGAACTGCGGACCAGGACAGCTTTGAGATAGAGTGAGTCAGTGCTGCTGAAGAGAGAGGTCGAGAGTGTTCATGTGGCGACGCATGGCGTTGAGCGTGGATTTCAGGATGCGGTGAGAGCAGTAGTTCGAGGAACGCTGAATACTTGGAGATATCTGTAATCCTGGGTGGATCCGAAACACGAAGGGTGGAATTTCAATTGGAATCCACGTAGAATAAGTCGGAACCAGAGACAATGGCTGAGGAAAGAGATGTGGCTGTGAAAACAGGTCTTGGCAGATACCTGATCAAACACGAGAAGGGAAACCAGAAGCAATGAAAATGAACAAGGTTGAAGGGATATGGAGATATGGAGATCGGGCGGGAAAGTGGAGGTGAGGTCGATGATCAGCCATGAGCTTATTGCATGGCGGAGCAGGCTCGAGGGGCCGTATGGCCTACTCCTGCTTCTATTTCTTATGTTCTTATATGGGTGTGACTTCTGGCAGGTAAACAGAAAAAAAACCTGTTTGAAATGATTTTTAGAATCATATAGCACAGAAGGAAGCCTTTCGGCCCCTCGTGCCTGTGCCAGCTCTTTGAAAGAGTTATCCAATTATCCCCAATACCCTGTTCTTTCCCCATAGTCCTGCCCATTTTTCCTTTTCAAGTATATGTCCAATTCACTTTTGAAAGTTACAATTGAATCTGCTTCCACCATCCTTTCAGGCAGTGCATTCCAGATAGCATCAAAAGTTTAATTTCACCCCGCAGAATCAGTTTGGTTTCTAGGTAGAACTGCTTTTACTCTGGGTTAATATAGATTACAAATCATAAGAACATAAGAAATAGGAGCAGGAGTAGGCCATTCGGCCCTTCGAGCCTGCTCCACCATTCAATAAGTTCATGACTGATCTTCTACCTCAAATCCACCTTCTCGCATCCCTTGATTCCCTTAGCATCCAAAATCTACCGATCTCAGCCTTGAATATACTCAATGACTGAGCATCCACAGGTCTCTGGGGTAGAGAATTCCAAAGATTTACAACCCTGTGAGTGAAGAAATTGCTCCTCATCTCAGTCCTAAACAGCTGACCCCTTATTGTAAGACTGTGACCCCTGGTTCTAGACTCCCCAGCCAGGGGAAACATCCTCCCAGCATCTACCCTGTCAAGCCCCTTAAAAATTGTATCCTATTGTTTATATTAACAGACAAATTTTTCTCATGTAAGTACCAGTCCAAAAAATCTAATAATAGCCAAAGCAATTTTTCTAACTATAAGTTCACATACATGAACGAAATGCACTCTTTGAACAAATTACTGTTCCCATGGAATGTTCGACTAAACTATGCCAAAATAAATATTTCAGGGTCTTCCAAAAATAAGTCTCATCCAGCCCCTTAATCAATAATCTGCTGTAAAAAAAGACTAATTTTAATAAACAAGCCAGTCATGGGGCACTTCTAGTCCACTTGAGTCAAAGAAAAATGCACACAGATACAACTATTCATTAATATATACTTATTTTGGAATAAAGATGAACACTTGTCACTTTGGCTATCAAAATGGGCATGAAATGTTCATCTCAAATCGCATAACTCAATAAGAAAAAGAAAAATATTGAAATTACGCCATCTGTTGTAACCAATGCACGCAGTAAAGGGGTCATTTTCCAGCTTAGAGCCTTCTGCAGGGAATGCATCAGAAATTCCATCGAATGTGGCGTATGATTTTCCGACTATTTAAATTAATGGTTGGAAAACAGCGCACCGTGCATGCACTGATGAATTGACATTCAGGTCAGTTGAGTGGCAGAAATGGGGCCCACCTAAGGCTCCACACCTCAGTCCTGAAACCCAGAAGAATGCTGGGACATACTCCTTTTTTTTAATTCATTCACGGGATGTGGGCATTACTGGCAAGGCCAGCATTTATTACCCATCCCTAGTTGCCCTCGAGAAGGTGGTGGTGATCCGTCTTCTTGAACCACTGCAGTCCGTGTGGTGAAGGTACTCCTACAGTGCTGTTAGGGAGGGAGTTTCAGGATTTTGATCCAGTGGCGATGAAGGAATGGCGATATATTTCCAAGTCAGATTGGTGTGTGACTTGGAGGGGAACTTTGAGGCGGTGGTGTTCCCATGCACCAGCTACCCTTGTCCTTCTAGGTGGTAGATGTTGCGGGTTTGGGAGGTGCTGTCGAAGAAGCCTTGGCAAGTTGCTGCAGTGCATCTTGTACATGGTACACACTGCAGCCACATTGCATTGGTGGTGGAGGGAATGAATGTTTAAGGTGTTGGATGGGGTGCTGATCAAGCGGGCTGCTTTATCCTGGATGGTTGAGAGCTTCTTGAGTATTGTTGGAGCTGCACTCATCCAGGCAAGTGAAGAGTATTCCATCAGACTCCTGACTTGTGCCTTGTAGGTGGTGGAAAGGCTTTGGGGAGTCATTTGCTGCAGAAAACTCAGCCTCTGACCAGCTCTTGTAGCCACAGTATTTATGTGGCTGGTCCAGTTAAGTTTCTGGTCAATGATGACTTTCAGGATGTTGATGGTGGGCGATTCAACAATGGTAATGCCAGTGAATGTCAAGGGGAGGTGCTTAGACTCTCCCTTGTTGGAGGTGGTCATTGCCTGGTACTTGGCGAATGTTACTTGCCACTTATCAACCCAAACCTGGATGTTGTCGAGGTCTTGCTGCATGCAGGCACAGAATGCTTCATTATCTGAGGAATTGCAAATAGAACTGAATACTGTGTAATCATCAGCAAACATCCCCACTTCTGACCTTATGATGGAGGGAAGGTCATTGATGAAGCAGCTGAAGATGGTTGGGCCTAGGACACTGCCCTGAGGAACTCCTGCCTCAATGTTCGGGAGCTGAGATGATTGGCCTCCAACATTCACAACCATCTTCCTTTGTGCTAGGTATGACTCCATCCAATGGAAAGTTTTCCCTGATTCCCATTGACTTCAGTTTTACTCAGGCTCCTTGATGCCACACGCTGTTAAATGCTGCCTTGATTTCTAGGGGAGTCACTCTTACCTCACCTCTGGAATTCAGCTTTTTTTTCCATGTTTGGACCAAGGCTGTAATGAGGTCTGGAGCTGATTGATCCCGGCGGAACCCAAATTAGGCATTGTTTAGCAGGTTATTGGTATCGCCTGATAGCACTGTCGATGACCCCGTCAATCACTTTGCTGATGGTTGAGAGTAGGCTGATAGATTTGTCCTGCTTTTTGTGGACAGGACCAATGTCCACCCTAATTTTTTTTGGGGCTGTGCGGCCCATTCAAACTTCTGCGCATGCGTGGTTTTTTGCGTTGGGAAGCCGGCTTACCGGCTGCACCGGACCTTGAGATAGCTGCACGGTTAAAGGGAACATTGGACAGGTCATGCTTGAGCAATTTTCCACTTTGTCGGGTAGATACCAGTGTTGCAGCTGTACTGGAACAGCTTGGCTAGAGGCACGGCTAGTTCTGGTGGACAAGTCTTCAGCACTACAGCCGGGATGTTGTCGGGGCCCATAGCCTTTGCCATATGCAGTGCGCTCAACCGTTTCTTGATATCGCGTGGAGTGAATCGAATTGGCTGAAGACTGGCTTCTGTGATGGTGGGTACCTCAGAAGGAGGCCGAAATGAATCATCCACTGATCCATGTTGTGAACGCTTAGCCTTGTCTTTTGCACTCACATGCAGGGTTCCACCATCATTGAGGAAGTGGATGTTCGTGGAGTCTCCTCCTCCCGTTAGTTGTTTAATTGTCCACCACCATTCACGACTGGATGTGACAGGACCACAGAGCTTTGATCTGATCCTTTGGTTGTGAGATCACTTAGCTCTATCTAACACATGCTGTTTCTGCTGTTTAGCATGCATGTAGTCCTGTGTTGTAGCTTCACCAGGTTGGCACCTCATTTTTAGGTATATCTATTGCTGCTCCTGGCATGCTCGTCTACACTCTTCATTGAATAGTGTTGGTCCCCTGGTTTGATGGTAATGGTAGAGTGAGGGATATGCTGGGCCATGAGGTTACTTCTGGCCCTGTTATAAAGCGGGATGATTGGCCATATTGTTAATAAATAAACAGAGCCTGTGGCATCAGCTGGTCAGCGAGTGGCTTGCCTATGCTGTATTCCACCACCACCCCCCACCCTCATCCCCACCACCACCCCTGCAGCCATGCAAATTACTTGACCTCATTCTGACTCCAGATACTCCAGCAGGGTGAGGATCGGGAGGTCACCAGCACCCGTCTGCCTCAATTACGCTATTAGAGTGGGCCCAAGGGTTTTCAGGGCCAATCCCTTTAAATGAAAGGAATCAACAACTCCAACTATGAATTTAAGGTTACAGTTTGTCTAAAAATGTTTATTTTGAAACTAAGCTCCATTCACATTGTCTTTGTTGGTAGTTCAAAGTTTAATTAAAAGTGGGATGCTGAGAGTTAGGAGTTTTGTTCCTCCATCTGCAGTATATATAAGATAATGCATAAGTTGGAGCATGATACACATTGGATAACACAGACTGGAGTATTTTACAAGACAGTAATGCTTTGATATGATCAGACGATGTGATCAACCACACAAGTATAGCTCAATAGATTTATTAGTGTCATCTGAACTTGGACATGTATTACATCATTACCTACGTTATGCTTTACAGCGATTTTTATTTTTGAAAAGCACTACCTTGACAAATGGTGACAGATATCAGACTTCTGTGATCGAAGCATGTGAGAGTAAGAATTTTGTTGCGATTAGTATCAACATAGGGTAGATTTTCTGGTCAGAGGAGTCAACTCCTCACACATGGGGAGGGGCTTCCACATGGTGGACAGTGCTCTCTTACAGATACTGCAAACTTCCATCATGAATATGATAGGAATGAACTTCCATGAAATGCCTGGTTCATAGAGCTCACTCATTCCATCCATATGATGCCTAAATTTGCTAACATATTTTCAACTAACTTTTGGCACCTAAGCATTCTCTTCTTGAGCAATACCAAAAGGGGTAACCAGACAGAGGACCATATATGGGCAAAGCTACACATCTGTACATTAAAACCATATGGGAGTGCAGCCAAAGTTAACTTTTTCTTTTCATAATTCCGTCTCCTGCTAGGTCAGGGAAGGTGAGCTATTCTCCTATGACCACATTTCTTTTAAGGTTAAATGAAAATCAGTAGCTGTCACAAAAAAACTCAAAATTGTTTCGAGATCACGTGGGCCAGAATTTTCCAATTCTGTGATCCCCAGCCTACAATTTTCCACCCGTTCATTTTTAATAGCTGGAAAATCGTGAGCTGAGGAGCGCAGGAGTTGAAAATCCTGGCCTATGTGTCAGACTGACCTGTGGTAAGCTGGCGTGGGAATGAGGATTCAAATCCCACTCAATGGGGTAAATTCCCGCGGGGGCATCTCTTGCTCCACAGCCATAACTGTGGCGGAAACCCCGTCTATGCATTAACAGGGGTTCCTGCTGAAGTTATGGTGCTGGAATTGGAGAAATTCACCCGTAACCCGTACAAAAGGTAGGTATTACATGGGCCAGCGTGATCTCCCGGAATGCCTTTTAATTGCCTAAGGGGGGGTCGGAGAGGAATTTCCCAGCTTTTGTTCCCCAAAATTGATCAAGTTTTATCTGGTTTTTCAGCTCACTATAATCAACTGCGTAAAATGGGCGCGCTGCCTGTGGAGGCACAACAGGCACTGGTAGCTCATCTAAATGATACAAATAAGGCCCAATTTCGGGCTGGGTTCAGGCCTCTCAGCTGGGGTGCACGCTGTTTGCTAACCCCTGGTTATGTGCCCAAAAAGGGGCCTTAACTGATTTTCAGGCCTTAAATTAGAGGATCAAAAAGTGGTGGTGTCAAGAATGTCGCAGACAACATATAAGCTAGTTAATACAGGTAGACTACCCTTTATCCGGACTTCCGAAAACCGAAACCCTCTAAAAACCGAAGGTTTTTTCGTTCAGCGTAAGTCGTGCGTACGAACGAAAAAACCTTCGGTTTTTAGAGGGTTCCAGTTTTGGAAGTTCGGATAAAGGGTAAGTCGTGCGCACGACCCCCCGCCGGCCCCGACAACCGCCGACCCCCCCGCGGACCCCGCCGGCCCCGACAACCGCCGACCCCGACAACTGCCGACCCCGCCAGCCCCGACAACCGCCGACCCCCCCCCGCGGACCCCCCCGCGTACCCCGCCGGCCCCGACCCCCGCCGACCCCGACTGACTTACGCTGAGCGTCAGCGTAAGTCCTGCGCACGACCCCCCGCCGACCCCCCCGCGGACCCCCGCCGACCCACCTTCCGAAATCCGAAATTCTCCTTTATCCGAAACTCGGCTGGTCCCGAGGTTTTCGGATAAAGGATAGTCTACCTGTACTATAATAATAGTAGATTTTTGAATATTAAGGAAATCAAGGGATATGGGGATAGTGCAGGAAAGTGGAGATGCGGTAGGAGATCAGCCATGATCTTATTGAATGGCGAGCAGGCTCGAGGGGTAGAATGGCCTATTCCTGCTCCTAATTCTTACAATACATTAGAATGGGTGAGATCAGCTGTTTGAATAGTGCTGATCCCAGTCTTGAGGTCAGTGGTGATTACGCAGTGCAAAGAAAAAAAGTGAAATATTAAATAGTAGCTCCGACTTACTGGGAAGGTGAGGATATTCTGCCCAACGGAATCTGAACCATTAAAAAGTAATTCCTCTGCGGTGATCGTTACCCAGATCTTCTGAATCATTTCAAGATGTCCGCGGGTCCTAGTCGCCTTGTCAAGCTGCAGGAGGTCTGTCAAACCCCAACGATTCCTCTCTTTTGACAAGTCAGAGATTTTCAATTAGCCTTTTTAATTTATTTATTCTTGTGTGTGAGCTGAAGTTTAGTTCATTTTGTGACGGTGAGCATGAATTTTGGTCACGCTAGTGCTATACTTTGTGCCTGTGCTTAAGCTTTTTTCTTTGAATTCTTTTCTGCTGAATGCACCGGTTTTTTTTTGTATTTCTTGTGCGTATGCGCCCAATTTATTTGTATTTATTTATAGTATGTGTGTTCAGGCCTTATATTTGCTTTTGTATTGTGTAATTCTTCCTTTTAATTATGCAGTATTTTTACATATGGTTACTTAGTAAAATGTCATAATTCTCGTTTCCTAATTTTAGCCAGTATATCAGTGGAGTACCGTTAGATTTCCTGTTTTGTAGTCACTCCGACGTCTTCCCTAGAAAAAAAATCAAAAGATTGACCTAAAGGAATCTCCCTCCCCCGCCTGTTTTTTTTTACAAATGTCCATATTCAATCGCATTATTTTTGCTTTGTTGAAGTACTAAAGCCTTTGTTGAGCACTGTAACTTGGAAAAGCATCACCGCATCCCACATAATTAGATCAAGAAAAACCAACACAATTACAGAAACACGCACATGATTCGAAGGCTGTATGGAGAAAAAATGTACTCGCTTCCATAAAAGATGTCAAGGTAACAAATGTGCTCATTGCTGCAATAAACCAGATCAACACAGGTCACAAAGATTATGCAAAGCATGCAAGCACACCAAAGGTATTTGCGTAGTCATGAGGTAAATTCGCGCAATAAGAAGGAAACGTCTAATTAGATGATAATGCGAAATGTTATTTTACGATTTCATAGCTAAATGACACCATCCTTTCACTGTAGCAGCTCAATTTACTAAGTGCAAATAAATCTTTTGAATCAGATTTCTGTCAAGAAGATGATTATTCTGACTGTCAGGAATCTCCAGGCATGAGAGTCTAGTTGTCAACTACTGAAAATGTATAGGAACCGTTTAATACCATTCATGATCACTGAAAGTGATGATCGAGGGCAAGAGGCTGGGGTAGATTTTCAACTAGCCGCCCGGGCGTAAAGCTGGCGTTGTGGATCGGCTGTTCGTTACAGGAAATAAAAACAGGACAGTTTCTATCAGGTCGGTTTTACGCTGGGGAGGCAGGTTGAAAATTTAACACACAATCTCAGTCACAAAACAGAAACTTCAGGGGTGCGTGGCGGGCGGTTAGCAAGAGAAAGGGATGGTTCTCCCGCTCGTGAGTCATAACTTTGGCGGAAGAGCCATGGAAACGCTGGAAAAATGGTGTAAACAACATAAAAAATTTACAACGGTAACTTTATATGGACAGCTGGCTGACCCTTGCCAAGAGTTCTGGCTCTGTCAGTGTGCATAATGGAACATGTGCAAGCATTTGCCACACATAGTAAGAAAAAATTTAGAGGCTCGTTTGCACTCACAATCTGCCCCATGAATACCTTCAAAATCATCCTAAGGACAGCACGGGCCCTCTATTTCCCTGCAATATGCCGGAGCTGGAGATGTATGTTTTAAGGAAGTTTGCCCAAGTAGGCTGGAACCCTTTTAGTAATTATATGAAGAAATTATGAGTAGAAGTTCCTCTCTGTGCACTGAGCATGGGTAAAGAATGGATCACTTTTAATTTCTGCGAGTTATAACTCCCCTGCTGGAGTTCCGACTCGTGGGACGTTGAATGCACTGAATGAATGAGGTAAGCATCCACTGAGCCATTACATTTAGCACATGGGTCTTAAATCCACATGGCCAAATGAAGTGGAGCGGAGAGCAGAAAGCAAGCTTCAGTGATAAGGCTCCAAGCTCTTTATCCAAGGTATGACGGAGAGGTGCAGCATTGCCTATGCGTCCGACAGGCACTCTCTCCTTCCCCACCCCGATGTGTGGGTATGCAAGGCAGAAGTGGGTATACATTTCTGTGAGGATAAACACAGTGTCATTCACACAATGGACGTGGGATAAAAACAGGAAAAATATGCATTCACCTCAGAATATTACAAAGGTAACTAATGAATATTAATATGATTGACATAAACATGAGCTTGGAGAATCTAACAGATACGCATCAGATTTGTTTATTCAGCTTTTCAATGCAAGTCCTTAAACACAAGGGAATAAGACAGTTTTTCCTAGGATAGCAGCAAGGAATTCAACGGTACAGATTAAGATAAAGTGAGACTGTGTCCTATAAAAGGAGTGTTTAGAAATACATAGCTGATCGCAGGAATATGATTGTAAAATCTGGAATTATTGGCTGTAATATTTTGGGAGTGCAGCTAGAATGCATTTTATTGCAACTATTCTCCGCTGGCTTATGTGGCTTGCACACGGGTGTCATTAACCACTGGTGCTAAGATCCCTCAAGAGCAAACCTTCCAGCATCTTTTACCTTGAACAACTGAGGCACAGGAAGCAAGGGGGAGATGAGGAGAAATTGTTCTATGCAGTGAGCTGTTATGATCTGAAATGTACTGCCTGAAAAAATGTTGGAAGCAGATTCAATAATAACTTTCAAAAAGGAATTGGATATATACTTGAAAAATAAAAAATTGCAGGGATATGGGGAAAGAGTAGGATAGTGGGATTAATCCTGATTGAGTTTTTTGATGAGGTAACAGAGAGGATTGAAGAGGGCAGTGCGGTGGATGTGGTGTACATGGACTTCCAAAGGCATTTGATAAAGTGCCACATAATAGACTTGCCAGCAAAGTTGAAGCCCATGGAACAAAAGGGACAGTGGCAGCATGGATACGAAATTGGCTAAGTGACAGGTTGTTTTTCAGACTGGAGGAAGGTGTTCCCTATGGGTCGGTACTAGGACCATTACTTTTCTTGATATATATTAATGACTTGGACTTGGGTGTACAGGGCACAATTTCAAAATTTGCAGCTGACTCAAAACTGGGAAGTATAGTGAACAGTAAGGAGGATAGTGATAGACTTCAAGAAGACATAGACAGGCTGGTGTAATGGGCGGACACGAGGCAGATGAAATTTAACACAGAAAAGTGCGAAGTGATACATTTTGGTAAGAAGAACGAGGAGTCATAGAGTCATAACAGCATAGAAGGAGGTCATTCAGCCTAGCGAGTCCGTGCCGGCTCTCTGTAATGCAATCCAGTCAGTCCCATTCCCCCGCTCTATCCCAGTTGCCCTGCAAGTTTATTTCCCTCAAGTGCCTATCCAGTCTCCCCTTGAAAACATTGAGTGTGTCCGTTTCCACCACTTCTGTCGGCAGCGAGTTCCAGGTCCTCAGCACTTGCTGCGTAAAAAAGTATTTCCTCACATTCCCCCTATATCTCTTGCCCAAAACCTTAAATCTGTGTCCCCTAGTACTTGTACCATCAACCAGTGGGAACAGCCCTTTCCCGTCTAGCCTATCCAAACCCATCATAATCTTGTACACCTCTATCAAATCACCCTCAACCTCCTTTGCTCTAAGGAAAACAAATCATATGCTGGATTTGTAGCTAAGATCCCCATCCCCAGAACCATTCTGGTAAATCTCCTCTGCACCCTCTCAAAGGCCTTCACATCCTTCTTAAAGTGTGGTGACCAGAACTGGATGCAATACTCCAGTTGTGGCCTAACCAGTGCTTTATAAAGGTTCAGCATAACTTCTCTACTTTTGGACTCAATACCCCTATTTATGAAACCCAAGATCCCATATGCTTTGTTAACCACTCTCTCAATATGTCCTGCCACCTTCAGGGACCTATGCACATTAACTCCCAGGTCCCTCTGTCCCTGCACTGTCTTTAAAACTGTGCCATTAAGTGTATATTGCCTCTCCCTGTTCCTTCTGCCAAAATGCATCACCTCACACTTCTCTGTATTAAATTCCATCTGCCACTCGTCCATCCATTCTGCTAGCCTTTCTATGTCCTGTTGCAGTCGATTGGTATCATCATCACTGTTTGCCACACCCCCAAATTTGGTGTCATCGGCAAATTTAGAAATTCTACTTTGTATTCCAATATACAGGTCATTTATATATATCAAAAAAAGCAGTGGCCCCAGCACTGACCCTTGGGGAACACCACTGTTTATCATCCTCCAGTCTGAAAAACAGCCATTTACCACAACTCGCTGTTTTCTGTCTTTAAGCCAATTCCTTATCCAAGCTGCCACTGACCCATCTATTCCATGAGCCTCAATTTTGTTAACCAGCCTTCTATGTGGTACTTTGTCAAACGCCTTCCTAAAATCCATGTAGACAACATCCATTGCATTCCCTTCATCAATCCTCCCTGTTACTTCATTAAAAAATTCAATTAGATTAGACAAACATGATCTGCCTTTGAAAAATCCGTGTTGGCTCTCCTTAATTAGCTTAACCTCTCCAAGTGCCCGTTAATTTGTTCCTTGATTATTGTTTCTAAAACTTTACTCACCACTGATGTTAAACTGACCGGCCTGTAGTTACTAGGATTGTCCTTACACCCTTTCTTGAACAATGGTGTCACATTTGCCACTTTCCAGTCCTCAGGCACCTCCCCCGCATCTAGGGAAGATTGGAAAATTATGGCAAGCCCTTCGGCTATCTCCTCCCCCAATTCCCTTAGCAATCTGGGATGCAAGCCATCTGGACCAGGCGACCTATCCACTCTAAGCATACCCAGCCTTTCTAGTACATCCTGTCTATCAATTTTCACCCCTTCCATTGCTTCTACCTTTTCCATTTCTACCGATATTTTGTCACCATCCACCTCTTAGTAAACACTGATACAAAGTACTCATTGAGTATTCTAGCCTTGCCTTGTGCCTCTAAGCATATAACACCTTCTTTGTCACTAATAGGCCCCACCCCGCCTCTTACTACCTGCTTACTGTTTACATACCGCTAGAAGATTTTTGGGTTCCCTTTTATGTTAACCGCAATATAAACTAAAGGGTACAATCCTAAAGGGGGTGCATGAACAGAGAGACCTGGGGGTATATGTGCACAAATCATTGAAGGTGGCAGGGCAGGATGGAAAGTGGTTAAAAAAGCATACACGATACTGGGCTTCATAAATAGAGGCATAGAGTGCAAAAGCAAGGAAGTTATGATGAACCTTTATAAAACACTGGTTCGGCCTCAACTGGAGTATTGTGTCCAATTCTGGGCACCACACTTTAGGAAGGATGTGAAGGCCTTAGAGAGGGTACAGAAAAGATCTACGAGAATGATCCCAGGGATGAGGGACTTCAGTTACGTGGATAGACTAGAGAAGCTGGGGTTGTTCTCTTAGAGCAGAGAAGGTTGAGAGGAGATTTGATAGAAGTATTCAAAATCATGAGGGGTCTAGAGAGTAAAATTAGAGAAACTGTTCCCATTGGCGGAAGGGTCAAGAACCAGAGGACACAGATTCAAGGTGATTGGCAAAAGAACCAAAGGCGACATGAGGAAAAACTTTTTTATGCAGCGAGTGGTTATGATCTGGAATGCATTGCCTGAAAGGGTGGTGGAAGCAGCCTCAATCATGGCTTTCAAAAGGGAATTGGATAAGTACCTGAAGGAAAAAATTTTGCAGGGCTACGGGGAAAGGGCGGGGGAGGGGTGGTGGGATGAGCCGAGGTGCTCTTGCAGAGAGCCGGCACGGACTTGACGGGCTGAATGGCCTCCTTCTGTGCTGTACCATTCTATGATTCTATACGTGCATCATGTTGGGTAATTTTCCGATTTTGCAGTGCCAGTGGACAACCTTAGCTTGTTGGCTGGCCTGCCACATTCTACCCTACGTAAACTGACTCGCACCAAGTCCCGTTTGCCCATCACCCCTGTGCTCAATGACCTACATTGGCTCCCGGTTAAGCAACGCCTTGATTTCAAAATTCTCATCCTTGTTTTCAAATTGCTCCATGGCCTCGCCCCTCCCTATCTCAGTAATCTCCTTCAACCCCACAACCCCCCGATATACCTGCGCTTCTCTAATTCTGCCCTCTTGAGCATCCCTGATTATAATCGCTCAACCATTGGTGGCCGTGCCTTCTGTTGCCTAGGTCCTAAGCTCTGAAATTTGCTCTCTAATCCTCTCCATCTCTCTACTTCTCGTTCCTCCTTTAAGACGCTCCTTAAAACCTACCTCTTTGACCAAGCTTTCAGTCATCTGCCCTAATTTCTCCTTACGTGGCTCAGTGTCAAATTTTTTGTCTTATAATACTCCTGTGAAGCGCCTTGGGACATTTTACTACGTTAAAGGTGCTATATAAATATAAGTTGTTGTTGGTACAGGAAACTCTCTTTTTACCGGCACCTAAATAACCAGAAATCTCTGTTAACCGGCAAAATTCAGGAGTAGGTTCAGGTAAGTTTTACTTCATATTAATGGCCGTGTAACTAGGGTTCCTGGATCTGTTGCCGTGTAACCGGGGTTCCTGCACCTGTTGCCATGCAACAGGAACACCTGGATCTGTGGCCGTGTAACCGGGGTTCCTGCACCTGTTGCCATGCAACAGGGATGCCTGGATCTGTGGCTGTGTACGGGGCTCTCGTACCCTAGTAAGTATACCTCTCTGTAATCCGGACTTTTTGATCAACCGGCACCACGCCGGTCCCGTCGGTGCTGGATAAAAAAGAGTTTCCTGTATTTTCTGTTTTCATTTCAGATTTCTAACATTTGCAGTTTTCTGTGCTTTTTATTTGCACCTAAGAAGATTATAAGGATGGGCCTGGTTCTGTTAACTCCTAGACCATTGCATGATTTGAATAGAAGGACCACTTCATGATGGGCCATCATCTGCAAGTCCAAAGGTACCTCAGTGCACGCATGCTTACCGCAGGACCTGTCTAAACAGACCATGTCACTCCAACTGGACATGTCAGACAGAACTCGGGTCTACCACTTCACTGGAAATACAAATGCAGTAACGCAGCTAAGTCATCATCTTGCAGTCTAACTGGCTTACAGCATCAGGGACTGGGATATATCTTCCGGTTACTGTAACGGTCACAATGTCATTGAGCATCTAAGCCATAGGATCCTTCCAGGCTGGTTTAGAGGACATATACCAGTTAAGCCAGTCGACAGTTCATTCCTGAATCAAGCAAGTGCCAGATGCCATGTTTACCTGGAGAAAAAACTTTATCATTTTCCCAAAGGAAAGGATGTGAAGGAATAAGCTATATTCAGAAAAATACACCGTTCTATGAAATAATTCTGGCCTTTGTAACATGACAAACTGGGCTTGAAAATCTAAAAACCTAACAATGGAGAAGCTGTGAACAGCATTCAGGCTATTGAGATAAGATAAGTTGTTGACACTGCATCAATAGCCTTATTGAAACAGGAGGTTGGAGGCTTCTGAAGTCTGCAGCATTGGAAAAAAGACAATGGTACACCCCGTTAAGGTGTTCTAAAGTACATTTCACAAACAGGTACATAAAAGAAGAAGAAACACATGCCTTCGTAAAAATGACATCAAGTAAAAGAAACACTTGCCGTCAAATCGTTTTCATGTTAAACTTAGAACACCTATGGACAGGAGACATGATTCTGTGTTGCAACCAGCTGAGGTAAATAAGAATTGCATAGATCACCCTAGTTAAGGAGTTTTAATTTATACATCATAATAAGACACAAACAGAAGACCTTGGTAAGAATGACATCAAATAGATGCACCTGCTCCACACCGTTTTTTATGATAAGCTTCGAACACCTAGGGTAGAGACATAATACTTAATGCTACCAGCTGATCTAACTGTAAAAATAGCAGGGATCAGCAGAAAAATGACTAGAGATAATTAGCTTACATCAGCACAAAACTTCAAAGGAAATACCACTGCAAAAGTGTACAAAAATTGAAATTTCAAATGGGATGATAGACTCGCTTGAAGGGGCAAAGCGATTCTCAGCTTCAGAGCTAGCTCTGTAAGTTTTCAACTCTTTGTATCTCGGGGATCAAGGTATTGTATTTGATTTTTGTGGATATCCTGGAATAAACTAAGAACTGTAAAACTATCAAAGTTAAGATTTGAGAATAAGGATCTCTGATAATAGAATTGTAAGCTTGTTTTATTTGGAACTGTTAATGTTGTGATTGAAACACCTACTGTAATTACATGTCGGTTCTTTAATAAATCTATACATTTTTAGAATTGTCTCACATAATACTTCTGTATCAAACTCACAAACTCAATCTCTGTACGCTCTTTGGTGAGGAGTTGCAGAATTCTGAGGGAGTTTTCCAGACCCTCAATATCCGGAATGTTACAGTCTAGCTAAACTTATTAAAAGTGTTATCTGGAGGACGGTAACATCTTTAGGTTGTTCCTTTCCTTTAGGGAGAGATAGTCTGGAGCTACAGACCCAATTAAGTGTCTTTAGGATTCGGCTACCTCAAACTTTATTTGAAAGTGAATGTCTGAGGAATACGCGTGATCCGGGGTAGCCCTAAAGTGACTAGAACTAGTAATTATCCCTTCAGTTCATGCCCAATGTGTGTGTTAACGAGTTGGTACAGAACCTATACTTATATTTATATCTATATCCATCTTGTAGATTGTTAAGAATAGAAGGAGTGTTTTACTGACAGTGGTACTAAGACCCAGATTTAAGTCTCTAGAGACGACAAGTCCCTGATCAGGCCTTGTAGAACTTAAATCAGAACTCGCTCAATATACCATTGAGGTCTAGAAATTTCTTATAAAGTTCATATTAAACCCTAACCGAGGTTAGGTCCTGACAAAATGGCAAAATCTGTAAGAATTGGCCAAGTCTTTTTATTAGTAAATTCAAACGATTGCTTTATTAGGGGAAATAATCCTATCCCTGTACCTCCACAAAACCAAGTGATAATTTTTGAAATAGAAGGCTTTGATGCCGAAGGAGCTGTTAGAACTCATGGCATGATTGATGTTGATCCCCAGAACCAGGGGATACAGAATATCCAGTGGGATAATCAAACAAATACACCAAATCCACTAAATTCCTTAATGATAAGGTGCACAGCTGCACAATTGGGAGGCCTAATGAACAGTGCCCAACAAGGTGGTGGCAACCATGGCCGAATAGTAGGACCCGGAGCAACCTATGCTCCTGGGGGCCATGGATTCCGGTTAAGGTGGCAAGCTCATGATGAAATAAATGACCAGAATCTTCGAGAAAACTATAGACCGCTTAGAATTCATTTTACTCAATGCTGACAGGCACTAGCTCAATCTTATCTAAATGCTGGAGGCGCAATGATTACTGGTCCATTAAGCCAACCCCAGCAACCACACATTGCACACCTAGGTCATGTAAACCTGAGCTCTATCTATGCAATGTGTGGTAGACCGGGAAATACCAGCCAGGAAAAAACCTGCTGGATTCTAACTAACCTTGATAAATTGGAAACCTGTTGCCAAGATTGGAATGCCCAACACCTGAGACAACTGATACTAAGTTCAGACTTAATTTCCCCATTAAACCAGTGTAACAACTGGGTTCAAATATACGCCTATGTTCTCACAGCAACTCAGGGAGGGCATGTACTGGGTTCCATCAAAGAAATACTCACTAATACAGCCACAACTAAAGGGCTGGTAGCTGCCTACAGATTAGGCAAAGTACTTACACAGGATAACTGGAACATTGTCCATGGTTGCCTGGCCAATCAATACCAAAATACAGCCCTCAAGCTTGCCTGTGAGGGTGCTCTAAACGATTATCGAGATAACCGACAAAGATGGGATAATGTCAATTGCATTATCCAATTAAATCATGACCTCTTATGTCTACCCCAAACTAAACCTATAATGAGATCAGGAACTAGTGATAAAATAACTGGAGAAGGTACGTTTGGTACTCAGAAACAAGGACTGTATAGACACAAGTCTCAAGTCCACCCTGTCCAGACACAAACTCATGGCTCGGGAGCCCCAAGAGGGTATTCCAGAAGGTTTACACCCCCAACTTGCCCACAATACGAGAAAGCTTTCTCCCCGGAAAGATAGGATAGACGAGGGGTTAGACCTTGAAAGGAAAGCGAAGGACAGTGGGCTCCCTATGGGGACATCTTTTACACTGGCCAAAACTATCAGAGAGCCATGGGAGGATACCGGGAAAACGGAGATGGGGATCAAAAAGATTCCCGGCAGAACCAACGTCCACCCCAACAGGAGGATCATCAAGATAATAAACGGTCCGACAAACCTCCTAAGGGGTCTGGAAAACATGATACCCCCAAGAGGGAGAAACAAAAATCAGTTAAAATAATTAAAGACAAAGCAGCAAATGAAAATCATGATCCTGAGGATGAACAATCCCAGGATTGAAGGCCTGGCACCCAGCCAGGGCCACTTGAATTCCCCTAAGTCCTGGCAACCTTGCCCACAAACACACAAGTAAAGGCCCGGTTTGACACAGGAGCTGATTACATTGTAATAGATCCTGCAGTTATAAAAACTAAGTGGACAGATTTGGGGAGCCCAATTTGTAAAAGACCATTAGGGGGATTCGCACAAGACAAAACAAAAATAATTAATTTTTACAAAATACGTTTTACTATATATGGAATCACGGTGACCCTAGAATAAGGACTGGTACCACAATTGGCCTGTTCCCTCATTATAGGACAACCAGACATGAAACATTACCTTAAGATCTCAACCAGACCTGTAGAAGCATCCACAGACCAGGATGACAGGGAAAAACATGTTCGGACACAGCTTGATCGAACATGCCTAGAGGGGGGAGGCAAAGACCTCCTCGAGCAACTCATTAATAGTAACTACCCTTATCTACAACGCCATCCAAATCAATGTGGAAAGATAGATATCAAACCCCACCCACTTGAAGCTGGCTGGCACAAACCTAAAAAACAGTGGCCTATTCAAGACCACAAGGGAAAAATAGATATCCTAACAATGCTCAAAGAACTAACAGAACAAGGTGTCTTAATCAAAATGGCATCTAGAACGAATTCACCATTGTTTGATGTCGCTAAACCAGATGGGAGATGAAGATTAGTGGTCGATTATACAGCCTTAAATAGGGTAACGGCCCCACATACTGCACAACAGCAAAATTCCACAGCCCTTCTCTCTGGAATCATGAGGGAAAAATATAAATCTTGTATTGATCTAGCAAACGGCTTTTGGTCACATCCAATCGAAAAAGCTGATTGGCCAAAAACAGCGATGACTGGACCCGATGGTTATCAGTACTGCTGGACCAGATTGCCCCAGGGATTTCAAAACAGTCCCGTTCTCTTTTCAGCCCACATCATTAACCTTTTAAAAGACCCACCTAACGTCAATTCTTATGTGGACAATATATATCTGTCACATGATAATCTCCACGAGCACTTGAAAGCCATTGATAGTGTTTTATCCAGACATACAACTGCTAGGTACTTAATCAACATAAAAAAAAGTCAACTAGTTAGGGAAGAGGTAGATTTTCTGGGCCTGTGAATAACTGGAAACGGCAGAGGATTAACTCAATCCTATAAAGAAAAATTAGCCACCATTCAATATCCTAAAACTCTGAAAAATCTGCAAGCAAGTTTAGGACTCCTGAATTTTGCTCGATCCTTTACGCCAATGTTTGCCGAGCTCTCAGCACCCCTGTATGCTAGAGTGGGCGAAGCAGCAAAAGGACCATTCATATTTTCACCAGACGATTACTCAAAATTGCAACAATTATGTCGAGAGGTACAAAAAGCCATAGACCTGGAACAGAGAGACCTGCAAGTTCCCCTCAATATTCACCTCAGGTCATCACCTAAAGTGGCAGTTGCAGTTTTCTATAATGAAAAGAGCATAGTGCCCATTCAGTTCCATTCTTATAACTTTTCCAATGTCGAAAAGAGGTACATTAAAAAAGAAAGGGTCATGACTATGGTAGTCCAATGCCTCATCAAGGCATGAACCCTTCAAGGGAAATATTCCATTACCATCTATACTGAGATTCCCGATTTAAGATCGGTATTGAGGATGGCCTCTGATGAAAAATGAGCCACCCAGATCCGATATGATAAATGGCCATCATTCTTGAATGATCCTGCACTCATTTTTAAATTCTTCGCCCCAGAAATGGACTTAGAGCAGATGATATGGAGAAGGGAATCAGACAAATACCGATGAGACCGCTTATAGAGTACCAGCAAGTCATTTACTGTGATGGATCTTCAATGACGATTAAAAAAGGGACATCCCAACAATCCTCAGCTGGGATGGGGATAGTAGTAGGAACTTTGAGATTCTTATTCTTTTTATCCAGAAGAATTACTGTCCATACCCCTTGGCCATAAGACAGTGCAATATGCTGAAGCCGCAGCATTACGGTATGCTTTAGAAAAGGCAGACCCTATTAAACCCACACTAATCTGTACGGATAGTGACTACTATAAAAGAGGATATAACCAAGATCTAGTTTTCTGGGAACAAACAAATTTTACCAATCATAAGGGTAAACCCATAAAACATAACTCATTGTGGGAAGACATTCTCCATTCGAGAATGGAGAAAGAGAATTGTCAGGTGATTCATGTAAACGGGCATACCACTGGGACAGTACACTCAAAAGGAGACAGTCTTGCAGATGAACAAGCGAAACATTCGGTCTGCATGACATCCCCTCGAGAGGGGCCTGCCAATATTAGTGTAATCACTAGGGCAGAACAGGCAGCTAATCAGGATGAGGAACTGATTCAGCTATTAGACCCAACAAAAGAGAATCCACCAGGATATCCACCAAAGTACTTTTACTCAGAAACCCCTATGGGTATTGTGCTAGTTAAGTTGCCCAAGGGGAACCGAGAAGTACCCCCGAGACACAAACGAGAACAGCTTGTAAAAGAAGCTCACGAGGGCATAGGTCAAGCACATTGTGGTGCCAGAATAACATTCTGCAAATTGACCCCCTTATATTGGTGGTCAGGCATGCTTAAGGCCTGTAAAACATACATGGCAAATTGTGAGCCATGCTATTTAACCAATAAGTCATCACTAATTAAGCCACCACCATTGGCTCCTGTGAAAGCTGATGAGCCAATGGGAAAATTCTTTATTGACTTTATTGGACCACTTCCCCTGTCTTTGGGATACAGACATGTTCTCACTTGTTTAGATGGATGCACTTCCTTCTGCTGGCTGGTCCCCATAAAAACTGTTTCGGAAAACGCACTCACTAATGCTGTTACTGACATAATTACTGTAGCTGCTGCACCCAAAACCTTACACTCCGATCAAGGCGGAGCCTTTGTCTCCAAGGTCTTCAAAGACTACTGCGAACAAAGGGGGATTGGGTTAGAGCACAGCACGCTATGTCATCCGCAATCAGCGGGGCTGGTGGAATGTAAAAAACAGGTAGTAAAAACGCTATTGGTCAAACTGTTGAGAATCAGGGGCAATAAGTGGACCACCGTCATTACGGAGGTGTAGCTATCACTTAATAATGTGCTCGCATCTGCCTCAGGGACAGTGTCCCCTAAAACTCCATATTATCTGATGTATGGGATTGAGATGCATACACCGCTTACCCATAGTTCTTTTATTGCCTCTACACTCTCCGAGTCCTTGACCCGACAGTGACGGTTAGATTTAAAAAAAGAAATAACAGAGGAGATTCATCAAATTGATCAGAGGATAAGGGAGGCAAATAGGCAGAAAAAACTGACAAACAAAGCGTGACAACCCCTAGTAGGAGAATGGGTACAGGAAAAAAAGTTTGATCAAAAACCTGGTTTAAGACCGAAATGGAAAAAACCTGTTCAAATACAAACTGTTATTAACGAAAGAACAGTTAAAATACATATTAAGCAGCCGAATGGCAAGCATATTCTTAAAACTGTCTCCATAGACAATCTCAAAAGATGTCCTGTGGGATACCAAAATGGAGGAACTATACAAGGTGCAGTCGTCCACTGTCTTTCAAGACCCAGCTTGGAGCACGACACAGGAAATGGATGCAATCGAATTACTGACGACAGTCAGTCAGACAGTGTCGCCAACTCCTCCACACGATGCTTGGCAATGCCTCAGGAATTGGATTTGCGAAAAGCAACAACCAAAACAAGGAAAGATCAATGAGTTACTTCAACGAAGGAGGAAGACACCGTGGATTAAGAAGGAATCAACTGAGCACCTGGCAAGGCCTTTACGAAAACAAGACTCTGTCCACACGCCCAATCGAAAGAACAGCATGTCAAGCTTCAGCTAGTTCCAAATGATGTCTCCTTGACTCGTATAGATAACTCACCTCTACGGAATATACATCTGCCAATTGGACATTCTAAGTACATGTTGTTTCGCTACTTGCATGACAATGTACCTATCATCCTTTTAAATTGTGTTCAATATAAAATAAGGCAAAACATTGTCTTAGGATGACTTTCAAGGAATTTTCATGTAGCACATGATTGTGAATCTAGTAAAATTAATGTTCTATTGTAACCTTGTTAGTAACATTGACCAAACTCTGTCTAGATGCTCGAGTTCATTTTTGGTCAAGAGGTGGGTGTGAAGGAATAAGCTATATTCAGAAAAATACACCATTCTATGAAATAATTCTGGCCTTTGTAACATGACAAACTGGGCTTCAAAATCTAAAAACCTAACAATGGAGAAGCTATGAACAGCATTCAGGCTATTGAGATAAGGTAAGTTGTTGACACTGCATCAATAGCCTTATTGAAACAGGAGGTTGGAGGCTTCTGAAGTCTGCAGCATTGGAGAAAAGACAATGGTACACCCCGTTAAGGTGTTCTAAAGTACATTTCGTAAACAGGCACATAAAAGAAGAAGAAACATATGCCTTTGTAAAAATGACATCGAGTAAAAGAAACACCTGCCGTCAAATCGTTTTCATGTTAAACTTAGAACACCTATGGACAGGAGACATGATTCTGTGTTGCAACCAGCTGAGGTAAATAAGAATTGCATAGATCACCCTAGTTGAGGAGTTTTAATTTACACGTCACAAAAAGACACAAACAGAAGACCTTGGTAAGAATGATATCAAATAGATGCACCTGCTCCACACCGTTTTTTATAATAAGCTTGAACACCTAGGCTAGAGACATAATTCTTAATGCTACTAGCTGATCTAACTGTAGAAATAACAGGGGTCAGCAGTAAAATGACTAGAGATAATTAGCTTACATCAGCAGAAAACTTCAAAGGAAATACCACTGCAAAAGGGTATAAAAATTGAACTTTCAAATGGGATGATAGACTCGCTTGAAGGGGCAAAGCGATTCGCGTCTTCAGAGCTAGCTCTGTAAGTCTTCAACTCTTTGTATTTCGGGGATCAAGGTATTGTATTTGATTTTTGTGGATATCCTGGAATAAACTGAACTGTAAAACTAGCGAAGTTAAGATTTGAGAATAAGCATCTCTGATAATAGAATTGTAAGCTTGTTTTATTTGGAACTGTTAATGTGATTGAAACACCTACTGTAATTACATGTCAGTTCTTTAATTAATCTATATATTTTTAGAATTGTCTCACATAATACTTCTGTATCAAACTCGCAAACTCAATCTCTGTACGCTCTTTGGTGAGGAGTTGCAGAATTCTGAGGGAGTTTTCCGGACCCTCATAATATCCAGAACATTACAGTCTAGCTAAACTTATTATAAGTGCTATCTGGATGATGGTAACATCTTCAAGTTGTTCCTTTCCTTTAGGGAAAGATAGTCTGGACCTTTAGACCCAATTAAGCATCTTTACGATTCAGCTACCTCAAACTTTAGTTGAAAGTGAATGTCTGAGGAATACGCCTGATCCGGGGTAGCCCTAACGGGGCTAGGACTAGTACTTATCCCTTCAAGGAGGCCCCAACTACTTGAGAGGGCATAGAACTCATAACTTCCCAAGAGTCCAATATGTCATATGAGGAACCCATGTGGCCATGAGGATTCCTCACGACAACCCTCAAGAACAGGAAGGGACTGTATAAAATGTGCTAGAAATACTTCTTAACCTTAAACTGTTTTTTTCTGAGTGGAAGGAGCAACAGTTGCAACAGTTGCAGCAAGAAATAGTTGGCTGCTTCAAGCCTTCTGGGATAATCATGGCCACGATTCTTGGGTGCAGGAACCCAAGATGCCCTTGCAACAACTGCAGCCATGTGACAGTGCTGTGACTGTCAGCATTTACCTAATCTCAGGCCTGTGCCCAATCCTTAAAGGAGGCTGACTAGAAGTTGAAAAATGTGCGATAACCTGGAAAGGAAACATTTTGTTCGCCTTTGCTGCAGCCACACTACTGGTGCTGGACAATATAGTTTAAGGCCCGGGGAGCTGCGTGAGAATTGTTTGTAGAATATCCAATGTAGTTAAAACACACTGGGCGTGATCTTGCCAGCCATGGGGAGGCGGGTATGGAGGCGGGACTGCCGGGAAAATGGCAGAATTTGGGGGAGGGTGCCCAACCTGCCCCCAACCCGCCTCTGTGCCATCTTGCCAGGAGGCGAGTAGCCGACCCGCGATGGGCCCCGTCTCCTTGGAGGCGGGAAGGCGATTAGTGCCTCTTATCTGCCTGTTAACAGGTAGTTAACAGGCAGATAAGAGGATTATCCCCATTATGCCCACACAAGTGTGGGCTTCCCAAAGGCTCCGAACCCCACCAGGGTCACTGAGGCGAGTAGTGGGTCTGCGGGGGCCGGAGAGGTGCAAACGTGCACTGTGAAGTTAAGTGATGGGTGCAAGTGTGGAGAGGTGAGTATGTGAGGTAAGTGGAAAGTGTTAGAAAAAGTTTACTTACATAGAAACATAGAAGATAGGAGCAGGAGTAGGCCATTCGGCCCCTCAGGCCTGCTCCGCCATTCAATGCGATCATGGCTGATCATCTAAATTCAGTACCCGGTCCCTGCTTTCTCCCCATACCCCTTGATCCCTTTAGCCTTAAGAAATATATCCAACTCCTTCTTGAATATATTTAATGAACTGGCCTCCACCGCCTTCTGTGGTAGAGAGTTCCACAGGTTCACCACACTCTGGGTGAAGAAATTCCTCCTCATTTCTGTCCTAAATGGCCTACCCTTTATCCTTAGACTGTGTCCCCTGGTTCTGGACTCCCCAACCATCGGGAACATCCTTCCTGCATCTATTCTGTCCAGTCCTGTCAGAATTTTATAAGTTTCAATGAGATCACCTCTCATTCTTCTAAACTCCAGTGAGTACAAGCCCAATCGACCCAATCTCTCCTCATACATCATTCCTGCCATCCCAGGTATCAGCCTAGTGAATCTTCGCTGCACTCCTTCCATGGCAATAACATCCTTCCTCAGATAAGATGACCAAAACTGCACACAATACTCGAGATGTGGTCTCACCAAGGCCCTGTACAACTGCAGCAAGACATCCTTGTTCCTGTACTCAAACCCTCTCATTACGAAGGCCAACATACCATTTGCCTTCTTAACCGCCTGCTGCACCTGCATGCTTACCTTCAGCGACTGGTGCACAAGGACACCCAGGTCTCGTTGCACTTCCCCTTCTCCCAATCTATTGCCATTTAGATAATAATCTGTCTTCCTCTTTTTGCCACCAAAGTGGACAACCTCACATTTATCCACGTTATATTGCATCTGCCATGTTGCTGCCCAATCATCCAACATGTCCAAATCATCCTGGAGTTTCTCGACATCCTCCTCACAGCTCACATGCCCACCCAGCTTTGTGTCGTCTGCAAATTTGGAAATATTACATCTAGTTCCCTCGTCTAGATCATTAATATATATTGTGAATAGCTGGGGTCCTTTGTTTCTTCCTGCAGGCTTCAAGAGTTGGATATGCGGAGAGTCTCGCACCTCTGCAGTAGAGATGACAGATGGCCATTGCATTCTCAGATGCAACAACCATCTCATTTCTGCAAAAGAAAGAGGTTTGATGAGGTCTTGAATTCAAGCACTCATCAAACTACAGATAATGTCAGTGTTTGACAGCTTACAGAGCTGTCAAACGATGACAATCCATCTGTCAAAAATGTTTGACAGATGAAACGTAATAAGTTGACGTTCTCTGTAACCGGCTTTCCCTTAATTGGCCTGCTAAGCCCGCTGGGCGGGCTTAACAATGGGAATCAAGGGAAAATAGCATGGATTGGCCAGAAGTTGATGGAGGCGGGACTGAAACCTGACAAGTGGGAGTCCCGCCTCTAAAAGCTCCCGATTGGCAAAGTCTAGCCCACTGTCTCTGCTTCTTGAAATGATCACCAAAACTTTCCAACCCAGCAGAGACAGCCTCCAGTAGGCAGGTGATCAAGGTCTCAATGTCAGCAGTCATGAGAGAATAATGTCCTGCACATGTGTCCATCACTACATTGGGACAAACATGAAGATTCCACTTGCTCCATAGAAAATTACATCTGTGCAAATTCCTACTAAAGCACTGTAATGATATCCAAGGTTCTCTACTGCACTGTTTTGGACAAGTGCTGTATGTTGTATGCTATCTCATGGCAGACACTATTCTGCGTGTTTGCGTCAATTCATATCTAAAGACAGGAAAACAACTGTGCCCACTGCATAGGAGCGAGTGTGGGCTCATAGCCTGCTTTGATTTGTCACTTTCCTCTCATGCCCTCTCTACTTGCTCCGTTTTACTTGTGGGCATTACTTCAGTTGGTGCCTCTTCCTCACTAATCACTAATTTCCTGCTCCAAGTTGCTAGTAGCTAGGCTGGTGTTTCGTGTCGGAGGAGGAGAAGGAGTAGCTTCACCAACACACTGTGATGTGTGAGAAGCTGTGGTGTCGCCCCTGCCTTGGGCCCTCATCTTGCAAAAACCTACAGGAAAATTGGGTGGGCAAGATTATGTGCTTGCGATCTTTCCTGTAAGCACTGTGCACAGGAAATCTTTTAACCCAAGTGCAGTAATTAGAAGATTTGCCCCATGGGGAGGGGATGCATCTCACCAAATAAGGCTGGCGTAATATCGGGAGGTCAAACGGCCTTCTAGCCAACAGTAAGGTAGGTCCTGCTGGGGAGAGTTTGCGATCATGTAGGGTGAGGGAGCCTGGGGTGGCAGCAACCCAGATTATCAATCCTGCTCTTCCTCCGTGCCCCACAAAAATAATTTAAACTTATTTTTATGGGAGCCTCTTGAGCAGTACTGCCTGTAAAACTGGACAAAGCGGGCATGGCACAGACTCCGCCCAGTTGGGTCCTAAATTAGCAATGTGTTTCCCAAGTACGTTATAGGACCCCGATTTGCATATTAAAAGGGCCTGAAAAAGGAGGGCGCTACTGCCACCTAATGGTCGGCCCTTGGCAGCAGCAGGATCGCTGGTAAAAATAGTGCAGTAAGTTACGCACAGCTATTTTATCGCTGCTACCGCCCCATTTAAGCCAGGGCGGCCCAAGTTAAAATTCACCCCATTATGTCCACAGCATGTCCCTTTCTAAACCTCAACACAGATGACTGCAAATATTATGCTTGATAACATTTGTATCTAATTCCTCTGTTAGCTCTGAGGAAATAAAATGTGGCCCTTAATATCCTGAAGTACTGTAATACAAGATGGTTCAGGTTACAGTAGAACTTGACCATCACTTTAAGAGCCACAGTGTTGAAGAAGAGCTTGGAAAGGTGACTAGAGTGACTGATCGGTTGAGATGTGCTTACATTACTTCTTTTTTTATTTCACCTTACAATCTCTGAGCAGCTTTAACAATGTACTTCAGCTATGATAATACTTAAATGCACACCATTGTTCCTAAAACAAATTGCTCTTTGTAGGTAGATACTATTGAACTACCAGTTTCACATGAATAATTTGAAGCATATTTGTTTTTCTTCTGCGAGCTGATGAATCCAAAATTGGGTACATGATATCACAGATGAAAGAGGTTTTGAGGAAATGTCTTGGTACATTCATACAGTGAAGCACATCAAAGAATACAGTGATATCACGGAGCTTGATTACACCAATATAACTAAGCAACTCAATGACATTTTAATTGACGTTGGCGCAAGGATAAGGGAGCAACGGATGACAAAAAAGGACAATGTGGACATCAACACCAAGAAGGGTTTTCTTCAGGCAATTATCTTTGGAAATAAATCTGAAGTAATGGGAGGTTGGAAGTGAGTCCAAGGCTGCAATCCAATCATATGATAAAAAGTGAAAAGGAAACTCAAATGGGTATGAATGGACATTATCTGAACACCTTGAATAGGAATCACTATTCACTATTCTGTATAGGAATCACTATTCACTATTACTGTGTATAATATTCATGGATATTTTTGATTTCTTTTCATCTAACTCATAAATCTTCCTATTGTTAACATGTGGTGCTGGTATTGTTTTTGCATTTTTAGGCTAGAAATTCTGCTGTGTGACTTTACTGTACAAACAATTAGCATGTTTGAGTGAAATTACTTTGTCACCTATTTTAAACTGGTTGACTCCTTTGGTAAAATAGCCGACAATAGCTTATATGCACGTGTCAAATGCTCAAATGGTAATATCACATAACACAATTTGTAGGTTTTAGTATCTTACGCATCTTGGTAGTAAATTTAACATGAAAATAATACAATGAAAAATTTACAATAGGATATAAGTTTTTCTAACTTCATTAGTGTGCATTTATAAAGAAATAGTGCACTGTAGCGGTTCGTGTACATCGGCACTAAATAAGAGAGTTTGACTTCGACGAACTATTAGCAAGTTGTTTATTTACAGGAACAGACTAATTACATCAGGTAAGATGGCAGGTAAGATGGCTGACTGTAGGAGCACCGTGGTGTAGGTCTTGTCCCAGCGGGGACTCCACGAGGATTGAGTTCATAGTCCTGTGGGGAGCGTGATGACGTCATCGCGTTTGTGTTGTGACGTCATCATGTTGTTCATGTTTCCCGCGCTTAGGGCATCTCGTGATGCGCGTCGTCACGTTTGCCCATGCTTGGGGCAGTCACGTGACCGCGTCATTGTGTCGCTGGCCATTGAGGCCGAGGTCGCAAGGCCGGGCTGTGCCGGTGCTTGCTGCGGGAGCAGAAGATCGCATCGCTCCCGTCGGCTGGCCGATGCGGCCGAAGACGCTATGCCGGGTTGCGCCGGCGGCCGTCCTGGAAGGCCGAGTCAGGCCGGCGGCCGCCGCACGCACATTACGTCATACGTGACGTGAGCACGTTAGGGTATATCTTAAAGGGGCAACGGCCCCGACAGGTAAGTTAAAGGGGCAACAGCCCCAACAGGTAAGCTAACATATATAAGTAAGTTAAGTACATACAGTTAGGTAAGTTAAAGGGAATTATGTATATTATCTATATGTAAGGGACAACCGGTGGTACCGCCACATGGGCCCCCCCAGAATTTGCTTTAACGAAAGTCCAAGGATGAGATGGTCTGATGCTGGTGGTCTCGGTGGTCGTGCTGTCTTGACTTAGCGAGCGAGGTCCGAAGATGCTGCTCGTGAGGGGATCCGTACGCACATCGTGGCAAATAAAGTGTATCCGTCAGGCGAAGGACCGTGGAGACATGCGAAACAGCAGGCCTTGTCAGAGTGACGGGCAGGTTGGGCGGATGCGGGCGATGACTCTGTTGATGTTGGAACAAGTCCTTGTTATGCTGAACTCTGCAGGAATGCCAAACGAACGTTCCAGAAGGACTTGACAGGAGAGGTGAGTGAACTCGCCAACAGGTGAGCGAAACCTTCAGGAGGCTGGAACACGCGGAATGGTGCGTGCCATAGTGCTACGACATTAACACAACAGATGGTGAAGAGTTACTGCGTTAACCTGTGATCGGTGAGGCTAGCAACTTTCACGTGGCTGATCGCGGCCGCAGGATGCCCGTTGGACCCGTCCTCGATGTGTGCAGCTTCAGTAGACGTTTGCGTTTGTTACAGGGAACACTGGAGAAAGGGCGGCAACGGTCCAGGTTGTTGTTGCTTTCAGGAGTGGTTAACTCTGCCTGGAGGGCGGCAACACTTGCAACTGTTCTTGCTTTAGGAGAAAACAGCCGGGAGGGTGGCACGCTTTTTGTTCACGCTGAATCGTGTAGTAGGTAACACAACCAGCAGGCTGAAGGGCTGGTGCGTCGTCGGCAGGGAAGGAGTCGTCGGTGTTCACGAGGGATGGGTTCTCGTGGTTCGCGAGGGATGGGTCCTCGTGCGCGAGGAGTGCGTCCTCGTGTTTTGCGGGGGTGAGTCCTCGTGGTATCCCCGCAGGGCACGCTCCGATCTTTTGGGCCTGAACATGCTGTACCCCGTGCTTGGAGAGATTTATACTTGCTGTTGCTTTGGACGTAGAGGCGGACGATCCGTGCGGCGGTAGAAAAGTCAAATACAGAGACCGTGAGCACGTGCGTGGTTGGTGCCGCATCGATGTTCTCGGCGAACGGGGCTTCTACCTTCATAAAGCACGAGGGAGACTGTGGCTCCCTGGATTGCGGTAGCGACAGCGGAACGGCTGATGCTTCCATAGCGTGCTTCGTTTGTGAAAGACGTTCACAAACCCACCAATTGTAGCGCTGGTGGACGACGGTTGCCATTGGTCATGCTCTACCTCTGTGAAATCGTTCGTGAAAAACGGGCTCACTTCCAAGCTGTGCTTCCTTTGCGAAGACGTTCGCAAAGACGGCGCCGCTTTTGGTGGAATCGGTGTTAGGCAGTTGCTGTTCCATGGTTGTTCATCGGTTGTGCGTTGGTCGTCTTGTGGGAAGACGAGGGTCAGGCTGCGCATTGCTACCATGAAAATCGTTCACGGATACGGGTTCACCAATTGTAGCGTAAGAATTGATGAGCTCCCGTACTCACGTCGTTGGGTCACCAATGTAACGGTTCATGTACATCGCCACTAAATAAGAGAGTTTGACTTCGACGAACTATTAACAAGTTGTTTATTTACAGGAACAGACTAATTACATCAGGTAAGATGGCAGGTAAGATGGCTGACTGTAGGAGCACCATGGTGTAGGTCTTGTCCCAGCGGGGACTCCATGAGGACTGAGTTCGCAGTCCTGTGGGGAGCGTGATGATGTCATCGCGTTTGCATTGTGACGTCATCACGTTGTTCGCGTTTCCCGCGCTTAGGGCATCACGTGATGCGCATCGTCACGTTTGCCCACGCTTGGGGCAGTCACGTGACCGCGTCGTTGCGTCGCTGGCCATTGAGGCCGAGGTCGCGAGGCCAGGCTGTGCCGGTGCTTGCCGCAGGAGTGGAAGATCGCGCCGCTCCCGTCAGCTGGCCGATGCGGCTGAAGATGCTATGCCGGGTTGCGCCGGCGGCCGTCCTGGAAGGCTGAGTCGGCCGGCAGCCGCCGCACGCACGTTACGTCATACGTGACGTGACGTCAGCACATTAGGGTACATCTTAAAGGGGCAACGGCCCCGACAGGTAAGCTAACATTATATAAGTAAGTTAAGTACATACAGTTAGGTAAGTTAAAGGGAATTATGTATATTATATCTATATGTAAGGGACAACCGGTGGTACCGCCACAGCACAGTTGATTAAAGGGAAATTCTATCACGCATGTAGTTATGGCGGTCGATCAGGATAACCTCCGAGGAAATTCCCGGCAAATGTAAACAAACTGCACAAAAAGTGCCAGACTTGTGGGTTGGATTTTCCTTTGTAAAATGGCACTAAAAAGAAGAAAATGGAGTTTAATGCTGGCTCAAAAAGTGGCACTGAAATCCTGCTCTGAAAAACCCACCAATACGGATACCCACCCACTCTGAGTCCAGCTCGCCTGCCGCATGTCACTGGGGAGCGATTGATGGTACCCATGGCCTGGAAAGGCACATACGACAGACCCTCAGTTTCATTAATAGGAAAGAATTTGTTTCTATCAATGCACAACTGGTTTGTGCTGGCTATCACTTTATCTTGCACACAATTGGCCACTACTCACAGAGTTTTATGACACTCCAGCTATCCACAATACCAGCCCTGATGACGCAAAACTACGTACCAGGATGGTTAATTGGTGATCAGGGATATCCTCGGTAGTCATAGCTAATAACTGCAGTATAGCATCTGCGGTCAGAGAGGGAGAATAAATATGAGTCCATGGGCCCACAACAAGTGTGATAGAGCCGACCATTGGCATTCTGAAATCTTGAGTTAGTTGCCTGGGCACATCTAGTGAAGCCCAGCAAGAATGCTCAGAATCTCAGTAGCTTACTCTGTGCTGCCTAATGTTGTTAGGCAGAAAGGATGACTTCTTCCGAACGCTGAAGAGGATGATGATGAAGACGAGGGTGCACATGAGGAAAGGAAGGTGGAGCAACAGATTCATCAGCATGCAGAAAGGAGGCAATAGCTTATTGCTGATTGCATTCAAACAAATAAGTTATGAAGTTAAATAAAAATCCTTCCCTCATGGCTCTTCCCCTATACCCCTAAATGCCTCCTTAAGAACTGCATTCCTAAAGGCGTCTCTACCAGGTGTCAGCCTTGGCTCAGTGGTAGCACTCTCGCCTCTGAGTTAGAAGGTCATGGGTTGAAGTCCCATTCCAGAGACTTGAGCAATATAATCTAGACTGACACTTCAGTGTAGTACTAAGCGAATGTGCACAGGCGGAGGCGCCGTCTTTCAGATGAGTCATTAAACTGAGGCCCCATCTACCCTCTCAGGTGGCTGTGAAAGACCCCATGGCATTATTTTGAAGAACAGCAACGGAGTTCTCCCTGGTATCCTGGCCAATATTTATCTCTCAAGCAACATCGCTAAAAACAGATTATGTGGTCATTTATCACATCGTTGTTTGTGGGACCTTTCTGTCTGCAAATTGGCTGTCGCATTTCCTACATTACAACAGTGATTACACTTCCAAAGTCCTTCATTGGCTGTAAAGTGCTTTGGGCCATCCTGAGCTTGTGAAAGGTGCTATATAAATGCAAATTAATTTTCTTTACCTTGCCTCAATGATAAAAATCTCACATTTCATCAACACAGTCTACTAAGGCACATACATCCAGAAAATTGAACTATGTGAAGTTTAAGAGGTTACTCAATTTTTACTTTCCAGTACAATATTTTCTAAATGATTGCAATCATTTCAAGCACTAACTACAGCTATTTCTTACCAGTGTGCCTACCCATTGTGCCAGATAACTTACTTACTCTGGTTCCAATTAAGTCTTGGAAGCCTGTGAGAGTATTGTGTTAAGGTTGACCCTGAAGGCATCTATTGAAGAAGTGGTAGCAGCCACACTGGAAATAAATAATGTCCGCGGTACCTCATCCTGGTGCCTTGTTGTTGCAGATATCCCTTGGATTGCCATAGTCTCCAGTGTGTTCTGCGTGGCTTGACAAATTTCCTGCAATGTACTACAGATGCTCACACTTATCGATACCTGAGCTCCTCAGCTGAGGACAGGCATTACTCTAACCTCTGAGGAGGAGCTAATTGCTTCATCCTGTGAGAACCCTTCTGACTCACTAACCTACTGCATCCTAAGGTTTCTTTGGGGTGCTGGTGGAGTATGTAATATGCAATGATGGGGTTGGTGGAGATGGGCCAGGAGTTGTTCAGCTTGAATTGGCCAGCTGCTCCTCGGACTGCTCGTCTTCTTCTTCCAAACCACCTTCCAGGATATTAAAAAATGCAAAAGTTTCTTTAGCTGTATAAACATGTCTCTTTGAAGAAATTAAATGAAATAGATTAAAGTAATGGACAAAGATATTCCCACAGAGAAATTTAAAGGCCATTGACATTCCGCTTCATGTTTTTGTTAGTGGTGCAATCCTTCAGCGATAACAAACTGAATTTTCCTCCAATTGGTCGAATCAATCTCCGTTAAAATATTTTGATATTTCATCTGAAACTGAGACTAACTGGCCTAGAAATTCAGTAGCGCCCCGTTTGGGGCTCCAGCCTTGCCAGGGCGCTAAAAGTAGCGCCCCGGAAGCAGTCGCGGCCACCCGCCAGAAATTCAGTTTGCGCGCCCCAGAGGGAAGCGCACGCTACTGGAGGCGCCCCGCATCCCCCTTGGGGTGATGCAGCTGAATATCGCTGCGCAACGTGCCGCAGCGCCACACGCTGCAGCACGGCGCACTGCAGTACTGCAGGCCTTCCTCCCCTTCTTAAAGGGGAGGGGCCTTGTGCAGCGCGATCAAGGATCACGAGTGCCGGCAAAAGAGCCCGGCACCGAGGAGAAGTGCTGGGCTCTTGGAACGCAGTCGGCACTCCATGGGGGGGGGGGGGCGCTCAGGAGGCCGGGGACGGCAGCGCGGAGAGGTGCTGGCAGGCAACTCTCTAATTAGCGCCTCTACCGCCGCAGGTAGACCCCCTGAACCGGTCGCAAGTAGCGCCCGGCGTTAAAGCAGGGGGCGCATCTAAATATCGCGATCGGGGCGTTAGCGGGATGCTACGCACACCGATGACATCATCGGTAGCGGCGCAGCGCTAACGGCTAGCGTCGCCATTAGCGCCCCGCTGAATTTAGCGGGAGGCGTGGCCAGTGGCTTCCGACCCACTTAGCGCTCTCTTAAGGCGCTAACGGGTGGCGCAGCCCACTGAATTTCTAGGCCACTGTGCTATCCTTGTTCTACCTTTACCAACGTGTTCGTGGTAATGCACCTCCCACTGCTCTGTCGCCCATAACCCATCCTGTGAGCCTTCAAATGGGTTGCAAAGCCGCCTCCTCATATGCACTCAAACTGGGTGTTTCTTCTCCAGTTGCATTTCTTTGGTACTGGTTGTGTGCTTCATCCAGATGTCGGCATCAATCCTGTGGTTATAATATTTGCAGGCGCTGGCTCCCTTTAAACAATCCCCTTCATGATCAGAACAGCTCTCTTTTAGCAAGCAATGCAAGTTTACACAGTTTTCTGCACTGTGTGGCAGTCGTAGGGAGTTGAAGGTTGCACTGACTGCCTCTGCAACCTCCCTTCAAAATACTTGTACCACACTATTATGGGACTTCATGTTCTCAGTCCCAAGGAGTCCATCCTTTCGAGCCCTCACTTCGGTGAGTAAAAGACGCCCAGATACATCAGAAAACCGGATGGATCTTGTTGCTGCTGAACCCCCTGAGCCTGCTCCTCCTTCAGTCTTTCAGGACTTGTGGTCCAGTTCCAGAATTCACAAAAAGCAGAAGAGGCATTTTAACCAGTTGTAGCATCTTATCTCTGTAAACCCACCCGATAGAAGTAAGGGGAGTCGCTCCTGGAAAAGCAAGAGGTTATCGGGGTGGCCCAGCCCCACCGCCAACCCACCAATCTAGCCTATTTGCTCCTAAATTTTAACTCCTTTTAGAAAACAAACAGAAACAATCATGCTTGCAGGTAAGGAAAGTTTTTTGTGCACTTCCTAACAAAACCATGACGAGGCATTACAATGGTCATTAAATTACGCTGAGGGAATATTAGCATATGTATGAATACCATTGTCTGCTATTTTAATCCATTTCAATTAATTTTAATGGATGAAAAGTTGTGGGGGAAAGAGCAGAGTCTGAAGATAAAAATTTACCTCAAAGCTTATAACAGAAAGTAGAAAAAAATACAAAATTAACAAGAATTCTTTACTGGCAATGTGCACAGACCTGTCTACTTCCAATTCCCAATACCCCCACCTTGCAACAACATAACTCCTGATTTACTACAAGCAGTACCACAGGAGATTAATCTTGAAGACTTCTAGCTCAGCCAGTTCTGCTTCAAGATGTGGTAGCACTAGGCTGTCAACACACCATGCATATAACAAAAAGTGATCTCATTAAGCTGGTGCTACTTGTCCAGGCCATGCATCTCTCTCATATTGTGGGTTTGTGTGAAAAGACCGGTGTCTTCCTTTAACCACTAATTATGCTTTTCTCAAACTGAGCTACCTATTGCAGTTCCTCCCATTTGGCACCCAAATCATGTCAACTGGTTTCTGGAGGTTATATTGGGCAGTTGTGTTTTAAAATATGCAGACTACTACCAAGCCAACGTCTATTGGAAAAGTCAACAAGTATCACAAAAGCAGACTAGTGCATGTAGGCAATGCCATTAAACTGTTACAGCAAAAGATCAGAAGTAGAATTTCATACGTACAAGCAGTTTTGACCAAATGTTATTGAAGTATGGTGATCATTCTTGTTGAATAATCAAAGAAAAGATATTTTGTGAATTACCCATCCCTTACTATATTCTCCAATAAAGTGAATGTTTCTATAGTACATACTGCAGGTACAAAGAATACTCAGAGGAAAGCATCATTATTTGATAAGGTCACATGGATGTAAATACTCTGCAAGTGTATGTGTTCACACAAATGTTAGATAAGCACTTCGAAATGCAAAAGATACATTTTAGACTAAACCTCCTTAAACAGAATGCATTGCAAGCATTTCAAAGCTCAATTTCTGAATTTATTGTTACCTTTTTTCAAATGCTACATCTTTCTGCTTTTGCAGACAAGGTGTGGAAACTATGAGGCATGTCACTTTGGCAATGACAAAGCTGTGTTCTTCTGCACTATAGGTATCATTCTTCACATATATCCCTTAGGCGACTTTACCGCATTCCAATGTCTCAGGGAGCCAAATGAATGGAAGCTATTTTCATTTCTTTCATTGCTTTAAACAGCAAAGACAAAGTACTGGTAATTACACATCAGACTTTTTCTGGGCTGCTGAGTAATTGCTAGTATCAAGTTTGTTCCAAGTTCTTAAAGCCAGCTGCTAGCACATTTTAAGAGATAATATTCACTTACAGAACCCAATGCCTGTTCCATAGCATAATGCTTACATACCCAAAATCTCTGTTCAGAGATGTGCAAAAACATCACTTCACATGCATGTTTGCCATTAAAGCATATTTATAATAATTAACCCATTAAAGACTATAATAACAATTCTACTAGGTTAACAAGCTACATTTTGAAGGACTTTTTCAGTTGTGTATGGCTCTCCATTTTATATCTTTCTCACATTAGAAATACAAATCAGATGTAGTTTAATACCATTAACACAATCGCGTTCTTATAAGAACAAATAGTTTTGATTAGTCATTGCAGGTACCGGCACTTATTTGTGTATTTTAACTCTTGGTCTAGGGGGAGAAAAGGCACTAGATAAAGTAAATAGTCTTTGTGTCAAAGGATTGGTTTCAAATAAAGTTGGAAAAATATGGAAGCTACCAAAAGTTGCACGATTGTCCTGTATGTACAACAGGATAAGGACGCAAATAACTTGTACTATGTTTTGAGACAAAGCATAATGAGGCCATTAGACAAAATGCCCCAGGGTTTGACATGTTTTACATTTCAGCTTTTACCAAAACAGCTTGTACTTATGTAATGTACATTGACCCTATAATATATCACACTTTTTGTACTTTCATGAAGTTTTGTGACTGGATAATGTGCTGTTTTACAGGTCATTGGGTAATTCAGTTGTCTTGGGGAATTGTGAAAGAAGTGTGATAATATGTTTCAAGCAGCCTGCATTTTTAATAAAATGTTGGTAGTTTACCAAAGGGTTTAATCATTTCGGTAATTGCAGCCATCTGTAAGGAGCACTTTGATTACTTAATAATTCAAATCGCAGAAGCATCAAATCAGGGAACATGAGGAACAACTCGATTGTACATAGCCTAAGGAAGTCTAGCTGAAGGTTCTGAAACTTGATTGCAACTGAATAATTAATCATTGTTATTAACCGCTAAACTACACCAACTGGGAGATTTCTGGAGTCCAACCTGGAGAACTATGCAGCCGAAAGAGGTCACTCTTTAATGCTCCTCCAGTGGCTACCTTTGAATTGCAGGTAACCATCAATAGCTAAGTATGTCCATAGATTGATTCAATGAGGTGTACGGAAAGGGCCATCCTCAAAGAATAGCTTTCATAGAAAAGGGAACTAAGACTAATCTTTGCTACTATATGACCATTATTTTGTCCATTCCTTGTATTCTGGATTATATTGATTTGAAGCTAGCTTTTACTGTGTACATGCTTTACTTTTCATCATGAAGAAGAAATCTTTTGCCAGAATAATTGCTTAACCAGTGGGCCTAGCGCAGGTCCGCAGTGAGACCTGGCCCAAGGAACTCTTTTTTGTCTTTTACCATGTGACAATTTCTTTTTTTTCTCTCCCAATAACTCTGCATGGATGCAGTTTTCTGGTGCATATAACTCCTGTCATGATCTCTGCCAATGGCTTTCCCCATGCTCCAAATCAACCCTGTAACCAAATTTGAAAACAAAACTGGCCTGAAAGGAGCCATTTTAAGTAAATCCAAATGTTGCATAATTCAAGTTGTTCTAATCCTGAGCTGGAAAAAAATACAACTCCCATTAACAATTTGCTGACATGGATGGAGCTTGTAGCAAGAAAGGGATTGAAATTGCACTGTGTGATATTAGTAACAAATGTGTAAATTTGCCCATGTTAAATTCCTGTTTCTGTTATTTAACAAAGGCATTAACCCATATGAAATCTCTTTAATTTTAGAAAATCCAACCTCTTATGTTGACTACAAATACTATCAGGCAGGAATCAGGGGTGCGAGGGCTGAAGCAGGGTCTGAACCATCTGGCAATGCCCCCACCCCAGGAAATCTTAACTCCTAGGCCTCATTTATATGCCCCAACTCCAGCCCCTATCCAAAGCCGGCGGGAATGACATCACTGCCAGCAGACGGGAGTCAAATTTGGTGGAGGGGTGTCAGGCCACCGCCTTGAACATGTGGAAACAGTCCCCGGCAAGGTAAGAATGGATTGGGGACGGGGGGGAGGGGAGGGGAGGGGGGGGCTCAGCAAGTCCGCGATCGGTGAAGGGTGCAGGCTGAGGCAGGGGAGGCTCAAAAGTATCTCTATGAGGCCAACAGTGGTATACCTGATTTTTCCTCGCCCACAAGGAAGCTTTAAAAACTTAGAAGAGGACTTACCTGGGCCTGGATCCTTGATGCCAACAGCTAGCCGCGCCCATAGTTAAAATGGAATGCACGCCCCAATGACATCATCGGAATGTGACACTGCTGTTTAAATTAGGCCCCCACTCCTCTACGGCCGGGGAGTGCTGTTGGGGATCAGATCGGGTAGGAAGATTGCATGCCTCGGGAGTACTATTGGGGGGCTCGGGAGTGCTGTCGGTGGGGCTAGGAGGTTGGGCCTGGAGGAAAATCAGGTGGGGGCCTGTAGGTCGGGGTCGGGAGGGAGATCAGAGATCTTGGGATCAGGAGCGGTGGTGATTCTGGTAAGTACTTTTTTTTAAACTTATGTGATGTTTAGAGTTGGTTTTCCCTGAGGTAAGCAACACAGGCACTGGTTGCCTCAGGGCAAACCAAAGTTGCAGCAGGGACCAGAAGCAGGCATTAGGCTCCTTATTTGCATGTGCAAATGTTCTAATTCCTGCTTCAGACATGGGTAAAGGACATCTCTTGTTTGTCCTTTACCAAGATGGCGTCCTGCGCACTTCCTGTCAGAAGTGTGCGTGAGCATCTTGGACCCCATTTTTGATCCTTATTTGGCCATGTAGCACCTAAAAAATTGGGCGCTACACAGCCCAATTTAGCCTCCAGACAGTCTCTGTATTTCTGACAGTAGTTTTTGATTTTTAGATTCCATTGTCAGCTTAGGTGCTTACTCATGACCATTTCTTTCTTTGTCTCAAATTGCCTCAATGACTTCTTCCTTACATAATCACTGTTGCTGCTCTCTGTCCACTATCTGAGGTACATGGTGAATCTGTGTGATCTAAGCTGGGCTAAATTTGACAAATTTTCTGATTTCATCAGCAGTAGATATATTCAAATCACTTTGATTCCACACTCATTACTATTGCAAGTGATGGAATGAAGACCATTTAAATCGCTGCAATGGTGAGTTTTGTAACATCCCTGTTCTGCTTAGGAGTATTGAAGAGGGACTGAATTCTGAAAGTACAGTTGTTCAAAAGCTCTTGGTTTAAAGCTCTTGGAATATATTAAGAGAAATTAAGTGAGCCAGGGAGCACTTCACAAAGAGAGCTGTGAAAGAGCCTTAAAAGGATTACAATGAGCACCTTCTATCAACATAGATTTTTTTTATTAGTTTAGATCTAATCGTGGAATTTGTGTGTTTACTCGTAATAGTCAGGTACCTGAAATAAAAAGTCGAGCTGATTCTAAGCTCATAGTGGCTTTTGGTTGTTTTGGAGAATAATGTTGAGACAATTGAGACAAAGACCACAGTGAATGTAACTGAAATCCTAGCATGCTGAGCTTTCAGTATCAAAACTGACTGCTCGACACATTGAATGATAACGCAGACACAGCATACATTTCGATGCATAGCAGCTGGAAGGATCATGTTGGTTCATGGCATTAAGTCCATCAGTCATGAAAAAGTGATTTACTTTGTTCCCTTAATACCTCAGGAAGTTCCAGCACAGGCACAATGCGCCGATTGGCCTCCTTCTGTGCTGTATGTTTCTATGATCTGCCCCCTTTAATACTTCACAGTGGGTTTCCAAGTTAGGAATAGGGCTTCTTAGGAATTTGGAAAATAACAATATTTTGTGCAAGGCCTAATTCTTGATTTATTTATTGTTTGGGAAGAAGGGTAGAGCAAGGTAAAAATTGATACGGTTTAATAATTGTGTGAGTATAGTAAATGTAAGACTATTAAATACCAGTTGTTACATTTTTTTGTTTTCTCTGGTTTTCTACATTTCTTATTCTTATTCTGAAAATGCGTAAATGTTCAATGGGGATTGATATTCTGGAGCTAAACCTAAAGGCCTCAAAAATCTGTGCGACGTGAGCCTGGCAGTAATGCTCAGACCATGAGTGCTGGCGCCTTCCGATGCTTATCACTGCTAATTGCTAATTGCCAATTACAGGAAACTTTCTGGTATCCGGCACTGACAGGACCGAGTTGGTGCCATCCCATCAAAACTGCCGTATCAACCAGCGCCAATGTTAAAACATACAGAGCTTTTCAGCTCCGTGTGAATCAACAAACCCTGTTGCTTAGCAACAGCTTCAAAACAGTCGGCTGCAGCTGCAAGCGTCTCTAGCTGAAGCTGTTGCTTAGCTACAGACCTTGCAGAGCCTGACTGGGGAAAAAAAAAAGCAACGAGAAGTAAAAAAACTTATAGGAAACGTCTCCTGAATTTTGCTGGTAGATAGAGCTTTCCGGACACTCCGGTTAAACGAAAAAGTTTCCTGTAGATGACTGTTTTACTGGGGGAGCAGTAGAAATGGTAAACCATCTGAGATCTGAGGGTGAAACTGAGATAGATGTGGGTTAGATCAGCAGAGAAATCAATGCGATATAAAGTCACTTGGGTGATTGCGTAAAACGGGCAATACCGAATCGAGCAAAACAGGAGTGCAAAACAGGCTGCCAATTCGCTATTACCCATTCTGAGTGACTACCCAAGACAAATTTATACCCCGATGTTTCTACAGAGGAGAAGGTTAGAGTTTGAAAGCGCACTTGTGAGGGAATAGTGGAATATTGTAAGTAGAGCGACACAGCTCAGCATGAATATTTGACATGGCTCAATTTGGATATTATTACAACACATGGCCCAGGATTTGCGGCTGTAATGATGGCAAAGCTGTCAGCGCTCGCTGTCATTACTGTGTAAAACTGACAGAAACTACTGATATCCGTACATGCACAGTTAAACGCTGAAATCTGGAAGTTGCTGTCCTGATACCCTGCTCCTCCACAGTGTTGTGTATGTACCTTTAAGAGAAGAACTGATTCTATACTGCAGTACCGGCAGTGACCAAACCTGTATAAAAAGCCATAGCAGGCTTCTGTATTTCAGTCTTAAGTTACCCTCTGTTCAGCTGCAAGCACGAGCAGAGGGAGCAGCCAGACTTTGGAGAGTGGATTAAAGTGGTGGTCCCCTGACCAGGAAGAGGAGGAGAACGTTGGACCACCACCACCACCAACTCCACCATCATTACATCAACTGAGGTGCCTGGAGAGAGAGGACAGAGGAGGAGAAGGAGAAAGGAGGCCTACATCAACATCAACCAGGGGAGAGGCCTTTTCTATCACTGCCTCCCCAACTTGGCCTCCACTTCAGGAGAGAGGGGAGAGAAACCAACTGCTTGAAAGGAGGGAAGAAAACTTCATCCGGAACATCTACAGGTGGGTGTTATTTGGGGCACTCTCCCAAGACTTTGTATTTTAGGTGGGGGGAGAAAAGAAGAAGCAAGGCCGGATCATCAAGGGGTGTAGTGTGTGTGTGCTCTTGTTAAAAGCTAGGCCACACACACCACTAATTAGCATCCCTTCTATTGCCTGCCCTGGGAGAGCTTGGAGCTGCCCAAGGTGAAGTCCTTAATTTAATTTAATTACATCGTTAAGACCTGTTGCAGGACTAAGCCTGGGCTTCTCCAGCTTTTCCAGGTGAAGACGTCTTCTCCCCCTGCCAGAAGACCACCATCACCAAAGACTTTTTCCATCGGAGAGTGCAACCCTGCCTACACCCACCCACCATCCTGAGTGGCAACACTGCCCTTTGCGGCCTCCCTCCTTCCCACCCCCCCACCTCTCTCTCTCTCTTTGTCTCTCTCTGCCTGTCTTTCTAAGGCACCTTAGTTTCATCTATTTTATTAATTGCCAATTGAGCAGAGGGGAGAGGGCTCCTTTCCCAATTTAAATCAATAAGGAGAGAGGTGTGTCCTCATTTTAATCAGCTCCCTCTGCTCAATAGAGGACAAAAAAAATATATATACACCGAGGCCATTAACACCTTCAGGCCTGTGACTTGGGGTGAGTGTAGCCCTTAAAAAAAGCACCCCAGAATGGCGACTGTGTCTTCGCCGGTGGCGGGGCCAGCCGGGACCTATGCGAGAGTGGTAGCCACAGCCACAGCTGCTCCCGCTGTTCCTGCTGCCCCGTCACCTTTTCGATTAATAACAAAAAAGCTTGGGGTGAAGAGCTACACTCACCCCACTATGACCATCGAGGCCTGCGTCAAGGCCATGGCTGGGGTTGTCGGCCCCTCAGCCATCGTCGCGGCCTCGAAAATGTATGGGAAGGCTGTGTTCTTCCTGGGGTCGGAGCGGGCGGTGTCCCTGGCTGTCGCCAAGGGGCTCACCGTGGGCGGGACCTTCCTGCCGGTGGATCCTCTCGAGGCCACCGCGCAGAGGATCATTATTTCCAACGTCCCGCCCTATGTTCCTGGTGAGCTCCTCCTTCCCCATTTGCGACAACTTGGGGAGGTGAGGTCGGGGATCACGCCCATCCCGCTCGGCTTCCGGGAGGCCAGCCTTCGCCACGTCTTCTCCTTCCGGCGCCAGCTGTTTATCCAGCTGGCGCAGGAGGAGGACACTGAAGGGGCGTTCGTCGTCCTCCACGAGGGGACCGCCTACCGCGCCTTTTGGACGTCGGACGGTGTGAGGTGCCATGCCTGCAGGGAGGTGGGGCACATCAGGAGGAACTGCCCTGCCTCCAAGGCCGCCGGATCATCTCGTGCGGCCGAGGCTGGCGCCGCCGCCGCCACCCTTCCCCCCGGATCTGCCCGCGCGTCAAGTACGTCTGATGCGCGGTTGACGTCGGGGGCCGATGCCACCAAGGCCTCCGGCGGGGGGGAGGGAGCGTGTCCGGCCGGAAAGAAGGCGCGGGGAAAAAAGAAGCACCTTAGGGCAGGTCCCCCCGTGGATGGTGAGCCCTTGCCCCTTGAGCCCCTTACACCCGCGCTCCTCGCGGAGTTGATCAGGGCAGATGTGAGCGGGAGGGGCCCCGTGCCCGAGCCTGTGGCCGCAACCGCCGCAGCGGTAATGCCAATACCTGCGGCCGGGCTCGGGCCCGAGGAACCCGACAAACCTGCTCCGCCGGAGGGAGTCGAGGAGGAGGCCTTTGCAGACATGGAGGTCTCCCTCGCTCCCTCCGTGCTAAAAAGAAGGCGCGACCCCCTGGATGAGGAGGAGGACCGGGAGGAGGAAGGTCCCTCCGAGCAGGGGGAGTCGTCGCCCGCCACGGGTACTGCGCCCCCCCGCCCCCCCAGCGCTGTCGTCATCACCAGCGATCGGCAGGGGTCGCCTGTCCCTCGGGAGGCTGAGGCAGATGTGTCTGTCCAGCACGTGCCTCCCGGGGATGGGGATGAGACCCTGCCCGTGGGGGGGGTTGCGGAACAACCCGCGGCAGTAATTGAAGTTGATCTTTTATCGGTGTCGTTACCCCTCGCCGGGTCGGGCAGCCTGGGGGCTGGGTCGGGCGAGCTCGAGGATAATGAGCTCGCCCAATGCGACCCGGACGTCTCCCAGGGGATGCTCGTCCTGGTAGAGCTTTTAATTCAAAACCCCCCGTCCGCTGGGTCGGAGGTTGGTGGCGGGGAGGAGGATGGCCCCCTGGCTGCGTCTCTGGTGCCGGACGTACTGGAGGAGCTGGAAATTGTTCTCTCCCCGGTTTCTCCGGTCGTTCCGGCGTCTGAGGCGAAGGGGAGCTCTGAACCGCCGCCGTCTTCTGGCCCGGCACCCCTAGAGGAGCCCAGGGAGAAATCCTCTGCCGCCGATCCTGGGGGTGGGATCCGGGCGGAGGCGGGGCTGGCTGGCGCGGCCGAGTCGTTCGCTTCGCACTGCGCGGCGGACGGATCGGCCGCTGGTGACGACCCCCTGGAGGAGGATGGGGACTCGGTGATGGGCACGGAGGACGATTCGGACTCCAGCGCCGACGTGGCGATGGATGACCTCGTGCCCCTTGCCGAGTCTCCCCTCATTTCCGTAAGGGAACTCCGGGATTTTATGGCCACGTGCCTGGGTCAGCGCAATAAGGTCCGGCTGGCCCTCGACAGGTGGTCGGAGCTGGCGCTGCTCATCGATTCCGTCCGCGCTGCCGTTAAGATCTTGGGCGCGGACGAGGGTGTGAACCCGCTCGAGCTGCGTCGGCTCACAACGTTTCTCACTGGGCTGCTGAGGAAGTGGCGGCGGACCAGCGGCTGCGCTTCCTCGCCCCGTTAGGTGTAGGTAGAGGTTGCACTATGCTTCTGACATGAAGATAACCATAGCCAGCCTCAACATCAACGGCAGCAGGGAGGCGCGCCGCAGATTCAATAACTTCTCGGTCCTTCGGGACGGGAAGTATGCGGTGTGCTTCCTGCAAGAAACCCACACCGTTCCGGGAGACGAAGCCACGTGGCTCCTGGAGTGGCAAGGAGGGGTCAGCATGAGTCACCTCTCCAACAATTCCAGCGGGGTGGCTATCTTGCTGGCCCCGCATTTTCAGCCGGAGATCTTGGGGGTCAAGGAGCACGTGCCGGGCCGCTTGCTCCATGTCACTGTTCGCCTGGGGGGCGTGCCGCTCCATCTAGTGAACGTGTACGCCCCTCAGACCAGTGCGCAGCAAGTGCGCTTCTTCGAAGAAGTGTCCGCTCTGTTGGGCTCCATCGACGTGGGCGAGTGCGTCATCCTCGGGGGGGATTTTAACTGCACCCTCGAGGCGAGGGACCGTTCGGGTCCCCCGCGAAGCCCGGCGGCGATGGAGAAGTTGAGGGACCTGGTTGGGTCCTTCGACTTGGTGGACGTCTGGCGAAATCTCCACCCCGACTCCAGCGCCTTCACTAGCGTGAGGTCTGGGGGAGGAAGGTCCAGAATCGACCGCCTCTACATTTCCCGGGCGTTCGTCTCCTGCGTTCCGGCAGCTTCCATGCGGCCGGTGCCGTGCACGGACCACCACCTGGTGTGGGCGGAGCTCGCTCCGCTGCACGCGCGGGGGGGGGTCCGTGTACTGGCATTTTAACAACCTGCTGCTGGAGGACGCACGGTTCCGGGATTCGTTTCGTCGATTCTGGGCCGACTGGAGAAGGAAGCAGGGGGGCTTCCCCTCCTTGAGGCTATGGTGGGATGTGGGCAAGGCTCACATCCATCTCTTCTGTCAGGAGTACGCGAAGGGGTCGACCAAGAGGCGGGAGGCCCGGGTCGGGCGGTTGGAGAAGGAGGTGCTCGACCTGGAGTCCCGTCTCGGTCAGGTCGTCGAGGACCCGGCCCTGCGGAAGGTGTACGAAGAGAAGAAGGGCGCGCTGAAGGACCTGCAGCTCGTCGGGTCCCGAGGCGCGTACGTGAGGTCGCGGATCCAGCTCCTGCGGGACCTGGACCGCGGCTCCCCCTTCTTCTACTCGCTGGAAAAAAGACGGGGGGTCCGTAAGCAGCTCTTGGGGCTGCTGGCCGACGACGGATCTCTGGTCTCGGATCCGGAGGGAATCAGCGCGGAGACCCGCGCCTATTACGGGGCTCTGTTCTCTCCGGATCCGTCCAGCGAGGATGCGCGCAGAGTTTTGTGGGAGGACCTGACTAAGGTTGGCCCGGAGGGCGCCGAAAAATTGGACGCTCCGCTAAGTCTGGCGGAGCTAACCGGCGCCCTCCGCCAGCTCTCTAGGGGAAAGTCCCCGGGGCTGGACGGGCTGACCGTGGAGTTCCACAGGGCGTTCTGGGACGTCTTGGGGGGCGACTACGCGCGGGTCCTGGGGGAAAGTTTGGCGACCGGGGAGATGCCCCTCTCTTGGCGCAGGGCGGTCATTGTCCTGCTGCCTAAGAAGGGCGATCTCCGCCTCCTTAAGAACTGGCGCCCGGTCTCCCTCCTCAGCACGGACTATAAAATCTTTGCCAGGGCCATGTCTGCTCGCCTTGGCACCGTGCTGGCCCACATGATCCACCCCGACCAGTCCTACACGGTCCCGGGCCGGACCATCCACGATAACATCCATCTGGTCCGGGACCTGGTCCACCACTCCCAGAGGGCTGGTCTGTCGGTCGCCTTCCTTTCCCTGGATCAGGAGAAGGCGTTCGACAGGGTGGATCACGAGTATCTCTTCGGGACTCTGCGCGCATTCGGGTTCGGGACGCATTTCGTCGCCCGGATCCGACTTCTGTACGCCGCCGCGGAGTGTCTGATTAAAGTTAACGGGTCCTTGACGGCGCCCCTTCGCTTCGGGAGGGGGGTGCGTCAGGGATGCCCCATGTCCGGTCAGTTATATGCCATTTGCGTGGAGCCTTTCCTGCGCCTCTTGCGGAAGAGGTTGACGGGACTGGCTCTGCAAGGGCCGGGCGTGGAGGTGGTCCTCTCGGCTTACGCCGATGACGTGCTCCTCACGGTCACGGATCCCGCTGACTTGCGGAGGATGCGAGAATGCCAGCAGATTTACTCGGACGCATCCTCCGCCAAGATCAACTGGGAGAAATGTTCCGGACTCCTGGTGGGTCAGTGGCGGGTGGACTCCCTGCCGGAGGAGTTCAGGCCTTTCGCCTGGAGCACCACGCACCTCCTCTATTTGGGAGTCTACCTTAGCCCTGCCGAGGACGCTTGGCCGGCGAACTGGCAAGAGCTGGAGGCCAAAGTCACCGCTCGCCTAGGACGCTGGACAGGACTGCTCCGAGTGTTGTCCTACAGGGGTCGAGCGCTGGTCATAAACCAGCTGGTGGCCGCCATGTTGTGGTACCGGTTGGTCACTTTGATCCCTCCCCCTGCGTTTGTCGCCAAGATTCAGAAGAAGCTCATCGACTTCTTCTGGGACAAAAGGAAGCACTGGGTCTCTGCCGCGGTTCTGTGTCTCCCGCTTAGGGAGGGCGGTCAGGCGCTGGTGTGCCTTCGCACCCAGGCTGCGACTTTCCGTCTTCAGACGCTGCAGAGATACCTGTACGTCGAGAATCCTCCGAGATGGTGTGCGCTGGCGACGTTTTTCTTCCGCCAGCTGCATGGCCTCAATTACGACACGCAGCTCCTGTTTGCGAAAGTGGGCAGCAGGCGTGCCGGCCTGCGGGAGCTGCCTGTCTTCTACCAGGAACTACTATGGGTTTGGAACTACGTCGCTTCCAGGCGGAGCTCTCCCCCGTCAGGAGCGGCGGCTCTCCTTCGGGAGCCGCTGCTCAGGAATCCGCACCTCCACGAACACGGGTTCGGGCGGCTGGCGGAGGGTAGGGCTGTGGCTGGCAAGGTGACCAGAGTCGGGGACCTGCTCGATGGCGGAGGAGCGGGCTGGATGGCGCCGGAGGAGCTGGCGCGGCGCCTATCCTGGGCCAACGTCCAGCTCGCGGTCGAAACCATCGAATTGGTAAAAGCGGCACTGGGCCCCGACTCCACTAGGTGTATCGAGGCGGCTCAAGCACGTGGGGTGATCCCGTCCGAGCTTACCCCCGTTCGGACGGAATTCCTCATCGGCGCCCGGCCCCGAAACTCCCCTCGGGAACCGGCGCCTCACAACTTGAGCCGTCTCGAGGAAATACCCTCCGTGCCTTTTCATTCCGCGCGGAGGGGTTTCCTGTACGGGCTGCTCCTGCACACTCTCCACTTTGCCATCTTCGTCTACCGTCCGGACACGCCTTGGCGTGGCGTTTTGCCGACCGGCGGTAGCGGAGGTCCCCAATGGAGGGCTCTCTATGCGGGAGTCCTCCCTTGTTCCATCGGGGACTTGGCCTGGAGGGTGTTGCACGGAGCGGTCCCATGCAATAAGGTTTTAAGTAGGTTCACGGACTCCCAGGCCGCCTGCATTTTTTGCGGCCTGGAGGAGTCCGTGTTTCACGTTTATATGGATTGTGAGAGGTTGCAGCCCCTCTTTCACTACTTGAAGGGGCTGCTCCTCGATTTTTGGTTGCACTTCAGTCCCACGCTCTTGGTCTACGGTCACCCGGTGCGGAGGGGAGCGGACAGGTTGGAGGACCTCCTTGTGGGCCTGCTCCTGGGCCTGGCTAAAAGAGCCATCAATTGGTCCAGGCAGCGGGCGGTCGAGGGGGTCGTCCAGCCGGATTGCCTGCATCTCTTCCGCGGCCATGTTCGCGCCCGGGTGGCCCTGGAGATGGAGCACGCGGTGTCCGCCGGTGCGCTTGAGTATTTCCGCGACCGGTGGGCGCCGCGGGGACTGGAGTGCATCATCAACACGGAAAACCAAATTTTAATTTGATTTGCTAAGCTTTAGTTGAACTTTTGTTTATTTACAGTCGAATTGGTTTTTTTTTTGGGTCCAAATAAAAGAGTACCCTCTGTTCAGCTGCAAGCACGAGCAGAGGGAGCAGCCAGACTTTGGAGAGTGGATTAAAGTGGTGGTCCCCTGACCAGGAAGAGGAGGAGAACGTTGGACCACCACCACCAACTCCACCATCATTACATCAACTGAGGTGCCTGGAGAGAGAGGACAGAGGAGGAGAAGGAGAAAGGAGGCCTACATCAACATCAACCAGGGGAGAGGCCTTTCTATCACTGCCTCCCCAAATTGGCCTCCACTTCAGGAGAGGGAGAGAGGGGAGAGAAACCAACTGCTTGAAAGGAGGGAAGAAAACTTCATCCGGAACATCTACAGGTGGGTGTTATTTGGGGCACTCTCCCAAGACTTTGTATTTTAGGTGGGGGGAGAAAAGAAGAAGCAAGGCCGGATCATCAAGGGGTGTAGTGTGTGTGTGTGCTCTTGTTAAAAGCTAGGCCACACACACCACTAATTAGCATCCCTTCTATTGCCTGCCCTGGGAGAGCTTGGAGCTGCCCAAGGTGAAGTCCTTAATTTAATTTAATTACATCGTTAAGACCTGTTGCAGGACTAAGCCTGGGCTTCTCCAGCTTTTCCAGGTGAAGACGTCTTCTCCCCCTGCCAGAAGACCACCATCACCAAAGACTTTTTCCATCGGAGAGTGCAACCCTGCCAACACCCACCCACCATCCTGAGTGGCAACACTGCCCTTTGCGGCCTCCCTCCTTCCCACCCCCCCCACCTCTCTCTCTCTCTCTTTGTCTCTCTCTGCCTGTCTTTCTAAGGCACCTTAGTTTCATCTATTTTATTAATTGCCAATTGAAGCAGAGGGGCGAGGGCTCCTCTCCCAATTTAAATCAATAAGGAGAGAGGTGTGTCCTCATTTTAATCAGCTCCCTCTGCTCAATAGAGGACAAAAAAATATATATATACACCGAGGCCATTAACACCTTCAGGCCTGTGACTTGGGGTGAGTGTAGCCCTTAAAAAAAGCACCCCAGAATGGCGACTGCATCTTCGCCGGTGGCGGGGCCAGCCGGGACCTATGCGAGAGTGGTAGCCACAGCCACAGCTGCTCCCGCTGTTCCTGCTGCCCCGTCACCTTTTCGATTAATAACAAAAAAGCTTGGGGTGAAGAGCTACACTCACCCCACTATGACCATCGAGGCCTGCGTCAAGGCCATGGCTGGGGTTGTCGGCCCCTCAGCCATCGTCGCGGCCTCGAAAATGTATGGGAAGGCTGTGTTCTTCCTGGGGTCGGAGCGGGCGGTGTCCCTGGCTGTCGCCAAGGGGCTCACCGTGGGCGGGACTTTCCTGCCGGTGGATCCTCTCGAGGCCACCGCGCAGAGGATCATTATTTCCAACGTCCCGCCCTATGTTCCTGGTGAGCTCCTCCTTCCCCATTTGCGACAACTTGGGGAGGTGAGGTCGGGGATCACGCCCATCCCGCTCGGCTTCCGGGAGGCCAGCCTTCGCCACGTCTTCTCCTTCCGGCGCCAGCTGTTTATCCAGCTGGCGCGGGAGGAGGACACTGAAGGGGCGTTCGTCGTCCTCCACGAGGGGACCGCCTACCGCGCCTTTTGGACGTCGGACGGTGTGAGGTGCCATGCCTGCAGGGAGGTGGGGCACATCAGGAGGAACTGCCCTGCCTCCAAGGCCACCGGATCATCTCGTGCGGCCGAGGCTGGCGCCGCTGCCGCCGCCCTTCCCCCCAGATCTGCCCGCGCGTCAAGTACGTCTGATGCGCGGTTGACGTCGGGGGCCGATGCCACCAAGGCCTCCGGCGGGGGGGAGGGAGCGTGTCCGGCCGGAAAGAAGGCGCGGGGAAAAAAGAAGCACCTTGGGGCAGGCCCCCCCGTGGATGGTGAGCCCTTGCCCCTTGAGCCCCTTACACCCGCGCTCCTCGCGGAGTTGATCAGGGCAGATGTGAGCGGGAGGGGCCCCGTGCCCGAGCCTGTGGCCGCAACCGCCGCAGCGGTAATGCCAATACCTGCGGCCGGGCTCGGGCCCGAGGAACCCGACAAACCTGCTCCGCCGGAGGGAGTCGAGGAGGAGGCCTTTGCAGACATGGAGGTCTCCCTCGCTCCCTCCGTGCTAAAAAGAAGGCGCGACCCCCTGGATGAGGAGGAGGACCGGGAGGAGGAAGGTCCCTCCGAGCAGGGGGAGTCGTCGCCCGCCGCGGGTACTGCGCCCCCCCGCCCCCCCAGCGCTGTCGTCATCACCAGCGATCGGCAGGGGTCGCCTGTCCCTCGGGAGGCTGAGGCAGATGTGTCTGTCCAGCACGTGCCTCCCGGGGATGGGGATGAGACCCTGCCCGTGGGGGGGGTTGCAGAACAACCCGCGGCAGTAATTGAAGTTGACCTTTTATCGGTGTCGTTACCACTCGCCGGGTCGGGCAGCCTGGGGGCTGGGTCGGGCGAGCTCGAGGACAATGAGCTCGCCCAATGCGACCCGGACGTCTCCCAGGGGATGCTCGTCCTGGTAGAGCTTTTAATTCAAAACCCCCCGTCCGCTGGGTCGGAGGTTGGTGGCGGGGAGGAGGATGGCCCCCTGGCTGCGTCTCTGGTGCCGGACGTACTGGAGGAGCTGGAAATTGTTCTCTCCCCGGTTTCTCCGGTCGTTCCGGCGTCTGAGGCGGAGGGGAGCTCTGAACCGCCGCCGTCTTCTGGCCCGGCACCCCTAGAGGAGCCCAGGGAGAAATCCTCTGCCGCCGATCCTGGGGGTGGGATCCGGGCGGAGGCGGGGCTGGCTGGCGCGGCCGAGTCGTTCGCTTCGCACTGCGCGGCGGACGGGTCGGCCGCTGGTGACGACCCCCTGGAGGAGGATGGGGACTCGGTGATGGGCACGGAGGACGATTCGGACTCCAGCGCCGATGTGGCGATGGATGACCTCGTGCCCCTTGCCGAGTCTCCCCTCATTTCCGTAAGGGAACTCCGGGATTTTATGGCCACGTGCCTGGGTCAGCGCAATAAGGTCCGGCTGGCCCTCGACAGGTGGTCGGAGCTGGCGCTGCTCATCGATTCCGTCCGCGCCGCCGTTAAGATCTTGGGCGCGGACGAGGGTGTGAACCCGCTCGAGCTGCGTCGGCTCACAACGTTTCTCACTGGGCTGCTGAGGAAGTGGCGGCGGACCAGCGGCTGCGCTTCCTCGCCCCGTTAGGTGTAGGTAGAGGTTGCACTATGCTTCTGACATGAAGATAACCATAGCCAGCCTCAACATCAACGGCAGCAGGGAGGCGCGCCGCAGATTCAATAACTTCTCGGTCCTTCGGGACGGGAAGTATGCGGTGTGCTTCCTGCAAGAAACCCACACCGTTCCGGGAGACGAAGCCACGTGGCTCCTGGAGTGGCAAGGAGGGGTCAGCATGAGTCACCTCTCCAACAATTCCAGCGGGGTGGCTATCTTGCTGGCCCCGCATTTTCAGCCGGAGATCTTGGGGGTCAAGGAGCACGTGCCGGGCCGCTTGCTCCATGTCACTGTTCGCCTGGGGGGCGTGCCGCTCCATCTAGTGAACGTGTACGCCCCTCAGACCAGTGCGCAGCAAGTGCGCTTCTTCGAAGAAGTGTCCGCTCTCTTGGGCTCCATCGACGTGGGCGAGTGCGTCATCCTCGGGGGGGATTTTAACTGCACCCTCGAGGCGAGGGACCGTTCGGGTCCCCCGCGAAGCCCGGCGGCGATGGAGAAGTTGAGGGACCTGGTTGGGTCCTTCGACTTGGTGGACGTCTGGCGAAATCTCCACCCCGACTCCAGCGCCTTCACTAGCGTGAGGTCTGGGGGAGGAAGGTCCAGAATCGACCGCCTCTACATTTCCCGGGCGTTCGTCTCCTGCGTTCCGGCAGCTTCCATGCGGCCGGTGCCGTGCACGGACCACCACCTGGTGTGGGCGGAGCTCGCTCCGCTGCGCGCGCGGGGGGGGTCCGTGTACTGGCATTTTAACAACCTGCTGCTGGAGGACGCACGGTTCCGGGATTCGTTTCGTCGATTCTGGGCCGACTGGAGAAGGAAGCAGGGGGGCTTCCCCTCCTTGAGGCTATGGTGGGATGTGGGCAAGGCTCACATCCGTCTCTTCTGTCAGGAGTACGCGAAGGGGTCGACCAAGAGGCGGGAGGCCCGGGTCGGGCGGTTGGAGAAGGAGGTGCTCGACCTGGAGTCCCGTCTCGGTCAGGTCGTCGAGGACCCGGCCCTGCGGAAGGTGTACGAAGAGAAGAAGGGCGCGCTGAAGGACCTGCAGCTCGTCGGGTCCCGAGGCGCGTACGTGAGGTCGCGGATCCAGCTCCTGCGGGACCTGGACCGCGGCTCCCCCTTCTTCTACTCGCTGGAAAAAAGACGGGGGGTCCGTAAGCAGCTCTTGGGGCTGCTGGCCGACGACGGATCTCTGGTCTCGGATCCGGAGGGAATCAGCGCGGAGACCCGCGCCTATTACGGGGCTCTGTTCTCTCCGGATCCGTCCAGCGAGGATGCGCGCAGAGTTTTGTGGGAGGACCTGACTAAGGTTGGCCCGGAGGGCGCCGAAAAATTGGACGCTCCGCTAAGTCTGGCGGAGCTGACCGGCGCCCTCCGCCAGCTCTCTAGGGGAAAGTCCCCGGGGCTGGACGGGCTGACCGTGGAGTTCCACAGGGCGTTCTGGGACGTCTTGGGGGGCGACTACGCGCGGGTCCTGGGGGAAAGTCTGGCGACCGGGGAGATGCCCCTCTCTTGGCGCAGGGCGGTCATTGTCCTGCTGCCTAAGAAGGGCGATCTCCGCCTCCTTAAGAACTGGCGCCCGGTCTCCCTCCTCAGCACGGACTATAAAATCTTTGCCAGGGCCATGTCTGCTCGCCTTGGCACCGTGCTGGCCCACATGATCCACCCCGACCAGTCCTACACGGTCCCGGGCCGGAGCATCCACGATAACATCCATCTGGTCCGGGACCTGGTCCACCACTCCCAGAGGGCTGGTCTGTCGGTCGCCTTCCTTTCCCTGGATCAGGAGAAGGCGTTCGACAGGGTGGATCACGAGTATCTCTTCGGGACTCTGCGCGCATTCGGGTTCGGGACGCATTTCGTCGCCCGGATCCGACTTCTGTACGCCGCCGCGGAGTGTCTGATTAAAGTTAACGGGTCCTTGACGGCGCCCCTTCGCTTCGGGAGGGGGGTGCGTCAGGGATGCCCCATGTCCGGTCAGTTATATGCCATTTGCGTGGAGCCTTTCCTGCGCCTCTTGCGGAAGAGGTTGACGGGACTGGCTCTGCAAGGGCCGGGCGTGGAGGTGGTCCTCTCGGCTTACGCCGATGACGTGCTCCTCACGGTCACGGATCCCGCTGACTTGCGGAGGATGCGGGAATGCCAGCAGATTTACTCGGACGCATCCTCCGCCAAGATCAACTGGGAGAAATGTTCCGGACTCCTGGTGGGTCAGTGGCGGGTGGACTCCCTGCCGGAGGAGTTCAGGCCTTTCGCCTGGAGCACCACGCACCTCCTCTATTTGGGAGTCTACCTTAGCCCTGCCGAGGACGCTTGGCCGGCGAACTGGCAAGAGCTGGAGGCCAAAGTCACCGCTCGCCTAGGATGCTGGACAGGACTGCTCCGAGTGTTGTCCTACAGGGGTCGAGCGCTGGTCATAAACCAGCTGGTGGCCGCCATGTTGTGGTACCGGTTGGTCACTTTAATCCCTCCCCCTGCTTTTGTCGCCAAGATTCAGAAGAAGCTCATCGACTTCTTCTGGGACAAAAGGAAGCACTGGGTCTCTGCCGCGGTTCTGTGTCTCCCGCTTAGGGAGGGCGGTCAGGCGCTGGTGTGCCTTCGCACCCAGGCTGCGACTTTCCGTCTTCAGACGCTGCAGAGATACCTGTACGTCGAGAATCCTCCGAGATGGTGTGCGCTGGCGACGTTTTTCTTCCGCCAGCTGCATGGCCTCAATTACGACACGCAGCTCCTGTTTGCGAAAGTGGGCAGCAGGCGTGCCGGCCTGCGGGAGCTGCCTGTCTTCTACCAGGAACTACTATGGGTTTGGAACTACGTCGCTTCCAGGCGGAGCTCTCCCCCGTCAGGAGCGGCGGCTCTCCTTCGGGAGCCGCTGCTCAGGAATCCGCACCTCCACGAACACGGGTTTGGGCGGCTGGCGGAGGGTAGGGCTGTGGCTGGCAAGGTGACTAGAGTCGGGGACCTGCTCGATGGCGGAGGAGCGGGCTGGATGGCGCCGGAGGAGCTGGCGCGGCGCCTGTCCTGGGCCAACGTCCAGCTCGCGGTCGAAACCATCGAATCGGTAAAAGCGGCACTGGGCCCCGACTCCACTAGGTGTATCGAGGCGGCTCAAGCACGTGGGGCGATCCCGTCCGAGCTTACCCCCGTTCGGACGGAATTCCTCATCGGCGCCCGGCCCCGAAACTCCCCTCGGGAACCGGCGCCTCACAACTTGAGCCGTCTCGAGGAAATACCCTCCGTGCCTTTTCATTCCGCGCGGAGGGGTTTCCTGTACGGGCTGCTCCTGCACACTCTCCACTTTGCCATCTTCGTCTACCGTCCGGACACGCCTTGGCGTGGCGTTTTGCCGACCGGCGGTAGCGGAGGTCCCCAATGGAGGGCTCTCTATGCGGGAGTCCTCCCTTGTTCCATCGGGGACTTGGCCTGGAGGGTGTTGCACGGAGCGGTCCCGTGCAATAAGGTTTTAAGTAGGTTCACGGACTCCCAGGCCGCCTGCATTTTTTGCGGCCTGGAGGAGTCCGTGTTTCACGTTTATATGGATTGTGAGAGGTTGCAGCCCCTCTTTCACTACTTGAAGGGGCTGCTCCTCGATTTTTGGTTGCACTTCAGTCCCACGCTCTTGATCTACGGTCACCCGGTGCGGAGGGGAGCGGACAGGTTGGAGGACCTCCTTGTGGGCCTGCTCCTGGGCCTGGCTAAAAGAGCCATCAATTGGTCCAGGCAGCGGGCGGTCGAGGGGGTCGTCCAGCCGGATTGCCTGCATCTCTTCCGCGGCCATGTTCGCGCCCGGGTGGCCCTGGAGATGGAGCACGCGGTGTCCGCCGGTGCGCTTGAGTATTTCCGCGACCGGTGGGCGCCGCGGGGACTGGAGTGCATCATCAACACGGAAAACCAAATTTTAATTTGATTTGTTAAGCTTTAGTTGAACTTTTGTTTATTTACAGTCGAATTGGTTTTTTTTGGGTCCAAATAAAAGAGTACCCTCTGTTCAGCTGCAAGCACGAGCAGAGGGAGCAGCCAGACTTTGGAGAGTGGATTAAAGTGGTGGTCCCCTGACCAGGAAGAGGAGGAGAACGTTGGACCACCACCACCAACTCCACCATCATTACATCAACTGAGGTGCCTGGAGAGAGAGGACAGAGGAGGAGAAGGAGAAAGGAGGCCTACATCAACATCAACCAGGGGAGAGGCCTTTCTATCACTGCCTCCCCAAATTGGCCTCCACTTCAGGAGAGGGAGAGAGGGGAGAGAAACCAACTGCTTGAAAGGAGGGAAGAAAACTTCATCCGGAACATCTACAGGTGGGTGTTATTTGGGGCACTCTCCCAAGACTTTGTATTTTAGGTGGGGGGAGAAAAGAAGAAGCAAGGCCGGATCATCAAGGGGTGTAGTGTGTGTGTGTGCTCTTGTTAAAAGCTAGGCCACACACACCACTAATTAGCATCCCTTCTATTGCCTGCCCTGGGAGAGCTTGGAGCTGCCCAAGGTGAAGTCCTTAATTTAATTTAATTACATCGTTAAGACCTGTTGCAGGACTAAGCCTGGGCTTCTCCAGCTTTTCCAGGTGAAGACGTCTTCTCCCCCTGCCAGAAGACCACCATCACCAAAGACTTTTTCCATCGGAGAGTGCAACCCTGCCAACACCCACCCACCATCCTGAGTGGCAACACTGCCCTTTGCGGCCTCCCTCCTTCCCACCCCCCCCACCTCTCTCTCTCTCTCTTTGTCTCTCTCTGCCTGTCTTTCTAAGGCACCTTAGTTTCATCTATTTTATTAATTGCCAATTGAAGCAGAGGGGCGAGGGCTCCTCTCCCAATTTAAATCAATAAGGAGAGAGGTGTGTCCTCATTTTAATCAGCTCCCTCTGCTCAATAGAGGACAAAAAAATATATATATACACCGAGGCCATTAACACCTTCAGGCCTGTGACTTGGGGTGAGTGTAGCCCTTAAAAAAAGCACCCCAGAATGGCGACTGCATCTTCGCCGGTGGCGGGGCCAGCCGGGACCTATGCGAGAGTGGTAGCCACAGCCACAGCTGCTCCCGCTGTTCCTGCTGCCCCGTCACCTTTTCGATTAATAACAAAAAAGCTTGGGGTGAAGAGCTACACTCACCCCACTATGACCATCGAGGCCTGCGTCAAGGCCATGGCTGGGGTTGTCGGCCCCTCAGCCATCGTCGCGGCCTCGAAAATGTATGGGAAGGCTGTGTTCTTCCTGGGGTCGGAGCGGGCGGTGTCCCTGGCTGTCGCCAAGGGGCTCACCGTGGGCGGGACTTTCCTGCCGGTGGATCCTCTCGAGGCCACCGCGCAGAGGATCATTATTTCCAACGTCCCGCCCTATGTTCCTGGTGAGCTCCTCCTTCCCCATTTGCGACAACTTGGGGAGGTGAGGTCGGGGATCACGCCCATCCCGCTCGGCTTCCGGGAGGCCAGCCTTCGCCACGTCTTCTCCTTCCGGCGCCAGCTGTTTATCCAGCTGGCGCGGGAGGAGGACACTGAAGGGGCGTTCGTCGTCCTCCACGAGGGGACCGCCTACCGCGCCTTTTGGACGTCGGACGGTGTGAGGTGCCATGCCTGCAGGGAGGTGGGGCACATCAGGAGGAACTGCCCTGCCTCCAAGGCCGCCGGACCGTCTCGTGCGGCCGAGGCTGGCGCCGCCGCCGCCGCCCTTCCCCCCGGATCTGCCCGCGCGTCAAGTACGTCTGATGCGCGGTTGACGTCGGGGGCCGATGCCACCAAGGCCTCCGGCGGGGGGGAGGGAGCGTGTCCGGCCGGAAAGAAGGCGCGGGGAAAAAAGAAGCACCTTAGGGCAGGTCCGCCCGTGGATGGTGAGCCCTTGCCCCTTGAGCCCCTTACACCCGCGCTCCTCGCGGAGTTGATCAGGGCAGATGTGAGCGGGAGGGGCCCCGTGCCCGAGCCTGTGGCCGCAACCGCCGCAGCGGTAATGCCAATACCTGCGGCCGGGCTCGGGCCCGAGGAACCCGACAAACCTGCTCCGCCGGAGGGAGTCGAGGAGGAGGCCTTTGCAGACATGGAGGTCTCCCTCGCTCCCTCCGTGCTAAAAAGAAGGCGCGACCCCCTGGATGAGGAGGAGGACCGGGAGGAGGAAGGTCCCTCCGAGCAGGGGGAGTCGTCGCCCGCCGCGGGTACTGCGCCCCCCCGCCCCCCCAGCGCTGTCGTCATCACCAGCGATCGGCAGGGGTCGCCTGTCCCTCGGGAGGCTGAGGCAGATGTGTCTGTCCAGCACGTGCCTCCCGGGGATGGGGATGAGACCCTGCCCGTGGGGGGGGTTGCGGAACAACCCGCGGCAGTAATTGAAGTTGACCTTTTATCGGTGTCGTTACCCCTCGCCGGGTCGGGCAGCCTGGGGGCTGGGTCGGGCGAGCTCGAGGATAATGAGCTCGCCCAATGCGACCCGGACGTCTCCCAGGGGATGCTCGTCCTGGTGGAGCTTTTAATTCAAAACCCCCCGTCCGCTGGGTCGGAGGTTGGTGGCGGGGAGGAGGATGGCCCCCTGGCTGCGTCTCTGGTGCCGGACGTACTGGAGGAGCTGGAAATTGTTCTCTCCCCGGTTTCTCCGGTCGTTCCGGCGTCTGAGGCGGAGGGGAGCTCTGAACCGCCGCCGTCTTCTGGCCCGGCACCCCTAGAGGAGCCCAGGGAGAAATCCTCTGCCGCCGATCCTGGGGGTGGGATCCGGGCGGAGGCGGGGCTGGCTGGCGCGGCCGAGTCGTTCGCTTCGCACTGCGCGGCGGACGGGTCGGCCGCTGGTAACGACCCCCTGGAGGAGGATGGGGACTCGGTGATGGGCACGGAGGATGATTCGGACTCCAGCGCCGACGTGGCGATGGATGACCTCGTGCCCCTTGCCGAGTCTCCCCTCATTTCCGTAAGGGAACTCCGGGATTTTATGGCCACGTGCCTGGGTCAGCGCAATAAGGTCCGGCTGGCCCTCGACAGGTGGTCGGAGCTGGCGCTGCTCATCGATTCCGTCCGCGCCGCCGTTAAGATCTTGGGCGCGGATGAGGGTGTGAACCCGCTCGAGCTGCGTCGGCTCACAACGTTTCTCACTGGGCTGCTGAGGAAGTGGCGGCTGACCAGCGGCTGCGCTTCCTCGCCCCGTTAGGTGTAGGTAGAGGTTGCACTATGCTTCTGACATGAAGATAACCATAGCCAGCCTCAACATCAACGGCAGCAGGGAGGCGCGCCGCAGATTCAATAACTTCTCGGTCCTTCGGGACGGGAAGTATGCGGTGTGCTTCCTGCAAGAAACCCACACCGTTCCGGGAGACGAAGCCACGTGGCTCCTGGAGTGGCAAGGAGGGGTCAGCATGAGTCACCTCTCCAACAATTCCAGCGGGGTGGCTATCTTGCTGGCCCCGCATTTTCAGCCGGAGATCTTGGGGGTCAAGGAGCACGTGCCGGGCCGCTTGCTCCATGTCACTGTTCGCCTGGGGGGCGTGCCGCTCCATCTAGTGAACGTGTACGCCCCTCAGACCAGTGCGCAGCAAGTGCGCTTCTTCGAAGAAGTGTCCGCTCTCTTGGGCTCCATCGACGTGGGCGAGTGCGTCATCCTCGGGGGGGATTTTAACTGCACCCTCGAGGCGAGGGACCGTTCGGGTCCCCCGCGAAGCCCGGCGGCGATGGAGAAGTTGAGGGACCTGGTTGGGTCCTTCGACTTGGTGGACGTCTGGCGAAATCTCCACCCCGACTCCAGCGCCTTCACTAGCGTGAGGTCTGGGGGAGGAAGGTCCAGAATCGACCGCCTCTACATTTCCCGGGCGTTCGTCTCCTGCGTTCCGGCAGCTTCCATGCGGCCGGTGCCGTGCACGGACCACCACCTGGTGTGGGCGGAGCTCGCGCCGCTGCGCACGCGGGGGGGGTCCGTGTACTGGCATTTTAACAACCTGCTGCTGGAGGACGCACGGTTCCGGGATTCGTTTCGTCGATTCTGGGCCGACTGGAGAAGGAAGCAGGGGGGCTTCCCCTCCTTGAGGCTATGGTGGGATGTGGGCAAGGCTCACATCCGTCTCTTCTGTCAGGAGTACGCGAAGGGGTCGACCAAGAGGCGGGAGGCCCGGGTCGGGCGGTTGGAGAAGGAGGTGCTCGACCTGGAGTCCCGTCTCGGTCAGGTCGTCGAGGACCCGGCCCTGCGGAAGGTGTACGAAGAGAAGAAGGGCGCGCTGAAGGACCTGCAGCTCGTCGGGTCCCGAGGCGCGTACGTGAGGTCGCGGATCCAGCTCCTGCGGGACCTGGACCGCGGCTCCCCCTTCTTCTACTCGCTGGAAAAAAGACGGGGGGTCCGTAAGCAGCTCTTGGGGCTGCTGGCCGACGACGGATCTCTGGTCTCGGATCCGGAGGGAATCAACGCGGAGACCCGCGCCTATTACGGGGCTCTGTTCTCTCCGGATCCGTCCAGCGAGGATGCGCGCAGAGTTTTGTGGGAGGACCTGACGAAGGTTGGCCCGGAGGGTGCCGAAAAATTGGACGCTCCGCTAAGTCTGGCGGAGCTGACCGGCGCCCTCCGCCAGCTCTCTAGGGGAAAGTCCCCGGGGCTGGACGGGCTGACCGTGGAGTTCCACAGGGCGTTCTGGGACGTCTTGGGGGGCGACTACGCGCGGGTCCTGGGGGAAAGTTTGGCGACCGGGGAGATGCCCCTCTCTTGGCGCAGGGCGGTCATTGTCCTGCTGCCTAAGAAGGGCGATCTCCGCCTCCTTAAGAACTGGCGCCCAGTCTCCCTCCTCAGCACGGACTATAAAATCTTTGCCAGGGCCATGTCTGCTCGCCTTGGCACCGTGCTGGCCCACATGATCCACCCCGACCAGTCCTACACGGTCCCGGGCCGGACCATCCACGATAACATCCATCTGGTCCGGGACCTGGTCCACCACTCCCAGAGGGCTGGTCTGTCGGTCGCCTTCCTTTCCCTGGATCAGGAGAAGGCGTTCGACAGGGTGGATCACGAGGATCACGAGTATCTCTTCGGGACTCTGCGCGCATTCGGGTTCGGGACGCATTTCGTCGCCCGGATCCGACTTCTGTACGCCGCCGCGGAGTGTCTGATTAAAGTTAACGGGTCCTTGACGGCGCCCCTTCGCTTCGGGAGGGGGGTGCGTCAGGGATGCCCCATGTCCGGTCAGTTATATGCCATTTGCGTGGAGCCTTTCCTGCGCCTCTTGCGGAAGAGGTTGACGGGACTGGCTCTGCAAGGGCCGGGCGTGGAGGTGGTCCTCTCGGCTTACGCCGATGACGTGCTCCTCACGGTCACGGATCCCGCTGACTTGCGGAGGATGCGGGAATGCCAGCAGATTTACTCGGACGCATCCTCCGCCAAGATCAACTGGGAGAAATGTTCCGGACTCCTGGTGGGTCAGTGGCGGGTGGACTCCCTGCCGGAGGAGTTCAGGCCTTTCGCCTGGAGCACCACGCACCTCCTCTATTTGGGAGTCTACCTTAGCCCTGCCGAGGACGCTTGGCCGGCGAACTGGCAAGAGCTGGAGGCCAAAGTCACCGCTCGCCTAGGACGCTGGACAGGACTGCTCCGAGTGTTGTCCTACAGGGGTCGAGCGCTAGTCATAAACCAGCTGGTGGCCGCCATGTTGTGGTACCGGTTGGTCACTTTGATCCCTCCCCCTGCGTTTGTCGCCAAGATTCAGAAGAAGCTCATCGACTTCTTCTGGGACAAAAGGAAGCACTGGGTCTCTGCCGCGGTTCTGTGTCTCCCGCTTAGGGAGGGCGGTCAGGCGCTGGTGTGCCTTCGCACCCAGGCTGCGACTTTCCGTCTTCAGACGCTGCAGAGATACCTGTACGTCGAGAATCCTCCGAGATGGTGTGCGCTGGCGACGTTTTTCTTCCGCCAGCTGCATGGCCTCAATTACGACACGCAGCTCCTGTTTGCGAAAGTGGGCAGCAGGCGTGCCGGCCTGCGGGAGCTGCCTGTCTTCTACCAGGAACTACTATGGGTTTGGAACTACGTCGCTTCCAGGCGGAGCTCTCCCCCGTCAGGAGCGGCGGCTCTCCTTCGGGAGCCGCTGCTCAGGAATCCGCACCTCCACGAACACGGGTTCGGGCGGCTGGCGGAGGGTAGGGCTGTGGCTGGCAAGGTGACCAGAGTCGGGGACCTGCTCGATGGCGGAGGAGCGGGCTGGATGGCGCCAGAGGAGCTGGCGCGGCGCCTGTCCTGGGCCAACGTCCAGCTCGCGGTCGAAACCATCGAATCGGTAAAAGCGGCACTAGGCCCCGACTCCACTAGGTGTATCGAGGCGGCTCAAGCACGTGGGGCGATCCCGTCCGAGCTTACCCCCGTTCGGACGGAATTCCTCATCGGCGCCCGGCCCCGAAACTCCCCTCGGGAACCGGCGCCTCACAACTTGAGCCGTCTCGAGGAAATACCCTCCGTGCCTTTTCATTCCGCGCGGAGGGGTTTCCTGTACGGGCTGCTCCTGCACACTCTCCACTTTGCCATCTTCGTCTACCGTCCGGACACGCCTTGGCGTGGCGTTTTGCCGACCGGCGGTAGCGGAGGTCCCCAATGGAGGGCTCTCTATGCGGGAGTCCTCCCTTGTTCCATCGGGGACTTGGCCTGGAGGGTGTTGCACGGAGCGGTCCCGTGCAATAAGGTTTTAAGTAGGTTCACGGACTCCCAGGCCGCCTGCATTTTTTGCGGCCTGGAGGAGTCCGTGTTTCACGTTTATATGGATTGTGAGAGGTTGCAGCCCCTCTTTCACTACTTGAAGGGGCTGCTCCTCGATTTTTGGTTGCACTTCAGTCCCACGCTCTTGATCTACGGTCACCCGGTGCGGAGGGGAGCGGACAGGTTGGAGGACCTCCTTGTGGGCCTGCTCCTGGGCCTGGCTAAAAGAGCCATCAATTGGTCCAGGCAGCGGGCGGTCGAGGGGGTCGTCCAGCCGGATTGCCTGCATCTCTTCCGCGGCCATGTTCGCGCCCGGGTGGCCCTGGAGATGGAGCACGCGGTGTCCGCCGGTGCGCTTGAGTATTTCCGCGACCGGTGAGCGCCGCGGGGACTGGAGTGCATCATCAACACGGAAAACCAAATTTTAATTTGATTTGTTAAGCTTTAGTTGAACTTTTGTTTATTTACAGTCGAATTGGTTTTTTTTTTTTTTTTTTTTTTTTTTTTTGGTCCAAATAAAAGAGTACCCTCTGTTCAGCTGCAAGCACGAGCAGAGGGAGCAGCCAGACTTTGGAGAGTGGATTAAAGTGGTGGTCCCCTGACCAGGAAGAGGAGGAGAACGTTGGACCACCACCACCAACTCCACCATCATTACATCAACTGAGGTGCCTGGAGAGAGAGGACAGAGGAGGAGAAGGAGAAAGGAGGCCTACATCAACATCAACCAGGGGAGAGGCCTTTCTATCACTGCCTCCCCAAATTGGCCTCCACTTCAGGAGAGGGAGAGAGGGGAGAGAAACCAACTGCTTGAAAGGAGGGAAGAAAACTTCATCCGGAACATCTACAGGTGGGTGTTATTTGGGGCACTCTCCCAAGACTTTGTATTTTAGGTGGGGGGAGAAAAGAAGAAGCAAGGCCGGATCATCAAGGGGTGTAGTGTGTGTGTGTGCTCTTGTTAAAAGCTAGGCCACACACACCACTAATTAGCATCCCTTCTATTGCCTGCCCTGGGAGAGCTTGGAGCTGCCCAAGGTGAAGTCCTTAATTTAATTTAATTACATCGTTAAGACCTGTTGCAGGACTAAGCCTGGGCTTCTCCAGCTTTTCCAGGTGAAGACGTCTTCTCCCCCTGCCAGAAGACCACCATCACCAAAGACTTTTTCCATCGGAGAGTGCAACCCTGCCAACACCCACCCACCATCCTGAGTGGCAACACTGCCCTTTGCGGCCTCCCTCCTTCCCACCTCTCTCTCTCTCTCTCTCTCTCTCTCTCTTTGTCTCTCTCTGCCTGTCTTTCTAAGGCACCTTAGTTTCATCTATTTTATTAATTGCCAATTGAGCAGAGGGGAGAGGCCACTCTCCCAATTTAAATCAATAAGGAGAGAGGTGTGTCCTCATTTTAATCAGCTCCCTCTGCTCAATAGAGGACAAAAAAAATATATATACACCGAGGCCATTAACACCTTCAGGCCTGTGACTTGGGGTGAGTGTAGCCCTTAAAAAAAGCACCCCAGAATGGCGACTGCGTCTTCGCCGGTGGCGGGGCCAGCCGGGACCTATGCGAGAGTGGTAGCCACGGCCACAGCTGCTCCCGCTGTTCCTGCTGCCCCGTCACCTTTTCGATTAATAACAAAAAAGCTTGGGGTGAAGAGCTACACTCACCCCACTATGACCATCGAGGCCTGCGTCAAGGCCATGGCTGGGGTTGTCGGCCCCTCAGCCATCGTCGCGGCCTCGAAAATGTATGGGAAGGCTGTGTTCTTCCTGGGGTCGGAGCGGGCGGTGTCCCTGGCTGTCGCCAAGGGGCTCACCGTGGGCGGGACCTTCCTGCCGGTGGATCCTCTCGAGGCCACCGCGCAGAGGATCATTATTTCCAACGTCCCGCCCTATGTTCCTGGTGAGCTCCTCCTTCCCCATTTGCGACAACTTGGGGAGGTGAGGTCGGGGATCACGCCCATCCCGCTCGGCTTCCGGGAGGCCAGCCTTCGCCACGTCTTCTCCTTCCGGCGCCAGCTGTTTATCCAGCTGGCGCGGGAGGAGGACACTGAAGGGGCGTTCGTCGTCCTCCACGAGGGGACCGCCTACCGCGCCTTTTGGACGTCGGACGGTGTGAGGTGCCATGCCTGCAGGGAGGTGGGGCACATCAGGAGGAACTGCCCTGCCTCCAAGGCCGCCGGATCATCTCGTGCGGCCGAGGCTGGCGCCGCCGCCGCCGCCCTTCCCCCCGGATCTGCCCACGCGTCAAGTACGTCTGATGCGCGGTTGACGTCGGGGGCCGATGCCACCAAGGCCTCCGGCGGGGGGGAGGGAGCGTGTCCGGCCGGAAAGAAGGCGCGGGGAAAAAAGAAGCACCTTAGGGCAGGTCCCCCCGTGGATGGTGAGCCCTTGCCCCTTGAGCCCCTTACACCCGCGCTCCTCGCGGAGTTGATCAGGGCAGATGTGAGCGGGAGGGGCCCCGTGCCCGAGCCTGTGGCCGCAACCGCCGCAGCGGTAATGCCAATACCTGCGGCCGGGCTCGGGCCCGAGGAACCCGACAAACCTGCTCCGCCGGAGGGAGTCGAGGAGGAGGCCTTTGCAGACATGGAGGTCTCCCTCGCTCCCTCCGTGCTAAAAAGAAGGCGCGACCCCCTGGATGAGGAGGAGGACCGGGAGGAGGAAGGTCCCTCCGAGCAGGGGGAGTCGTCGCCCGCCGCGGGTACTGCGCCCCCCCGCCCCCCCAGCGCTGTCGTCATCACCAGCGATCGGCAGGGGTCGCCTGTCCCTCGGGAGGCTGAGGCAGATGTGTCTGTCCAGCACGTGCCTCCCGGGGATGGGGATGAGACCCTGCCCGTGGGGGGGGTTGTGGAACAACCCGCGGCAGTAATTGAAGTTGACCTTTTATCGGTGTCGTTACCCCTCGCCGGGTCGGGCAGCCTGGGGGTTGGGTCGGGCGAGCTCGAGGATAATGAGCTCGCCCAATGCGACCCGGACGTCTCCCAGGGGATGCTCGTCCTGGTAGAGCTTTTAATTCAAAACCCCCCGTCCGCTGGGTCGGAGGTTGGTGGCGGGGAGGAGGATGGCCCCCTGGCTGCGTCTCTGGTGCCGGACGTACTGGAGGAGCTGGAAATTGTTCTCTCCCCGGTTTCTCCGGTCGTTCCGGCGTCTGAGGCGGAGGGGAGCTCTGAACCGCCGCCGTCTTCTGGCCCGGCACCCCTAGAGGAGCCCAGGGAGAAATCCTCTGCCGCCGATCCTGGGGGTGGGATCCGGGCGGAGGCGGGGCTGGCTGGCGCGGCCGAGTCGTTCGCTTCGCACTGCGCGGCGGACGGGTCGGCCGCTGGTGACGACCCCCTGGAGGAGGATGGGGACTCGGTGACGGGCACGGAGGACGATTCGGACTCCAGCGCCGACGTGGCGATGGATGACCTCGTGCCCCTTGCCGAGTCTCCCCTCATTTCCGTAAGGGAACTCCGGGATTTTATGGCCACGTGCCTGGGTCAGCGCAATAAGGTCCGGCTGGCCCTCGACAGGTGGTCGGAGCTGGCGCTGCTCATCGATTCCGTCCGCGCCGCCGTTAAGATCTTGGGCGCGGACGAGGGTGTGAACCCGCTCGAGCTGCGTCGGCTCACAACGTTTCTCACTGGGCTGCTGAGGAAGTGGCGGCGGACCAGCGGCTGCGCTTCCTCGCCCCGTTAGGTGTAGGTAGAGGTTGCACTATGCTTCTGACATGAAGATAACCATAGCCAGCCTCAACATCAACGGCAGCAGGGAGGCGCGCCGCAGATTCAATAACTTCTCGGTCCTTCGGGACGGGAAGTATGCGGTGTGCTTCCTGCAAGAAACCCACACCGTTCCGGGAGACGAAGCCACGTGGCTCCTGGAGTGGCAAGGAGGGGTCAGCATGAGTCACCTCTCCAACAATTCCAGCGGGGTGGCTATCTTGCTGGCCCCGCATTTTCAGCCGGAGATCTTGGGGGTCAAGGAGCACGTGCCGGGCCGCTTGCTCCATGTCACTGTTCGCCTGGGGGGCGTGCCGCTCCATCTAGTGAACGTGTACGCCCCTCAGACCAGTGCGCAGCAAGTGCGCTTCTTCGAAGAAGTGTCCGCTCTCTTGGGCTCCATCGACGTGGGCGAGTGCGTCATCCTCGGGGGGGATTTTAACTGCACCCTCGAGGCGAGGGACCGTTCGGGTCCCCCGCGAAGCCCGGCGGCGATGGAGAAGTTGAGGGACCTGGTTGGGTCCTTCGACTTGGTGGACGTCTGGCGAAATCTCCACCCCGACTCCAGCGCCTTCACTAGCGTGAGGTCTGGGGGAGGAAGGTCCAGAATCGACCGCCTCTACATTTCCCGGGCGTTCGTCTCCTGCGTTCCGGCAGCTTCCATGCGGCCGGTGCCGTGCACGGACCACCACCTGGTGTGGGCGGAGCTCGCTCCGCTGCGCGCGCGGGGGGGGTCCGTGTACTGGCATTTTAACAACCTGCTGCTGGAGGACGCACGGTTCCGGGATTCGTTTCGTCGATTCTGGGCCGACTGGAGAAGGAAGCAGGGGGGCTTCCCCTCCTTGAGGCTATGGTGGGATGTGGGCAAGGCTCACATCCGTCTCTTCTGTCAGGAGTACGCGAAGGGGTCGACCAAGAGGCGGGAGGCCCGGGTCGGGCGGTTGGAGAAGGAGGTGCTCGACCTGGAGTCCCGTCTCGGTCAGGTCGTCGAGGACCCGGCCCTGCGGAAGGTGTACGAAGAGAAGAAGGGCGCGCTGAAGGACCTGCAGCTCGTCGGGTCCCGAGGCGCGTACGTGAGGTCGCGGATCCAGCTCCTGCGGGACCTGGACCGCGGCTCCCCCTTCTTCTACTCGCTGGAAAAAAGACGGGGGGTCCGTAAGCAGCTCTTGGGGCTGCTGGCCGACGACGGATCTCTGGTCTCGGATCCGGAGGGAATCAGCGCGGAGACCCGCGCCTATTACGGGGCTCTGTTCTCTCCGGATCCGTCCAGCGAGGATGCGCGCAGAGTTTTGTGGGAGGACCTGCCGAAGGTTGGCCCGGAGAGCGCCGAAAAATTGGACGCTCCGCTAAGTCTGGCGGAGCTGACCGGCGCCCTCCGCCAGCTCTCTAGGGGAAAGTCCCCGGGGCTGGACGGGCTGACCGTGGAGTTCCACAGGGCGTTCTGGGACGTCTTGGGGGGCGACTACGCGCGGGTCCTGGGGGAAAGTTTGGCGACCGGGGAGATGCCCCTCTCTTGGCGCAGGGCGGTCATTGTCCTGCTGCCTAAGAAGGGCGATCTCCGCCTCCTTAAGAACTGGCGCCCGGTCTCCCTCCTCAGCACGGACTATAAAATCTTTGCCAGGGCCATGTCTGCTCGCCTTGGCACCGTGCTGGCCCACATGATCCACCCCGACCAGTCCTACACGGTCCCGGGCCGGACCATCCACGATAACATCCATCTGGTCCGGGTCCGGGACCTGGTCCACCACTCCCAGAGGGCTGGTCTGTCGGTCGCCTTCCTTTCCCTGGATCAGGAGAAGGCGTTCGACAGGGTGGATCACGAGTATCTCTTCGGGACTCTGCGCGCATTCGGGTTCGGGACGCATTTCGTCGCCCGGATCCGACTTCTGTACGCCGCCGCGGAGTGTCTGATTAAAGTTAACGGGTCCTTGACGGCGCCCCTTCGCTTCGGGTGGGGGGTGCGTCAGGGATGCCCCATGTCCGGCCAGTTATATGCCATTTGCGTGGAGCCTTTCCTGCGCCTCTTGCGGAAGAGGTTGACGGGACTGGCTCTGCAAGGGCCGGGCGTGGAGGTGGTCCTCTCGGCTTACGCCGATGACGTGCTCCTCACGGTCACGGATCCCGCTGACTTGCGGAGGATGCGGGAATGCCAGCAGATTTACTCGGACGCATCCTCCGCCAAGATCAACTGGGAGAAATGTTCCGGACTCCTGGTGGGTCGTGGCGGGTGGACTCCCTGCCGGAGGAGTTCAGGCCTTTCGCCTGGAGCACCACGCACCTCCTCTATTTGGGAGTCTACCTTAGCCCTGCCGAGGACGCTTGGCCGGCGAACTGGCAAGAGCTGGAGGCCAAAGTCACCGCTCGCCTAGGACGCTGGACAGGACTGCTCCGAGTGTTGTCCTACAGGGGTCGAGCGCTGGTCATAAACCAGCTGGTGGCCGCCATGTTGTGGTACCGGTTGGTCACTTTGATCCCTCCCCCTGCGTTTGTCGCCAAGATTCAGAAGAAGCTCATCGACTTCTTCTGGGACAAAAGGAAGCACTGGGTCTCTGCCGCGGTTCTGTGTCTCCCGCTTAGGGAGGGCGGTCAGGCGCTGGTGTGCCTTCGCACCCAGGCTGCGACTTTCCGTCTTCAGACGCTGCAGAGATACCTGTACGTCGAGAATCCTCCGAGATGGTGTGCGCTGGCGACGTTTTTCTTCCGCCAGCTGCATGGCCTCAATTACGACACGCAGCTCCTGTTTGCGAAAGTGGGCAGCAGGCGTGCCGGCCTGCGGGAGCTGCCTGTCTTCTACCAGGAACTACTATGGGTTTGGAACTACGTCGCTTCCAGGCGGAGCTCTCCCCCGTCAGGAGCGGCGGCTCTCCTTCGGGAGCCGCTGCTCAGGAATCCGCACCTCCACGAACACGGGTTCGGGCGGCTGGCGGAGGGTAGGGCTGTGGCTGGCAAGGTGACCAGAGTCGGGGACCTGCTCGATGGCGGAGGAGCGGGCTGGATGGCGCCGGAGGAGCTGGCGCGGCGCCTGTCCTGGGCCAACGTCCGGCTCGCGGTCGAAACCATCGAATCGGTAAAAGCGGCACTGGGCCCCGACTCCACTAGGTGTATCGAGGCGGCTCAAGCACGTGGGGCGATCCCGTCCGAGCTTACCCCCGTTCGGACGGAATTCCTCATCGGCGCCCGGCCCCGAAACTCCCCTCGGGAACCGGCGCCTCACAACTTGAGCCGTCTCGAGGAAATACCCTCCGTGCCTTTTCATTCCGCGCGGAGGGGTTTCCTGTACGGGCTGCTCCTGCACACTCTCCACTTTGCCATCTTCGTCTACCGTCCGGACACGCCTTGGCGTGGCGTTTTGCCGACCGGCGGTAGCGGAGGTCCCCAATGGAGGGCTCTCTATGCGGGAGTCCTCCCTTGTTCCATCGGGGACTTGGCCTGGAGGGTGTTGCACGGAGCGGTCCCATGCAATAAGGTTTTAAGTAGGTTCACGGACTCCCAGGCCGCCTGCATTTTTTGCGGCCTGGAGGAGTCCGTGTTTCACGTTTATATGGATTGTGAGAGGTTGCAGCCCCTCTTTCACTACTTGAAGGGGCTGCTCCTCGATTTTTGGTTGCACTTCAGTCCCACGCTCTTGATCTACGGTCACCCGGTGCGGAGGGGAGCGGACAGGTTGGAGGACCTCCTTGTGGGCCTGCTCCTGGGCCTGGCTAAAAGAGCCATCAATTGGTCCAGGCAGCGGGCGGTCGAGGGGGTCGTCCAGCCGGATTGCCTGCATCTCTTCCGCGGCCATGTTCGCGCCCGGGTGGCCCTGGAGATGGAGCACGCGGTGTCCGCCGGTGCGCTTGAGTATTTCCGCGACCGGTGGGCGCCGCGGGGACTGGAGTGCATCATCAACACGGATAACCAAATTTTAATTTGATTTGTTAAGCTTTCGTTGAACTTTTGTTTATTTACAGTCGAATTGGTTTTTTTGGGGTCCAAATAAAAGAGTACCCTCTGTTCAGCTGCAAGCACGAGCAGAGGGAGCAGCCAGACTTTGGAGAGTGGATTAAAGTGGTGGTCCCCTGACCAGGAAGAGGAGGAGAACGTTGGACCACCACCACCAACTCCACCATCATTACATCAACTGAGGTGCCTGGAGAGAGAGGACAGAGGAGGAGAAGGAGAAAGGAGGCCTACATCAACATCAACCAGGGGAGAGGCCTTTCTATCACTGCCTCCCCAAATTGGCCTCCACTTCAGGAGAGGGAGAGAGGGGAGAGAAACCAACTGCTTGAAAGGAGGGAAGAAAACTTCATCCGGAACATCTACAGGTGGGTGTTATTTGGGGCACTCTCCCAAGACTTTGTATTTTAGGTGGGGGGAGAAAAGAAGAAGCAAGGCCGGATCATCAAGGGGTGTAGTGTGTGTGTGTGTGTGCGCTCTTGTTAAAAGCTAGGCCACACACACCACTAATTAACATCCCTTCTATTGCCTGCCCTGGGAGAGCTTGGAGCTGCCCAAGGTGAAGTCCTTAATTTAATTTAATTACATCGTTAAGACCTGTTGCAGGACTAAGCCTGGGCTTCTCCAGCTTTTCCAGGTGAAGACGTCTTCTCCCCCTGCCAGAAGACCACCATCACCAAAGACTTTTTCCATCGGAGAGTGCAACCCTGCCAACACCCACCCACCATCCTGAGTGGCAACACTGCCCTTTGCGGCCTCCCTCCTTCCCACCCCCCCACCTCTCTCTCTCTCTCTTTGTCTCTCTCTGCCTGTCTTTCTAAGGCACCTTAGTTTCATCTATTTTATTAATTGCCAATTGAGTAGAGGGGCGAGGGCTCCTCTCCCAATTTAAATCAATAAGGAGAGAGGTGTGTCCTCATTTTAATCAGCTCCCTCTGCTCAATAGAGGACAAAAAAATATATATATACACCGAGGCCATTAACACCTTCAGGCCTGTGACTTGGGGTGAGTGTAGCCCTTAAAAAAAGCACCCCAGAATGGCGACTGCATCTTCGCCGGTGGCGGGGCCAGCCGGGACCTATGCGAGAGTGGTAGCCACAGCCACAGCTGCTCCCGCTGTTCCTGCTGCCCCGCCACCTTTTCGATTAATAACAAAAAAGCTTGGGGTGAAGAGCTACACTCACCCCACTATGACCATCGAGGCCTGCGTCAAGGCCATGGCTGGGGTTGTCGGCCCCTCAGCCATTGTCGCGGCCTCGAAAATGTATGGGAAGGCTGTGTTCTTCCTGGGGTCGGAGCGGGCGGTGTCCCTGGCTGTCGCCAAGGGGCTCACCGTGGGCGGGACCTTCCTGCCGGTGGATCCTCTCGAGGCCACCGCGCAGAGGATCATTATTTCCAACGTCCCGCCCTATGTTCCTGGTGAGCTCCTCCTTCCCCATTTGCGACAACTTGGGGAGGTGAGGTCGGGGATCACGCCCATCCCACTCGGCTTCCGGGAGGCCAGCCTTCGCCACGTCTTCTCCTTCCGGCGCCAGCTGTTTATCCAGCTGGCGCGGGAGGAGGACACTGAAGGGGCGTTCGTCGTCCTCCACGAGGGGACCGCCTACCGCGCCTTTTGGACGTCGGACGGTGTGAGGTGCCATGCCTGCAGGGAGGTGGGGCACATCAGGAGGAACTGCCCTGCCTCCAAGGCCGCCGGATCATCTCGTGCGGCCGAGGCTGGCGCCGCCGCCGCCGCCCTTCCCCCCGGATCTGCCCGCGCGTCAAGTACGTCTGATGCGCGGTTGACGTCGGGGGCCGATGCCACCAAGGCCTCCGGCGGGGGGGAGGGAGCGTGTCCGGCCGGAAAGAAGGCGCGGGGAAAAAAGAAGCACCTTAGGGCAGGTCCCCCCGTGGATGGTGAGCCCTTGCCCCTTGAGCCCCTTACACCCGCGCTCCTCGCGGAGTTGATCAGGGCAGATGTGAGCGGGAGGGGCCCCGTGCCCGAGCCTGTGGCCGCAACCGCCGCAGCGGTAATGCCAATACCTGCGGCCGGGCTCGGGCCCGAGGAACCCGACCAACCTGCTCCACCGGAGGGAGTCGAGGAGGAGGCCTTTGCAGACATGGAGGTCTCCCTCGCTCCCTCCGTGCTAAAAAGAAGGCGCGACCCCCTGGATGAGGAGGAGGACCGGGAGGAGGAAGGTCCCTCCGAGCAGGGGGAGTCGTCGCCCGCCGCGGGTACTGCGCCCCCCCGCCCCCCCAGCGCTGTCGTCATCACCAGCGATCGGCAGGGGTCGCCTGTCCCTCGGGAGGCTGAGGCAGATGTGTCTGTCCAGCACGTGCCTCCCGGGGATGGGGATGAGACCCTGCCCGTGGGGGGGGTTGCGGAACAACCCGCGGCAGTAATTGAAGTTGATCTTTTATCGGTGTCGTTACCCCTCGCCGGGTCGGGCAGCCTGGGGGCTGGGTCGGGCGAGCTCGAGGATAATGAGCTCGCCCAATGCGACCCGGATGTCTCCCAGGGGATGCTCGTCCTGGTAGAGCTTTTAATTCAAAACCCCCCGTCCGCTGGGTCGGAGGTTGGTGGCGGGGAGGAGGATGGCCCCCTGGCTGCGTCTCTGGTGCCGGACGTACTGGAGGAGCTGGAAATTGTTCTCTCCCCGGTTTCTCCGGTCGTTCCGGCGTCTGAGGCGGAGGGGAGCTCTGAACCGCCGCCGTCTTCTGGCCCGGCACCCCTAGAGGAGCCCAGGGAGAAATCCTCTGCCGCCGATCCTGGGGGTGGGATCCGGGCGGAGGCGGGGCTGGCTGGCGCGGCCGAGTCGTTCGCTTCGCACTGCGCGGCGGACGGGTCGGCCGCTGGTGACGACCCCCTGGAGGAGGATGGGGACTCGGTGATGGGCACGGAGGACGATTCGGACTCCAGCGCCGACGTGGCGATGGATGACCTCGTGCCCCTTGCCGAGTCTCCCCTCATTTCCGTAAGGGAACTCCGGGATTTTATGGCCACGTGCCTGGGTCAGCGCAATAAGGTCCGGCTGGCCCTCGACAGGTGGTCGGAGCTGGCGCTGCTCATCGATTCCGTCCGCGCCGCCGTTAAGATCTTGGGCGCGGACGAGGGTGTGAACCCGCTCGAGCTGCGTCGGCTCACAACGTTTCTCACTGGGCTGCTGAGGAAGTGGCGGCGGACCAGCGGCTGCGCTTCCTCGCCCCGTTAGGTGTAGGTAGAGGTTGCACTATGCTTCTGACATGAAGATAACCATAGCCAGCCTCAACATCAACGGCAGCAGGGAGGCGCGCCGCAGATTCAATAACTTCTCGGTCCTTCGGGACGGGAAGTATGCGGTGTGCTTCCTGCAAGAAACCCACACCGTTCCGGGAGACGAAGCCACGTGGCTCCTGGAGTGGCAAGGAGGGGTCAGCATGAGTCACCTCTCCAACAATTCCAGCGGGGTGGCTATCTTGCTGGCCCCGCATTTTCAGCCGGAGATCTTGGGGGTCAAGGAGCACGTGCCGGGCCGCTTGCTCCATGTCACTGTTCGCCTGGGGGGTGTGCCGCTCCATCTAGTGAACGTGTACGCCCCTCAGACTAGTGCGCAGCAAGTGCGCTTCTTCGAAGAAGTGTCCGCTCTCTTGGGCTCCATCGACGTGGGCGAGTGCGTCATCCTCGGGGGGGATTTTAACTGCACCCTCGAGGCGAGGGACCGTTCGGGTCCCCCGCGAAGCCCGGCGGCGATGGAAAAGTTGAGGGACCTGGTTGGGTCCTTCGACTTGGTGGACGTCTGGCGAAATCTCCACCCCGACTCCAGCGCCTTCACTAGCGTGAGGTCTGGGGGAGGAAGGTCCAGAATCGACCGCCTCTACATTTCCCGGGCGTTCGTCTCCTGCGTTCCGGCAGCTTCCATGCGGCCGGTGCCGTGCACGGACCACCACCTGGTGTGGGCGGAGCTCGCTCCGCTGCGCGCACGGGGGGGGTCCGTGTACTGGCATTTTAACAACCTGCTGCTGGAGGACGCACGGTTCCGGGATTCGTTTCGTCGATTCTGGGCCGACTGGAGAAGGAAGCAGGGGGGCTTCCCCTCCTTGAGGCTATGGTGGGATGTGGGCAAGGCTCACATCCGTCTCTTCTGTCAGGAGTACGCGAAGGGGTCGACCAAGAGGCGGGAGGCCCGGGTCGGGCGGTTGGAGAAGGAGGTGCTCGACCTGGAGTCCCGTCTCGGTCAGGTCGTCGAGGACCCGGCCCTGCGGAAGGTGTACGAAGAGAAGAAGGGCGCGCTGAAGGACCTGCAGCTCGTCGGGTCCCGAGGCGCGTACGTGAGGTCGCGGATCCAGCTCCTGCGGGACCTGGACCGCGGCTCCCCCTTCTTCTACTCGCTGGAAAAAAGACGGGGGGTCCGTAAGCAGCTCTTGGGGCTGCTGGCCGACGACGGATATCTGGTCTCGGATCCGGAGGGAATCAGCGCGGAGACCCGCGCCTATTATGGGGCTCTGTTCTCTCCGGGTCCGTCCAGCGAGGATGCGCGCAGAGTTTTGTGGGAGGACCTGACGAAGGTTGGCCCGGAGGGCGCCGAAAAATTGGACGCTCCGCTAAGTCTGGCGGAGCTGACCGGCGCCCTCCGCCAGCTCTCTAGGGGAAAGTCCCCGGGGCTGGACGGGCTGACCGTGGAGTTCCACAGGGCGTTCTGGGACGTCTTGGGGGGCGACTACGCGCGGGTCCTGGGGGAAAGTTTGGCGACCGGGGAGATGCCCCTCTCTTGGCGCAGGGCGGTCATTGTCCTGCTGCCTAAGAAGGGCGATCTCCGCCTCCTTAAGAACTGGCGCCCGGTCTCCCTCCTCAGCACGGACTATAAAATCTTTGCCAGGGCCATGTCTGCTCGCCTTGGCACCGTGCTGGCCCACATGATCCACCCCGACCAGTCCTACACGGTCCCGGGCCGGACCATCCACGATAACATCCATCTGGTCCGGGACCTGGTCCACCACTCCCAGAGGGCTGGTCTGTCGGTCGCCTTCCTTTCCCTGGATCAGGAGAAGGCGTTCGACAGGGTGGATCACGAGTATCTCTTCGGGACTCTGCGCGCATTCGGGTTCGGGACGCATTTCGTCGCCCGGATCCGACTTCTGTACGCCGCCGCGGAGTGTCTGATTAAAGTTAACGGGTCCTTGACGGCGCCCCTTCGCTTCGGGAGGGGGGTGCGTCAGGGATGCCCCATGTCCGGTCAGTTATATGCCATTTGCGTGGAGCCTTTCCTGCGCCTCTTGCGGAAGAGGTTGACGGGACTGGCTCTGCAAGGGCCGGGCGTGGAGGTGGTCCTCTCGGCTTACGCCGATGACGTGCTCCTCACGGTCACGGATCCCGCTGACTTGCGGAGGATGCGGGAATGCCAGCAGATTTACTCGGACGCATCCTCCGCCAAGATCAACTGGGAGAAATGTTCCGGACCCCTGGTGGGTCAGTGGCGGGTGGACTCCCTGCCGGAGGAGTTCAGGCCTTTCGCCTGGAGCACCACGCACCTCCTCTATTTGGGAGTCTACCTTAGCCCTGCCGAGGACGCTTGGCCGGCGAACTGGCAAGAGCTGGAGGCCAAAGTCACCGCTCGCCTAGGACGCTGGACAGGACTGCTCCGAGTGTTGTCCTACAGGGGTCGAGCGCTGGTCATAAACCAGCTGGTGGCCGCCATGTTGTGGTACCGGTTGGTCACTTTGATCCCTCCCCCTGCGTTTGTCGCCAAGATTCAGAAGAAGCTCATCGACTTCTTCTGGGACAAAAGGAAGCACTGGGTCTCTGCCGCGGTTCTGTGTCTCCCGCTTAGGGAGGGCGGTCAGGCGCTGGTGTGCCTTCGCACCCAGGCTGCGACTTTCCGTCTTCAGACGCTGCAGAGATACCTGTACGTCGAGAATCCTCCGAGATGGTGTGCGCTGGCGACGTTTTTCTTCCGCCAGCTGCATGGCCTCAATTACGACACGCAGCTCCTGTTTGCGAAAGTGGGCAGCAGGCGTGCCGGCCTGCGGGAGCTGCCTGTCTTCTACCAGGAACTACTATGGGTTTGGAACTACGTCGCTTCCAGACGGAGCTCTCCCCCGTCAGGAGCGGCGGCTCTCCTTCGGGAGCCGCTGCTCAGGAATCCGCACCTCCACGAACACGGGTTCGGGCGGCTGGCGGAGGGTAGGGCTGTGGCTGGCAAGGTGACCAGAGTCGGGGACCTGCTCGATGGCGGAGGAGCGGGCTGGATGGCGCCGGAGGAGCTGGCGCGGCGCCTGTCCTGGGCCAACGTCCGACTCGCGGTCGAAACCATCGAATCGGTAAAAGCGGCACTGGGCCCCGACTCCACTAGGTGTATCGAGGCAGCTCAAGCACGTGGGGCGATCCCGTCCGAGCTTACCCCCGTTCGGACGGAATTCCTCATCGGCGCCCGGCCCCGAAACTCCCCTCGGGAACCGGCGCCTCACAACTTGAGCCGTCTCGAGGAAATACCCTCCGTGCCTTTTCATTCCGCGCGGAGGGGTTTCCTGTACGGGCTGCTCCTGCACACTCTCCACTTTGCCATCTTCGTCTACCGTCCGGACATGCCTTGGCGTGGCGTTTTGCCGACCGGCGGTAGCGGAGGTCCCCAATGGAGGGCTCTCTATGCGGGAGTCCTCCCTTGTTCCATCGGGGACTTGGCCTGGAGGGTGTTGCACGGAGCGGTCCCGTGCAATAAGGTTTTAAGTAGGTTCACGGGCTCCCAGGCCGCCTGCATTTTTTGCGGCCTGGAGGAGTCCGTGTTTCACGTTTATATGGATTGTGAGAGGTTGCAGCCCCTCTTTCACTACTTGAAGGGGCTGCTCCTCGATTTTTGGTTGCACTTCAGTCCCACGCTCTTGATCTACGGTCACCCGGTGCGGAGGGGAGCGGACAGGTTGGAGGACCTCCTTGTGGGCCTGCTCCTGGGCCTGGCTAAAAGAGCCATCAATTGGTCCAGGCAGCGGGCGGTCGAGGGGGTCGTCCAGCCGGATTGCCTGCATCTCTTCCGCGGCCATGTTCGCGCCCGGGTGGCCCTGGAGATGGAGCACGCGGTGTCCGCCGGTGCGCTTGAGTATTTCCGCGACCGATGGGCGCCGCGGGGACTGGAGTGCATCATCAACACAGAAAACCAAATTTTAATTTGATTTGTTAAGTTTTAGTTGAACTTTTGTTTATTTACAGTTGAATTGGGTTGTTTTTTTGGGTCCAAATAAAAGAGTACCCTCTGTTCAGTAAATACCTGTTATTATTGTTCTCCTGCAGTCCGTGTATTATTTATACTCGGACACTACATTGGCGACGAACAGGTTCAATCTCACCTGCAGTACTGCATCACCTCACGGGGATCTTTCCCTGAGAAGAAGCTTCTTGGAGGTCGAAGTCAGAACAACGGGCATCGACCGCGGGCAACCGCCCAAGGATTCATCGGAGTTCGGAGAGTTGCAGGAGAGGCTATGGAGAGCTGGGCTTGGCTCCCCAGTCAAGGTGTTCCAGCAAATCGTGCTAGTAGCAGGTAGTGCGCTGATCCTTCCGGACTGCGGCGGGCTCGAGCTCGATCGAGCGACTCTGCAAAGGGGCCGTGCAGCGTCGTCAGGAGGAAAAGAGAGAGAGAGAGGGTGGAGCGCACAGGGCGCGGCCGGTGCTCAAGAACCGGGCAGCGTAGCGAAAATAAAACAAGGGGAAGGAAAAGTGTGATGCGCCGAAGCCGCGGGTCGCCGCCATTACCCTGCAGAACGCTAGGAGCAGCGTGGCAGCAAGGGGAAGAAGGAAAAGCGCAGGAGGCGCCATTTTATTCCATTGGGGAAGAAGGAAAAGCGCAGGAGGCGCCATTTTAATCCATTGGTGAAGAAGAAAAAGCGCGGGAGGCACCATTTTAAATCACCCAAGATGCCGAAAAGTGGCAGTATCACTGCTTTCAAAAACGAGGTAGAAGACTGGACCACGTATGTGGAAAGAATTGAAGTGTACTGCAAGGCAAATGAGGTGGCCGATGGAAAGAAGGCGTCGGTATTATTAAATTTGATGGGCGCGAGAACATACGGCCTATTGTGGAATTTAATTACCCCAGCTAAACCAATGGAGAAAAGTTTTGAAGAGATTGTTAATATCTTACAGGAACACCTAACCCTACACCGCTGCTGACAGCAGAAAGATTCAAGTTCCATAAAAGAAACCAGCACAAAGATGAGAGCAATGCTGACTATCTTACGGAACTACGCAAGTTATCAAAGCACTGCCAGTTCGGAGCAGGACTGACAGACACCTTACGGGATAAGTTTGTCTGCGGGCTCCAGAGTGAAGGAACCCAGAAATGACTACTTTCGGAAAAGGACCTGACGCTAGAACAGGCTTTCAGCATGGCAGTATCCTACGAAGCAGCAGCACGGGGAGCTGCGGAAATACAACAGAAACCACAAGAATACAGCGCTAACGAAATGGCGTATGGAGCAGAAAAGTGCTATCGCTGCGGCAGAACAACCCATGATCAGAAGGACTGCTGGTTTAAGGACAAAGTATGCAGGCAATGTGGGAAAATGGGACACATAGCAAGAGTCTGCAGGTCGGAAAAGAAAACCAACACTACAAGAACTACTAAGGAAAAGTATAAGAAAGTAAAGAAATTGACAGACAGTAGTTCGGAAGATCAGGAGAGTGATAAGGACTCCGGGAGCAGGAGACTAAGTTGTCTAAAGTTACACAACGTGATCACAACGGAGGATCACCGAACCATTTGGGTCACCCTCATGATAGCAGGGTCCCCAGTAAAGATGGAATTGGATACAGGATCAGCCCTAACTGTCATGAATCGATGAGACTATGAGCGGCTATTCTCACACATACCCTTGAAGGACACGTCCATTGTATTGAAGACATACACGGGGCAAAAAGTCTACCCCAGAGGAAAAATAAGGGTGCCAGTTGAATACAACGGCAAGGAAACACAGAAACTGTATCTATATATACTACCAGATGGAGGACCACCATTATTGGGACGTGAATGGATCTGAAAAATACAATTGGATTGGCATTCCATTCAGGCGCTAACTGTGACTGATAAAAAGGATGATGACGTCACACCTGGATGACTGTCAGAAATTCACCCTACTGACTGGTCATCAGCCCCTGGTCTCCATTTTTAACCCAAAGAAGGGCGTTCCAGTGATGACGGCGCAACAGCTGCAAAGATGGTCATTTTTCTAGGAGCACATCAGTACAACATAGAGTACAAGGGTACGAAACAGCATGGAAACGCTGATGGGCTGTCGCGCCTACCATTGCCTACGGTAGAGGAAGCACCTGCAGTGGACCCTGTTGAGATATTCCATGCGACCGCAGTCGAATGTCTACCTGTTACAAACTCAAGTATAGAGAAGGAAACCCGAAATGACCCGACACTCTCTCGGGTCTATGATTTGGCGGTGAAGGGATGGCCAGCACATGGCAACTCACTATTGCCAGCATTCTCACCAAGGAGAGAACAGCTGTCAGTGTGCCGGGGGACCTTGATGTGTGGATCCCGAGTGGTAATTCCACCCAAGTTTAGAGATAGAGTGCTCAATGAGCTTCATGAGGGTCATCTGGGAGGGGTAAAAATGAAGAGCCTAGCCAGGGCGTTTGTGTGGTGGCCGGGAATCGATAAAGAAATTGAGGATATGACCAAGAGATGCACAGGATGCCAGAAGGTCCAAAACGCTCCACCACAGGCCCCGCTACATCCATGGGAGTGGCCCTCATCTCCATGGCAACAGGTACACATTGATTTTGCTGGTCCATTTATGGACTCAATGTTCCTAATCGCTGTGGACGCCCATTCGAAATGGCCAGAGGTCATCAAAATGTCCTCCACCACCACGGAGAAAACTATTGCAGTCCTACGGACCATCTTCGCCAGGAATGGCTTGCCAGAACAGATTTGCTCCGACAATGGGCCACAGTTTGTGTCAGAGGATTTCCGGAGGTTTCTGAGGAATAATGGGGTGAAACATTACACATCTGCCCCATATCATCCAGCCACAAATGGATTGGCTGAGAGGTTTGTTCAGACCTTTAAAAAGGCAATAAAGGCAATGCATAATGACGACATACCACTACAACACAAGATGGATAATTTCTTGTTTGCTTACTGGAATGCGACACATGCAGTCACCAACCAAGCTCCAACCATAATGTTCTTCAACCGAAGGCTAAGATGTCGCCTGGATTTGCTCAAACCAAACATAAGACGAGATGTTGAGGATAAGCAATTCCAGCACATAAATGAGAAGCCAACCAGGAGCTTCAAGATAGGGCAACCAGTCTTGGCCTGCGACTACCGAACAGAAAAATGGCAGCCAGGAACGATATGCACACAGCAGGGACCACTAATGTACACAGTGGACGTCGGAGAGAGCATCGTGAGATGCCATGCTGACCAGATTCTAGAGTCACAGGAACAAGCCAAACCCATACCACGAGCAGGTGCACCTGGTAATCAACCCGATGTACAGATTGCATCTACCTCCGAAGCAGTGGTATTGGAAGCTGACGAACCAACCAATGACAATGAGCCAGAATCAACTCCGCCGCAAGAACCGGATACTCGAGAAAGGCGCTATCCAGTCAGGATCAGGAAGCCTCCTCAAAGACTGAACTTATAAATGATTATTTCAGTTGATGTATATAGTACAGAGAAAATTGTAATTGTAATTAGTTATTATTTAGTTGTTAAATGAATGTTATGTACTGTTTATCTAAAAGGGGAGGAATTGTTGTGTATGTACCTTTAAGAGAAGAACTGATTCTGTACTGCAGTACCGGCAGTGACCACCCCTGTATATAAAGCCATAGCAGGCTTCTGTTTTTCAGTCTTAAGTTCCCCTCTGTTCCTCATTCACAGCATTGCTGGCTGTGCAGCTGCAAGCACAAGCAGAGGGAGCAGCCAGACTAGGAGAGTGGACTAAAGTGGTGGTCCCCTGACCAGGCAGAGGAGGAGAATGCTGGAGCACCACCACCTCCACCTCCACCTCCACCTCCACCATCATCACAGCAACTGAGGTGCCTGGAGAGAGAGGACAGAGGAGGAGAAGGAGAAGGGAGGCCAGCAACAACACCAACCAGGGGAGAGGCCTTTCCCATTACTGCCTCCCCAAATTGGCCTCCACTTCAGGAGAGGGAGAGAGGGGAGAGAAACCACCATCAACCAACATCAACTGTTCGGAAGGAGGGAGGAATATCATCTTTCAAAATATCTACAGGTGGGTGTTATTTGGGGCACTCTCCCAAAGACTTTGTATTTTAGGTGGGGGGAGAAAAGAAGAAACAAGGCCGGAACATCAAGGGGTGGCTGTGTGTGTGTGTGTGGCTCTTGCCAAAAACTAGGCCACACACACCACAAATAAGCATCCCTTCTATTGCCTGACCTGGGACAGCTGGAGCTGCCTAGGTTAAGTGGTTAATTCCATTAATTACATCGTTAAGACCTGATGCAGGACTGAGCCTGGGCATCTCCAGCTTCCCAGGTGAAGACATCTTCTCCCCCTGCCAGAAGACCACCACTATCGGAGACTTTAAATTTCCATCAGGAGAGTGCACCCCTGCCAACACCCACCCACCCGCCATCCTGAGTGGCGACCTTGCCTTTGCGGCCTCCCTCCTTCCCACGCTCCCCCTCTCTCTCTCTGTCTCTCTCTGCTCTCTCTCTCAAGAGGCACCTCTACTAATCTTTTTATTAATTGCCACTTGAGCAGAGGGGAGAAGGCCTCTCTCCCAATTCCAATCAATAGGGGGAGAGGTGTGCCTTCAATTTAACAGCACCCTCTGCTCAAGGGAGGACTTTTAACCCGAGGCCATTAACACCTTCAGGCCTGTGACTTGGGGTGGGTGTGGCTCTTGTTAAATAACCACCCCATTATGGCGTCTGCTTCATCGCTGGTGGCGGGGCCAGCCAGGACTTATGCGGGAGTGGCAGCCACAGCCACAGCTGCTCCCGTTGCTTCTGCTGCCTCGTCACCTTTTAGACTAATAACCAAAAAGCTTGGGGTGAAGAGCTACACTCACCCCACTATGACCATTGAGGCCTGTGTTAAAGCCATGGCTGGGGTTGTCGGCCCCTCAGCCATCGTAGTGGCCTCAAAAATATATGGGAAGGCTGGGTTCTTCCTGGGGTCGGAGCGGGCGGTGTCCCTGGCCGTCACCAAGGGGCTCACCATGGGCGGGACCTTCCTGCCGGTGGACCCCCTCGAGGCCACCACGCAGAGGGTGGTTATTTCGAACATCACGCCCTTTGTTCCTGGTGAGCTCCTCCTCCCCCACTTACGCCAGCTCGGGGAGGTGAGGTCGGGGATTACACCCATCCCGCTCGGCTTCCGGGAAGCCAGCCTTCGCCACGTCTTCTCCTTCCGGCGCCAGCTGTTTATCCAACTGGCGAAGGAGGAGGACACCGACGGGGCTTTCATCGTCCTCCATGAGGGGACCGCCTATCGCGTCTTCTGGACGTCGGATGGTGTGCTGTGCCACGCCTGCAAGGAGGTGGGGCACATCAGAAAAAACTGCCCCGCCTCCAACGCCGCCAGATTGTCTGGCGTGGCCGAGGCTGGCGCCGCCACTGCTCCTCCCCCCGGTTCTGTCCGCGCGTCGGGAGCCACTGATGCGCGGTCGGAGGCCGATGCCATCAGGGCCTCCGACGGGGGGGAGGGAGCGCGTCCGGGCGGAAGGAAGGCGCGGCGAAAATCGAAACACCTCAGGGCTGGTCCCCCCGTGGATGGCCAGCCCCTAAACATAGAGCCCCTGACACCCGCTCGTCGCGGAGTTGGTCGGGGCAGGCGCGAGCGGGAGGGCCCTCGTGCCCGAGTCTGTGGCCGCAACCGCTGTAGCGGAAACGCCATTACCTGCGGCCGGGCTCGGGCCCGAGGAGCCCGACAAACCTGCTCCGCCGGAGGGAGCTGAGGAGGAGGCCTCTGCAGACATGGAGGTCTCCCTCGCTCCCTCCGTGCTAAAAAGAAGGCGCGACCCCCTGGAAGAGGAGGAGGACTGGGGGGAGGAAGGTCCCTCTGAGCAGGGGGAGTCGTCGCCCGCCACGGGTACTGCGCCCCCGCTGTCGTCATCACCAGCGATCGGCAGGGGTCGCCTGTCCCTCGGGAGGCTGAGGCAGATGTGTCTGTCTGGCGCATGCCTCCCGGGGATGGGGACGAGACCCTGCCCGTGGGGGGGGTCGCGGAACAACCCGCGGTGGAAATTGACATTCTATCAGTGCCGTTACCCCTCGCCAGGTCGGGCGGCCTGGGGTCTGGGTCGGGCGAGCTCGAGGATAATGAGCTCGCCCAATATGACCCGGACATCTCCCAGGGGCTGCTCGTCCTGGTAGAGGTTTTAATTCAAAACACCCCATCCGTTGGGTCGGAGGTTGGTGGCGGGGAGGAGGATGGCCCCCTGGCTGCGTCTCTGGTGCCGGACGTACTGGAGGAGCTGGGAATTGTTCTCTCCCCGGTTTCTCCGGTCGTTCCAGCGTCTGGGGCGGAGGGGAGCTCTGAACCACCACCGTCTTCTGGCCCAGCACACCTAGAGGAGCCCAGGGAGGAATCCTCTGCCGCCGATCCTGGGGGTGGGATCCGGGCGGAGGTGGGGCTGGCTGGTGCGGCTGTGCCGTTCGTTGCGCACTGCACGGCGGACGGGTCAGCCGCTGGTGACGACCCCCTGGAGGAGGATGGGGACTCGGTGATGGGCACGGAGGACGATTCGGACTCCAGCGCCGATGAGGCAATGGATGACCTCGTGGCCCTTGCCGAGTCTCCCCTCATTCCCGTAAGGGAACTCCGGGATTTTATGGCCACGTGCCTGGGTCAGCGCAATAAGGTCCGGCTGGCCCTCGACAGGTGGTCAGAGCTGGTGCTGCTCATCGTATCCGTCCGCGCCACCGTTAAGATCATGGGCGCGGACGACGGTTTGAACCCGCTCGAGCTGCGTCGGCTCAGAACGTTTCTCACTGGGCTGCTGAGGAAGTGGCGGCTGACCAGCGGCTGCGCTTCCTCCCCCCGTTAGGTGTAGGTAGAGGTTGCACTATGCTTCTGACATGAAGATAACCATAGCCAGCCTCAACATCAATGGCAACAGGGAGGCGCGCCGCAGATTCAATAACTTCTCGGTCCTTCGGGACGGGAAGTATGCGGTGTGCTTCCTGCAAGAAACCCACACCGTTCCGGGAGACGAAGCCACGTGGCTCCTGGAGTGGCAAGGAGGGGTCAGCATGAGTGGGCCGCTTGCTCCATGTCACTGTTCGCCTGGGGGGCATGCCGCTCCATCTAGTGAACGTGTACGCCCCTCAGACCAGTGCGCAGCAAGTGCGCTTCTTCGAAGAAGTGTCCGCTCTTTTGGGCTCCGTCGACGTGGGCGAGTGCGTCATCCTCGGGGGGGGATTTTAACTGCACCCTCGAGGCAAGGGACCGTTCGGGTCCCCCGCGAAGCCTGGCGGCGATGGAAAAGTTGAGGGACCTGGTTGGGTCCTTCGACTTGGTGGACGTCTGGCGAAATCTCCACCCCGTCTCCAGCGCCTTCACTAGCGTGAGGTCTGGGGGAGGAAGGTCCAGAATCGACCGCCTTTACATTTCCCGGGCGTACGTCTCCTGCGTTCCGGCGACTTCCATGCGGCCGGTGCCGTCCACGGACCACCACCTGGTGTGGGCGGAGCTCGCTCCGCTGCGCGTGCGGGGGGGGTCCGCGTACTGGCATTTTAACAACCTGCTGCTGGAGGACGCGCGGTTCCGGGATTCGTTTTGTCGGCTCTGGGCCGACTGGAGAAGGAAGCGGTGGGGCTTCCCCTCCTTGAGGCTATGGTGGGATGTGGGCAAGGCTCACATCCATCTCTTCTGTCAGGAGTACGCGAAGGGGTCGACCAAGAGGCGGGAGGCCCGGGTCGGGCGGTTGGATAAGGAGGTGCTCGACCTGGAGTCCCGTCTCGGTCAGGTCGTCGAGGACCCGGCCCTGCGGAAGGTGTACGAAGAGAAGAAGGGCGCGCTGAAGGACCTGCAGCTCGTCGGGTCCCGAGGCGCGTATGTGAGGTCGCGGATCCAGCTCCTGCAGGACCTGGATCGCGGCTCCCCCTTCTACTCGCTGGAAAAAAGACGGGGGGTCCGTAAGCAGCTCTTGGGGCTGCTGGCCGACGATGGATCTCTGGTCTTGGATCCGGAGGGAATCAGCGTGGAGACACGCGCCTACTATGGGGCTCTTTTCTCTCCGGATCCCTCCAGCGAGGATGCGCGCAGAGTTTTGTGGGAGGACCTGCCGAAGGTCAGCCCAGAGGGCGCCGAAAAATTGGACGCTCCGCTAAGCCTGGCGGAGCTGACCGGCGCCCTCCGCCAGCTCTCTAGGGGAAAGTCCCCGGGGCTGGACGGACTGACCGTGGAGTTCCACAGGATGTTCTGGGACGTTTTGGGGGGCGACTACGCGCGGGTCCTGGGGGAAAGTTTGGCGACCGGGGAGATGCCCCTCTCTTGGCGCAGGGCGGTCCTTGTCCTGCTGCCTAAGAAGGGCGATCTCCGCCTCCTTAAGAACTGGCGCCCGGTCTCCCTCCTCAGCACGGACTATAAAATCTTTGCCAGGGCCATGTCTGCTCGCCTTGGCACCGTGCTGGCCCACATGATCCACCCCAACCAGTCCTACACGGTCCCGGGCCGGACCATCCACGATAACATCCATCTGGTCCGGGACCTGGTCCACCACTCCCAGAGGGCTGGTCTGTCGGTCGCCTTTCTTTCCCTGGATCAGGAGAAGGCGTTCGACAGGGTGGATCACGAGTATCTCTTCGGGTCTCTGCGCGCATTCGGGTTCGGGACGCATTTCGTCGCCCGGATCCGACTTGTGTACGCCACCGCGGAGTGTCTGATTAAAGTTAACGGGTCCTTGACGGCACCCCTTCGCTTTTGGAGGGGGGTGCTTCAGGGATGCCCCACGTCCGGTCAATTATACGCCGTTTGCATGGAGCCATTCCTGCGCCTCTTGCGGAAGAGGTTGACGGGACTGGCTCTGCAAGGGCCGGGCGTGGAGGTGGTCCTCTCGGCTTACGCCGATGACGTGCTCCTCATGGTCACGGATCCCGCTGACTTGCGGAGGATGCGGGAATGCCAGCAGATTTACTCGGACGCATCCTCTGCCAAGATCAACTGGGAGAAATGTTCCGGACTCCTGGTTGGTCAGTGGCGGGGGGACTCCCTGTCAGAGGAGTTCAGGCCTTTCGCCTGGAGCACCACGCACCTCCTCTATTTGGGAGTCTACCTTAGCCCTGCCGAGGACGCCTGGCCGGCGAACTGGCAAGAGCTGGAGGCCAAAGTCACTGCACGCCTAGGACACTGGACAGGACTGCTCCGAGTGTTGTCCTACAGGGGTCGAGCGCTGGTCATAAACCAGCTGGTGGCTGCCATGTTGTGGTACCGGTTGGTCACTTTGATCCCTCCACCTGCATTTGTCGCCAAGATTCAGAAGAAGCTCATCGACTTCTTCTGGGACAAAAGGAAGTACTGGGTCTCTGCCGCGGTTCTGTGTCTCCCGCTTAGGGAGGGCGGTCAGGTGCTGGTGTGCCTTCGCACCCAGGCTGCGACTTTCCATCTTCAGATGCTGCAGAGATACCTGTACGTCGAGAATCCTCCGAGATGGTGTGCGCTGGTGACGTTTTTCTTCCGCCAGCTGCACGGCCTCAATTACGACACGCAGCTCCTGTTCACGAAAGTGGGCGGCAGGCGTGCCGGCCTGCGGGAGATGCCTGTCTTTTACCAGGAACTGCTATGGGTTTGGAACTACGTCGCTTCCAGGCGGAGCTCTCTCCCGTCAGGAGCGGCGGCTCTCCTTCGGGAGCCGCTGCTCAGGAATCCGCACCTCCACGAACGCGGGTTCGGGCGGCTGGCGGAGGGCAGGGCTGTGCTTGGCAAGGTGACCAGAGTCGGGGACTTGCTCGATGGCGGAGGAGCGGGCTGGATGGTGCCGGAGGAGCTGGCGCGGCGCCTGTCCTGGGCCAACGTCTGGCTCGCAGTCGAAGCCATCGAATCGGTGAAAGCGGCACTGGGCCCCGACTCCACTAGGTGTATCGAGGTGGCTCAAGCACGTGGGGCGATCCCGTCCGAGCTTACCCCCGTTCGGACGGAATTCCTCATCGGCGCCCGGCCCCGAAACTCCCCTCGGGAACTGGCGCCTCACAACTTGAGCCGTCTCGAGGAAATACCCTCCATGCCTTTTCATTCTGCGCGGAGGTATTTGCTGTATGGGCTGCTCCTGCACACCCTCCACTTTGCCATCTTCGACTACCGTCCGGACACGCCTTGGCGTGGCTTCTTGCCGACTGGCGGTGGTGGAGGTCCCCAATGGAGGGCTCTCTATGCGGGAGTCCTCCCTTGTTCCATCGGGGACTTGGCCTGGAGGGTGTTGCACGGAGCGGTCTCGTGCAATAAGGTTTTAAGTAGGTTCACGGACTCCCAGGCCGCCTGCATTTTTTGCGACCTGGAGGAGTCTGTGTTTCACATTTATATGGAGTGTGAGAGGTTTCAGCCCCTCTTTCACTACTTGAAGGGGCTGCTCCTCGATTTTTGGTTGCACTTCAGTCCCACGCTCTTGATCTATGGTCACCCGGTGCGGAGGGGAGCGGACAGGTTGGAGGACCTCCTTGTGGGCCTGCTCCTGGGCCTGGCTAAAAGAGCCATCAATTGGTCCAGACAGCGGGCGGTCGAGGGGGTTGTCCAGCCGGATTGCCTGCCTCTCTTCCGCGGCCATGTTCGCGCCCGGGTGGCCCTGGAGATGGAGCACGCGGTGTCTGCCGGTGCGCTTGAGTATTTCCACGACCGGTGGGCGCCGCGGGGACTGGAGTGCATCATCAGCCCGGAAAACCAAGTTTTAATTTGATTTGTTAAGTTTTAGTTGAACTTTTGTTTACAGTTCAATTTGGGCTTTTTGGATATAAACAAAACAGTTACCCTCTGTTCAGTAAATACCTGTTATTATTGTTCTCCTGCAGTCTGTGTATTATTTATACTCGGACACTACACACAGGGTGCACTGTTGCAGTCTTCGCAGATACAATCAATGCAGGATCAGTGATTTAACATGAACGTCAACTATTTACGCACTATTCTCACTGTGAAAACCAATTAAAATGTTACGCCTTGCTCGATCAGGAGTAATCAAGTTTTTAATGGCATACTAAGTCATAATTACTTCTGAATAACCTCTCTGGCCATGAAAAACTAATTTTTATTATTTTTAAAGATTGTTTTATGATATTTAAGCTTCTCCCTTCATCCCATGTGTATGTCCCAATCTTTATTTTGCTTTCTGTACAATGATTTAAATGTGAATTATATGCCCTGCTTTTTACTTCCTGCTTTGCTGTTGGTGAGAATTCTTCAATCTGATTGGGTGATCAGCCTGCCTGCCCTGTTGCCGGATACCACAGGTCCCCTGCAGAAGGCACCAAATTCAAAGTGACATTTGAATAGAGGAAGTCTGCGCTCTAGAGCCCACTGAATCTCTGTGGGCACCTTTTTTAGAGGTCAGCGGTGAGTGCCATCCCTTTGCCGCTGACTGCAAAATCCAGGCCAAGATTGTTTAAATTTGGTGGCTTTAGAGGATTTAGTTTTGGTTGATGATACTTAGCTTGAAATGCAATCTAAATATAAGATAGTATTGTGAATCTAGCTCTGAAAGCTCAAACAATGACTGAAATCCCTTACCCTCAGACATATGCTTGCTTGCTCTCTGCCTTTGGATGCAGTATCTCCATAGTCATGTTATATGTTATGTTATATGTTGTTTTATCTGTTATATTATATATCGATTATATGTTATCCCTAATGTCTGAGAAGGTGGCATTCTCACCCTTTGAACATTTTGGAAGTGAATACTCATACAGCGCAGAAAACCTGAAGGGAACCAAAAATATATAATTTTAGGATCTAAATAGTTGTCTCCTTCACATAAATTCCACACTCCTCTCTTTTTAGTCACAGAATATAAAGGGGTCATGGTTCCGTCACTGGTGCAGGATGAACCAAGAACAGCACAGGTTGAGGAGAACATATTTCCTGTATAGGGGTAGGAAAAAGTCAACAACTTATTGCAAAACCTCAATCTGATGTATCGACAGGAACAAGCTACAAATGCTGAAATTGGAAACAAAAGCAGAAAATGCTGAAAATATACAGAAAGCCGGTGTATCCAATTCTGTGAAGAGAAAAGACAGAGTAACATTTTGCTGTGAGCCTACATTTTTGTTTTTGTTCAACATTGGTATGTTTGACATAGCAACAGCTCAGCATTAAAGAGGCTCTCAATGGAGAACAAAGTTTATGTTGCCTTCAACGAGTAACCTTTTGTTTTCCCAACATGAGAGTGAGCCAACAATTTTTAATCAGAGTCTGTTGAGCCATGTTTCCAACAAACTGACATGCTTTTTGGGCCAAATTGCCAGCAGGTCTGATTGATCCAGTAGAATCTGAGGTATAATGAAAACTACTTAATATAAAAATCCCTAAGACAAGACTGTTCTTTTACCTATTTTTCTCATAAGCCAAATATCATTCAAACTCCAGTACTGATCTTAATCTTTGATACCTAAAGGTAAAAGGGGCATCATAGTTCAACTTTGTAGTTTCTGACAGATGCTATGACTCTTGCTATGAATCAAGTGGTGATTGATCAGGGGGAAGGCAGCGGGATCAGTGCGGGTAAGTCGCACCAGTTATTTTAACCACCTGAACAGGTTTCTGCCAAATCGGCAGGGTTAAAATCAGCCCTTATATGTGAATACTTTTGACCACTTTTTAAATTTCTGATATTATCTATGCATGCATTTGAGAAGGTATGATGCCAGAAAAGCAATATAAGTAGTAGTGTCTCTCCCTAAAGATCTTATATATATATATATATAATATATACATTAGGTATATATATATATATTAGGTATACAAGATGAAACTGCTTTTCTAGACTTCTTTATGAATGTTTGTGTTCCCTCAAATCCCCAACATCTTGGTTTCACATCTATATTTGGGAATATTATGGCATTTCAGGCATTCCTTCTTCAGGAACTAACTGCATGCAAGAGAGAGAATAGAAAGTGCAGAGAGAAGGTGCAGTCTGGCAGTCTGAGTAATTCAGCGGGGAGAGATAAGCATTTTCTATGAATTCTGGGAAAAACAAACAGTACCCATAATATGATGAAGAACAAATGGGAAGAGAGGCATTGGAGGAGCCAGGAACTCTGAAGGACTCGGAAAAAGAGAGATATGCAGCAGCTGCGCTATGACTGAGAAATAGTTTAGCAAGAGACAAAGATGAAGAATGAATGATTCTGTTGGAGAGCTAGCTAAAAATCATTCCAAAAAAGTGACAAGTTACAGTTCAAACCATTCTCATAAATCAACAGTTTTCCCAATAGGATGAATAAAAAAAAAATCTTTCTAGACCTAACATGCTGATAAAGTGGTTGTAATTTTAAAAAGAAACATGGTGTGTGGAAATTTGAACTTGCACCAATGATCTGTGATAGCAAGGGCCTGTTGTGGAACCACATTATTACAAATCTTGTGCTGACTGAGTGCCAGTAAAGTTAAGATAAAAGTTCAAACCTCAAAAGCGGAACACTGGGTAAAAATGACAAGTCTCCACAGATATTCGCCCAACTGTCAACCCGCAGCCATACTCACCTGAACTTGTGGGCTGGATTTTGTCAATGGGGAGCTTTTGGAAGCGGGGCTCCCACTTGTCGGGTTTTAGTCCCGCCTCCATCGACTTGTGGCCAACCCACGCTAACTTCCCTTGATTGACCTTGTTAAGTCCACCCAGCGGGCTTAGCAGGCCAATTAAGGGAAAGCCGGTTACAGGTGACGTCAGCAAGTGATGTTCCATCTATCAGGAGCTTTTGACAGATGAAATGTTAGCGTTTGATGGCTCTGTGAAACTGTCAAACACTGACAATCTGTCCTCTAAGTTGAGCCCTGTCACTCAGACTGAGTTAGAGAGCTCTCCTGAGCAGAAAGCAGAAGGCTGCAGCTTTTGACTGTTCAGCGGCCATTCTGCTTTCTATGCCGGTGAGCTGAGGGACTCTGAGACCTGAAGGGAGGAAGACTGCAGGAAGAAGTAAAGGTAAGTAAAACTTATTAAAACACTTTACACTCACGTCACACACTTACCTCTGCATACATGCACCCATCACTCACCTGAACACCAGACATCTCGGCCCCTCCGGCCCCCACAGACCGACGGCCCGCCTCGCTGACCCTGGCGAGGTTCGGAGCCGTCGAGAAGCCCACGCTTCAGGGCTCAAAATGGGGATTCTCAAAAAACTGCCTGTTAACTACCTGTTAACAGGCAGTTAATTGGCACTAATCCCCGTCCCGCCTCAAGGCGACAGGACCCGGCGCGGGTCCGGTACCCGCCTCCTGGGAAGATGGCACAGAGGTGGGCTGAGGGCTGGATGGGTACCTGCCCCCAGGTTCTGCCATTTTCCCAGCAGTCCCGCCTCCAAATCCGCCTCCCCAGGGCTGGCAAAATCGCCCCCACAGGATTTGACCTTAATTATGTATGCAAGAATTGTCCTACTCTTGCAATAGGCTGCCTCTGAGAGTTATATGCACCTGACCAGAATGCCCAAGCACTGCTGCAATTTTTTAAAGGGGATCACAGAAGTACATTAATAAATCTATTAGGAAACAGAGTGGTAGTACCTGTTACTCCTATAGGCAGTTCTGTGATAGGTATTCTCAATGTTAAAGCTGTCACACTGTGTGACACATGGTAGTGGCTATTTTTTGGCGAGAGTATATCACCCTGAGATTACACACTGGCCACCGAGTTCCCACATAAATTCCAAAAACTAATCAAAAAAGCTAATAGAATATTGGCATTTACCTCAAGGGTATTGGAATTCCAAAGTGAAGAAGGTGCTTCATTTGTTCAGACCACATTTGGTGAACTGCACTCAGTTTTAGACACAGAACCTCAGAAAGGAGATGCTAGCCTTGGAAGGAGTACAGTGCAGATTCACCAGAATGATACCAGAGCTTAAAGAGTTAAATTATGGGAGCAGGTTGCATAAATTTAAGGCTTGTATTCCCTTGGGTTTAGAAGGTTGAGCAGTGATCTAATTGATGTACTTGAAATGATAAAGCGATTTGATAGGATAGATACACAGAAACTATTTCCTCTGGCGGGGGATCCAGCACAAGAGAACATAATCTTAAATTTAGAGCTAGTCCATTTAGAAGTGAAATCAGGAAAAACATTTTCACACAATGGGTAGTAGAAATATGGAACTCACTCCCCAAAAAGGCTGTGGATGCTGGGTCAATTGAAAATTTTCAAGACTGAGATCAATAGAATTTTGTTGGGTAAGAGTATCAACGGACATGAAAGAAAGGCGGGTAAATGGAGTTGAGGTACGGATCAGCCATGATCTCATTGAACGGCAGAACAGGCTCAAGGGTCTGAATGGCCTACTCCTGTTCCTATGTTCCTTTCTGAAATGATTTTCAGCCATCATTTTTCTTAGTAACTGAAATTGCTAATATCCAAAATAAGGGTTTTAACAAAGTAACAATCAAAAAATACATATCTCACAATAATATGTTTAAATTTGTCAATTGAATTGTCTTTTGTGTCTTTTAAAGCCTTCATTAAAGTTTTTGTTTGATGGTCTTAGCCTTTCCCTTATGCCTGGCTTGGATTTGATATTTCTTACCAGAGCTGTGACTTTTTAGCTGAATTTGGATCGCACTGTCTGAGCATGTGCAGTGTACCTATTTTTCCAGGATGCATCAGTACTGTTCAATCAGTTGTACTGATGAGATATTTTTCTTCAATTCCTAGCTGAAAAACAGGAGGACAAATTTCAAAAACTTTGCTGTGGGTAAAATTTATGTTGACTGTTTCTTTAGAGTTCGCGCGTGTGAGAAAAGAAACTGACAGAGTTCTTATGATAGACTTGTATCTTTTGCTTTATGTTCAATATCTTTTAAAAAGTGTATTAAGCTGAGAAAGAAAAATGGAGACAAAGGAATCAGAAGATGGGGTGAGGGGGGGTAGAAAAAAGAATGTTTTCTTCATTTAATGTTTTAATTTTCCTCCAAAAATGAATTTTGAAGCCAACAGATTACCTCCACCTGTATTTTATCTGGAACTAATCATTTCCACCCAACAGTTAGAAAAGGTCACTGCTAATCACACACGTCTGTGAGACAGAGAGCCTAATTTCTAACATCTATGAGGTCGAGGGAGAGAGAGAAACAGAGAGACACAAATAGAGAGAAGTGTAAAAGCAAAATACTGCGGATGCTGGAGATCTGAAATTAAAACAGAATATGCTGGAAATACTCAGCAGGTTCGGCAGCATCTGTGGAGAGAGAAACAGAGTTAACGGGGGGAATTTTCAGGGGGTCAGCGGGCGCGATCAGTGGTGGCTCAGGTGGGAATTTTTTTTTACAGCGGGTCAGGAACCAACTGTCAACCTGCCTCCACGCTAGTCTCCCAGATGTCGGTTCTGTCAGCGCTGAACAGACCCGACACCAAGCGGCGGGGAGGCAATTTAAATCATTAAGAGATTGTTAAGAGGCACTTAAATACTATTATAAGCTTACCTTTCAATTTTATGAGTTTCCCCCATGGGTTATATTGTAGGAGTCGCTGGAAATAAACAGACTGTGAGAATTTCATAGCAGCAAAGAAAAATGCGTGTTAGCTTTATTAACTCTCCACATGGACTGAAGGACTCGGCCTCATCACAGGGCTTTGACGTTGTTAAATCTGTGAGTTATCTAGTTAATTAAGACACAGACTAATTAATAACAATCAAAAACAGGTCTTTACTGGTTGGAGGTAGGGACTATTCTGAATACAAGATTACTGCACAGTGCTTATATACCGGTGTTTTCACCCCCGGTATTACGTCTACAGCAGCCTGAGAAAGTAGTACATCTCTTAAGGTGGAACAGGCTTAAGCTCTCTTAAGGTGGAACAGGTTACATACACAACACTCCTCCCTTCTTAGCTTTATAGTCATCCCCCCCATTTAACATAACGTAATAACATATATACATGTATAACTTCATGTTTAACGTAACATATCACAGATTCAGTCTCTGCGGAAAACAGTTCACAGATTCAATCTCTGTGGTGTAGTCGGTTCACGTTACTCATTCAATAGTCCTTTCATGGATTTAACAGCTTGAACTTCCGAACTGATTTGGCTCCGTTCGGAGGGACCACGTGTGTGATCTGGTAGAGGTGATAATGGTTCAGATGGGTCATCTTCTGTTTTTCCTTTTCCTTTTCTGCTTCTTGGAGGCTCTCTGGGCTCCATTGTCAGCTGCCACAGCTGCCAGCTGCATGCGCAGTTCCTCCTTCTCTTCCTCCTTTTTTCGTAGTAGAGCCACCTTCTCCCGATGTTCCGTAGACTTTCGGTGCTCCTCCATGATTTCTGTATGGTGGGAGTCGAAGTTACAAGTTGGGCAGGACAGGACATAGTAATATTCGGAGTCGTCCGACAGGTCAGCGAGAGGGTCGTCTATTTCCTCCATACCCAGCTGGACGTTAGCCAGCTCTTGTTCCAAATCCAGACATCTTTCCTGAAGAGACTTCTTCATGTGTACCTCTGCATCCAGCTTTTTCTGGGCTTTCAGCAAGTCGTTTACTAGTGACCTCATTTGTGATTTTAATACTTCAACTTCCTTTGGAGATTGATTGATCAGACTATGCAATCCCTCTACCGGAGCAGCTGTTTCAGCGGTCTGTTGTTCTACATTGATGTGAGTCAGCGTACTTTTGGCATCCAATGGCTGCTCTGTTGCAGTCGTTTCAGTCTGTGTCGTCACATCAGCCATCTCAATGACTTTTGAGAGCTCCGAACCCTTTTCCTTTGAAGATCGCAGCTCGTGTTCAAGTTTTTCCCATTTCAGAGTCTTGTCCCTCAGCATATGAAGGAGTTGGCTGACCGTTAACTCTTCTGACACCAGATTATGGCACGCACCTTCAGAACCTGAATCAGCTTTGATTCGTTCGGCCTCCTCGCGCAGATGGTTGGTGTGCTCCTGCTCCATTTTCTCCATCAGTTGCTTCTGTTGCCTTTCCAGATTCTCCCACTCTGTAACAAAGAACTTTTTTATTTCATTCATCTCTTGCTCAAAACGGCAAATCATTTGTTCTAATTGCTGTTGTAGTTTGAAATGGAGTTGAGTTCGAGCCCAGTGTCCCTCAAAAATGTGCATATCAGTAGACTTGACAGACTCAGAATTCTCTGTTAAACTATGTTGTTGTTGTTGCTCAGTGGAATTCTGTGCTGAAACTTTGTCTTTTGCACATGGGTTGGTCTTACCATCATCAGTTCTAGAGTCTGGGCTGATTATCTGCACCGAGTTCTCACTCTTTATGGCTTTTAGCGAATGCCAGTCCATATTTATGTTTCTAAACCACTCCCGGCCTAGTAGTGGTGGACCTCCCTCCGGTAGCACATATAAGTCCATTATTTGACTTCCTTCACCCTTGTTGGCCACTGCAACCTTTATTGTCCCGATGGGGTACACTCTCTGCCCCGTGTAGGTTGTCAATATAATCTCCGTATCCTGTAGGGGAATATGTTGGAATAACCTTCTGTAATCTTTCTTATTCATGACCGACAATGCCGATCCAGTGTCCAATTCCATTTTTACTTGGACTCCTTCTATCTGAAGAGTAACCCAAATTGTCTGGAGGTCTGCACCCTTACCAACGTTGAGTACCCTTAAGCTAGCCAGTTCAATACTGCTTAAGCCAGCCAGTTCATTACTGCTAGCGTCTGAATCGGACTCCTGTTCGGCCACCTTGTGTACTTTTGCGTATTTTCCTTGCGGTGACTTCTTGTTGCTGGTCTTCGTGTGCTGCTGCCATAGTGACCGCCTTCTCAAGCGTCAGCTCATTCTCCTCGAGCAGTCGCTTTTGTGTATCCTGTTTAAATAAACCACACACAAATTTGTCTCGTAGTGCATCTGTCAGTCCCGTTCCAAACTGGCAATATTTCGCTAATTTACGCAATTCCAGCAAATATTCAGCATTGCTTTCATGCTGTAGCTGCCTTCTGTCATAAAATTTAAATCGTTCCGCTAGCATCAGCGGCGTGGGGTTTAGATGATCTTTCACGACAGTAACAATCTCATCGAACGTCTTATCCGCCGGTTCATCTGGTGATAACAGGTGTTTCAATTGCCCGTATGTCTTCGCACCCATTAAATTTAATAATGTTAGTGCTTTATCAGCCTCACGAATTTTATTGGCCTTACAATAATTTTTAACTCGTTCAACATATATGGCCCAATCTTCGATGTCACTATCAAAGTTGCTAATATTCCCGTGTTTAGGCATTGTAGTACTTTATCAGATTTGCAATTTCTCAGATTTTTTTTTTTTACTGCTATCCAAGATGGCGGCTTCCCGCTCTTGCCGTCGTCCTCCGCCCACAAAATGGCGGTTTTCCCGCGCTTGGCGGTCTTCACCCGTCCCCCGACGCCGTCTCCCTTCAGCCCCCGAGTGCGGCCCTTATCTTCGCCGTGATCGCCCGAGTGCGGCCCTTATCAGCGGATGCGATCGCTGGATCGCGAAGTGGCTCCCGACCGAAGCGGCTCTCGGCCCTTATCTGGAGATGCGATCACTCTCGCGGCTCTCGGCCCTTATCAGGAGATGCGATCGCTCTGTTGAAACGCCTCCCGCTCGAAGCGGCTCTCGCGCCCTATTCCTCCGGCTCCCCCAGCCCCGTTCGTGCAGCCAACGCGGTCAACTGCCTGTCGCGTCGCTGCCCGGCTCAGACAGCGGCTTACCCACCACCAAGCTGGAGAAGAAGCTGACGGTCGCCGATGGAGGCTCCGAGGTCAGGATGTCTTCCTACAGCAGCCTGAGAAAGTAGTACATCTCTTAAGGTGGAACAGGCTTAAGCTCTCTTAAGGTGGAACAGGTTACATACACAACAGACGTCATCACACAATCGACGACTCTTAAAGGGACCCTGCCCCGATAACCCAACCAAGTTCCGTACATAAGGTGGAGCGATAAGAACATTGGCTATACATAGTGAATTGTGTTACTGTCCCTATGTGGTCTCCGCAACATAAGTCCCCCCAGAATTCACTAGAATTGGAAATGTCAGTCGTTGAGGGGCCTGGATCACACGGCCGAAACGGCTCCTTAAGTCCGGGGCAGGGACCGGGGGGGTCGCAGGAGGGTCCCCGGGTGCTCGGTGGTGGACTGAGGGTGCAGAAGCCGGAAGTCGGCTCTGCCGCGGGGGCTGAGCCAACCCAACGGGTCGGTCCAGATCCAGGTGGGCCGGCTTAAGACGGTCCACAGAAATGTAGTCCGGCTTACCGCTGACATCCACCATGAAGGCCTTGTCCCCGGCTTCCAGGACGCGGAATGGCCTGTCGTAGGGTGGGTGAAGAGGTCCCCGTTGGGCGTCGTGGCGGATGAAAACGTACTCTGCCACACGAAGGTCGGGCAGAACGTGGGACTGAGGGAGACCGTGCTGCGACGTGGGCACCGGCGCAAAAACCTTGGCGTTGTCCAGGAGGGCGGACCGCTGATGGGCTGCGGACCAAGGGTCCGTGGCGTTGGGGACGAAATCCCCGGGAACGCGCAGTGGCTGCCCGTAGACGAGCTCGGCGGACGAGGACTGGAGGTCCTCCTTGGGGGCGGTCCTGAGTCCCAGCATGACCTAAGGGAGTCTGTCGATCCAACTGTCATCCCGGAGGCTGGCCCGGAGCGTGGCCTTCATGGAGCGATGAAACCGTTCGCACAGCCCATTAGCCTGAGGGTGATATGCGGTGGTGCAGTGGAGTCTCAACCCGAGGCCTTGGGCGACAGCGTTCCAGAGCTCCGACGTGAACTGGGGCCCCCGGTCGGAGGAGATGTCAGATGCGGCGCTGAACCGGGCGACCCAAGTGTTGATGAATGCCCGAGCCACATCAGTGGACATTGTTGACGACAGCGGGATGGCTTCCGGCCATCGGGTGGTTCTGTTGACCATCGTGAGGAGGTGGGTGAACCCACGGGAGGGCGGCAGAGGCCCCACCAGGTCCACGTTAACATGGTCGAACCGCCTCTCGGGCACCGCAAAAGGCGCCAACGGGGCCTTATTATGGCGATGCACGTTCGAGCACTGGCATACCACGCAGGTATTGGCCCAGTCGCGAACGTCCTTCTTGAGCCCGTGCCAGATGAACTTAGCCGCCACCAGCTTCTGTGACGGCATCGAAAACCTACTGTCTCCACCTGTCGGGCACGACGGGGCGTGGCTGCCCAGCGGAGACATCGCATAGGAGCGTGGTGCCGGCATCGTCAAACGCGACGTCCGCTAACTGAAGGCCCGTGACAGCCATCCTGTAGGCCTGGACATCCGGGTCGGAGGCCTGGTCGGCCGCCATGTGGGTGTAGTCGATGCCGAGGTGTACGGCGCTGGCGATGGCCTGGGAGAGACAGTCGGCAACATGGTTGTTTTTCCCAGCCACATGCTGGATGTCCGTCGTGAACTCGGAGACGAAGGAAAGCTGGCGCTGCTGATGGGCCGACCACGGCTCGGAAACTTTGGCCATGGCGAAGGTCAACGGCCTGTGGTCCACAAACGCCGTGAACGGGCGGGCCTCCAGCAGGAAACGGAAGTGTTGGACGGCGAGTTAGAGGCCGAGAAGCTCGCGATCAAAGGTGCTGTACTTCCGCTCGTTGGGGCGGAGCTGCCGGCTGAAGAAGGCGAGCGGCTGCCAGATGCCATTGACCCACTGTTCGTGGACGGCGCTGACAGCATAGTCTGAAGCGTCAGTGGTGAGAGCGATTGGCGCATCGGGCAACGGATGCGCCAGCATGGTCGCGTTAGCCAGGGCCCTTTTCGTGTCCGTGAAAGAATTGGCCATCTCCTCGGACCAGTCGACGGTGAGCTTGGCGGGCTTGCCTTTGAGAGCCTCGTAAAGGGGCCGCATAAGCTGGGCTGCCCGGGGAATGAAGCGATGATAAAAGTTCACCATGCCCAAAAACTCCTGCAGGGCCTTCACGGTGAGGGGTCGCGGAAAATCCTTCACGGCCTCCACTTTCGAAGGCAGTGGCACCACCCCGTCCTTCGTGATGCGGTGCCCGAGGAAGTCGATCAAGGACAGCCCGAACTGGCACTTGGCCGGATTGATGATAAGGCCATGCTGGCTGAGGCGTTCGAAGAGAGTCCGGAGGTGGGACACATGCTCCGTCCTCGAGGTGCTGGCGATGAGAATGTCATCCAGGTAGACAAACAGGAATGGCAGGTCTCGTAACACGGTGTCCATTAGGCATTGAAAAGCCTGAGCAGCGTTTTTGAGACCGAATGGCATGCGGAGGAATTCGAACAGCCCAAACGGGGTGATCACCGTGGTTTTTGGGATGTCCTGCAGCTGAACGGGGACCTGGTGGTAACCCCGAACAAGGTCCACTTTAGAGAAAACAACTTTCCCGGCCAGGCAGGTGGAAAAGTCCTGGGTGTGTGGAATCAGGTAGCAGTCGGGGGTCGTAGCGTCATTGAGGCGCCAGTAATCGCCGCACGGGCGCCAACCGTCGCCTGGTTTCGGTGCGATGTGGAGGGGTGAGGCCCATGGACTGTTCGACCGGCGAATGATGCCGAGGCGCTCCATCGTGTCGAACTCAGCTTTAGTGATGGCGAGTTTCCCCGGGTCGAGGCGCCGAGCGCGGGCGTAGACAGGTGGGCTGGTGGTCGGGATGTGGTGTTCTACCCCGTGCTTGGTGGCGGCGGACGAGAAAGTGGGCTTCGTGAGGTCCGGGAACCCGGCGAGGAGGCAGGAAAACTCGTCGGAGGCCGAGAGTGCGCTGGTCAACTTCATTGTGCCGGAACCACTGAGCGAACACGGGAGTGAACTGAAAGTCTCAGCGTTGACGAGACGTCGGTTCTTGACGTCCACCAAAAGGCCATTGGCGCAGAGGAAGTCAACGCCGAGAAGGGGGGCGGACACTTTCACTGTAACAAAGTCCCAAGCGAAACGCTGCCCGCCAAAACACAGCGCCGTGCTCCGTTTCCCGAAAGTACAGATGGAACTGCCGTTGGCGGCTTCGCGGGCAGGACCGTGGTTCCCCCCCCTGTATGTCTATGGTTGACGCGGGCAACACGCTCACCTGGGCACCCGTGTCGCAGAGGAAACGACGTCCAGAGTCAGTGTCCGTAATGAATAACAGACTACCTGAATGGCCGACAGTCATGGTAGCTAATGAGTGGGCCTTCGCGTTTCCCGACGCGGTAAAGCTGCACGGGGGCCGGCATTTCTTAGCGTTGGGGCCGAACTGCGTGTGGTAGAAGCACATGCTTGGGTGCTGCCGCCATTGGGCTGTGGCGGTGGGGGCAGGGCCCCGCATGGCCGCGCAGTACTGTTGCCCGGCGGAGAAAATTTTTTCGGCCTCCTTGGCCAGGGCGCGGAAATCACTAATATGAGAGTTGCCGTACCTGCCCTGGCAGCTGTTGTAGTAACAGTTCTCTGAAGAGGAAACATGGCTTGTGCTTGCCCAGGAGGGTTAACATGTGGTCCATCAGTTCTGAGGGCTTGGAGTCGCCAAGCCCGGGTAGAGAGAGAAGCTGGCGTGCGCGCTCGGGTTCAATTAGTCCAAAAGTCTCTAGGAGGTGCGTTCTCAGCGTCGCAAATTTGTGGCGCTCTGGGGGGTCCTCGAGCAGGCTCACGACTCTGGCCGCGGTGGAGCTGCCGAGAGCAGAGACGATGTAATAATACTTCGTGTCGTCCGCGTTGATGTCCCGGAGTGCAAACTGAGCCTCGGCCTGGGCGAAACAAGCGGCAGCCTGTCGTTCCCAAAACTCCAGTAATTTGAGAGAAACGGCGTTCGTCGCCATCTCGGATAACGTCTTTGGAAACGTCCAAAAGAGAAACGGGGTCACCAATGTAGGAGTCGCTGGAAATAAACAGACTGCGAGACTTTCATAGCGGCAGAGAAAAACGCGTGTTAGCTTTATTAACTCTCCACATGGACTGAGAGACTCGGCCTCGTCGCAGGGCTATGACGTCATCACACAATCGACGACTCTTAAAGGGACCCTGCCCCGATAACCCAACCAAGTTCCGTACATAACGTGGAGCGATAACAACATTGGCTATACATAGTGAATTGTGTTACTGTCCCTATGTGGTCTCCGCCACAATATGCTGCTTGGGGATCATATCAGCTCAGCAGGTCATGAGTGGATTTAGCACTGAATTATCTGATTACTTGTCAGCTGCAAAAGTGGTATAAAAGCTCCCAGCTCTCAGCTGTTCACTTTCCAAGCTCAGGAACTGTTGCTTACTTCATTTGGAAGACAGATTGAGCTTTATGCAGCTTGCAAGTGTTTAGAGCCAACTCTCTATCCAGTGTCACCTCATTAGAACAACCTGTCTGACCATTGAGAGATTTACTTCTGTCATTTCAACTTCACCTGCCATCTATTACACGATCAGCCCCAACACCAGCAGCACCAGGCACACCAGCAGCACCAACAACAACACCAACCTTCTCCGCAATCAACTGATGCTGCACAGGACACAGGGCATCAGTACCCGATCACATTGTTGCCCGGGATGCCAGGGATGGCCTCACCACAGACAGATTTACTTCACTTGATGCTATACACCCTGGCTGCCACATGAAGTGCCAGGTTGGCACCACCCCACACCAACACCATAAAGCATCCCTACAATACCCAAGCCAGTCCTTTCACACTCATTGCCATTGCGGGGGATACCGTTATGTCTCACCATTCATTGCAACTCACTAAGCCATTTCCAAAGGTGCACACAAATCTGTCCAAAAACGCAAAGTGTTGAAAAAAAAGATTTCAATGTTTGACAGCACATTAACAGAAACTTCACATAAACATTGGCAAAAACACCCAAGTGCCTACCCTTGTGTGTTTTTAGTTGGTAATGATTGCACTAGGATTAGGGTGAGTGCGAGGGGTGGCTAATGAGATGGGAAAGTGATTATATAGATAGAGAGGGATGGGGGGAGGTGCAAGGTAAATTGGTGTGAGTAAGGATGTGCAGGAGTAGGGTAGAGATGGCAGAGTGATGGGGATGTGATGAGCGGCACAGCAGGATAAGGTTGAGTGTGGCTTTGCAGTAACGTTTCGTGATCTACTGAGATCATTGAAAAGTTTGGGCCACTGCAGTCTGGTCCTGCAAATGACATCCCTGCTTGTGTCTTCCTGTGCATTGTTGAACCAGGCTGCGTTGGTGTCCTGGGGAGGTCTCTTCCGCCCATGGGAAGGGAAGAGGACCTCCCTGTGTGCTGTGACTGCCTCCAAACCCATATGGAGGCAGCCGTGGGAGAGCCTGGGTGCAGCCATGCATCTTTGTGCAGTGTTTATCAGTGTTAGCAGCACCTCACTGCTGTAGAACACTGATAGCACAACTGTCAAAATCAATTTGCGCATGGTCCCTTTAAGGAAACCGGCTGATGTTGCGTCATCATATGACGTCATCTGACCCGCTTCATTCAGTTGGCCAGGAAATGCGCTGGGTGGGCTTAACAAGCCCAAGGAACGTAAGACCACCCTACATTGCGGGCTAGAGCCAGCAGCAGGGTTGCACCCCGTCATCGACCCCGACCGCACCGGACCTGCCAAGGTAGACGAAATTGCGGCCAACGTTTCAGGTCAGTGGCCTTTCATAGAGTCATAGAGTCATAGATTCATGTCATAACAGCACAGAAGGAGGCCATTCGGCCCATCTAGTCCATGCCAGCTCTCTGTAGAGCAATCCAGTCAGTCCCATTCCCCTGCTCTATCCCCGTAGCTCTGCAAGTTTATTTACCTCAAATGCCTAGCCAGTCTCCCCTTGAAAACATTGAGGCCGTGATTTTCTCCTCGGTGTCGGGATGGGGGTGGGTCAGCTGGTTTCCGGATTTCAGTCTCGTCCCCAGCTACCTCTGCTCTACAGATGTGATTTTCCCTTGATTGGCCTTGTTAAGCCCACCCTACCAGCCAATTAACAGGAAGTGGGTCAGATGACATCATTTGATGATGCATCATCTGCCAGTTTCCTTAAAGAGGCCATGCACAATTTTATTTTGCCAGTTCATTTTTCAATGTTTGACAGCATTGAGATGCTGAAAACACTGACAATCATTGCACAAAGGTGAACTCTTGCACTCAGGCTTTCCAATGACTCCCTCCATATGCTTATGAAGGGAGTCATAGTAGGCAGGGAGATTCTCTTTCCTTCCAAGGGCGGAAGAGACCTTCCCAGGACACCAACTTACCTTGCACCTCCACCCAAACCTCTCTGTCTACATTATCAATTCCCCATCTCACTAACCACCCCTCACACTCACCCTCATCCTACTGCGAGCATACCAACTAACAACACACAAGGGTAGGCACTTGAGAGGTTTGGCCAATGTCCATGTGAAGCTTTTGGTAATGTGTTGTCATACAGTTAAATCTATTTTTCAAAAGTGTCCTTTATTGGACAGATCTGAGCGCACATTGAGAAGTGTCTTACTGAATTCCAGTGATATTTCAGTCATAACTCTGTCCCCCCCCCTCGCCCCGCTATAGTGATGTGTGTGCATGGAATGGGTTGGAAATTAAAGGGATGCTTCATGGTGCTGGTGTGGGATTGTGTCAACCTGGCACTTCATGTGGCAGCCAGGGATTACAGCATCCATTGAAGAAAGTCTGGCCATGGCAATGCCATCGTTGGCCTCCCGGCCAGCAATTTTGTCAGGGGCTGATGCCCTGTGCCCAGTGCAGCATCAAGTGCTGGCGGCGAAGGTTGGTGATGAGGTTGGTGTTGGGGATGATTGTGGAAGAATTCGGAGGATCAAGGTCTGATTATTTCATTGGCTCCGATGTTGCTGGAATAGATGGCAGCTGCAGGTGAGATGACAGAAGCGATCTGTTACTGGTGAGAGAGGTTCTCCTAATGAGGTGGCACTGGACATACATAATATAATAGCAAAATACTGCGGATGCTGGAAATCTGAAATAACAACAGAAAACGCTGGAAAAACTCAGCAGGCCAGGCAGCATCCATGAAGAGAGAAACAGAGTTAACATTTCAGGTCTGGGACACTTCATCAGAACTGTAAAAAGCTAGATATATAACAGATATTAAGCAGGTGCAGAGACAGGAGGGGAGGAAGGAATTGAAGGAACATACTGTGCTTTTGTAAGAGGCAGGAAAGATAAAATGTTGCAAATGGGAATGGCAAAATCATACAGCATGAAAAATGGGGGCAGGGGTTATAGTTTGAAATTGTTGAACTCCGTGTTGAGGCCAGAAGGCTTTAAAGTGCCTAATCGAAAGATGAGGTGCTGTTCCTCGAGCTTACGTTGAGCTACATTGGAACAATGTAATAGGCCGAGGACAGAGAGATCAGAGTGGGAGTGAAGCGGTGAATTAAAGTGACAGGCGACCAGAAGCTCAGGGTCACCCTTATGGACTAAACAGAGGTGTTCCGCAAAGCGGTCGCCCAATCTACATTTGGTCTCCCCATTGTAGAGGAGACTGCATCGTGAGCAGCGAATACAGTATACTAAATTGCAAGAAGTACAAGTAAATTGCTGTTTAACCTTGAAGGGTTGTTTGGGGTCCTGGACAGTGGGAAGGGAGGAGGTAAAAGGGCATGTGTTGCATCTCCTGCGGTTGCACGGGAAGGTGCCAGGCGAAAGGGAAGGGCTGTTAGGGGTGATTGAGGATTGGACCAGGGTGTAGCGGAGGGAGCAGTCCCTTCGGAATGCTGAAAGGGGAGGTGAGGGGAAGATGCGTTTGGTGGTGGGATCACGTTGGAGGTGGCGGAAATAGCAGAGGATGATCCGTTGAATGTGGAGGCTGGTGGGGCGAAAGGTGAGGACAAGGGGAACCCTATCATGGTTCTGGGAGGGAGGGGAAGGGGTGAGAGCAGAAGTGCGGGAAATGGAACGGACATGGTCAAGGGCCGTGTCAACCACAGTAGAGGGGAATCCTCGGTTGAGGAAAATGGAAGACATATCGAAAGCACTGGTATGGAAGGTGGCATCGTCAGAACAGACGCCGTGGAGACGGAGAAACTGGGAAAATGGAATAGAGTCCTTACAGGAAGCGGGGTGGGAGGAAGACTAGTCCAGGTAGCTGTGGGAGTCAGTGGGCTTGTAGTGGATGTTTGTCGAAAGCCGATTGCCAGAAATGGAGACAGAGAAGTCAAGGAAGGGAAGAGCCAGAGATGGACCATGTGAAGGTGAGGGTAGGGTGGAAATTGGAAGTAAAGTGCATGAACTTATCAAGTTCAGGGCGAGAGCAGGAGACGGCACCGATACAGTCATCGATGTACCGGAAAAAGAGGTGAGGGAGGGGACCTGAGTAGGACTGGAACAAAGAATGTTCCACAAATCCCATGAAAAGGCAGGCATAGCTAGGGCCCATGTGGGTTCCCATAGCAACACCTTTAATTTGGAGGAAGTGAGTGGAGTCAGAGGAGAAGTTGTTCAATGTGAGAACAAGTTCAGCTAGGCGGAGGAGGGTGGTGGTGGATGGGGACTGGTTGGGCCTCTTTTCAAGGAAGAAGTGAAGCGCCCTCAGGCCGTCCTGGTGGGGGATGGAGGTGTAGAGGGATTGGACATCCATAGTGAAAAGGAGACGGTTGGGACCAGGAAACTGGAAAATGTTAAAGTGACGGAGGGTGTCGGAAGAGTCACGAATGTAGGGGGGAAGAGACTGGACAAGGGGAGAAAAAATAGTCAAGATAGGAAGAGATAAGTTCTGTGGGGCAAGAACAGGCTGAAACGACAGGTCTACCAGGACAGTCCTGTTTGTGGATCTTGGGAATAAGGTAGAAGCGGGCTGTGCGGGATTGGGGGACTATGAGGTTGGCGGCCATGGAGGGAAGATCTCCAGAGGAGATGAGGTCACTGACAGTCTTGGAAACAATGGCCTGATGTTTGCTAGTGGGGTCATGGTCCAGTCGGAGGTAGGAGGTGGTGTCGGAGAGTTGGCGTTCAGCTTCCACACAGTAGTGGTCGGTTCTTTAAACAACAACAGCACCACCCTTAACTCGACATACAGTTGGATTTAAGAACTTGTAAGCTAAAGAAATCTGTAAATGTATTAAAAATGCAATAACCAACATTTTCTTTGCTCTGAAACTCACCATGTGCAACATGACTTCCTTGACACCACTTCTGCAGCTGTCATCGTTTCACATGCATTACACCAGACTCACCACACCCCACACTTACCTGGCGTGGTGTCCGGATGTCGTAAAACCTGACCCAGAAGCTGGAAAATCAAAAAATACCCTGAAAACTGCTCACAAGTACCTGTTAATAGGTAGTTCATTGTCTTTAATCCATTTCCTGCCGTTAGGTGTCGGGTCCATTCGCAAATTGGGGACCCGACACTTGGGAAGGTTGTGTAGAGGTGGGTTGATGGCAGGTGTGGAACCCACCGTCAATCAAAACAACTTTAACTTCTGACCCACTTCCAAACCCGCCCTCTGAGCACTGGCAAAATCGTGGCCTGAGTGTCTCCGCTTACACCACTTCTGTCGGCAGCGAATTCCAGGTCATCACCACTCGCTGTGTAAAAAACTATTTCCTCACATCCACTCTGTATCTCTTGCCCAAAACTTTAAATATGTATCCCCTAGTCCTTGTACCATCAACTGGTGGGAACAGCCTTTCCCCATCTAGCCTATCCAAACCCATCATAATCTTGTACACCTCTATCAAATCACTCCTCAACCTCCTTTGCTCTAATGAAAACAAATCGACAGAACTCAGAAGAGAGGAGTTCATACAGGCAGTTTCATTTTCCATGCTTTAATTTATTTACATTTTAAAAGGTTGACTTCTGAAAGCAAACGAAGCCTCTTTGAGAGAGATAGGAAGAGAGGGTAGGAGTGGAAAGATAGGATAACAAGCTTGTTGATGACAAGTGGGCCTCTGTTGCCTAAATAGCTTGGGCGGTGTTCAGGCCAATTGTAGCATTTGCACTACTGTGCCAGGTAAGATCAGCTAACTCAAAATAGGTCAGGGATTGAACCAGGGTCTTTCCTTGGTCTCACTGGTTTATGAGTACAATGGGAAGTGAGCTTACCCAGTGAGCTATTAGAGAGGCATGCATAATCTTTCAATAACACCACTGAGAAGTGTATGTCAGACTTGCACTCTGGCCATGTTGAATATTGATGTTGTTATTCATAACAAGGCGATTTTACTGACAATGGGGATGAATTTCTGCAGGAGCTCTCCCGTTCGTCCAGTGCCACTTCAGTAGAAGAGCTGCAGAAACCCCGGAAAACAGCGTGAAAGGTGTTTAAGCTGTTTTGTACAGGGTTTCCTTGGCTCCTCTGCTGAAGTTACAGTGGCTGAGCAGGAAAGCCCTTGCGGAAAATCACCCCCGATATCCGGGAGGTACAATACTTGATTGTATTGCAGACCATGATAGCTACCATGCTGGAACAGCAGATTCCTCAGCTTTCCCAATCTGTTGAAAACATTTCTTTAGATGTTGCACAATAATATTGTCTGCTTGATGAATGGAACAGTATCACATAAACATTCTACCTTTGTCATACTCGATGACTAAGTGCAGCAATGAGTGCAGAAAGGCTTCCATGGCTCTCAGAAGGTTAAGGATTGTGCGTAAATCTATCACCATAAATGGAATGCTAGCATATTTTTGTTCCTAGCCAAAGTCGCAAGATGTTATCTAGCATATAATCTATTAATTACACATTCTGAAAGTAAATAACTTAATGTAAATAATTTCTGAAATAGTGTTCCATTTGTTTAAAATGTGCAGTAGTTGTGTTGACCCTTGTCTAAACTGTGCAATCTACTTACTGGCTGGTTTGGGAGGTAAATGAACTGTTTGGCTGCTTTTCCTGGCAACACTATAAGTAGAAGGCAGCAGTAAAAGAACATTAGGAAGACTGAAAGAGTTTACTTAAATCATAGCCAAATTGCGAAGAGAATTTTTTTTATAAATCACAGCTTGTCACTGACAATGATAGACTGCTACTAGTTCACTCTTGTTTATGCTTTTCAAGTTGCTTTTGGTTCAGATTTTAGCATCCCTTTTTGAAAAAAGATTACTAATAGAAGAGATATGTGTGAGTCACTATATACACTGTCACAATGTCTGTACTTTGATATACTTGAATGTTTGTATTTTGTAATAATGTAAAATTTTGCATTTAAACAATTTAAATTAACATAGCATTATAAGTAATGCTATATTTAAGAAAATATAAATGTGGCTTTTAGCTTTTAGCTGATACGACGTTCTTAAATTAAACCTCCCTTTTTAACATGTCAGTTTTGGTAATAGCTAAGAATTAACAAGAAGGCACTGTATCCCACCCACTAGTTGCTCAACAGATTTTTTTTAAGATGCTATAAAAGAAAAAGAAAAGTTTGCAGTTTGATAGTCCCTTAACACGTCTCCAAACACCAATAGCACTTTTAATATAGAAAAAGTGTCACAAGGTGCTACTCAGAGGTGTGATTAAAAAAAATGAATGCTGAGTCAAAGATAGGGTTGCCAACCCTCCAGGATTGCCCAAAGGTCTCCAGGAATTTGAGATAATCTCCAGGACACTGCTGCGAGTAATCCTGGAGAAAATCAGGGGCATTTAAAAAAAAAAAATTCTTTTAACACTTTATTAGTTGTAAAAATATTGGAGATGGGAAAAAAGGTGGTTTGACTAACAGTCAAGCATCATCCAATTGGGTAATTAAGAGTCTTTTCGCTTTCCAATTGGCCTGAGAAGGCAGTGCGCCGTGAAAATGGACATGTTGGGTGACCAATGGCAGGAGCGTGGGGGCCAGTAATTCAACCCAAGCCAATTAGGAAAATATTAGGAGGGATGACCAAAAGGGGTGGGTGTAAGGAGACTCTTAAAGGAGTAGAGGGAAGTGGAGAGTTGGAGAGGTTTAGGGAGGGAATTTCAAAGCATGGGCCTAAATGGCTGAAGACACAGCCACCAATGGTGTGGCAAAGGGATGCGGGGGTGGGGGGGTGGGGTTGCAAAAGAGGTCAGAATTGGAGGAACACAGAGTTTTGAAATGTTATAGGACTGGAAAATGTGACAGACAGTTCAGGGGGAGGCATTGTAGGGCTAGATAAGGTTACAGAAATAGGGATGAGTGAGGCCTTGAAGGGGTTTAAGCACATGGATGTGAATTTTAAATAGTTAGTGTCAGGAGACCAGGAGCCAATGTGTTATGTATTGTGTGTACTCCTCCCACCTGTGGTGGCGCTGTCACAGCAGATAAATGGTTGGGTGTTCTCTTGGTTAAGTTTAGCTCTATTTGTTCGGAACTCTCCAGAAATTCCCTTTCCCTTCGAATAAAGCACTTCATGTTTGAATCTCTGAGTTCTGAGTTCTAATTGTGTCTAGGTAAAAAGGTACCGACACAACAAAGTGGCGACGAGGAGCGGATGAATCTGCCTACGTTACGGGTGCAGTGAGTAAACAGAAATTTAAATTTGAAACATGAGATGGCTACTATATTAGGAAACATTGGTGATTTTGATGAAAATGTGGAGCAATGGAGCGCTCCTATGGAACGTTTTGACTATTTTGTCTTGGCGAATGCGGTGGCAAATGAAAAGATCGTGCCTACCTTTTTGAGTGTAATGGGGCCGAAGACATTCAATTTACTTCGCAGCCTTGTGCAGCCAGATGAGCCAGGAACTAAAACATATAAGCAACTAGTGGAAATTCTTGGAGCACATTTTTCACCAAAACCTCTGGTTATTGCTGAGAGATTTAGATTTCACAAACGGAATCAAGAGGAGGGGGTATCAGTGACGATGTTTATTGCTGCTTTAAAAAGGTTGTCGGAACACTGCCAGTTCAAGGAGGTGCTGAATGACACCATTAGAGACAGACTTGTGTGTGGTCTGCAAAGTGCAGCCACACAGAAGCGCCTTCTTACTGAGGGCAACCTTACTCTTGAAAAGGCCATTGAAGTTAGTGTCTCCATGGAGATGGCGGAAAAGGAGGCTCACCAGTTGAGTTCAACAGGGAGAGTTCACAAGGTGTCATCTGAGCCTAAAGGTGCGCGGAACGGCACATGTTACCGTTGTGGGAAAACGGGCCATCACGCTAATGACTGCTGGTGTACGGAGCTGGAATGCCGAAATTGTGGTAAAAAGGGTCACATTGAACGTGCCTGCAGAGGTAAAAAAAGAACAGACAGAGCTGGGAAGCATGAAAGCAAAATGTCTGTATTTGGACAAGAGAGGAAAAAGAGTGTTCATTCAGTGCAGTATGATGGAACAAGCAAAACAGAGGGGAGCGACACCTCTGAGGAGGAAGAGGTGCACATACTGACAGTTGCAGGTGGTTCAAATGGCTACTGGGTGTCACCACTGGTGGAGGGACAATCAGTGCGGATGGAGGTGGACACAGGCGCGGCTGTGTCCCTTGTTTCAGACACTGTCTACAACAAAATGCTAAAGCATCTTACCCTTCAGCCAACAAACATTGTGCTAAAGACGTATACCGGCGAACCTGTGGCCATGAGAGGTGCCATTGAGGTGACAGTTAAATTGAACGGACAGACTGAAAAACTGCCACGATATGTGGTAAAGGGAAATTACCCATCGCTACTGGGACGTGCGTGGCTAGAGAAAATCACGCTGGACTGGCCTGCAGTCTGCATGATGTCAAAAGGGGAGTCAGGTCTGACTGCAGTGTTAAACAAACATGCAGAACTCTTCAATGGGGAACTTGGGAGCATGAAAAAGATCAGCGTGAGACTGGACATTAAACCTGACAGCAAGCCGAAGTTTCACAAATCCTGACCTGTACCCGATGCAATTAGGCCAAAAGTTAAGGCTAACTTGGAGGCCTTAGTCAAGAATGGAGTCCTGGAGCCTGTGAGCGTGAGCAAATGGGCCACACCTATTGTTCCTGTCCTGAAAAAGGATGGATCTGTTCGAATCTGCGGGGATTTTAAAGTGACGATTAACCCGGTGCTGTCCGTGGAACAGTACCCTCTTCCCCTCATTGATGATCTTTTTACGGGCCTGGCTGGAGGGCAAAAGTTCAGCAAAATAGACTTATGCCAGACTTATCGACAAATGCATGTCGATGACAAATCAAAGGAGCTGCTGACAATTGTGACACACAAGGGGCTATACAGGTATTGCCGCCTTCCATTTATAATTACATCAGCCCCTGCTCTATTCCAAAGGGCAGTGGATCAGATTTTGAGTGGACTGCCAGGAGTCCAGTGCTACCTGGACGACATCCTTGTCACTGGGACAAATGAGGAGGATCATCTTCTGAACTTGGATGCGACACTACAACTGTTGTGTATGTCCCTTTAAGGGAATAACTGGTCTTAGACTGCAGTACCGGCAGTGACGCCCCCTGTATAAAAGGCCCTAGCAGGCTTCTGTAGTTTCAGTTTCAAGCTGCCTCTTGTTCAGTAAAGTACCTGTTAAACTGTTCTCCCGAAGTCCGTGTATTATTGAGGCGCGGACTTTACAGTGGCGACGAGTAAGTTCGAACTCCCCTGCAGTGTGGCATCATCTCACGGGGATCTCGCCTGAAAGGAAGGTCCTGGAAGGTCATAGTCTGAGCAACGGGCGTCGACCGAGGGCAACCGCCCAAAGAATCCATCGGTGTTTGGAGAATTGCGGGAGAGACTGTGGTTCCAGCGAAACATGCTGGTAGCAGGTAGCGCGCTGTCCCTTCTGGACTGCGGCGGGCTCAAGCACGATCGAGCGGCTTTACAAATCGGGCCGCGCAGCGTCGCCGGGAAAAGAAAACAAGAGAGAGAGGGTGGGGCACACAGGGCGCGGTCGGTGCTCGAGAACAGGACAGCGGAGAGACACTAAACGGGGGGGAAGGAAAGCGAGATGCGATGAAGCTGCGGGTCGCCGCCATTACCCCGTAGAATGCTAGGAGCAGCGTGGCAGTAAGGGGAAGAAGCAAAAGCACGGGAGGCGCCATTTTATCCCGTTGGGGAAGAAGCAAAAGCGCGGGAGGCACCATTTTATTCCATTGGGGAAGAAGCAAAAGCGCGGGAGGCGCCATTTTAAATCACCCAAGATGCCGAAAAGTGGCAGTATCACTGCTTTCGACAATGAGGTAGAATACTGGACCACGTATGTGGAAAGAATTGAAGTGCACTGCAAGGCAAATGAGGTGGCTGATGGAAAGAGGGCATCGGTATTATTAAATCTGATGGGTGCGAGTACGTACAGCCTATTGCGGAATTTAATTACCCCAGCTAAACCAATGGAGAAAAGTTTTGAGGAGATTGTTCATATCTTACAGGAACACCTGAGCCCTACACCACTGCTGATAGCAGAAAGATTCAAGTTCCATAAAAGAAACCAGCACAAAGATGAGAGCAATGCTGACTATCTTACGGAACTACGCAAGTTATCGAAGCACTGTCGGTTTGGAGCAGGACTGGCAGACACCTTACGGGATAAGTTTGTCTGCGGGCTCCAGAGTGAAGGAACCCAGAAACGACTACTTTCAAAAAAGGACCTGATGCTAGAACAGGCTTTCAGCGTGGCAGTATCCTATGAAGCAGCAGCACGGGGAGCTGCGGAAATATAACAGAAACCACAAGAATACAGCGCTCATGAAATGGCGTATGGAGCCGAAAAGTGCTATCGCTGCGGCAGAACAACCCATGAGCAGAAGGACTGCTGGTTTAAAGACAAAATATGCAGGCAATGCGGGAAAATGGGACATATAGCAAGAGTCTGCAGGTCGGGAAAGAAGACAACACGACAAGAACTACTAAGGAACAGTACAGGAAAGTAAAGAAACTGACAGATAGTAGATCAGAAGATCAGGAGAGTGATAAGGACTCCGGGAGCAGGCGACTAAGTTGTTTAAAGTTACACAACGTGATCGCAAAAGAAGATCACCGAACCATTTGGGTCACCCTCATGATGGCAGGGTCCCCAGTGAAGATGGAATTGGACACAGGATCAGCCCTAACTGTCATGAATCGACGAGACTATGAGCGGCTATTCTCACACATACCCTTAAAGGACACGTCCATTGTATTGAAGACATACACGGGGCAAAAGGTCTACCCCAGAGGAAAAATAAGGGTGCCAGTTGAATATAACGGAAAGGAAACACAGAAACTATACATGTATATACTACGAGATGGAGGACCACCATTATTGGGACGTGAATGGATCCGAAGACTACAATTGGATTGGCATTCCATTCTGGCACTAACTGTGACTGACAAAAAAGATGATGACGTCGCACCTGGACGTCTGTCACAAATTCAATCTGACGCGGAAGAGGTGTTCCAACAAGGACTTGGGACTCTAAAAGGAGTAAAGGCAACCATAAAGATTGAGGATAACGCAACCCCAAAATTTTTCAAGGCCAGACCGGTGCCATACGCGATATGCCCAGCTGTGGAAGCTGAAGTGGGGAGTCTGGAGCGTTCGGGGGTGCTGTCTAAGGTGGACTGGAGCGAGTGGGCCACACCCATCATTCCTGTAATGAAGAAAGCATTGAGCAGCACACCTGGGGAGCCAAGGAAGGTTCGCATCTGTGGGGACTTCAAGGTGACTGTGAACCCAGGCCTGCACACAGTACAGTATCCGCTTCCGCGGATAGAAGATATTTTCGCCTCACTATCTGGAGGGAAACGTTTTACAAAGATTGACCTGGCTCAAGCGTATCTACAAATGGAGGTGGAAGAAGCATCTAGGAAATACCTCACGATAAACACTCACAAGGGCCTTTACCAGTACAATCGACTGGTATTTGGTGTAGCATCGGCCCCGGCTATGTGACAGAGGGCAATGGAACAAGTCCTGCAAGGAATCCCGGGGACCCAGTGTTATTTGGACGACATCCTGGTTACAGGCGAAAATGACAATGAACACCTTGCCAACCTGGAACAGGTGCTCACGAGATTGCAGGAATATGGGCTACGAGCCAACCGTCCCAAATGCGAGTTCTTCAGGAGACAAATCTCGTATTGTGGCCGCATGATTGATGAGGAAGGGTTGCATAAGTCGCCGGACAAGATTGAAGCTGTAGTCAAGGCTCCAGCACCAGAAAATGTGTCGCAACTGAGGTCGTTGGTGAACTACTACCATAAGTTCTTGCCGAATTTATCCACAATTCTGCACCCACTGAACGCCCTCCTTCAAACTGGTGTAACATGGAAATGGAGTGATGAGTGTAAGCGTACCTTTCAGGAATGTAAATGCCAAATCACTTCAAAAGAAGTATTGGCCCACTACAACCCAACAATACCGATTCCATTGGCATGTGATGCGTCAACTTATGGCATTGGAGCGGTGCTGTCACACAAATTCCGTGACGGTTCAGAGAGGCCAATAGCCTTTGCATCGCGCTCGCTAACCCCAGCCGAGCGTAACTACGCCCAGATTGACAGGGAGGCCCTCAGCCTGGTGTGGGGGGTGAAGAAGTTCAATCACTATCTGCACGGGCAGAAATTCACCCTACTGACTGATCATCAACCCCTGGTTTCAATTTTTAACCCAAAGAAGGGCGTTCCGGTGATGACGGCGCAACGGCTGCAAAGATGGTCACTTTTTCTCGGGGCACATCAGTATGACATAGAGTACAAAAGTACGAAACAACATGGAAACGCTGATGGGCTGTTGCGCCTACCGTTGCCTACGGCGGAAGAAGCACCTGCAGTGGACCCAGTGGAGATATTCCATGCGACCATAGTCGAATGTTTGCCTGTTACAAACGCAAGTATTGAGAAGGAAACCCGAAATGACCCGACACTCTCTCGGATCTATGATTTGACGGTGAAGGGATGGCCAACATATGGCAACTCACTGTTGCCAGCATTCTCGCCAAGGAGGGAACAGCTGTCAGTGTGCCGGGGAACCTTGATGTGTGGATCCCGAGTGGTAATTCCACCCAAGTTGAGAGATAGAGTACTCAATGAGCTTCACGAGGGTCATCTGGGAGGGGTAAAAATGAAGAGCCTAGCCAGGGCGTTTGTGTGGTGGCCGGGAATCGATAAAGAAATCAAGGATATGACCAAGAGATGCACAGGATGCCAGAAGGCCCAAAACGCTCCACCACAGGCCCCGCTACATCCATGGGAGTGGCCCTCATCTCCATGGCAACGGGTACACATTGATTTCGCTGGTCCATTTATGGACTCAATGTTTCTAATCGCTGTGGACGCCCATTTGAAATGGCCAGAGGTCATTAAAATGTCCTCCACCACCACGGAGAAAACTATTGCAGTCCTAAGGACCATCTTCGCCAGGAATGGGTTGCCAGAACAGACCTGTTCCGACAATGGCCCACAGTTTGTGTCTGAGGTATTCCGGAGGTTCCTGAAGAATAATGGGGTGAAACATTACACATCTGCCCCATATCATCCAGCCACAAATGGATTGGCTGAGAGGTTTGTTCAGACCTTTAAAAAGGCCATAAATGCAATGTATAATGACGACATACCACTACAACACAAGATGGATAACTTCCTGTTTGCTTACCGGAATGCGACACATGCAGTAACCAACCAAACTCCAGCCGTACTGTTTTTCAACCGGAGACTAAGATGTCGCTTGGATTTGCTCAAACCAAACATAAGACGAGATGTTGAGGATAAGCAATTCCAGCACATAAATGAGAAGCCAACCAGGAGCTTCAAGATAGGGCAACCAGTCTTGGCCCGCGACTACCGAACAGAAAAATGGCAGCCAGGCATGATATGCACACAGCAGGGACCACTAATGTACACAGTGGACGTTGGAGAGAGCATCGTGAGACGCCATGCTGACCAGATTCTCGTGTCACAGGAACAATCCAAACCTGTACCACAAGCATGTGCACCTGGTAATGAGCCCTAAGTACAGATTGCGTCTACCTCAGAAGCAGGGGTATTGGAAGCTGACGAACCAACCAATGACAATGAGCCAGAATTGACTCCACCGCCAGAACAGGATACTTGAGAAAGGCGCTATCCAGTCCGGATCAGGAAGCCTCCTCAAAGACTGAACTTATAAATGACTATTCCAGTTGATGTATATATTACTGAGAAAATTGTAATTGTAATTAGTTATTATTTAGTTGTTAATTGAATGTTATGTACTGTTTATCTAAAAGGGGAGGAATTGTTGTGTATGTCCCTTTAAGGGAATAACTGGTCTTATACTGCAGTACCGGCAGTGACCACCCCTGTATAAAAGGCCCTAGCAGGCTTCTGTAGTTTCAGTTTCAAGCTGCCTCTTGTTCAGTAAAGTACCTGTTAAACTGTTCTCCCGAAGTCCGTGTATTATTGAGGCGCGGACTTTACAACAACGACTGAAAGAGTACGGACTCAGAGTTCATGAGGACAAATGTGAATTCTTTCAGTCTTCAGTTGAGTACCTGGGGCATGTGATTGACGCTACAGGCCTGCATAAGGCGCCGTCAAAGGTCAAGGCGATCGTGGAGGCCCCAGCACCCCAAAATGTGAGCCAGTTACGTTCATTTCTGGGGCTATTTAACTACTATGGGAAGTTTATTCCAGACTTAGCAAAATTGCTGAAGCCGTTACATCAGTTGCTATGTCAAGGCAAAACATGGAAATGGACTGAACCATGCAACGAAGCTTTCGCCCAAGCAAAGAAAGCATTGCTGAAATCGGAGGTCCTGACACACTTCGACCCAAAGCTACTCGTGCAGTTAGCATGTGATGCATCACCATATGGTGTGGGAGCAGTCATATCCCACATCATGCCTTCGGGTGAAGATAAACCTATCGCCTTCGCATCACGCACCTTGAACAAGGCCAAGAGTAACTATGCAAACTTTGAAGCACACCTTGAAGGCATCGCAAGGTCAGGGCTCAATCCACCAACGTCTGAACAGCTTCCTGTTGTCCTACAGGAACGAGCCGCATGCCACAACCAAAACTTCCCCCGCTTCGCTCATGATGAAGAGGCAGTTGCGGACAAGTTTTGACTTACTCAAACCTCCAAGGGCAAAGCAGGTTGTCCATCGTCAACAACAAGCTCAAGTTGAAAAGAGAGAGAAAAGAGCCAAGGAGAGACGGTTTCATCCGGGTGAGCACGTCCTAGCTCGAAACTACAACACAGGACCGAAATGGGTTCCTGCTACGGTGATCGCGCAGACGGGCCCTGTGTCTTACACGGTTGAGACTGCTGAGGACGTCGTCTGGAGAAGACACACAGATCAACTGTTGCTAGGAGCAGAGACAGCCACAGAGGTTCCAATGGCTGGTTGGCCTGAACTGTTTCCGGATGATACCGCAAACCAGCATCCTTTGCCACAGTGCTCGTCTCCAACACAGGAAGTCAAAAAGACTGTTCCACCTGTGCAAACTCCTGACTTTCGACTGACACAGGCACCTTCTCCATCTAGGCCTGTGTCAATGCCTACTGCTGTGGAAGCCAGCGATGACCGCCGGTATCCTGTCAGAGAGCAGCGGCCTCCAAGACGCTTGGATCTGTAGGCTTAGCGACTTACCCACAAGACTGGGGCAGAATAAACCCCAGGGTAAAGTCAGGGGTTGAGGCAGTCTACCTCTACCCTAGGTTAGTTGAGTGCATTGAAAGTAACTTAGCTGTTGAGGAATAATGTGGACCTTCCATTTAAGAGGGGAGGAATATGTTATGTATTGTGTGTTCTCCTCCCACCTGTGGTGGCGCTGTCACAGCAGATAAATGATTGGGTGTTCTCTTGGTTAAGTTTAGCTCTCTTTGTTCGGAACTCTCCAGAACTTCCCTTTCCCTTCGAGTAAAGCACTTCATGTTTGAATCTCTGAGTTCTGAGTTCTAATTGTGTCTAAGTAAAAAGGTACTGACCCAACACAATGTAGATTAACGAGGGCCTAACCACCTCCCCTTGATATTCAATGGCATTAACATCACCGAATTCCCTACCATCACATCCTGCGGGGGTCACCTTTGACCAGAAACTGAACTGGATCAGCCACATAAATGTCATGGCTACTAGAGCAGGTCAGAGGCTAGGCATCCTGCAGTGAGTGGCTCACCGCCTGACTCCCAATCCTCTCCACCACGTACAAGGCACAGGACAGGAGTGTTATAGAATAATCTCCACTTTCCTGGATAAGTACAGCTGCAACAACACGCAAGAAGATCAACACCATCTAGGACAAAGCAGTGCACTCGATTTGCCCCTCATCCACTAGCCTAAACATTCACCTCCTTCACCACAGGCGCACCATTACTGCAGTCTGTGCCATCTACAAGATGCACTGCAGCAACTCACCAAGGCTTCTTCGACAGCAACTCCCAAACCCGCAACATTCATCACCTAGAAGGACAAGGGCAGCAGATGCATGGGAACACCATCACCTCCAAGTTCATCTCCAAGTCACACACCATCCTGAGTTGGACATGTATCACCATTCCTTCATTGTTGCAGAGTCCAAATTTTGGAACTCCCTAGCTAACAGCATTGTGGGAGCACCTGTACCACAACTGCAGCAGTTCAAGGAAAAGGTTCACCACCACCTTCTCAGGGCAATGAGGGTTGTGTTTTTAGTGGCCTCCAGCAGTTCCTTTTAGGACCGCTGGTTAGGCCACTCAATGGCTGGTACAACTCGGTGGAGTATGTGCAGCATACTCTCTGCTCATTTCTACATTCAGCATAGGGCCTGGATTTTATATTAAACAGCCTTACACCTGTTTCAGGCAAGCAGGCAGCTCCCTTTACAAGTCTGCCTGAATATTGTACCAGGTGGGCCTTGGGCATCAAAGGGGCCGCCGAGGTGTATTGGTGTATCGGTTGGGTTGACATCATGGAGCCAAAAATCCACAAGATGGGAAAGCTTCCTGGTGCAAGTGCCAGGATTCACCAGCCTAGGAACTTTACCACTGACCCTGTTCATTTCCTTCTTTATTTTTTGATAACAAGGGTGGAGTTTCAACTGCAACATAACCACTTCAAGTCATGCCTTTCGGTGGCCTTCAATCCCTACTACAAGAACCTTCCAAAAAAGGCAAACTGAGATTGAAGTAATTATTTTTCCAGCATGCTAAATTCAATGTGCTTGTCAAAGAACAGTTCAACACATATGATGCTACAAATGGGATAGGGATTGTGATAAAAATAATAACTTCCGGGAAGTTATGTCATCACTTCCTGTGAACTGTGAACTATGAACTGTGTACATACCTCACTTCCTGTCATGTGTCACTTCCTGTTGGACTGGTATAAATACTGGTCTGTTCAGTATTGTAAGAGGCTTCTACCAGAGGCATGGTAAAGACCTCTCTTGTATATAGTGTGTTTATAAGTTACTTAAAGCTTACTTTAAAGTTACTTGATGGTAAGCCTCCTTTTTCTTACATCAATTTAAGTAACTTAATATTTACACTCACAAATACTAGACCTTCGGACAAACTTGGAATTAAGGATCCAGGGAACCACCCATCATGGAGAAAATCCTTAGACCTATTCGTCTGGACTTGGACCCGAATGCACCAGCAGCTGGCAGGGTATGGAAGCATTGGTACCGTACTTTTGAGAATTTTCTGGATGAATGTGAAGCGGATGCTCCTGCTAGATTGAAGATACTTATCAATTATGTGACCCCAAAAGTGTTCGAATATGTTGATGAATGGGATAATTACGATGAGGTGATTCGGGCACTTAAGAAACTGTATGCCAAGACCCCAAATGAGGTCTATGCTAGACATCTACTGGCCACAGCCCGACAAGGGCCAGGGGAATCAATTGATGAATTCCTGCAAGAACTTCGCAGGCTCAGCGTAGATTGTAACTTTCAGGCAGCCTCAGCTGAGCTGTACCGCCAAGAAATGATTCGTGATGCTTTCATCTGCAGGATTGCCTCTCCATTTATATGCCAGCGTCTACTAGAAAGTAAAACACTTGAGCTACAAAAAGCTTTTGACCTAGCTTGTTCACTGGATTTGGCAAAGAGAAATGCAGACCTCTATCAGCTGCCCAGATCTCGATCTGCTGCTGTAGCTGCAACCAGACAATTCAAGCGGTCTCAGGTGAACCCTATCATGGGGGAATCTAATTCTGATAATTCTGATGAAGAAGAGGAGGACGACCCCACTTTAGCAGCCTCTTGGCAATCTAGGAAGGAATGCTTCTTTTGTGGAGATGCTTTTCACCCTAGGAAAACCTGCCCTGCTCGCAATGCAATCTGCAGTTATTGCGGGAAAAAAGGACACTTTGCTAAAGTTTGCCTATCAAGGGCCTCTACGAGGGCCAATCCAGCTAAGGCCTACCGAACTGCCCCAATTAGGGCCTATCAAGATGCTCCAGCTAGGACCTATCAAGCTTCCTCTCGAGCTCTCTCCCGAAGAAGCACACCGAGAGTTTTAGCCACTCTCTGTGCAACGACACCAATTACAGCTGCTTGCCCACAGAACCTGTCTCATGCAGCCACAAAAATTTCAATTAAAGGGCATACCTTAGATGCCTTAATTGACTCAGGAAGTACTGATAGTTTCATTAAGGAACAGATTGTTGCGAAATTGAAACTACATGTCTTCCCATCGGACCAGGCAATTGCGATGGCCCAGTCATCACTTAATACCAGAATCTCCGGCTTTTGTGTTGTTGATATGACACTTCATGGTCGTATGTATCCCTCCACCCGACTTTCGGTGCTCAAGGACTTATGTAGTGATCTCCTCTTAGGACTGGACTTCCAAAAACAGCATAAGAAACTCACCATTGAGTTTGGTGGATCCAAACCCGGACTTACTATTTCTAATATACCGTCTAAATTACCATTTTGTGCATTATCAGCAGCTTCACTTGATGAACCCTCATTATTTGCCAGTATTCCGCCTCAATGCCAACCGATAATAACGAAATCGCGGCGCTTTAATCAGGAAGACCAATCTTTTATTGCGGCTGAAATCTCTCGACTTCTAGCAGAGGATATCATTGAACCATGTTCGTCGCCCTGGCGGGCTCAAGTCGTCATTGTCAAGAACCCTCTAAAACCTCACAAACAGCGACTATGCATCGATTATTCGCAAACCATCAATCAATATACCGACTTGGACGCCTACCCATTGCCACGCATTGATGATATGGTTAATAAACTGGCCGAATACAAAGTGTTCTCAACTTACGATTTAAAAAGTGCCTATCATCAGTTACCCTTGAAGGTCTCAGATAAGCAGTACACAGCCTTTGAGGCTAATGGACGGCTGTACCAATTTCATCGCCTCCCATTCGGGGTTACTAATGGAGTGGCTGTCTTTCAACGGGCAATGGATGGCCTGGTTAAGCAGGAAAACCTAAGGGACACTTTTCCCTATCTTGATAACATTACCATTGCAGGTCACGATCAACAGGAACACGACTCCAACCTCCAAAAATTTCGGGATGCCCTCCATCGCCGTAATTTGACCCTGAATGAATCCAAATCTGTTGAGTCGCAACCGACCATCAACATCCTTGGCTACTGCGTAGGCAATGGTATCATTAAGCCAGACCCAGAAAGACTTCGCCCGCTCCAAGAGCTCCCGTCACCTAAGAATCCGGCTTCTTTACGTCGGGCTCTCGGTCTGTTTGCATACTACGCTAAATGGATTCCTCATTTTTCGGACAAAATCCAACCCTTGCTGCATGCTAGATCATTTCCACTGGGAACAGCGGCTGTTGCAGCCTTTAACCTTCTCAAAAAACAGTTGGAGAAAGCGGCTCTTCACTCCATTGATGAGAATCTCCCTTTCGTGGTTGAATGTGATGCCTCGGAGGTGGCGATCTCGGCTACTCTGAATCAGGAAGGTCGTCCTGTAGCATTTATGTCCAGGACCTTACAAGGTGCCGAGCTACATTATCCTCCGGTTGAGAAAGAAGCCACAGCCATCATAGAGGCAGTACGGAAGTGGAACCATTTTCTAGCTCGCCAGCACTTTACATTGATCACGGACCAACGATCAGTCGCCTTCATGCTCGATAATCGAAAACGAACCAAAATTAAGAATAATAAAATACAACTTTGGAGGATGGAACTGGCCTCTTTTGGTTATACCATTCTCTATCGGCCTGGCAAGGAGAATGTGGCCCCGGACACCCTCACACGGGCATTCTGCTCCACTATGTCATCCTCCACCCTCATGGATGTCCACAATGGTTTGTGTCATCCTGGCGTTACGCGCATGCTACATTTCGTACGATCACGGAATCTCCCTTTTTCCACTGGAGATGTAAAGAAAATATGCTCAGAATGCCGGCTTTGTGCGGAATTAAAACCTCAGTTCTTCCGCCCCTCAGATGGTATACTCATACATGCAACCCAACCGATGCAACGACTTAGCATCGATTTTAAGGGCCCAGTGCCCTCTTCAACTCGGAACACATATTTGCTCACCATGATCGACGAATATTCACGTTTTCCGTTTGCCTTCCCCTGCTCCAATATGCTGGCGTCCACAGTAATCTGCTGCCTTGAGCAGGTATTTTCTCTCTGTGGCATGCCGGCTTATATTCACTCAGATCGGGGTCCATCCTTTATGTCGAGGGAACTCAAGGACTACCTCTCAGAACGGGGAATTGCTACAAGCAAAACAACACCATACCATCCCATCGGAAATGGGCAGGTAGAGAGGTATAACGGTATCATCTGGAATTCCGTACGTCTCGCTTTAAGATCTCGGGGCCTACCAGACCAGCAATGGGAAACAGTGCTTCCGGATGCATTGCACTCTATACGGTCCCTGCTTTCTACAGCCACAAATACTACACCTCATGAGCGGTTCTTTGGATTCCAGCGTCGCTCATCTCATGGGACATCACTCCCGTCATGGCTAACTACTCCTGGACCTGTATTACTCCGAAGATACGTTCGGACGTCTAAAAATGACCCTCTTGTAGACAAGGTCGAACTAACCGATGCCAACCCCACCTATGCAAACATACGATATTCCGACGGCCGAGAATCTACCGTATCATTACGGGATCTGGCTCCCTGCCCACCAGGACCTAGTGGGACATCGGGTGATGGCATTTCACCAGGAAACTCTTGGGACCTATCGGGTACCCCTCTCCAGGATCCTGATCGGACACCAACTAGCTTGGTGCCGGTAGAACCCCGAGCTCAAGGTTGCGACCCTCCCAGTACCACGCATGAAAGTACTGGTCCGCCACAGACCAGCTCTGCACCTCCCTCTGAACAGAGGCAGTCTGACTTTGAACCTATTGGGGCTCGTACTCGAAGCCATGATCTACCCGACCCTTCACAGGGCAATCCAGGCCACACGGACTCTGGCCAATGGCCAACCGCATGTAAGCGGACCAGCGACCCTCTACGACGGGAATCCAAACGGGTGCGACTCTTCCTTGTTCGGCGGCTGCGGACCAAAAGGTAGACCACAGCCTCCTAAACCTGCAGGAGGGAAGAATGTGATAAAAATAATAACTTCCGGGAAGTTATGTCATCACTTCCTGTGAACTGTGAACTGTGAACTATGAACTATGAACTGTGTACATACCTCACTTCCTGTCATGTGTCACTTCCTGTTGGACTGGTATAAATACTGGTCTGTTCAGTATTGTAAGAGGCTTCTACCAGAGGCATGGTAAAGACCTCTCTTGTATATAGTGTGTTTATAAGTTACTTAAAGCTTACTTTAAAGTTACTTGATGGTAAGCCTCCTTTTTCTTACATCAGGGATTTCCTAGCTTTATAATTTATTCTGGTATGCTGCCAAAGCCTTCATATTAAGATGCATTTTCTTCTGTGAAAAAAATGTCTTCAGCAAATTCAGGCATTTATTAAAAAAAGCGCAACCTCTAGAAATCCAAATATAAATTGAATAACCCCACCTCTCAAAACATAGGCAGTGCTAAATTCCTTTAACTCAAAGTGGTTATCCTTACCAGTTAAAAAAAATTACATGTTGCTGACAAGCCTAAGGGGCAGCTTTCATATCAACTCCAAGCAAAGAAAGCTCAACCTCGTGTTCAGATCAACATAATGACATTGTGGTCTTAAAGTTTTGTGGTTAGTATTCAGGCTTTTAAGACTTGTTATACCAGTTGGTAATTTTCCTTCTTATCTACAACTTCACAAGTGCAATCTGTAGAATTCTATATTTCTGAGGTGACCATTCTACATCACATTACATCTTTTTTTAGCATTTTAAAAATTGTTAATAGGTTTTCAAACCCATTATCTGATTCTTTGTGAAAGCAGGTAGCAGATTTAATTTTTTTGGGGCATGTTGTCCAATATAAGGAGTTACTCCAATTTGACCATACCAATTCTGATGTAGGCTCACACCTAAAATGTTAATTTATCTTACTCTTTCAAATAATTTTTTTTATTATTCATTTTTATGGGATGTGGGCATCGCTGACAAGGCCAGCATTTATTGCCCATCCCTAATTGCCCATAAGAAGGTAATGGTGCACAGCCTGCTTGAACCGCTGCAGTCCGTGTGGTGAAGGTACTCCCACAGTGCTGTTAGGGAGGGAGTTTCAGGATTTTGACCCAGCGACGATGAAGGATCGGCGATATACTTCTAAGTCAGGATGATGTGTGACTTGGAGGGGATCGTGGAGGTGATGATGTTGCCATGAGTCTGCTGCCCTTGTCCTTCTAGGTGGAAGAGGTCGCAGGTTTGGGAGGTGCTGCTGAAGAAGCCTTGGCGAGTTGCTGCAGTGCATCTTGTAGATTTAAAAAAAAAAAATTATTCATTGATGGGATGTGGGCGTCGCTGGCTAGGCCTGCATTTAGTGCCCATCCCTAATTGCCCTTGAGAAGATGGTGGTGAGCCGCCTTCTTGAACCGCTGCAGTCCATATGGTGTAGGTACACCCACAATGCTGTTAGGAAGGGAGTTCCAGGATTTTAGCCCAGCGACAGTGAAGGAACGGCGATACAGGTCCAAGTCAGGATGGTGTGTGGCTTGGAGGGGAACTTGTAGGTGGTGATGTTCCCATGCGTCTGCTGCCCTTGTCCTTCTAAGTGGTAGAGATCGCGGGTTTGGAAGGTGCTATTGAAGGAGCTTTGGCGAGTTGCTGCAGTGCATCTTGTAGATGGTACACACTGCAGCCACAGTGCGCCGGTGGTGGAGGGAGTGAATGTTGAATGTGGTGGATGGAGTGCCAATCAAGTGGGCTGCTTTATCCTGAATGGTGTCGAGCTTCTTGAGTGTTGTTGGAGCTGCACTCATCCAGGCAAGTGGAGAGTATTCCATCACACTCCTGACTTGTGCCTTGTAGATGGTGGAAAGGCTTTGGGGAGTCAAAGGTGAGATACTCGCCGCAGAATTCCCAGCCTCTGGCCTGCTCTTGTAGCCACAGTATTTATATGGCTGGTCCAGTTCAGTTTCTGATCAATGGTAACCCCCAGGATGTCAGGGCGAGGCTGGTTCTGGACCCAAGTGCAGATAGACGAGGTGAGAAGCAGGTATGCAGTCTTAAATAAAAGTACTTTACTGGAATCACACAGGTAAACAGTTACAAACATAAGAGCTCAAGACAAGCTACCACTAGGCAAATGGCTTGTCAAGACTGAGTACAGAGGGAAGAAACCACAGAACTTAAATACAAGCAAAAACAGGTGAAACCAATAAACCTGATAAAAGGCAGTTAAGTAATAAACACAGGAGAAACTAGTAACAATTAGCAAAGGGAAAAAAACAAGTGAAGGTGCCATCTCGTGGTTACTGAGGGAACTAACCGCCACCCTCACACAGGATGTTGATAGTGGGGGATTCAGCGATGGTAATGCCATTGAATGTCAAGGGGAGATGGTTAGAGTCTCGCTTGTTGGAGATGGTCATTGCCTGGCACTTGTGTGGTGTGAATGTTACTTGCCACTTGTCAGCCCAAGTCTGAATGTTGTCCACGTCTTGCTGCATATGGACACGGACTGCGTCAGTATCTGATGAGTCTCGAATGGTGCTGAACAGTGTGCAATCTTCAGCGAACATCCCCACTTCTGACCTTATGATGGTACACACTGCAGCCACATTACGCTGGTGGTGGAGGGAGTGAATGTTTAAGGTGGTGGATGAGGTGCCAATCAAGTGAGCTGTTTTGTCCTGTATGGTGTCGAGCTTCTTGAGTGTTGTTGGAGCTGCACTGATCCAGGCAAGTGGAGAGTATTCCATCACACTCCTGACTTGTGCCTTGTAGATGGTAGAAAGGCTAATTGATCTGTTGTGTATTTCCTTTATTTTCATATATTTTTTCCAGAAGTTCAAAGCTTCTTTTTTTAAGAGAACTGAAACATGGCAGTCAAAGGCACGCAGAAAATAACACTGGAGGAAATGAAAAGTAACTCAACAAATTTTATAAAAAAACATGCTTCAGATAAATCATAATCGGGTGGATATGCATGCATTGGTTATAGATTCAAAATGCTTGTAAGCATCTTCACACCTAAGAAACAGGCACAACGGTATGGAATTTAGATGCCAGAGATTGTACAGGAGTATTGAGTCAAACCACATGATGTTATATATAGTTTTGCAGAGTAAACAGGCATCATAGACTCACAACATTTCCACAATTTAAAACCTGCTCAGTGGCTTCCTTTTGATACATTGCCATTGAATATAACTGTCAAAACAATTTGGAATACATATACCCATGAATAAAGCCAAGAGCTATTTTCATCCTGTAATCTTTTAAAGCTATGCTGTGTAAGTGACCCCCCAAAATTTTGACACGTAATATTTGTTATAAGTATTTTATCATTTTATATTTATATATATATATATATTAAGGTGTAAAATTTCCCTGGTGCCATTTGACTTAGTGTCGGCTGCAATCAGCATAATTAATCTAAAGTGACTTAGAAAACGCTTTATGGCTTCACCAGATGTTTTGTTCTTGATCATGAATCACTTCGCAAGTTAAGATGAACATGATGTCTAAAAAAATATCTGGAACATTTTTGCAACAAGATATGTATATCAATTATTTATTAAATATAACATAATGCCACAGATGATTTCCTTTGCTCCACCCCAATTCTTGATGTAATTTGATGATATTTGTGAATGGACTGCACCGCATGCATTGTCAAACATCTTTATTTCTTGGCCCACTTTTACATCCAAAGTAACCTGATTTATTCGTTGTCTGAGAAGATAAAACTGTATAATTTAATTTGACTACTTTTTAAGATTAGAGATCTAAAAGAGGCAGCTATGGTTGTCAGCCAGAATTGCAGTGTTAATCAGTGTGATCTTTTGCCAAATGCAGAACTTCTTAGGGAGCAGAGAACATATCAGTTGGACGTAGTCTCTGCAATTCAACAGCTCAGAGAGTTTCCATGCTGCGTAGTATTAATTTTATTTTGAGAGCCATGGGCCACTACAGTGGGGTCACCAGAAGTCCACATCAGAGTACAAGGCCTTGAGAGTTAAATCACCCATTCAACAATTAATTATGTGGTGAAGAAATTGTATTTTGCATATGTAAACATATGCATTCAATTTTCTGCAGAAAAAACCCATTCCACAAGTGGTTAACAGGGAAACTTTTCAAGTTGCTTTGTTATTTAATGCAATAAATTCATGCTCTACAGTAGCATCATATTACTTAATTGGTATTAAGAACATAAAGGGGTGAAAATCCTCTGGGAGGGTGCATCTTAGGAAATGTGCCAGATATTCCTACCCAAGACTTCTGCTGCTGACCCTGCCAAAGTTGAATTGTCCACTAAGGCAAATCTCGGGTGTCCACCTAACCCCAGAGGACACAAACTGTTGCAGATGGGGTCCACCTGTGCCATTTGACTGCCTGGTACTCCTGGTCTCACCAGCTATGCTGCCACCATTGATGTGCCAGGTACCTACGAGGCTGGGGGCATGGGAACTTCCGGAGTTGGTAGTTTTCACCCGTCCTACATAGCAGGCCTTGTAAGAGATGAGCAGATGTTCCACCCCCATGGATGTCCATGGAATCCCTAACATAAGTCTGGGACTTGGTGTATCCAAGTCCCAGTCCAATCTCTAACCCTTCAGGTGCACTCCTGCTGGAGCTACGGTGAGAGTGTGCCAGAACACCAGATTTTCAGGATTTGTTTTATTTTAACTTTATCCTTTCTTCATATTCTTTCTTTTGTAAAGATATTGGCCTAGAAATTCAATAAGGCTCGAAAACGGACAGTGCCACTGCTTGGTGAGATTTGCTCGTGCCTGTAAAAAGACCGCAAACAGTAAGGTTATTTTTGTGCTGCCTGCTGATTAGCATTATTGTGGTGTTCAGCCCCGTGCTGAATGCCCAGCAAGGACTCTGGGGGAGGGCCTGGAGGTAGGGGCCAGCATCGGTGTGAGGTAGGGGCCTGGATACGGGGGAGATCAGCGCCAGGATCGGGGGGAGGTCGGAGCCAGGATCGGGGGCAGGTCGGGGCCTGGATAGAAGGGAGGTCGAGGCCAGGATAGGGGGGAGGTCAGGGCCAGCATTGGGGGCAGGTTGGGGCCGGGATAGGGGGGAGGTCAGGACCAGGATTGGAGGGAGGTCGGGGCCAGGATAGGGGGGAGGTCAGGGCTAGCATTGGGGGCAGGTCGGGGCCAGGATAGGGGGGAGGTCAGGGCCTGGGTAGGGGGGAGGTCGGGGCCAGGATTGGGGGGGGTCGGGGCCAGGATAGGGGGGAGGTCGAGGCCAGGATAGGGGGGAGGTCGAGGCCAGGATAGGGGGGAGGTTGAGGCCAGGATAGGGGGGAGGTCGAGGCCAGGATAGGGGGGAGGTTGAGGCCAGGATAGGGGGGAGGTCGGGGCCAGGATTGGGGGAGGTCGAGGCCAGGATAGGGGGGAGGTTGAGGCCAGGATAGGGGGGAGGTCGAGGCCAGGATAGGGGGGAGATCGAGGCCAGGATAGTGGGGAGGTTGGGGGGCAGGATTGTGGGGAGGTCGGGGCCAGGATAGGGGGGAGGTCAGGGCCTGGGTAGGGGGGAGGTCGGGGCCAGGATTGGGGGGGGTCGGGGCCAGGATAGTGGGGAGGTCGGGGCCTGGATAGGGGGGAGGTTGAGGCCAGGATAGGGGGGAGGTTGAGGCCAGGATAGGGGGGAGGTCGAGGCCAGGATAGGGGGGAGATCGAGGCCAGGATAGTGGGGAGGTTGGGGGGCAGGATTGTGGGGAGGTCGGGGCCTGGATAGGGGGCAAGATAGTGGGGAGGTCGGAGCCAGGATGTGTGGGGGGGTCAGGGCCAGGATTGGGGGGGGGGGTCAGGGCTAGGATAGGGGGGAAGTCGGGGCCTGGGTAGGGGGGAGGTCAGAGCCAGGATTGGGGGGAGGTCAGAGCCAGGATAAAGGGGAGGTTGAGGCCAGGATAGGGGGGAAGTCAGGACCAGGATTGGGGGGAGGTCAGAGCCAAGATAAAGGGGAGGTCGAGGCCAGGATTGGAGGGAGGTCGGGACCAGGATAGGGGGGAGATCAGAGCCAGGATTGGGGGGAGGTCAGAGCCAGGATAAAGGGGAGGTCGAGGCCAGGATAGGAGGGAGGTCGGGACCAGGATAGGGGGGAGATCAGAGCCAGGATTGGGGGGAGGTTGGGGCCAGGATCGGGGGTTGTGGGGGGTTGGTGGGTCTGGAGGTCGGGGCCAGGATATAGGGGGAGATCAGAGAGGGCGTGGCAATCAGAGTCAGGACTGAGGTCGGGGATGATAATGTTAAATACTTACCTTTTTTAAATTCGGAGCCATTTAGCGTTTGCTTTCCTGAAGGCAGTCAGTGCTAGCGTTACCTGCCTCAGATGCAAGCCAAATTTGTAAGAGGTAACAGAAGCAGGTGCTAGGCCCCTTGTTTGAATATGTTAATAGCCTAACAGCTGCTTCAAACAAAGGTAAACAATGCCCCATTTTTTGCCTTCACAAATATGGCGTCTGGCGCGTCCTGCACCAGAAGCAGACAGAAGCGAGGCGGACGCCATTTTTTCCATGAAACCTGCCTTAACAGCCAGTGTCGAATTTCAAGCCCATTTACTCCTCACTAGGCTGCATTTCTAGAAGCACTAGTCACCCTCAGTATGGTTCATCCAAGTGGGCATTCTTTAGCTGTTAATCCATAACAGCAAGGGTCAGCAGAATATTTTACCATGGAGTCCCTCGCAGCCAAGCACAAACTTGTCATTGCCTATTGCACCCCCCCCGCCCCACCTCTCTCTCAGACACACACACACACTTTTGCGAAGGGGTCACTGGGTAGTGATCAGTAGCATGCACCCTGGCTAAGTTGCGTCTCCCTACTCCAGGGGCGATGAGATCAGTTGCAGAACACCCATCACCATCCTGGCTGTGACCAGCTAACTCAGGGATTGAACCTAGGACCATCCTGGTCTGTATGACCCAACTACGTATTCCCTGAATTAGTTTAGTGATTGTGCAGTCCCCACCTCAGCTGAGAGCTGACGCCCACATTGTAAATACATTGGCACTGGTTTCCTGAAAGCATCTGTAAAAAACATTCATTTCAGCCACTCAAAAGCTCAGGGCAATTAAGAATGATCCAATGACTTGTTTTTAATGCAACTTTGGTTACCATGGGAGAAAAATTCGGTATTGCCCCGTTTCGGGTGCCATTATCGGCCGTGCGCAAAGTTTAGCGCCTGACGCTAACTATCGCCTCCGACGGCAAACTTGGCTTTTATCGCCCCTGGAGGTGATTGGAGCACAAAATCAGGCTCTTCACACCTGTCTTAAGGTGCAAAGGCCGAGGAGCGAGGCGCTACCTCAGAGCGCTGGCGAAGCAATGAAATGCATATCAAAATAAACCTGCAAAGTGCTGCTCAGTACCCAAAACTCCTTCACACAGCGTTGAATCTCTCCAGAAGTCTTTCTCTCTCTCAGAATGCGTGGTGCACAAATGTCACCAACAAAAAAAGGCAGGAAGCGGTCGCCTTTAAATAGCGCTCCCCCAGTCCCTTTCTAACTGCAAACGCTCCCCTCAAATAATAAAAATGACAACAGAGAAGGTCATAGACTTAGGTAGCAGTGGGGAAATTAAAAACCAGAGCGTGTCAGGAAGGGGCAGAAGGTATGGAGTAAAAGGTAAAGTAATAAAAAGGGCAAAAGCAGGAACTAAGTGACAGACTGGGCGATTGGGCGGATAAATGGCAGATGCACTATAATGTGGACAAGTGCGAAGTTATCCACCTTGGGTGCAGGAACGGGAGGGCAAATTATTATTTAAATGGCAATAGATTGGGAGAGGGGGAAGTACAGAGAGACCTGGGTGTTCTTGTACACCAGTCACTGAAGGCGAGCATGCAGGTGCAACAGGCGGTCAAGAAGGCAAACGGTATGCTGGCCTTCATAGCAAAAGGGTTAGAATACAGGAACAGGGATACCTTGCTGCAGCTGTACAGGGCACTGGTGAGACCACACCTCGAGTACTGTGTACAGTTTTGGTCGCCTCATCTGAGGAAGGATGTTCTTGCCATGGAGGGGGTGCAGCGGCGATTCACCAGGCTGATACCAGGAATGGCGGGAATGACCTATGAGGAGAGACTATGTAGTTTAGGGATGTACACACTGGAGTTTAGAAGATTGAGAGGGGACCTCATAGAAGTGTATAAAATTCTGACAGGTCTAGACAGACTGGATGCAGAAGGAATGTTTCCCTTGGCGGGTGAGAACAGAACTAGAGGACATAATTTAAGGATAAGGGCTAAACCATTTAGGACAGAGATGAGGGGGAATTTCTTCACTCAGAGAGTGGTGAACCTGTGGAACTCATTGCCACAGAGGGCAGTGTACGCCAGCTCATTAAATATATTTAAGAGGGAATTAGATATATTTCTACGGGCAAAAGGGGTTAAGGGTTACGGAGAGAAGGCGGGGACGGGATACTGAATTAAAGGATCAGCCATGATCTCATCGAATGGCGGAGCAGGCACGAAGGGCCGAATGGCCTACTCCTGCTCCTATCTTCTATGTATCTATGTATCTATGTAAAACATATTTGAAAGTTCTCTATCTGAATGCACATAGCATTCATAACAAAATAGACGAGTTAATGGCACAAATAACTACATATGGGTATGATCTTGTGGCCATTACAGAAACATGGCTGCAGGGTGACAATGCCTGGGAATTAAACATACCAGGTTATTTAACGATCAGGAAGGACAGGCAGGAAGGAAGGGGAGGTGGGGTGGCTATGTTAATAAAGGAAGGAACCACTGTAATACAGAGAAATTATATTGGGTCAAAAGATCAGGATAATGAAACAGTTTGGGTGGAGGTAAGGAATAATAAGGGGAAAAAAACACTAGTGGGCGTAGTCTATAGGCCTCCGAACAGTTGCAACTCTGTTGGACGGAGTATCAATCAGGAAATAGTTGAGGCTTGTAATAAGGGAACATCTATAATTATGGGGGATTTTAACTATCATATTAATTGGACAAATCAAATTGGGCAGGGCTGCCTTGAGGATGAGTTCATTGAGTGTATTAGGGATGGGTTTCTTGAGCAGTATGTAACTGAATCGACCAGGGGGCAAGCAACCTTAGATCTGGTCCTGTGTAACGAGACAGGATTAATTAAAAATGTCCTAGAAAAGGATCCCCTTGGAATGAGTGACCATAACATGGTTGAATTCCATATTCAATTAGAGGGTGAGAAGGTTGGATCTCAAACAAACGTGCTAAGCTTGAATAAAGGAGACTATGAAGGTATGAGAGTGGAATTGAGTAGAGTGGATTGGGAAAATAGATTAAAGGGTAAGACGATACATGATCAGTGGCGTACATTTAAGGAGTTATTTTACAACTTCCAAAAAATATATATTCCACTGAGAAGAAAAGGGTGTAAAAGAAAAGACAGCCATCCATGGCTAAGTAAAGAAATTAAGGATAGTATTCGACTAAAAACAAGGGCATATAAGGTAGCCAAATCTAGTGGGAGGATAGAGGATTGAAAAACTTTAAAAGACAGCAAAAAATAACAAAAAGATTGATTAAGAAAGGGAAGATAGATTATGAAAGTAAATTAGCAAAAAATATAAAAACAGATAGTAAGAGTTTTTATAGTTATATAAAAAGAAAAAGGGTGGCTAAAGTAAATGTTGGTCCCTTAGAGGATGAGACCGGGAAATTAATGGTGGGAAATATGGAGATGGTAAAAACACTGAATGAATATTTTGTATCAGTCTTTACAGTAGAGGACACTAAGAATATCCCAACACTGGACAAACAGGGGGCTATAGGGGGGGAGGAGCTAAACACGATCAAAATCACGAAGGAAGTGGTACTCGGTAAAATAATGGGACTCAAGGCGGATAAATCACCTGGACCTGATGGCTTACATCCTAGGGTCTTGAGGGAAGTGGCGGTAGGGATTGTGGATGCATTGGTAATAATTTTCCAAAACTCCTTGGACTCAGCAAAGGTCCCGGCAGACTGGAAAACTGCTAATGTAACACCCTTATTTAAAAAGGGCAGTAGACAGAAGGCTGGAAACTATAGACCGGTTAGCCTAACATCTGTGGTAGGTAAAATTTTGGAGTCCATTATTAAGGAGACAGTAACAGGACATTTGGATAATCATAATTTAATATTACAAAGTCAGCATGGTTTTATGAAGGGGAAGTCATGTTTGACAAATTTGCTGGAGTGCTTTGAGGAAGTAACATATAGAGTGGATAAAGGGGAACCAGTGGACGTAGTGTATTTAGACTTCCAAAAGGCATTTGACAAGGTGCCACACAAAAGATTATTGCTTAAGATAAAAAATCACGGGATTGGGGGTAATATTCTGGCATGGATAGAGGATTGGCTATCTAACAGAAGGCAGAGAGTTGGGATAAATGGTTCATTCTCAGACTGGCAATCAGTAACTAGTGGTGTTCCGCAGGGGTCAGTGCTGGGTCCCCAACTCTTTACAATCTATTTTAATGATTTGGAGGAGGGGACCGAGTGTGTATTGATTTCTTCGTGGGTTCAATGACGAGACATTTATGAAAGAGAATGACTTTTAATCTAAAGCTTGTTCAACTCTTTTAACAGCATTTACAGGAGACATCATGCTAGTGATGCATCTAGAACGAAACTGAAACTAAACTCAACTGCCTTGCTTGTCTCTGTCACATGCCCTCTGCTGGTCAGGCACAAGCAATCAATACATGCAATCATGCTGGTAAGGCATCATAATCGAACAGGCAAATACCATCTCTATTTGCTGATATCATTACAGAGTGTAACATATCAAAGTTTGCAGATGATACTAAGATGGGAGGGAAAGTAGTGAGTGAGGAGGACATAAAAAACCTGCAAGGGGACATAGACAGGCTAAGTAAGTGGGCAGAGATTTGGCAGATGGAATACAATACTGGAAAGTGTGAGGTTATGCACTTTGGCAGGAAAAATCGTAGAGCAAGTTATTATCTTAATGGCAAGAAACTGGAAAGTACTGAAGTACAAAGGGATCTGGGGGTCCTGGTGCACGAAACTCAAAAGGTTAGTATGCAGGTGCAGCAAGTGATTAAGAAGACCAATGGAATGTTGGCTTTCATTGCTAGGGGGATAGAATATAAAAATAGGGAGGTATTGCTTCAGTTGTACAAGGTATTGGTGAGACCGCACCTGGAATACTGCATACAGTTTTGGTGTCCATACTTAAGAAGAGACATACTTGCTCTCGAGTCAGTACAAAGAAGGTTCACTCGGTTAATCCCGGGGATGAGGGGATGGACATATGAGGAGAGGTTGAGTAGATTGGGACTCTACTCATTGAAGTTCAGAAGAATGAGAGGCGATCTTATTGAAACATATAAGATTGTGAAGGGGTTGGATTGGGTGGATGCGGGGAGGATGTTCCCGATGATGGGTGAAACTAGAACTAGGGGGCATAGTCTTAGAATAAGGGGCTGCTCTTTCAAAACTGAGATGAGGAGGAACTACTTCACTCAGAGGGTGGTAGGTCCATGGAATATGCTGCCCCAAAAAGCTGTAGAAGCTACATCATTACATAAATTTAAAACAGAAATAGACAGTTTCCTAGAAGTAAAGGGAATTATAAGGGTTACGGGGAGCGGGCAGGAATTTGGACATGAGTCTAGGTTCGGATTGGACATGGCCCTGTGGGTAGCGGAGCGGGCCCAGGGGCCATGTAGCCTGATCTTGTTCCTATTTCGTGTGTCTGATTCTGTTAGATTCAGGAGATGGTTCTGTGATAGTAGATTTGAGGTTAGGATCAGATCAGCCATGATCTTACTTAATGGCGGAGCAGGCTCGAGGGGCCGATTGGCCTACTCCTGCTCCTATTTCTTATGTTCTTATGTTCTTATGTCGTTGCTAGCAGCAGGCAGTAAGGCAGGAGGCACCACTCAATATCTGGACCGGGGGGCTACTGGGGCGTTGCACACTCGATTGACGTCACAATCTGCCGGTGCAAGAGATTGTGGCGGCTGTGTTTAGCGCCACCGTGAAATGTTTAGTTTATTTTGCGAGCGGCGCAAACATCGCCACGCCCGGGCGCTAGTTGCTTTGCGCCCCATTAGTGCCCTCTTAAGGCGCTAACAGGAGGCACAAACAACTGAATTTTTCCCCCCATATTTTCTCAAAGCAATACCTGTAATTTATCTATTAAAAGATAATTTCTGCATTTGGTACAAATAGCTTCCCTTCCCTCATGTAGGAGAACATCTCAGGAGAAAAAGTGGTGATGGGAGAAATTAAGGTCACAGAATTCAAAAGCATCATTGAAGATAGGTTTTTAAATGCTTCTGTAAGAAGTGAGAGATGTGCCGAGGCAGTGTGGTTTCGGGAGAGAGTTCCAAGGGGGCAGGGGCATAGTGACTGAAGGATTGACCAACAGTTGTAGAGTAGAGGGAGCAGGGGACAAGTAGTAAGCCAGAGTCGCATGTTGTGTAAGGTATGTGCTGGAACTTAGATTTGGAGGAGATTTTTCAGGTAGCGAAGGATGAAGCCATGAAGCAATTTGAAAATGATGGCAAGGTCTTTGAAATTGATATGTTGGGCACAGGTAGCTTTTGGAGCTCCAAGGATTGAGAGAGGCTGTGCAATAGGACACGAGCTGCAGATCTTTGGATTAATTGGAGATTGCGAAGGGCAGAAGAGGCAAAGTTGGTGAGAAGGACATTTTGGAAAGCCCATCCTCAACATGATGAAGGTATGGATTAGGAGTTTGGCAGCGGAGAGAGAGAGGTAAGGACAAAGTGGTCATTATTCCTGAGGTAGAAAGATGCAGTCTTAACAACTGATCAAGTTTGGGGCAAGAATGCCAGCTTAAGGTCAAACCAGACAGCAAGATTGCAGGCCACCTAATCCAGCCTGAATGAGCAGCACATTGATTTATGGGAATGACCCTGGTATTGTGACATTTAAGATGAAGGGTAATCCTTGCCATGGATTTCTTGTCCTAAACATTGTGTCACTCCCAAATCAGGGCTACACTCGTCCAATGAGGACCATGTGAAATTGGTCTGCCAACCTCATTTGTTTACTATGTTGAGCTGTGGGCACCGGTTCTGGCCCCAGGGGCAGCCTGCTGGTCCCAAGAAGGATGGATATCGGTTGGTTCAGACACAGTAAGCTAAGTCCAGGGGTGAGGGAGGCAATCGGGAGGGGCGGCCATCAGCGACCCACAAATTTATTGTGGAGACTGTTGCTCCTACTGGTTCCACAATAAGGTAAGTAAAAAAATTTAACTTTACCTTTATGGAGGCCGTTTCCAGTGGTCACTGGCAATAGGTTTGGCTGCTAAGAGCCTGAGATTACTGACCGCAGCATGCTGCGATTAGTCACTAACAAATTTTGGCAAGGTGGCCTCAAAAAGGCATTAGGCTCCCTATTTACATATGCAAAAGGCCTAAAGCCTGTTTCAGGGGCCGGCCCTGGATGCCCTTAATAATATGGCGGGCAGCACACTTCGGGCGCGGAATGAGTGCGCACGCCACCCACCATAGTGAACACTTAGGCGCCACTGTGTATTCCTATTGGTGCAATGGCATTGGGTAGTGTTATGCTCTTGTGTTGACAAAAGGAGGGAATTTGTTGCCAATTGATTGAAAATGTCTTGCTACATTTGAGAAAACAGTCTAATATAATTGACAGTATTTTAATATGAATTGTTAGTTAGTGAGAATGACTTCCTTGACAAAATAACAGGAATGAAAAATGTAGTATTATAAAACCACAAAGGAACCAACGGGAAGACTTGCTCCTCGATGTAATTACATTTCAGGAAAATCTAGTAAAGTTGTCTGTGAAATAGTTTGCTTTGCAGAGCTATGAAAAAATTACTTCACAGAGCCCACAGGCTAATTCACAAAAAGAGTACCAGAAGCACTCAAACTAATATTGGATATTGCAGAGACCTGAACTGCTAGGGTATTTCTTAATACTTAATCTGGAAGAAATTAATTGTTTTTCACAAGACTCAAACCAAATTTAAATTAGACAAGTTTACCAAATTATAACAAAGATAAATAGGAAAAAGTAAACACAGGCCTCCCGATTGAAGTAAAAACAGAAAATGCTGGAAATAATCAGCAAGTCAGGCAGCATATGTGAAGAGAGAAATAGGCCAGAATTTTCGGGGGTGTCAGTGGTAGGGATCGGTGGCAGGTCAGGTGGGAAAGTTTTTTTGACAGCGGGTCAGGAACCCACTGTCAACCCACTGCAACACACTTTTCCCAATGTCGGGTCTGTCAGCACTGAGCAGACACGACAGGCAGCAGTTGGTGACCCAATTAAATTAATTATAAAGAACTTACCAGACCCTTAACAGGCTTTTTTACCTTACTTTTTAACTTTAACTTCATGGCCCCGGGAACCACGCTGTTAGGTGACCACGTCTGTCAACCTGAGATGGGAGTTCAGTGGCCATTGCTCCAGCTGATTCCTTGACAGCTTCAAATGTACAGTAAGAGCTCCTACCTGACAGAGATCACATTCCTCAGCCACAAGCTGTTCCTCATTGCATTTCCACAACAGATTCAGTATGCTGCAAGTCTTTCCACAAGTCTCCATCCAGTCTCACCTCATTATCTCTCACACCATTGACAGATCGCTTCTGTCATCTCTACTTCACTTGCCATCTATTCCATCAACATGGGTGCCATTTATACTGTCTCACCTTGATCCTCAGAAACGGACCACGATGAACCCCATCACCAGCAGCGCCAGGCACACCAGCAGCACCAACAACAACACCAATCTTCTCCGCAATCATTTGATGCTGCACAGGGCAGAGGGCATCAGCACCTGAGCACATTGCTGCCCGGAAGGCCTCATTATGGACAGATTTACTTAACCTTATGCTGTACACCCTGGCTGCCTCATGATGCGCCAGGTTGGCACCACCCTACACCAACTTCATAAAGCATCCCTACAATGACCAAGCCATTCCTTTCACACTCATCACCATTGTGGAGGGTACCGTTATGTCTCAACGTTCACTGCAACTCACTAAGCCACTTCCAAAGGTGCACACAGATCTGTCCAAGTACACAAAGTGTTGAAAAGAGTTCAATGTTTGATAGCACATTAATAGAAACTTTACATAAGCATTGGGTTAAACATTGGCTACCCTTGTGAGTTGTTAGTTGGTATGATTGCACTGGGATGAGTGTGAGCGTGAGGGGTGGCTAGTGAGATGGGGATGTGATAATGTAGATAGAGAGGGATGGGTGGAGGTGCAAGGGATGTTGGTGTGAGTAAGGATGTGCAGGAGTAGTGTAGGGAAGGCAGAGTGATGGGGATGTGATGAGAGGCACAGCAGGATGAGGTTGAATGTGGCTTTGTACTAATGTTTCCTGATCCAGTGAGATCATTGAAACATTTGCGGCATTGCACCCAGGTCCTCCTGACGACATCCCTGCTTGTGCCCTCCTGTGCAATATGCAACCAGGCTGTTTTGATATCCTGGGGATGTCTCTTCCACCCATGGAGAGAGTCTAGGGAGAACCTGGGTGCAGCCCTCTGCCTCTGTGCAGTCATTGTCAGTGTTCAGTGACAGCACAAATGTCAGAAGAAAGTTGGCCATGGTCCCTTTCAGGAAACCGGATGATGACATGTCATGAATGATGTCACCAGACCCGCTTTCTCTAATTGGCCAGGAAACGCGCTGGGCGGGCTTAACAAGCCATTGAGGTTAGTTTATTTTAGGCAGTGGGATGGAGCCGACATCGCCCACACCGGACCCGCCAAGGTGAGCAAAATTCCAGCCATAGAGTTAACGTTTCATATCGATGACCTTTCATCAAAACTGGTTGAAGGTTCATGGAACAGTATAGACATGGTTCAGTGACAATTGTGCTTTCAATTTTTTATTAAAAAGGCAACATACTACCTTCGTCACAGTATTTTGACATATCCTGTTAATCATACAATCTTTTTTCAAAATTGTTGTTAACTGGCATGCATCTGGACACTGATTACAATGAAAATATCAAATACTCACATTAAAATCAGTCAAGGTTTTAATTATCAGCCCATAAGAGTTTAACAACAACAACAACTTGTATTTATAATAGCATCTTTAACGTAGTAAAACGTCGCAAGGCGCTCCACAGGAGTGTTACAAAACAAAATTTGATACCGAGCCTCATAAGGAGAAATTAGGGCAAATAACCAAAAGCTTTGTCAAAGAGGTAGGTTTTAAGGAACGTCTTAAAGGAGGAAAGAGAGGTAGCGAGGCGGAGAGGTTTAGGGAGGGAATTCCAGAGCTTAGGGCCTAGGCAGCTGAAGGCACGGCCACCAATGGTTGAGTGACTATAATCAGGGAGGCTCAAGAGGCCGGAATTGGAGGAGTGCAGATATCTTAGAGGGTTGCGGGGCTGGAGGAGATTACAGAGAAACGGAGGGGCGAGGCCACGGAGGGATTTGAAAACAAGGATGATCATTTTAAAATCGAGGCGTTGCTTAACCGGCAAACAATGTGGGTCAGCGAGCACAGGGGTGACGGGTGAACGGGACTTGGTGCGAGTTAGGAAACGAGCAGCTGAGTTTTGGACGACCTCAAGTTTATGTAGGGTAAACTGTGGGAGGCCAGCCAGGAGTGCGGTGGAATAGTCAAGTCTCGAGGTAGTAAAGGCATGGATGAGGGTTTCAACAGCAGATGAGCTGAGGCAGGGGCAGAGTCAGGTGATGTTATGGAGGTGGAAATTGGCGGTCTCAGTTATGCAGCGGATATGTAGTCAGAAGCTCATTTCTGGGTCAAATATGACACCAAGTTTGCAAACAGTCTGGTTCAGCCTCAGATAGATGTTAGGGAGAGGGATGGAGTCAATGGCTAGGGAACGGAGTTTGTGGTGGGGACCGAAAACAATGGCTTCAGTCTGCCCAATATTTAATTGGAGGAAATTTCTGCTCATCCAGTACTGGATGTTGGATCAGCAATCTGACAATTTAGAAACAGTGGAAGGGTCGAGAGAAGTGGTGGTAAGATAGAGCTGAGGGTGTCGTCAGCGTACATGTGGAAAATCACGCTGTGTTTCTGGATGCTGTCGCCAAGGGGTAGCATGTGGATGAGAAATAGGAGGGGGCCAACGATAGATCCTTGGGGGACACCAGAGGTAATGACCTGGGAGCAGGAAGACAAACCATTGCAGATGATTCTCTGGCTACGATTAGATAGATAAGATTGGAACCAGGCAAGTGCAGTCCCACCCAGCTGGACGATGGTGGAGAGGCGTTGGAGAAGGATGGAGTGGTCAACCGTGTCAATGGCTGCAGACAAGTCGGGAAGGACGAGGAGGGATAGTTTATCTTTGTCACAGTCACATAGGATGTAATTTGTGACATGGATCAGAGCCGTTTCAGTACTGTGGCAGGAGTGGAAACCTGATTGTTAATTACATAACATTACATAGTAATTACGTATAATAACAATATATTTTATTTTTGATCTTGAACTGATGGTTAATGGCTCACTACAAATGCATGTGCTATAGCATGGCCATTTTTATATTTTAAATGCGATACTTCATCAAGGGGAAGAAAAACGTTTCTCAATTCTATGAGTAAGCTTTGACTAAAGTTTTACAGAAGTAGTCCACTGAAAGAAAAACAATTTAAAAAAATGTCTGTGTGTCTAAATGCTCAAAGCCATGAATGCAGGATAACTTTAACAATTCTGCAATAAGTTTAATACTGTAATATTCTGCTTCTGTAGTTGGGGAATAGAGCTACAAGTTTTAAAAACATATTTGTATGAAGAGGAATTCTTTTACAAAGCCATCATTATAAATCTATTTACACACAGAAGACACTGTGAAATCTGGAACAGCATAATTCATGGCGGAGTCCAAGCCTACTTTAAAAAGTATATCTGACATGGCCATTTCAGCACTTTGTGCCGGTTAACAACCATTTTGAAAAACGTTGTATGATTAACAGGATATATCAAAAGGATCTACATTATCCAGTAAAGATTATTGCATATGGAAAGGGGTACTAGGTACAGGGGCCTAGAAATTCAGTTGGGCGCGCCAGCCGTTAGCGCCTTAGGGGGAGTAGATCTCGAGCGCTAGGCGCTTATCGCCTGGGCGCAGCGCGATCTGCGCCTCTCCCCAACTTCAGGACACATTTAGCGCCGGCGCAAAGTCTTAGCGCGCGCCCTGCTGCGCGCGCAGATCATGACGTCATTTAATAGTGCAACGCCCTTTGTGCGCCCCAAACCGGAACTTCACTCGCGCCGGCCCATTGTGCGCCGGGCGTCCCGAGCGACTGTGAAGTGGAACGGTACACAGGCCAGCCGGGCCGCGGGGAGCGCAAATTAAAGGGCACTTACCCAGCAGTATAAAGGCCAGCCATTTTGCAGCATTCACTCTTGAGCAACGGTTTTTTGGACAGAGACCAAGGAGGAGAGTTTACTGGTTTGGACCAACACTTGGACAGGTATTTTTGGCTCAGGTCAGAGCTTACCAATTATCTTTGCCTTCATTCAGAGCTCAGTGTTTGCCAGCATATAATGGGGGCTGCATTGGGTGGCAACGCAGAATTTCAGCCTTATGCCAGAAGGGCTTACAGACGCCGTGAGAGAGTGGCAGCCCTGGCTAGGCGCAGAGGGGGCAACAGGCGTCACCAACTGAGGCCTTACCCACGCAGGGTATACCGCCAGCAGACCTCCTATCTGACCATGTCTGCCGCGATGAGTGTTAGGAGGCTGCGATTCCGAAGGGAGGTGGTTGCAGACATCTGCCGGCTGCTTCAGAGAGATCTGCAGCCACAGCTGATGCGCAGGACGTCTCTGTCGGTGGCAGTGAAGGTGACGGTGGCTCTCAACTTCTATGCCTCCGGCTCCTTCCAATCCGCTACTGGGGACATCGCTAACATCTCCCAGTTCGCCGTGCATTGCTGCATCCGCCAGGTGACCGAAGCCCTTTTCAGAAGGAGACATCAATTCATCTCCTTCCCCATGACCCTGGACAAGCAGCAGCAGCGTGCAGTGGGGTTTGCAAGAATAGCGGGTTTCCCCATGGTGCAGGGCGCCATTGACTGCACGCATGTGGCTTTGCGGGCACCTCTTGAGCATGCCGAGGAGTATCGCAACCGGAAGGGCTACCATTCCCTCAATGTACAGCTGGTGTGTGACCACAGGCAGCGCATCCTAGCTGTCAATGCCCGCTTTCCAGGCAGCAGCCACGATGCCTTTATCCTGCGACAGACAACTGTGGCTGACATGTTCCAGGCACAGCCTCCCCCAAGAGGATGGCTTATCGGGGACAAAGGCTATCCTTTGTGTACCTGGCTCATGACCCCACTCCGCGCGCCCACGACCCCTGCTGAAGAGGCATACAACGAGAGCCATCAAGCGACGAGGAACCTCATAGAACAAACAATCGGCGTGCTCAAGCAACGGTTCCGCCGTCTCGATCGCTCCGGGGGAGCCCTCCAGTATTCGCAGGATCGAGGCTCCCAATTCGTCGTCGTTTGCTGCATGCTGCACAACCTGGCTATCCGCAGGACTCAGGCACTGCCACCTCACGTTGGACCACCACCTCAGGAGGAGGAGCAGGAGGAGCATGAGGACGACGAGGACGAGGAGTACCAGCCCAGGAGGGACGCACAAGGTCCAAGGGCCGCCCGTCGTCGGCTTATTGAACGTCACTTCTAGGCCCCCTGTCAGGGAATGGCTTGTGCCAATGATAGAACATGATTGCAGCCGCTCCGCAAGCCCTCAGCCGGTTAAGGCAACAAACACTTCAAAGATCAAACATGGACAATGTGAATAAATAAAATGCTTTATTGTACAAACTCTGGGCCCTTCCCACATGAAAACCAAAAACAGATGAAACCCCCAAAAAACACTCAAACACATTACTCGCTCCCACAACCTGGGGAGGATTAACAAAATAGGGCAACTAAAATGGCCGTCATTCTCGGCCTTCGTCCAAAACAAACATCACATCATCGGCCTTCAAAAAACAAACATCCAATTCTCGGCCTCAACAAACAAACACAAATGGCCACACATTCGACTATTTGGCCCGCTAGGGCGATGCCTTGGCCATCTTTGGGTGGCCCCTGCCCGCCCGCCCTGCTCCGCCTCATTGGCTGCTGCAAGGCTGGGGGCAGGCTCCTGAGGGGCACATGTCGTGACGGCAGATGCCCTTGGGGGTCGGCCTAGTCGAGGTCTGGCCGTCGAGCGGCCGGCTGTTGATTGCTGCAGCTGTGGCTGGCCAGCATCAGTCGCTGCAGCAGCTCCTGGCAGCTCCACTGGGGGAGTGGCAGTGGCGGCTGGAGGAATGGCGGCAAGCTGGCGGATGGCAGGCGCTCGCTGGTCGCCTGAGACACTGGCACTCGCCCGGGCCAGCACTGCAGCATGCGCACCAATCTGCCGAGGGACAGACCGATGTGCTGCTGCAGCGCGCCGGGTGCCCTGGCGATGCCTGGCTGACACAGCGAGTGTGGCAGCAGTGAGTGCCCGTGTTGACCTGTTCACTGACTGCAGCAGAGCAGCCAGTGACTGGACGGCACCACTAATCACCTGGCCAGTCGCTGACAGATCTGCCCGGAATTCCGCCCGACTGGTGGCCTCTAAGGGCCCGAACTCGGCCACACTCCGAGAGAGGGAATCGATGGACTCAGGCAACCGTGCCACTGCCGCCATGAGCTCCGTGTGCCGGCGCTCCGAGTCCGCGGACAAGTCTTCGAGGCGTTCCATCTCCTCGGCGAAGAGCACCTCCTGACTGGAGGCCGGACTCTCCCTCTGGGGAGAAGGCCGCCGAGCTGGCCGACCCTTCCTGCGTTGCTGGAGGCCGCTGGGCCCAGCAATTGGACTCCCCTCCGAAGCATCCCCCCTCTGGGGAGAAGGCCGCCGAGCTTCCACCCCCCTCCCGCCTTTCTGCAGCACGCAGGTCCCAGAAGCTCCCCTCCCCTTCGACACTTCCGCCACGCTGCCCTCCAGGGAAGACGTGTCCCCTACATTGGCCTGGGTGGCCGTGGCTGAGGGTTCCCCTGATGGGCCGCCTTCCTCTTGCTCCTCCTCCTGCTCCTCCTCGGAGGGTCTGTCACTGGCAAGTTGAGGGACCTCCTCTTGACCATCTGAAAGCAGGAAGGCACAAGAGTAGCTTTAGAGTGAGGAGAGGGCGTCAGTGCGGGATGCATGAGTGGTGGCATTCAGCGCATTGGTCGGACAGTGGCAAAGGATGTAGATCTGATGCGCAAGTGGGACGAGAGAGGTGCAAAAGGTGATGTCCTTACCATTGCTGCCCAGAACAGGGTCGGCATCTCCACATGCAACGGGCCCAATCACCCGGCCACCCATGAGGCGCTCCACGCGATGTTGCAGGTCGGTGAGTGGCTGGATATGGGGTCGTCCTCCCCCGGTCGCAGTCCGGCTCTTGCGATTATTCGCCAGCTTGGCCTGCAAGAGAAAGGACGGCCTCTAAGTACAGTGTGTCGCCGTGATCTTGTGTGCACTGCCTCCCATGGTGGAATAGCCTGGCCAGTGTGTCGCCATGATCTGGTGTGCACTGCCTCCCATGGTGGAATAGCCTGGCCAGTGTGTCGCCATGATCTGGTGTGCACTGCCTCCCATGGTGGAATAGCCTGGCCAGTGTGTCGCCATGATCTGGTGTGCACTGCCTCCCATGGTGGAATAGCCTGGCCAGTGTGTCGCCATGATCTGGTGTGCACTGCCTCCCATGGTGGAATAGCCTGGCCAGTGTGTTCAGTGCAGAATGTGCAATTGATGCTCATGCCTGTGCCATAGCTGCTGGATGAAGGCTGGCCATTAGAGCTTTCAGGTCCCTTTGCCCATAATGTGAGGTGCACATGCAAGGATGCGGAGGTCATTGGAAAGGGTACTCACCCTGACAATGCGTGTGAGGTCATTTAACTTTTTGCGGCATTGGGCACCGGTCCTGGGGACGTCGCTGTTGGCTGACAGCTTGCTGGCGACATGCCTCCAGGCTCTCCTGTAGACGCGGACCGTCGCCTTCTTGCCATTGTCCGGGTACAAAACATGGCGCCTCTTCTCCACAGCAGCAAGCAGCACACTCAGATCACGCTCTGAGAAGCGCTGCGCATGTTCACGGGCCTTCTCCATGTCTTCAGGCGCTATTTGGGTCCAGCAGCAGTGTTCAGGCCTAGCTGGAGGGCTCCACTATCCAGGGCGTGGCAGCAGACACAGTCGACCCTTCCCCCTTAAGAGCTGGCCGGTGCCAGGGTGTCTGCTGTCAGTCACGAGATGGCCGCACCTGCGCTGCGCCCGGCCTCGGCGCTATCGATCACCAACTCCGGCTTAGCGCCCAAAGAGAGGCGTCCAGCAGCAGTTTTAGTGCTCGCCCGAACTAGTAGGGCGAAGCTAATGAATATCGGAGAAGTGGCCTAGATTTGGCGGCGGCCGCAAACTTTAGCAGACGCCCCACTTTAGCGCCTCAAAAGTGGCGTCAATGAATTTCTAGGCCCAGGAGTCTGATAGCTTTGTAAAATAATTCCTCTTCACACGAAGAGGAAAATATACTCCAGGCTTGTTTTTAAAACTTGTAGCTCTGTTCCCCAATTACAGAAGCAGAATATTACAGTATTAACCTTATTGCAATAGTTGTTAAAGTTATCCTGCATTCATTACACCTCCAGTGTAATCAATATTGCACCTCCTGTGTAATTTAGAATGTTAAAGAGTATAAAGTTTTATTGCGACTGATATTTCTCGGTATCAGCACATCGGCCAAGCCAAATGGAACTTGTAACATTTACCAATATCACAATCACTATTAATTTGCTGTGTACTTAAACCCTCCCCCCTCCTCCTTTGAACTTATTGATGGCATATGGATCATTTTAAATACAAGATTCAGGTTTACAGTATAAACAATCTGGCTTCTAAAGACTTGAGTGCTTTATTTGGGATAACTCCTACCTACAAAAATAAACACAAGGAAGTGTATGGGGAAATGTACGGACAAGAGTTGGAATATTTATCTGTCCCGTCATATTGTTTTAGGCATGTTTAGGGATGTGCAGCGGATAGTCCAGATGTTGTTGGACCACAGTCAAACATTAACTAATGTTATATATTTTTTTCTTGTTGGCCAGGAACTAAAAAGCAGGACATGTAATTAAGACTTGGTGTGTAGGGTGTTAAATGAGATACCATGGTGTGTTAGCATGCATAATTATATTCAGCTTTCCAAGCTTATAAGCTTTATTACAACATTTCCTTTCCAAGCACAAAATCCCCTAATGATGGTTGTTTGTAGCCAAAACATTTTTAAAATAAAGTTTTATCATCTGAGCTTCGAGCTAGCACAAACTCATTATATTTGGCAGTCCAAAGTCATTACAGGTTGTTTAAAAAGGGAGTCTCACCATCAGGACCGCTTTTAAAAAGTTAAATGGTTGCAAAGAATTATAATTAACTTCAATGTACTTTTGTTTTGCTCTACTTCAGTCAAGTTTTGGAATATTTTTGGCTAAAGAAGAACTGAGAAACTGTAATTGAGACGTGGTATGTAGGGTGTTAAGTGAAAAACCATAATTAAGGTATAGATTTGGAAAGGTTACTGAACCCCACTGTGAGAAAACTGACTTATGATTATATCTTTACTAATGTTAACTCTGCTCCCTCACTGTCAGGTTCAGAAATTCTGTCAATGTCCTTATTATACTAAGCTGATAGTGTGAGTGATATGAATTTAATGACTGGAGTTGGTCAAGTATAGTAGTTGCATAAACAGGGTGCCTCAGTGTGGGCTTGATTCTGCCAACTTTCAACGCTGTTGGCCCTCAGTTATTTCAAAAATAAGAGTTTTTAGTTTTATTTTCAGTGCCTGGTTTTGTTGTGCCTGAAATATTACAGTTTTATTTTTAATAATGTGCACTGTACTCATGCCATTTGCAAATTGAGCCTAAACTTGCCTGCATATTATCAGGGCCAATTCTACCAATCTTTGACCTAGGGATCTTCAATTACTTCAAAAATAACAGCTATTAATATTACATTTGTTAATCACTTTTTGTCTGTTACAAGTTGATGTTTAATAAGTGCCAACTGCTTTGTTAGTTTAATATTTTATATAGTAATGTATTGTATGTTAAATGGAATAATGCTCCTATTATTGTAAAACAGTGTGGGTTAGAAATTGGTCTAGACCCATGTTCAGGCCTGAAATAGGCAGTGTGCCAAAAGCAGGAGGTCCAAGGTGAGAGAAGGCAAACAGGAGGGGGCCTAGTACAATCCAGTAGCAGTCCTCAGGAGTGTTGTGGAGCTTGGAGGACATAAGACATAGCCTCACAAAGTTAATATTTTGTGGGGCCATGTGGAGCACTCCTGCTCCTCCTGGCTCCACATGAAGACAAATTTTTTAAAAACGTATCTGTTTGTTGGTCGCCACTGGTTAGGCCTCCGCAAACGTTGCAAAAACCTGAGTGGAGTAGGCCTGGCGCCTCCTCCGTTCAGCCCTGCTCAATTTCTGGAAGGTGTCCTTAAACAGGCATTAGGCCACTCATTAACACATGCAAGTGCCTGACGCCTGTTTAAGGTGGCCAGCTGGGGCACCTGCATGTCATCTGAGGCCAAAAATGGCGCTGAACATATTTCTGGTGTCCTTGGAACACAAGACATAGCCTCACAAAATTAATATTTTGTGTGGCCAGGTGAAGCATTCCTACTCCTCCTGGCCCCACAAAGGAAAATAAAAATCTGATCTTGAATGTCCTCTTCTGCATCCGATTCTCTTCTCACTCGAACATACCTGGCTGGAAAACCACAGTAGCTTCCCCGCTCAGGTCAGAATTTAAATCACAGCTGATGATGTCATTAGATCTTGACCTGCATATTTAAAGAAGGCTCCCACCAACTTCAGATGCTGCCTTTACCACCTGCTCAGAAGAGCAGGTTAAAATTGAAGATGGTGGGATCCAGGCAGGACATTAGGAGTAAGTCACCCTGTCAATTGTAACTGCCTACAAGCCCAGTTTTCACTGGGTGGATAGAGTTAGAATTGCCCCCAAGGTATTGAACTACCCCTGAGAAATGCCACGGGAGGTATACCAGTCTATCACTATAATTTGAATGTAGGAGTTTATTTTTAAAATATATTATTGAATAATAGACAAACACTTACTGACCAGAGTCATGTATGAACAATGGCCACTTGGGCAAGGTACCTGAAGCTGCCATCATCCATTGAACTGCACTTCAGCATAAGTTACAGCTTGAGGAGTAGAGCATAAAAACGGAAGATGAAGGAAGAGAAAAAGACCAAGGGGTCATTTTCTGACTTCACGACCTTGGTGGAGAAACTCACTTGCTTAGAACAAATATCATGCATTCTGGTGCAGCAATTTCCACAGTGTGCTGTTAGTGGATGGGGCTTACCTGCTGTGAGAGGATGCACAGTTGAGAACAGTGGATGCTGCTCCATGTTTTACAAGCCCAATTTATTCCGTGAGTGAGCAAGCTCTCATAACTCAAGACGTCATTAATACCCTCCTTATTTATAACAGCGAGTTTACAAATGCTCATTCCTAACTAACAGGTTAGAACATTTTGTGATTTCCCAATGTGCACTCCTGCCAGGCAAGACTCCCTGCTGGAAACGTGCATTCAAAACATAATTTCTTTAGAATAAACTTGGTATGTATTTCTCCATTATGTATTCTTGCTCAACGTGTAATGAAAATAAAATATTTAAAATTAATCGTATCCTTTGATACAATAATATCTTTTCTTAAAGGACGGCTGCATTCCCATGTGAGTAATCAAGGTGGCGGATTCTTCAGTACTTCCTGTGAACACGTAAACCAGTGACCCATACACTGCCAGTCCTAAACTCTCAGCCTGTCTGCAGAGTGTGAAGAGACACAATGAATGCCTTGTATTAAAATGAACACACTTTTCTACAAAATTCATAAAAATGCCGTTGTAATGAAAAACAGAAAAGGAGTCTCTTTAAAATAAAAACTAAAAGTGAAAATGAAATAAAGTCAAAGAATAGTGCAGCTAGCATTTGTAAATCATATTGCTGGATCCAGATGCTCAAATCAAATTTGAGACATCCGTCAAATGCAGCCACAGGGAGTTTCTAAACTAATCTGAAGTCAGGGTTAAACCTATTGAGACTGAATGTAGAAATTCTGTCTTTGAAGCAAATTTAATTTAAAAAGTAATGTAGGAAGAGTTTTAATAGAAAAGATCATATTACTTTTTATTTAAAGACAGAAGCAGTTATTTTTAATGCAATAAATAATACCCTGCATTTTTCTAAACAATGACTAAAATCAACTATCATATTGCCATATTATTTTAATAGAATTTCCAAAGTTCGGTAATACATCCCATTCGTAACTTCCATGGCTGGAGGTACATGAGGCTGTCATCAATAATTTGTAATGTTCACAAATATTTTCATTTAGAAAAGGTACTGTCCCAGATCATCATCAGACTTGCCTTGCATCTTACAGGGTTTGTCTTTTATTTATCAGTGGTTTGCATTTTCCTGTAGAGGTATATCATGGATTCTGCGATGAGTTTTCAATGAACTGCATGGAAACAATTAAACCGCTAAAGTATTTTATTTAAAGCATATGTACACAGCAAAATATACAGAATAATAACAAAAGAAAATAAAAGAGTAAGTTATATACCAAATACTTACCATTTATAACTGCTTTCTTTCTTTTCATCTCTCTTGCTCTTTGATTTTCTTTCTCAGGTTTCTGGTATATACTTCTCTCAAATTTGCCTTTGACTTTCTTTCCCTGTCTTTGCTGAAGTATTTTTTTTCCCATTCCGTTTGTTGCTGCTTACTTTTTTTGTTGCTGTTTTCAAGCCTCAGTGCCTCAGGCTGCTGTCTGACACATTGTAGGAGCAAGGATCATTATTTGAAAACAGCCATGAAAGTTTTCAGGTGGCCGCTCATCTGATGACTCAGTGGCTAAGTGTATTGCTGTGGTACTGAGCTATACAGACAAGAGATGATAAGTGGGCTGCGCTGTCTGATCTGAGCACGGTTAGTGGAATGAGCACTGCAGTCAGCCTCAGCATCCCATAGGTATGGAGGAAGAAAATTAATCTGATGGAAATATGCATGTGAAGATTTCTGGTGTTTTCAGAATCAGGTTCAGCTGTAATTTTCTGCACAGTTGAATGGCTTGCCAACGCTCATTGGTCAGGTTCACACCTGAAGAAAGGCTTCTTGACCAGACAGCAGTTGTCGCCTGTGAAACTGTACCCCATAATGAGTTAGCACCTTAACGAAATTAGGGGAGGAAAAAAGGAGAGAGGATATTTTCAGTCAAGATTAGCAGGTAGTTAAAAAACAGGTAACAAACGCAGCAGCACTCGTGACAGTAGGAGGACTGTTGGATTTAAGAAGAGGAGTGATTTTGACTGTGGGCTGAGGTTTTCTAATTGGCAGCTAACACCAGCGAATTTTCCAGAAGTCAGCCTAATTCGGAATATTTTTGCCAGACTCCTGACCATGCTGCACCAGGAAGGGAAGCACGAGTTTCTAGCTCCTGTAGCATTTAGGTGCTTGCAGCAGCTCAAAGGACCCAGCTGCAGTCTCGAGGAAGAATTCTGGCTGTTCTGAAAATACCAGCCAAGCCTGCTGGTGTGCGAGGGTGCTTCGACTGCATCGTGAGCGATTGCACTCGCTGGGGGAGGGGGGAAAGAATTTAACGTTTAAAAGCTCGTCCACCAGCCTCGCAATGTTGGATGCCAGTAACATGCTGGTGTTGCATCCAATGTTGCTAAGACATTAATGATAGAAAATGTGACATTGTGGCGGAGCCACGAAGGGACTCCAATCAGTTGTATATAATTCCCTTTAATAATATGTTGGCTATAGCCTGAGTCTGTATCTTTGTTTTCATTGTTTACATGTACGGAGCGCGATCACTTTAATAGCGCGGGTAAACGCGATGACATCACGCTGTTCATCACGTGATCCCCCACCGGCGGGAAAAACGTGATGACAGCCACGGGACCGCCTTAGCAGTCCTTGTGGAGCCTCCGAACTGACTAGACCTATATTCGATGTTCTCCTGTAGTTATCCGTTAAACTCTGTTAGTTTTCATTAAACCTCGTTTATTTGATCGCCTGAGTGGACCTCAGTCTTTTGGATAGGAACTAGACATTCCTACATTGGTGACCCCAACTTTTGCGAACGGTTTTCGCAGAAGTTACTGAACATGGAATCGAACGCCGTTGCTTTGAAGCTACCACAGTTCTGGGAGCAACAGCCAGCCGCGTGGTTCATCCAGGCTGAAGCCCATTTCGCAATCAGGAACATCGTTTCGGATCAGACCCGTTACTATCACGTGGTCTCCGCCCTCGACAGTGCCACAGCCTCGCAGATCATCAGCCTGCTTGGTAATCCACCAGAAGATCGCAAGTATGATACGATAAAGGCGCGGTTGTTACAGGTCTTCGGGCTCATGAAGTCAGAGCGTGCCCGCCGGCTGCTCAATATGCCCGGCCTCGGGGACTCCAAGCCATCCAAGCTCATGAGCCAAATGCTCACGCTCCTGGGCTCCGAACCGGAATGCTTCCTCTTCAGGGAGCTATTCCTCAGCCAGCTACCAGAGCAAGTTCAGGCTGCCCTAGCCAGGTCGGAAGTCACCAACTGCGCAGAGCTGGCTGCCAATGCGGACAAGATCTTCGCGGTGACACAGCAGTGCTGCGCTGCCACGAGGCGCCCATCCCCCACAGACGCCACTCCAGCCCCTCAACCTGCGGGGTTGTGCTTCTACCATGCCCGTTTTGGCGCGAAAGCAAGATGCTGCCGCCCTCGCTGCAGCTTTTCGCTCAAAAAAACCCAGCAGCCACCCTGTCGAAAGAGGACTGGTTATAACGAGCGCCCCGCGGCTGTGATGGCAATCGGTAATTCGGGAAAACTCCTCTTGATCAACGACTCCCTATCTGGTCGACGTTTCCTTTGCGACACCGGGGCGCAGTGTAGCATCCTACCCGCGTCAAATCTTGATCTACAAGTTGGGGGGCACGGCCCGTCCCTCCAGGCGGCTAATGGCGGGGCCATTCGGACCTTCGGAAGCCGGCGGGTCCAGGTGTGCTTCGGCGGCCAGCGGTTTTACTGGGATTTCATCACGGCCAAAGTCTCTCAAGCCATCCTCGGGGCGGATTTTTTGTGCGCCAACGGCCTCCTGGTGGATGTACGGCACCGCCGGTTGATCAATGCGGCCACTTTTCACTCCATCCTGTGCTACCACGGTAACACCGTGGCGCGCACTGTCTCCTGTGCGTCCCCACCTCCGGATGACTTCACTCGCCTCCTCGGAGATTATCCCGGACCTGACCAGACCCACTTTCTCTTCCACGGCCACAAAACGTGTTGAACATCACATCACCACTACTGGCTCCCCGGTCTATGCACGGGCCCGGCCCCTCGAACCTGGCAAGCTCGCGGCTGCGAAAGCGGAGTTCGACACGATGGAGCGGCTAGGGATTATTCGCCGGTCGAATAGCCCCTGGTCTTCGCCTCTCCACATTGTTCCGAAACCTGGCGGTGGATGGCGGCCTTGCGGCGACTACCGACGCCTGAATGACGCCACTACTCCTGATCGGTACCCGATCCCTCATATTCAGGATTTCTCTGCACATTTGGCGGGAAATACTATTTTTTCAGCAGTCGACCTTGTCCGTGGCTACCACCAGGTCCCCGTACACCCGCAAGATGTCCCGAAAACTGCAGTCATCACCCCATTCGGCCTGTTTGAATTTCTGTGGATGCCGTTTGGATTGAAGAACGCTGCACAGGCTTTCCAGTGCTTGATGGACTCCGTGCTTCGGGACCTCAAGTTTCTATTCGTCTACCTCGACGACATCCTCATCGCCAGCCCTAATAAAGAGGAGCACATCTGCCATTTGCGCACCCTCTTTAGACGCCTCAGTCAACACGGCTTGATCATCAACCCGGCCAAGTACCAGTTCGGCCTGCAGCAGATTGATTTTTTAGGCCATCGCATCACATCAGACGGTGCGATTCCCCTGCAAACGAAGGTGGAGGCAGTTACTTCGTTCCCGCGCCCACAGTCCATCAAGGCCCTGCAGGAGTTCCTCGGGATGGTAAATTTTTATCACCGGTTCGTCTCTAATGCAGCTCTGCTCATGCAGCCCCTGTACGAGGCCCTCAAGGGCAAGTCCGGCAAGGATCCGATCAGCTGGACGGTCGACATGGACCGGGCGTTCGTCGACACAAAAGGCACGTTAGCCAACGCAACCATGCTGGCACACCCGCTGCCAGGTGCCACCATCGCCCTTACCACTGACACGTCAGACTACGCCATCGGCGCAGTGCAGGAACAGTGGGTGCATGGGACGTGGCAACCACTGGCGTTTTTCAGCCGTCAACTACGGCAAAACGAACGAAAGTACAGCACGTTCGACCGGGAGTTGCTGGCCCTTTTTCTGGCCATCCGCCATTTCCGGTTCTTGCTAGAGGGATGTCTGTTCACGGCTTTTGTGGACCATAAGCCACTAACGTTCGCTATGGCCAAGACCGCCGAACCGTGATCAGCTCAGCAACAATGTCAGTTGACATTTATCTCAGAATTCACCACTGACATTCAGCATGTGTCCGGTAAGGACAACCTGGTGGCAGATTGCCTCTCCCGCGCGACCGTTCATGCAGTCCAGCTCGGCATCGACTGTGCCCTCATGGCTGCGGATCAAGCCTCGGATCCGGAGGTCCAATCTTACAGAACCAACCCCTCTAGCCTCCAAGCGGCCGACGTCAAATTCCATGCCGCGGGCACTACGCTACTCTGCGACGTCTCCATAGGAGATCCTTGCCCTATCGTCCCAGTCGACTGGCGCCGAAAAGTTTTTGACGCCATCCACGGGTTGTCGCACCCTGGCATGAAGGCCTCGCAATGGTTGATGTCGTCCAAATTCGTGTGGCGGGGCATGCACATGGATGTTCGCGACTGGGCCAACACCTGCGTGATCTGTCAAAAGGCCAAGGTGCAGCGTCACGTCAAGGCTCCCTTGGCCACTTTCGCCGTTCCGGAACGTAGGTTTGATCATGTGCATGTGGACCTGGTGGGGCCACTTCCGCCTTCGCACGGGTTTACTCATCTTCTTACAATGGTGGACCGCACCACTCGATGGCCGGAGGCAGTTCCTCTGTCTTCCACCACTTCCGCAGACGTCACCAGGGCATTCATCTCCTCTTGGGTCGCCCGCTTCGGGGTACCGGCGGACATCTCATCCGATTGTGGGCCACAGTTTTCTTCGGAGCTCTGGAACGCTGTGGCTCAGGGGCTCGGCGTCAAGCTACATCGCACCACTGCCTACCATCCACAGGCGAACGGCCTGTGCGAACGATTCCACAGGTCGCTCAAAGCCGCACTGCGGGCCAGCCTTCAAGGCGCGGGCTGGGTGGACAGGCTTCCATGGCTCATACGGCACCTAAAGATGATCTTCAATCATCCTCGGCGGAGCTCGTGTATGGCCAGCCGCTACGCATACCAGGGGATTTCCTTCCGTCTCCAACAGAGCCATGGTCCGCGTCCCAGCAGCTCATCAGCCACCAGGAGGCAGCCAGAAGTTTCGCTCCAGTGCCTACGTCGCATCACGGCTTGCAGAGCTCCCACGGCCCAGCTGAGCTGAAGAACGCCGACTATGTGTTTATCCGCCATGACGCTCATCGGGACCCGCTCAAACCCCCTTACACTGGTCCTTTCCGTGTGATAGAGCTGGGAGACAAATCTTTTTCGGTCGATGTCGGAGGTAAACCGGACCACATTTCGGTTGACCGGTTGAAGCCGGCTCACTTGGACCTTGACCGCCCAGTCGAGATCGCACAACCGCCGAAACGTGGCCGACCGCCCACAGTCGCCGTGCCAGATCAAACGCAACCGCCCGCCAGCTCGCCCGCCGTCCATCAGCTTCCACTTCAAGGCTACAGAAGTCGATCTGACAGGCTTGTCAGGCCTCCTCATCATTTTACTTTTGCTATTAAAGACAACTCTGGGGGGCGCATGTGGCAGAGCCACTAAGGGACTCCAATCAATTGTACATAATTCCCTTTAATAATATGTTGGCTACAGCCTGAGTCTGTATCTTTGTTTTCACTGTTTACATGTGCAGAGCGCGATCACTTTAATAGCGCAGGTAAACGCGATGACATCACGCCGTTCATCATGTGATCCCCCACCGGTGGGAAAAGCGTGATGACGTCATGACGTCAGCCACGGGACCGCCCTAGCAGTCCTCGTGGAGCCTCCGAACTGACTAGACCTATATTCGATGTTCTCCTGTAGTTATCCATTAAACTCTGTTAGTTTTCATTAAACCTCGTTTATTTGATCGCCTGAGTGGACCTCAGTCTTTTGGATAGGAACTAGACATTCCTACAACATGCCATTATTCTGTCATTACTGCGTTACTTGCTTACACTAGTCGCTTTTTGGGTGGCGCTTCCAGACAAATTGTTATGGGGCAGGAATGTGCAGTAACAAGAGGGCATGGTCCCTCACCCAATTTTCCACACCCATCTGCCCATGTTACACCATAAAACCAGCATAACCTCCCAGTAAATCCTTCCCTAACTCTCTTGAGCAATTACTCTATTGGGAATGTAATTGTCATGAAGTATAAAAATTGTTGTCTATATCGCTTTGATAAGAAATATTTATTGCACTACTTTAAACTCTATGAACAATAGATAAAAAGAGTTCTAACACTGGTGGCCATAATTTTCCCTCAATGAGTTCTAAACTTTAGACTGGCAACAATCATGCAATAATTCTGGACAGATGTCATGCAGGTAAAAATTCAATGATCTCATCAGGACTGCCAATGTAAGAATTCTATCTTCACATCTCTTTTACTCTGAATACAGCCCTGCAACTATATATTCACCACCCTCCCCCCCCCCCGCACCACCACCCCCAGCACTAGTAAACTTCCATTTGTCCGCTCCACTCCAATCAAAAAATGACACAGCACAATACCTCCTTCTGCTTACACTCACCCCACACTCAACACCTGCTATTGCCCTCAAAATTAGCACACACAAATTCTGCTTTCAGCACAGGAATAAATATCACTTTTCAAGTAATTTCTTTCACACTTCACACTGTATTCACTTTCTTTCATACAACCACATCCCTCTCTTGCACACACTTGCTGCTTTCCCCTCTCTGCATGCAAACTATCTTAACCTGCATCAAATCTTTACAACCCTTTCATAGGTCAGGTGTAACCCACTTCTCTTACCAAGACAAATTTTGAGATACGACACCTTGGGGGCGATTTTGTTAATGGGGGTGCGTTGGAGGCGGGACTGCTGCTTGGCGGGTCGATGTCCTGCCTCCATCGAATTGTGGCAAACCCACGCTATTTCCCCTTGATTGACCTTGTGAAGCCCGCCCAGCAGGCTTAGCAGGCCAATTATGGGAAAGCCGGTTGCAGACCTCATCAAACTTCTTTCTTTTACAGAAATGAGATGGTTGTTGCATTTGAGAATGCAATGGCCATCTGTCATCTCCAACGTGGAGGTCTGAGACTCTTCACATACACACCGACTGAAGCCTGCAGGAAGAAACAAAGGTAAGTACACTTTTAATAACACTTTGCACTCACCTCAGATACTCACCTCTCCACTCTTGCAACCATCACTTACCTTCACAGCACACTTTTGCACCCCCCGACACCCGCAGACACAGTACTCGCCTCGCTGACCTGGCGGGTTTCAGAGCCTTCGGGAAGCCCGCACTTGTGAGGGCAAAAAGGGGATAATCCTATTTTCTGCCTGTTAACTATCTGTTAACAGGCAGTTAATAGGCTTTAATCCCTTCCCGCCTCCAAGGAGACAGGATCCGGTGCGGGACAGCTACCCGCCTCCTGGTAAGATGGCATGGAGGCAGGTTGGGGGCGGGTTTGCCACCCACCCTCAAATTCTGCCATTTTCCTGGCAGTCCCACCTCCATACCTGCCTCCCCAGGGCTGGCAAAATCGCCCCGCTTGAATGCAATGAAAATGAGGTGTGTAACTGATGTACATCAAAAAAAAAGACGCTACAAGTCATGTACCAGAATGCTGCCCGCCATTTTGGGAAAGGACATTTAAATACTTGAAATCATTTTATTTTATATCAATGTAGGAATTAACGAATTCCTACGAATAATGGAGATCGACCCAAGAAAACAATCAACGGAGATGCCACGAGGACTGCCTGGGCAGTCCCGTGGTTTGCGACGTGACGTCATTGCGTTTGCCCGCGTTTTCCCGCACTCTTAAAGGGGCCACGCCCCGTACATGCAAACTCTATATACAAAACACAGTAATACCTAACACAATGGTACAAGTTTAGGCTGGTGTTAGAACATCATGAAAGAGAATTATATACAGTTAGCCAGAGTCATTCAGTGGTTCCGCCACATGCGCCCCCCCAGAATTCGCTTTAACGGACAAAGTCAAACGGTGAGGGGGCCTGACGAGCCTGTCAGAACGACTCCTGTACTCTCGAGGCGGAGGCTGCAGGGTGGTTGGTGGTCTGGCGGGCGGTCGCACTTGGTCTGCCGTAACGACGATGGGTGGCCGACCCCGTCTCGGCGGTTGTGCTGTCTCGACGGGGCGGTTGAGGTCCAAATGTATTGGTGTTAAGCGGTTGACCGAAATGTGGTCCGGTTTACCACCGACATCTACCGTGAAGGTTTTGTCCCCTGCTTCCAACACACGGAAGGGACCGGTATATGGGGCCTTGAGTGGATCCCTATGTGCGTCATGGGGAATAAAAACGTATTCAGCCTTGTGAAGCTCCGTGGGAATGTGTGACCTCTGCAGCCCGTGGTGCGAAGTGGGCACCGGTGCGAAACATCTGGCCGCCTCTTGGTGACTAGCAAGCTGGGCAGACGCGGACCAGGGCTTCGTCGATGTTGGTAGGAAGTCCCCTGGGACTCGCAGCGGCTGCCCATACACGAGTTCCGCTGATGAAGAGTGCAGGTCTTCTTTGGGGGCCATGCGAAGGCCTAACAGGACCCACGGTAGCTTGTCTGCCCAACCAGCGTCCTGGAGGCTGGCCCTCAGGGCGGCTTTCATTGAGCAGTGGAAGCATTCGCAGATGCCATTCGCCTGTGGGTGGTAGGCTATGGTGCGGTGTAATTTGACACTGAGTCCTTGGGCCACTGCATTCCAGAGTTCGGAGGAAAACTGCGGTCCCCTGTCCGACGAAATATCTGCGGGCACTCCGAAACAGGCGATCCAGGAGGAAATGAACGCCCTGGCCATGTCCGCCGAAGTAGTTGATGACAGGGGGACCGCCTCTGGCCATCTGGTGGTGCGGTCAACCATGGTCAGGATGTGAGAAAAACCATGGGGGGGGGGGAGTGGTCCTACCAGGTCCACGTTGACATGGTCAAAACGTCGCTCCGGAACTGTGAAGGCGGCCAACGGAGCTTTGATGTGGCACTGTACCTTGGCCTTTTGGCAGACCACGCAGGTATTTGCCCAGTCGCGGACATCTTTATGCATGCCATGCCATACAAATTTCGCTGACATCAGTTTCTGAGAGGCCTTCATTCCAGGGTGTGACAACACATGTATGGCGTCGAACACTTTGCGGCACCAGACGACCGGCACGACAGAGCGAGGATCCTGTACGGAGACGTCACACAACAGCGTGGTACCTGCCGAATGGAACTTGACGTCGGCCAACTGGAGGCCAATGATGGCCGTTCTGTAAGCTTGGACTTCCGGGTCTGAGGCTTGGTCCGCTGCCATGAGGGCATAGTCGATGCCCAAATGAACCGTATTGACGAACGCGAGGGAGAGGCAGTCTGCCACCAGGTTGTCCTTACCGGCCACGTGCCGTATATCCGTGGTGAATTCGGATATGTAGGTCAGTTGACGCTGCTGTCGGGCTGACCACGGTTCGGCGGTCTTGGACATTGCAAAGGTCAGCGGCTTATGGTCCACAAAGGCGGTGAAAGGACGTCCTTCCAGAAGGAACCGAAAATGGCGGATGGCCAGAAAAAGGGCAAGCAACTCCCGGTCGAACGTGCTGTATGCTCTCTTGTTCTGCTGTAGTTGACGGCTGAAGAATGCCAACGGCTGCCACGTCCCGTTCACCCACTGCTGTTGCATGGCACCGACTGCGTAGTCCGATGCGTCGGTGGTGAGGGCGATGGTGGCTCCTGGCAACGGGTGCGCCAGCATAGTCCCGTTGGCTAAGGCACTTTTGGTGTCGGCGAATGCTCGGGCCATGTCATCCGTCCAGTCTACCGGGTTCTTGCCAGTCTTGCCCTTGAGGGCCTCGTACAGGGGCTGCATGAGTAGTGCCACCTTAGGCACGAAACGGTGGTAAAAGTTTACCATGCCTAGGAATTCCTGCAGGGCCTTTATGTTGTGCGGGCATGGAAAGGATGTCACCGCCTCTACTTTCGAAGGTAAAGGAACCGCTCCCTCTGAGGTGATGCGATGCCCCAGGAAGTCAATTTGGTGCAGGCCAAACTGACACTTGGCCGGGTTGATAATCAGGCCGTGTTGGCTGAGGCGTCGTAAAAGGGTGCATAGGTGACAGGTATGTTCTTCCTTAGTAGGACTGGCAATTAGAATGTCAGCCAGGTAGACGAAGAGGAACTTGAGGTCCCGCAGCATGGAGTCCATCAGGCATTGGAAAGCCTGGGCGGCGTTCTTTAACCCAAACGGCATTCGTAAAAACTCGAAGAGGCCGAATGGGGTGATGACTGCGGTCTTCTGGACGTCTTGTGGATGAACTGGGATCTGGTGGTAGCCCCAGACGAGGTCGACTTTAGAGAACACGGTGCTCCCTGCCAAATGGGCAGAGAAATCCTGGATATGGGGGATCGGGTACCGATCAGGAGTGGTGGCGTCGTTTAGGCGTCGATAGTCGCCGCATGGCCGCCATCCGCCGCCAGGCTTCGGGACGATATGGAGGGGTGAAGACCAGGGACTATTTGACCGGCGAATAATCCCTAACCGTTCCATGGTTGCGAACTCCACCTTTGCGACCGCCAACTAGCCAGGTTCCAGGCGCCGGGCCCATGCATAGACCGGGGGGCCGTTGGTGGTGATGTGGTGTTCCACACCATGTTTCATGGCTGTGGAGGAGAACGTGGGTCTTGTCAGGTTGGGGAATTCGCCGAGCAGGCGAGCGAACTCATCAAGAGTCGGGAACACACAGGAGACGGTGCGTGACATAGTGTTACTGCGGTAACACGGAAGAGAATTAAAAGTTGCTGCGTTGATCAGCCGCCGGTTCCTGATGTCGACCAGGAGGCTGTTGGCGCACAGGAAATCTGCGCCGAGGAGGGGCTGGGAAACTTTGGCCGTAACAAAATCCCAGTGAAAACGTTGCCCCCCGAGGCACACCTCCACTCGCCGTCTGCCAAAGGTCCGAATTGCTCCGCCATTGGCCGCTTCAAGGGTGGGGCCGTGATTCCCCGTCTGCACATCAAGGGCGGACGCAGGTAAAATGCTGCACTGCGCTCCGGTGTCGCACAGAAAACGACGACCGGAGAGAGTATCAGTGATGAACAGCAATTTTCCCGCGTTGCCGATCGCCATCGCGGCCGCGGGGTGCCCGTTAGACCCGTTCCTCGGTGGTCGCAGTGTCAGTTGTTCGTGTTTTTTTTGGGGAAAACTGCAGGGAGGGTGGCAACGCTTCGCCATCGCGCCGAACTGCGCGTGGTAGAAACACAGTCCAGTAGGCTGACGAGCTGGGGCGGCGTCTGCGGGGGATGGGTGCCTCGTGGCGGTGCAGTAATGCCGAGTTACAGCGAAAATTTTGTCAGCCTCCGCAGCAAGTGTTGCGCAGTCTTCAACTTCAGATCTGTACCTGTTCCGGCAGTTGGCTGAGGAAAATCTCGCGGAATAGGAAACATTCCCATTCTGAGCCGAGGAGTGTAAGCATTTGGCTCATCAACACTGAAGGCTTGGTGTCCCCGAGCCCGGGCATAGCGAGTAATTGACGGGCTCGCTCTGATTTCGTGAGCCCGAAAACCTGCAGTAACCGCGCTTTGAGGGTTTCATACTTGCGCTCCGTTGGGGGGTTTTCGAGGAGGCTGACGATCCGAGAGGCGGAAGAGCTGTCGAGTGCAGAGACCACATAAAGATACTTGGTCTGATCCGCATCGATGTTCCTCAGGGCGAACTGGGCCTCCACCTGAATAAACCACGAGGGCGCTTGCTGCTCCCAGAACTGCGGTAGCTTCAGCGAAATGGCGTTTGCTTCCATGCTGTGCTTTTCTTTTGTGAAAACGTTCACAAAAACGGGGTCACCAATGTAGGAATTAACGAATTCCTACGAATAACGGAGATCGACACAAGAGAACAATCAAACAGGTCTTTACTCAACAGAGATGCCACGAGGACTGCCTGGGCAGTCCCGTGGTTTGCGGCGTGATGTCATCGCGTTTGCCCGCGTTTTCCCACGCTCTTAAAGGGGCCACGCCCCGTACATGCAAACTCTATATACAAAACACAGTAATGCCTAACACAATGGTACAGGTTTAGGCTGGTGTTAGAACATCGTGAAGGAGAATAATATACAGTTAGCCAGAGCCATTCAGTGGTTCTGCCACATCAAATTAATTTTCCATTAAACTCTCCATTTGCTGTATGTATTGACATCATTTTAAAATAAATCTGCATTCTAAGTTTTCAATACAAGTCACATCCATAAATTGCAGGATAAAACAATGAAGGCCCCGAATTAAATCACACCATAATATTAGGCAGCAGCAGAGTCCTTTGCTCCAGTAGGATGTACCTCAATATCTTCCATAGCCTACAAACAGATTTTTGAAGAAAAGTCAGTACAAAGCCAACTGATAATTTTTCTCCCAAAAGTTTATTTTTTAATTGAGAAACCAAGGTTAAGTGTCAAGTTCCCATAATGCTGGACATCAGCAATGTTGAAAGACTAGAAGAGAAGACAACATAGGGATAATTTTCCACTTGCTCCCAAATTGGATGGGCAGTCTACTCCCCCTCCGATATAGTCGTTGTGAGGCACAAGCAATTTTCAAGTTCATGTCTTATTTCAATATTCATAACTTGTTATTGCCCATTGTTGGGGGGCGGGGCACAGGAAATCCAACAAAGCTGCCCAGATTTAAAGGCAGCCTTCACATTTAAAAAGGGAGGTGCACTTTTCCAATGCAAAGCATTTCTTTGACAATTCTGGAGAAGGTGACTGCAGCCAGGGTCCCCAGGTTCTCAGATAGTGTTGTGGAGGTGGTGATGAAGGAGCTTGGAGCCAGGGGGGAGCTACTTTTTCCCACAGATGGTCGCAGGGTGCCTAGGCGAATTGGCCAACAGCACTGACGAGAGGTGTGGTCACCTCTATGGATGGTGCAGTTGGGGTCCTCAGTTCAATGTCCTAAGCTTATCACACCAGCACTGGCAGCTTTGATTGAAGCTCAAACTGGTTCTATTCAGGCACTGGCTTCCACCATCTCCACCAGCTTGCAAAGCTTTAGAGAACATATTGAGAGTGGCTTTAGTTGCATCAGAGATCTTCTACAATCTGCTTTCCTGGAGATTAGTGGAAATGATGAGCCGCAGCCTCATGGAATTGGCAATGGTACTTTTGGAATTGCACAAGCTGTCCTCGCTCAGGATGGCAGCACGTCTGCTCCTCTGCTACCTGCTCAACCATGTCCTGATGCGAGGAAGCCAGCTTGACAATGATGGCTTTGTAGATCATTGGCCCAGATTTTGCGGTGGTAATGACAGCGTATGCCGTGTTTACCCCTCTGAAACTGACAGCAACTTCAGGATTTAGCGCATGCGCAGATAAACGCGGAAATCCTGAAGTTGCGGTCTGTCATTCCCTGCTCCGTCACAGGTTGCAATGTGGAACTCCACAGAGCCGGTAATCAATTGAAATCACATATAAGGATGAAAACTTCTCCTATTACGCTGGAATATCGCGGTTAAACCCTCCCCCCACTACCTCCACCCACCCTCCCTGAAAAAGTTATCCTTGTTGAAAGAACTGTAACTGTTTTTAACAGCATATTGACTGCTGAACAACCATTCTGGCCCTGAAAAACTAATTTTATATTTGTGGAATATCAAATTTTTCCATTAATATTATTAAGAATGACATGATTTTTTAAATAATTTTTTAGAAGTTTGTTTATGATATTTCAGCTTCTATCTTAATTCTATGTGTATGCCCCAATATGTATTTTGCTCTCTGTGAAATTTATAAAAAGTAAATTAGAATCTGCGCACTTTACTTCCTGGTTTGTGTTGTGTATGTACCTTTAAGAGAAGAACTGATTCTATACTCTAAAAGGAGTAACGGCAACGATAAAAATCGAAGATAACGCAAACCCAAAATTTTTTAACGCCAGCCCAGCCGCTAAGCAGAGCTGGAGAGTCTGGAGCATCCAAGGTGGACTGGAGCGAGTGGGCCACACCCATCGTTCCTGTAATGAAGAAATCATTGAGCAGCACGCCTGGGGAACCGAAGAAGGTTTGCATCTGTGGGGACTTCAAGGTAACTGTGAACCCAGTCCTGCACACAGTACAATATCCACTTCCACGGATAGAAGATATTTTCGCCTCACTATCTGGAGTGAAATGCTTCACAAAGATTGATCTGGCCCAAGCGTATCTACAAATGGAGGTGGAGGAAGCATCTAGGAAATACCTCACGATAAATACTCACAAAGGCCTTCACCAGTACAATCGACTGGTATTGAGGCTGTAGTCAAGGCTCCAGCACCGGAAAATGTGTCGCAACTGAGGTCGTTCCTCGGGTTGGTGAACTACTACCATAAGTTCTTGCCGAATTTATCTACAATTCTGCACCCACTGAACGCCCTGCTGCAAACTGGAGTAACATGGAAATGGAGTGATGAGTGTAAGCGTGCCTTTCAGAAATGTAAATGCCTAATCACTTCAAAAGAAGTATTGGCCCACTACAATCCAACACTACCGATTCGGTTAGCATGTGATTCGTCTCCCTACGGCATCGGAGCGGTGCTGTCACACAAATTCCTTGACGGTTCAGAGAGGCCAATAGCCTTTGCGTCGCGCTCGTTAACCTCAGCCGAGCGTAACTACGCCCAGATTGATAGGGAGGCCCTCAGCATGGTGTGGGGGGTGAAGAAGTTCAATCACTATCTGCACGGGCAGAAATTCACCCTACTGACTGATCATCAGCCCCTGGTCTCCATTTTTAACCCAAAGAAGGGCGTTCCGGTGATGACGGCGCAACGGCTGCAAAGATGGTCACTTTTTCTAGGGGCACATCAGTACGACATAGAGTACAAGGGTACGAAACAGCATGGAAACGCTGATGGGCTGTCGCGCCTACCGTTGCTTACGGTAGAGGAAGCACCTGCAGTGGACCCTGTTGAGATATTCCATGCGACCATAGTCGAATGTCTACCTGTTGCAAACTCAAGTATAGAGAAGGAAACCCGAAATGACCCAACACTCTCTCAGGTCTATGATTTGACGGTGAAGGGATGGCCAGCACATGGCGACTCACTGTTGCCAGCATTCTCGCCAAGGAGAGAACAGCTGTCAGTGTGCTGGGAGACCTTGATGTGTGGATCCCGAGTGGTAATTCCACCCAAGTTGAGAGATAGAGTGCTCAATGAGCTTCATGAGGGTCATCTGGGAGGGGTAAAAATGAAGAGCCTAGCCAGGGCGTTTGTGTGGTGGCCGGGAATCGATAAAGAAATCGAGGATATGACCAAGAGATGCACAGGATGCCAGAAGGTCCAAAACGTTCCACCAAAGGCCCCGCTACATCCATGGGAGTGGCCCTCATCTCCATGGCAATGGGTACACATTGATTTTGCTGGTCCATTTATGGACTCAATGTTCCTAATCGCTGTGGACGCCCATTCGAAATGGCCAGAGGTCATCAAAATGTCCTCCACCACCACGGAGAAAACTATTGCAGTCCTACGGACCATCTTCGCCAGGAATGGCTTGCCAGAACAGATTTGCTCCGACAATGGGCCACAGTTTGTGTCCGAGGATTTCCGGAGGTTTCTGAGGAATAATGGGGTGAAACATTACACATCTGCCCCATATCATCCAGCCGCAAATGGATTGGCTGAGAGGTTTGTTCAGACCTTTAAAAAGGCAATAAAGACAATGTATAATGACAACATACCACTACAACACAAGGTGGATAATTTCTTGTTTGCTTACCGGAATGCGACACATGCAGTCACCAACCAAGCTCCAGCCATAATGTTCTTCAACCGAAGGCTAAGATGTCGCCTGGATTTGCTCAAACCAAACATAAGACGAGATGTTGAAGATAAGCAATTCCAGCACATAAATGAGAAGCCAACCAGGAGCTTCAAGATAGGGCAACCTGTCTTGGCCCGCGGCTACCGAACAGAAAAATGGCAGCCAGGAACGATATGCACACAGCAGGGACCACTAATGTACACAGTGGACGTTGGAGAGAGCATCATGAGATGCCATGCTGACCAGATTCTAGAGTCACAGGAACAAGCCAAACCCATACCACGAGCAGGTGCACCTGGTAATCAACCCGAAGTACAGATTGCGTCTACCTCAGAAGCAGTGGTATTGGAAGCTGACGAACCAACCAATGACAATGAGCCAGAATCAACTCCGCCGCAAGAACAGGATACTCGAGAAAGGCGCTATCCAGTCAGGATCAGGAAGCCTCCTCAAAGACTGAACTTATAAATGATTATTTCAGTTGATGTATATAGTACAGAGAAAATTGTAATTGTAATTAGTTATTATTTAGTTGTTAAATGAATGTTATGTCCTGTTTATCTAAAAGGGGAGGAATTGTTGTGTATGTACCTTTAAGAGAAGAACTGATTCTATACTGCAGTACCAGCAGTGACCACCCCTGTATATAAAGCCATAGCAGGCTTCTGTATTTCAGTCTTGAGTTCCCCTCTGTTCAGTAAATACCTGTTTTATTGTTCTCCTGCAGTCCAAGTATTATTGATACCCAGACACTACAGTTTGTTGTCTGTTAGAATTCTTCAATGTGAATTGACATCACTGTTGCTGGACACTGGAGATTCACTTGATTTTGCACCAGATTCAAATAAAGATCAGGAGAGCTGAAATCAATGCCACAAAGATTGCTAGATCTTTGTGGGAAGTTTTCTTCGAGGTTAACTGCGATCGCCGTTGCTTTGCCACTGATCGCAAATTCCAGGCCAATGTTTTTTGTCCAACAAGATAAGCGACAGGGCTGGATCTAATTCTTGGAAATCAAGAGGGGCAACGAGGGATAAAATTAATAGAACCGCAGAAGCATATAAGTTTACAGCACAGAAGAAGCCTATTTGGCCCATTGTGCCTGTGGCAGCTCTTTGCTAGAGCAATCCAAAACTAATTGCACTGTCCTGCTGTCTTCCCATAACGCTGTATTTTCCTCTGCTTCAAATGTTCATCCACGCTGCCTTTAAAAATGCCGTGGTCTTTTCCGCAAGTACTCCCTGTGCAAAGCATCCCAGTGTCAGCTGTGGCTCAGTTGGTAGCACATTCACTTCTGAGTCAGAAGGTTGTGGGTTTATGTCCCACTCCAGAGACTTGAGCACATAAATCTAGGCTGACACTCCAGTGCAGTGCTGACGGAGTGCTGCACTGTCGGAGGTGCCGTCTTTCAGATGAAATGTTAAACTGAGGCCCCGTCTGCTCTTTCAGGTGGACGTAAAAGATCCCATGGCACTATTTTGAAGAAGAGCAGGGGAGTTATCTCTGGTGTCCTGACCAATATTTATCCCTCAACCAACATAACAAAAACAGATTATTTGGTCATTATCACACTGTTGTTTGTAGGACCTTGCTGTGCGCAAATTGGCTGCCGTGTTTCCGACATTACAACAGTGACTCCACTTCAAAAGTACTTCATTGGCTGTAAAGTGCTTTGAGACATCCGGTGGTCATGAAAGGCGCTATATAAATGCAAGTCTTTTCTTTGCTCTAATAACTCTGCAAAAATATTTTTTCTATCCTCTCTCTTCACTCTCTTAGTGACAATTTTAAATTGATTGCCTTTCATCTCCTCAACGAAAGGAAACTGTCTTTCCCTATACAGCCTGTCAAATTCCTCCATAATTTTAAATCTCATCTACACCAATTGAATTAGTCCCAGTATCTCAAGTCTCTACTCATAACTATAGTTTCTCATTCCTGATAGTATCCTGGTAAATCTGCACTGTAAACTCTTTCAATAATAATGTCCTTTCTATAATAGGGTTCCCAAAACTGCTCTTAGTGCTCTAACAGTGGCCTAATTATTGCCTCGAACAAACTCAATTTAACCTCTTTATGCTTTTACTCCACACCCATAGTTATGAAACATAAAATGCAGTTGGCCTTTTTTAATGGCTTTGTACTCACGCTTTCAAGGAATAAGGGCCTATAAATTTTTCTGGTGTTAATGGGTCTACTAAGCAGCCAATATGGTGGACACAAAGTGGTGCATGTATCTGGCCAGAAGTGCGCCGCCTGCCATATTGGGAAAGGGCAAACAATTGTCGTGCAGTGCCCACACCTGAAACAGGTGTTAGTCCCTTCTTGCAGGGTCCAGGGGCAAGCTGGACATGGTTCTTTACATCAGAAGGGGCAGGGCCATGGGGAGGGAATTTTCACAATAGGAGCTTCCTCAGCCCCATCCTCTCTACTACCAAATAACCTGGATACTGGGATAAACCCAGCAGACAGGTCATTTCAGCAGTAGAAATGGGGCCCACCTGGGTGTCCAGGCCTGGATTGTGGCCTAGAACCTCATCGGAAATTCAGCAGTATAAGCAATTTTGGTCACCTTTTAAACAGGGCTGATTGGGCATTGAGTGATCCGATAGCACTGTTTGGCGAACGAGCAGTTTTTAGTGTCGCTTTTCCCTCTCCTTCTCTGGCCGTGCTCAAGATCGGTACAGGCATTAGACACTGGCATTTAAATGAAGTGATCCCACCCTGACCTCCCATACTTCAGTAGGGTTAGAGGTGCAGGTCATCGGTATCCACGCTGGAGAGTGCAACGTGGGAGACAAGCCAGGAGAGCATTGGAATAGCACAGAAGGACGCTGTAATGTATTAGCACATGGTTTGTCACATAGTTTGTCTCATGGTTTAGTATGAGCATGCTCAGTTCGCTCTGGCCGAGTAAAGCAAGTACATGGACTAGCAACTCATTGGGGTCAATTTTCCTGAAGCTGTCGGGAAGAAGGCGGGACTACAACTTTCGGGTTTTAGACCCGCCTACTTCGACATCCGGCCAATCCACACAATTTTCCCTTGATTGACCTTGTTGAGCCCGCCCAGCGGGCTCAGCAGGCCAATTAAGGGCCACTCGGCAACAGGTGACGTCACAGATTGCAATTTCATCTGTCAAAAGTTCTTGACAGATGAAATATCAGTGTTTCACAGCTGTTTGAAGCTGTGAAGCACTGACAGTCTGAGTTCTAACATGAGTCCTTCTGCACAGACTCAGTTAGAAATCTCAGCAGCACTAAAAGCTGAAGGCTGTCACTTTTCACAGATCGCAGCCGTTCAGCTTTCAGTTCTGGCTGAGTGATGCGCTCCCGACAGCTACAGGAAGAAAGGCTGTTAAGGTAAGTACAGGTAAGTAAAAGTTCTTTACACACTTTAGACACACCAAACACACTTACCTTTGCACTCATGCACCCATCACTCACCTGAGCACCGACATCGCGACCCCTCCAACTCCTTCAACCCGACAGCCCGCCTGCTCTAACCTGGCGTGGTTTGGAGCCGTCGGGAATCCCACAGGAAACCCCTCAAAATAGGGATTAGGCTAAAAACTGCCTGTTAACTACCTGTTAACAGGCAGTTAATTGGTACTAATCCCTTCCCGCCTGGTTTCAGCGGGTCCCAGTGCGGGGCGGATACCCGCTGCCCCTGAAACTTGCGTGGGGCGGGGTTTTGGGTGGGATGGTGTCGGGACCCCCAAATTCGGGATTTTTCCCCCCACACGCCTGAAACCCCGCCTGACGGCTCCAGGAAAATCGACCCCATTGTGTCTCTTTCTTTCATTTGTTCTACCCACATATAGTACAGGGATCATTCAGACAAATCATGCCTGTGCCCGCTCTTTGAAAGAGCTATACAAATTGCCCCTGCTCTTGCCACATAGCCCTGAATTTTTTTCTTTTTCAAGTACATATCCAATTCCCTTTTGAAAGTTCCTACTGAATCTGTTTCCACCACCCTTTCAAGCTCTGCATTCCAGATTATAACAATTTGCTGCATACATAAATTTTTCCTCATCTCCCCTCTGGCTCTTTGCTAATTATCTTAAATTTGTGTCCTCTGGTGACTGACCCTCCTGCCAGTGGAAACAGTTTCTCCTTATTTACTCTATCAAAACTCTTCATAATTTTGAACACCTCTATTGAATCTCCCTTCTCTACTCTAAGGAGAACAATTCCAGCTTCTCTCGTCTCTCCATGTAACTGAAGTCCCTCATCTCTGGTTGTCTGCTAGAAATGGAGGTAGAAGCAGAATTTATAAAATCTATAAAAAAAGGTGGATAAATATTTGAAAAGGGAAACATTTAGGAGTATGGGAAAATAGTCTAAATAGGCAGCTCTTTGCGAGAGCCAGTACTGTGAAGTTCTCCGATTCTGCAACAACTATCAAAGGCTTTGAGGTCCGAGGAAATAAAAAGTTCCAGGAGGCGTGTGTGCTGAATCTTGATTTCAGCACAGTGAGGTGCAGGGAGGAGGCAATGTGCATCAGATATCAGACGTGGCTCAGTTGGTAGCACCCTCGCCTCTGAGTCTAAAGGTTGTGGGTTCAAGTCCCGCTCCAGAGACTTGAGCACAAAACACTAGGCTGACACTCCAGTGCCGTGCTGAGGGAGTGCTGCACTGAGAGAGGTGCCATCTTTTGGATGAGACGTTAAACCAAGACCTGTCTTCTCTCTCAGGTGGACGTGAAAGATCTCAAGGCAATATTTGGAAGAAGAATAAATGGGCAGTAAGAGGAGGGGTGGGGCCGATTAGGGACCAAAAAGGAGACCTACGCATAGAGGCAGAGTGTATGGCTGAGGTACTAAATGAGTACTTTGCATCTGTCTTCAACAAGGAAGAAGATGCCGCCAAATTCATAGTGAAAGAGGAGGTAGTGGAGATACTGAATGAGATAAGAATTGAAAAAGAGGAGGTACTAGAAAGGCTGGCTTTACTTAAAGTAGATAAGTCACCAGGACCAGATGGGATGCATCCTAGGATGCTGAGGGAGGTTAAGGAGGAAATCGTGGAGGTACTGGCCATAATCTTCCAATCCTCCTTAGATACGGGGGTGGTGTCAGAGGACTGGAGAATTGCAAATGTTACACCCTTGTTCAAAAAAGAGTGTAAGGATAAACCCAGCAACTACAGGTCAGTCACTTTAACCTCGGTAGTGGGGAAGCTTTTGGAAACAATAATCAGGGACAATGTTAACAGTCACTTGGCCAAGTGTGGATTAATTAAGGAAAGCCAGCATGGATTTATTAAAGGCAAATCGTGTTTAACTAACTTGATCAAGTTTTTTGATGAGGTAACAGTGAGGGTTGATGAGGGCAATATGGTTGACGTGGTGTATATGGACTTTCAAAAGGTGTTTGATAAAGTGGCACATAATAGGCTTGCCAGCAAAGTTGAAGCCCATGGAATAAAGGGACAGTGGCAGCATGGATACAAAATTGGCTAAGTGACAAGAAGCAGAGTGTAGAGATGAATGGTTGTTTTTCAGAATTGGAGGTGCGTGGGGTGTTAAAATTGCAAAAAATGGCAGGCGGCTCCGATCCCGCCTCCAGCCCACCTCCGAGCAATTTTCTCAAAATCGGGGTTTCAGACCCTGTTTCCATCCCGCCTCCAAGAGGTGGGATAGGCCCTTGAGGCCCTTAACAACCAGTTAAGTGCCTCTTTAATCCCATTTTGAGAGGCCTTTCTGAATTTAACACATTTCCCCCGTGCTGCATGTCTCCTCTGGAACACGCCAGTTAATCCTGGTGGCCTCTGATATACCTATCAATTCATCCAATGAAAAGCGACGAGTTAAGAAAGTAACTATAGGTTTTTATTGGCTAAATAACAGAGCCCACCCTCGTGGGTGATCGGATCCAACAAGGAGGAATACCAGCCAGTCGACCACCTTTATACCTGGGCAGGTAGGTGGAGCCATGGGCGGAGTCAGCAGTGGTCAGCCCAGGTATAACAGCGTCACAAGAGGCAACCTCATATAGTGATACAACAGTGTGAACAGTGATAACCATAGAGTAACGATATAACAGTGATAACTATAGTGTAACGATAGTGAACGACAAAAGTGGTTTACCACATTCACCCCTTGTTTAGATTTGAGTCCGGCGGGGTGATGTGTACTACCAGTTCTGGTATGTCAGTCTGTCCGGAGGCCTCGTAAGCCTTTCCGATCGTCGCAGCGGCGGTGTTGCATTCTCCGGTGGTGATGCTGGTGTCTGCGTGGTCGGCGAGGGCTCGTGGGGTTCCGGCATGCCGTCTACCTGAGCTGGAATCGGGGGGGGGTGGGGGGGGGGGGTGAAGGTGGTGTCTCCGGAATGCCCGAGGGTGCGAGGTCTCGCAAGGAGACTGTGTCCTCCCGCCCGTCTGGGTATGCCACATAGGCGTACTGAGGGTTGGCGTGCAGGAGGTTCACCCTCTCGACCAGGGGGTCCGTTTTATGGGCCCTCACGTGCTTTCGCAGCAGGACGGGCCCCGGAGAGGTCAGCCAGGTTGGTAGTGTGGTTCCCGTAGTCGACTTCCTGGGGAAAACAAACATTCGTTCATGGGGGGTGGCGTTAATGGCAGTGCAAAGTAGTGACCGGATGGAATGCAGCGCTGCCGGGAGGACACCCTGCCAGCGGGAGGTTGGGAGGCCCTTAGACTTTAAGGCTAAGAGGACGGCCTTCCATACAGTTGCGTTCTCTCTTTCCACCTGGCCGTTCCCTCGAGGGTTGTAGCTGGTGGTCCTGCTTGTAGCAATACCTCTTGCTAGTAGGAACTGGCGGAGTTCCTCGCTCATGAAGGAGGAGCCCCGGTCACTATGTATATAGTTTGGGAACCCGAACAAGGCGAAGAGGTCGTTCAGGCATTTAATGACCGTGGTACTGGTCATGTCTGGGCAGGGGAAGGCGAAGGGGAAACGGGAGTACTCATCAAAAATGTTGAGGAAGTACACATTACGGTCAGAGGACGGGAGGGGCCCCTTATAATCGATGCTCAAGCGCTCGAAGGGGCGGGTGGCCTTGATCAGGCTTGCTCTGTCCAGCCTAAAGAAATGCGGTTTGCACTCGGCACAGGTCTGGCAGTTCCTGGTCATGGTCCTGACCTCCTCGATGGAGTAGGGCAGGTTGCGGGCCTTAATGAAGTGGTAAAGTCTGGTGACTCCGGGGTGGCAGAGGTCGTTGTGGAGGGTCTGAAGTCTATCAATTTGCGTGTTGGCGCATGTAATTCGTGATAGAACATCAGGGGGTTCGTTCAGCTTACCTGGCCGGTACAAGATATCATAATCATAGGTGGAGAGTTCGATTCTCCACCTCAAGATCTTGTCGTTCTTGATTTTACCCCTCAGCTTGTTATTAAACATAAAAGCGACCGAACGCTGGTCGGTGAGGAGGGTAAATCGTTTGCCTGCCAGGTAGTGCCTCCAGCGTCGTACAGCCTCCACAATCACCTGGGCCTCCTTCTCGACCGACGAGTGTCGGATCTCAGGGCCCTGTACGGTCCTTGAGAAGAAGGCCACCGGTCTCCCCTCCTGGTTAAGGGTAGCGGCTAGGGCGAAGTCGGATGCATCGCTCTCCACTTGGAAGGGGATGGACTCATCCACCGCGTGCATTGTGGCCTTAGCAATGTCTCCCTTAATGAGGGAGAAGGCAGCGCACGCTTCCTCTGTAAGGGGGAAGGATGTGGACTTCATGAGGGGTCTGGCTTTGTCCGCATAATTGGGCACCCATTGGGCATAGTAGGCGAAGAGCCCCAGGGTTCTCTTCAGCGCCTTTGGGCAGTGGGGGAGGGGTAACTCCATGAGGGGGCGCATTCTTTCGGGGTCGGGGCCGATGAGTCTGTCCTCTACTACGCAGCCGAGGATGGCAAGGCGTGAGGTGTTAAACACACATTTCTCCTTATTGTAGGTGAGGTTCAGCCGTTGGGCCGTACGGAGGAATCTCTCCAGATTAACATCATGGTCCTGCCGGTCGCGGCCGCAGATGGTGACGTTATCTAGATAGGGGAACGTGGCGTGCAGCCCGTTCTGGTCAACCATCCGGTCCATCTCCCTTTGGAAGACCGAAACCCCATTGGTGACGCCGAAGGGAACCCTAAGGAAGTGGTAGAGGCGGCCATTCGCCTCGAAGGCGGTATACTGGCGGTCCTCAGGGCGGATAGGGAGTTGGTGGTAGGCCGACTTAAGGTCGATGGTAGAGAATACTCGGTATTGTGCAATCTGATTGACCATATCAGATATGCGGGGAAGGGGGTATGCGTCCAGCCGGGTGTACCGGTTTATGGTCTGGCTGTAGTCGATGGCCAGGCGGTTTTTATTGCCGGTCTTAACGACCACGACCTGGGCACGCCAGGGGCTGCTGCTCCCCTCGATGATGCCCTCCTTCAGGAGACGCTGCACCTCAGAGCTAATGAAGGCTCTGTCCCCGGCGCTGTACCGCCTGCTCTTGGTAGCGACGGGTTTGCAGTCGGGGGTGAGGTTAGCGAACAGGGAAGGTGGCGGGACCTTGAGGGTGGATAGGCCGCAGGTGTTACGCGGTGGGCGGTTTAAAGGCTGCTGGTTGTCGACTGTGAGTGGGGGGAGGGGTCCGCCGTATGCTAGAGTGACGCTTTGGAGGTGGGATTGGAAGTCCAGCCCTAGTAGGACGGCAGCGCAGAGCTGGGGGAGGACGAGGAGTTTAAAATTTTTATACTCCGTGCCCTTAACCGACAGGGTCACGACACAATAGCCGCTGATGTCTGTGGCGTGGGACCTCGATGCCATCGAGATCCGGTTGCACGTTGGCCGGACAGTGAGGGAGTAGTGGCTCACCGTGTCTGGGTGGATGAAACTCTCCGTGCTTCCGCTGTCGAACAGGCAGGTCGTGGCGCGGCCGTTTACTTTGATGTCCATCATGGACTTGGACAGGTGGTGCGGGCGGGCTTGGTCCAGTGTGACGGAGGCTAGTGTGTGGCTCAGCGAGCTGCTGTAGTCTGCGGGTGAGGCGGTGGTTGAGTCCGGAGGCGAGGTGGCGGTCGAGCGTGGAGGGTAAAATGGCGGCGCCCACGAGGTTGGACAAAATGGCGGAGAAGATGGCTGCCCCCACAACTCACATGAGGCACTGCTGGTGTTGGTTGCCTGGATCAAAGATGGCCGCCCCCATGACTCACACGTGGGGATGCTGGCATCTGTGGCCTTGATGGAAGATGGCCGCCCCCACAACTCGCATGAGGCACTGCTGGCCTCTGTTGATCTCTGTTGGCCTCTGCAGGCCTTAGCAAAGTGGCCTTTCTTCAGGCAGCTTGAGCACGTCGCGTTTCTCGCTGGGCAGCGCGCCCTAGGATGTTTCGCCTGGCCGCAGAAGAAGCAGCCGGCGGCCCGGTCGCGGGGGTCCGAAGTCGCAGCTGGTACCGGGGGTGGCGGTCCCGATCGGGTCCGGGACGCCGACACAGAGGTAGGTTCCAGGGGCGGCGCTGCGAGGGGTATCGCGGTCGGGGTCGGTCCCGAGTCCCAGGGTCGCAAATTACTGTACCTGGAGTATGCCTCGAGGTCCCGATGGGCCACTTCTAGGGAGCGAGCGAGGGCTGCAGCTGTGTTCAGGTCAAGGTCCTTTGCTTCAAGAAGTCTTTGCCGTGCGTAGTCGGACCGCAGGCCTTTCGCGAAGGCATCGCGGACATTATCTTCAGTATTTTCTGCCGCTGATACCGCTTTAAAGTCACAGTCCGTGCCGAGTGCTTGTAGCGCCCGTAAAAATTCATCTACCGACTCTCCTGGTTGTTGCGGGCGGGATCTTAGGAGGTGTCTGGCATACATGGAGTTTACCGGGCTCCGGTACTGTTGTTTCAGCAGGTTGATGGCGGCTTCGTATGTTTTAAGGTCCCGGATGAGTGCGAATACTTTAGGGCTCACTTGGGCGGTCAGAACTCTTAGCATGGATTTGTGAGGCACGCCGGATTCTCCCAGGTAGGATTCGAAACAGCTCAGCCAGTGTTCGAAGTCGAGGGCTGAGTTTGCTGCCTGTGGGTTTAGATCCAGGTACGGTGGTCGGAGGGCTCGCAGCCAGGCTGGCTGCTGTGGCTGTTGTAGCTGGGCGTCTGGCTGGTCGCTTGGCTGGTCGTTTGACTGGTCGTTTGACTGCTCAAGTGTCGACATTTTAAAATTTAGCCAATAAAATTGATATACCTATCAATTCATCCAATGAAAAGCGACGAGTTAAGAAAGTAACTATAGGTTTTTATTGGCTAAATAACAGAGCCCACCCTCGTGGGTGATCGGATCCAACAAGGAGGAATACCAGCCAGTCGACCACCTTTATACCTGGGCAGGTAGGTGGAGCCATGGGCGGAGTCAGCAGTGGTCAGCCCAGGTATAACAGCGTGACAAGAGGCGACCTCGTATAGTGATACAACAGTGTGAACAGTGATAACCATAGAGTAACGATATAACAGTGATAACTATAGTGTAACGATAGTGAACGACAAAAGTGGTTTACCACAGCCTCACAAGTGGATTGCTTACTAACAGCTGCAGGTCCACCATTAAAAAGAAGTTTTCAGCAATCTTCATTTGCAGGTGGCAGAATGTTGTTGTCTCAGGGATGGGAGAACTTTTAGCAGGCCTACTCATTGTTGTGGAAGTTTGGAGCCTGACACCCATCTCCAGTGTGATCACCTGGGAAACCCCTCTCCCCATCTTGACTGAGCACTTCCTCAACTGAGGCATATACCAGAAGCGTGGCAACCACTTATTTCTTTTCCTCCTGGATATCAGATTCGGACAAAGACCAGCTGCAACAGCAGCAGAACCCTGAACAACAGGAGCAACAACAGAAGCGTCAAGCTGCTGCTCACCCACCTGAAGCTGCACAGGCCAGAAGGCACCAGTGCATGGAAGCACGTCGCCGCAGGAGATACCCCCAAAACAAGGTTTGCAGACAGAGGATGAGCTACCTCAACATGACTGAGCAGCAGTGCCAAAGGAGGCTCAGACTTTCGCAAGAGGTAATGGGTGACATCTGCGCAATGCTGCAGCAAGACCTGGAGCCCAGAGGAGCAGGTGGACACCCCTTACCAGTGGCCGTCAACGTCACTACCACACTCAACATTTTTGCTTCAGGCTCATTCCAGGGATCAGCAGCAGACATCAGCGGCGTCTCCCAGGCGGCCGCACACACTTGTATCATGCAGGTAACCGATGCCCTCTTTGCCATCGTGCACAATTACATCAACTTCTCCAAGGATCAAGCAAGTGTAAGCGCACGTGCGGTTGGATTCACTAATCTGGTGGGCTTTCCAAGGGTGCAGGGCGTCGTGGACTGCACACATGTGGCCCTTAAGGCACCCCATCAAAATCCAAGTATTTTTGTCAACCGCAAGGGCTTCCACTCCCTCAACGTGCAGCTGGTGTGTGACCACAAGAAGGAATTTTTGCATGTTTGCATCAAGTACCCTGGCAGTTGCCATGACTACTTCATCCTGCACCAGTCTAGTGTGCCTCCGCTCTTCAGTCCACCAGACCAACTTTCCGGATGGCTACTTGGAGACAAGGGCTATCCCCTGAAGACATGGCTAATTATGTCGTTCAGGAGCCCATCCAACAAAGCTGAGGAGCGCTACAACTCCAGCCACATTTCCACCAGATCCATAATCGAGCAAACCATCGGCTTGCTGAAGATGTGCTTCAGATGCCTTGATAGATCAGGTGGAGCCCTGCAGTACTTAGCAGCCAGGGTCTCCAGAATTGTTGTGGTCTGCTGTGCACTTCACAACATGGCACAGCGTCATGGCTTGCAGAGGCCTGAGGAACAAGTGGCTCATCGCATAGCCTCCTCAGATGAGGAGGAGGAGGAGAGTGACAACAAACAGCTTGAGGAGGCGCAGCAGCCAGCGGCAGCAGCACGCGACCACATTGCTGCCCGGGATGCAAGGGATGCATTCATCTTGACCAGATTTGTTTAGCCTAGCCAATCAAACACTTTTGCTTCACACCTTCTTACCAGAGCTTCGACAATGGCCAAGAACCTGCGGATTCCTATCACTCTGACCACCATACTGACAATTGCAAGTCACCCTAAGCACTCAATGTGGAAGTCCCATTTGCGAAATGACACAGGCCACAACTTCAACAGTTTGCTATCAGAATTTTTTATCACAACATGCAACTGATGGTATTTCAAAAATAAACACAACATAACACCCAAATGACTACCCTTGTGACTACTTGTGCATTATCTTCCTCTTACGCGTGCTCCTACGTGGTGCTTCCCCTGTGGCTTCAGCAGATCTGGAGGCCCATTGCTCACTTTCTTGCTGCTCCTGCCTCGACACCTTTGGCGGGCGTCCTCTGGGGTTGCGAGCCTGTGAGGGCTCGGCAACAGTCTGCTGCTCCTGCGGCTGTGCAGGGGCTGAGACGCCGATCTCAGTTGGGTGAGGACTCTGGTGGGGCTCTGACCGAGGGCTCTGCAGTGGCATGGTCATGTGAGCGCTTGGAGAGGAGCCCCCACTTCCTTGTTCTCTGCCACCAACAACCCTCTCATGGGTCAGCCCCACTTCAGAGCTAGCAAGTGGCTTGACAGCACCTTGCTGCACTTCAGGGGGGCCACGAGGACCCATTTCTGCACTGGAAGTCCTACTGCAGAGGACTTGCATGAAGGTTTGGTTTCTCTGCTCAATAGCTAACCATCGCTCCTCAAGAGATGTCAGTCTATTCTGAACAATGGCCATGTCTTCAAGACCCTAGCGACTAAACTCCTCCATGGACATAGCCATCCTCTCCTCTACTGTAGCCATCCTCCGCTCTACGGTAGCCAGCCTTACCACCGAGGTAGCCATCCTTTCCACGGAGGTTGCCATCTTTTCGGTGGTGATGCGTTCATGCGCCAACGCCTCCACAAAGGCTCTGCTTGTGTTAGCGATGGACTCCTCCATTTGCTGCACACTCGCAGCGACCCTGGAAACAAAACCTGCCAGAGACTCCTGCACCTGTTCCTGGAGTTCCAGCACCGCTCTCCTTCTGGATGGACCCGGAGGCACGGGGTCGACATGCAGCTGAGCCAAGCTGGGAGAGTCCTGCACCCTCCGACAAGGACTCTCCACTGCTGTCCCTGTCTCCACTATCTGCTGATGCTCACTTGTGAGCTGTGATACACCAGGTGACAACTCTACTCTATGTCCCGAAGGTCCCACCGAGGTGTGAGTGTCTGCGCTGGTGCTGGGTGCGCTTAATTCTGTTGACGCTGCGCCCTCAGAGGTTGCAGCTTCCTCTGAGGAGTCTGGGGGCTCAGGCTGTTCCTCCTAGACAGTGGGGAGGGGGGCTGTTGATGGTCCTGTGGGGGAGTAAAGGAAAGAGTTAGATATGTGAGATAAACGTTGCATGCACATTGAATTGTGCAGATGATCATAAGTCAATCTGTTAGAGCATCAGAATCAAGATCAGTCACTCATGCAATGTCAATGAGAGAGATGAAAAACTATTCTGTCACCAGCTTGCTCTGATGCGCCTGTCTGTCCATCCCCCACTTGCACATCCTCCTTCACTCCCGCGATCTCCAAGGCTGCCTCCTCCGCAATCGTGAGCTGGGCTACTGAGGGTGGCCCTCCTCCTGCCCTCTTATTGTGGGCTCTCTTTTCCTGCAATGAGGGAGACAAGTGGAGTTTGAGTGAGAATGAAGGAGTGAGTGAAGTGAATCCATAGCATAGACGCTTAGATGGATACAAAGATGGAGTGAGGTGCCAAGACCAAGACCAAGTTGTAAGTTGTTTTCATAGCAGCACAGTGATAGGAGTGTGAGGGCTGCATAGTCAAATAGTTAAGTGAATGTGAACATACAGAGAGAGGGAATGGGAAAGGCTGCAGGAACATATGGGTGAATGTGATGTAGAGGAGGAGGTTGACAAAGCAGAGTGCTGGTGATGAGAGGCGATGGGGATCAGATTGAGAGTCATGGGGATGGAATACTCACTTTTCCTGTGTGGAGAAGATCATGAAACCTCTTTCGGCACTGCAGCAAGTTTCTGCTGCACATTGAAATGGCATTCACCTCCTGTTCCACTTGAAGCCACACAGCTTTGGTCTGTTGTGGAGGCTTTTTCCTCCCTGAGGAAGGAAAGAACACATCCTTGTTTACTCTTGCTCCCTCCACCAGAGCTTGGAGGGAGGCCTCATCGAATCTGGGTGCACACTTTGGCCTGGTGCTGGACATAGTAGCAGTAGTAATCCTTGAGAAGTATGGTCATAAAGTTGTAAGATGGAAAAATAACCAAGGCTGCTTGCAGGCCTTAAATCCAGCTGCATTGATGATGTCATCGGAGGCGAGTTTCAGTATCAAAAGTCTCATTGGGCCAGGGGTTCCCACACGCTGGAAATCAAGTGCCCAATTAGGACAAAATCGCATTTTTGTCCCACCTCACATCGGAGGCAGGGTCCTGACACGCCGACCACCTGACACGCCTCCAGCCCGCCCCCAATGACAAAATTCAGCCCAGAGTACAAAAGCAAGGAAATGATAATGAACCTTTCTAAAACACTGGTTCGGCCTCAACTGAAGTATTGTGTCCAATTCTGGGCACCGCACTGGGTATTATGTAACAAGAAAGGATTAATTAGCAATCTTGTTGTACGAGGCCCCTTGGGTCGGAGCGATCATAATATGATAGAATTATTCATTAAGATGGAGAATGAAGTAGTCGACTCAGAGGCTAGGGTCCTAAATTTAAATAAAGGAAACTACAATGGTCTGAGGGGCGAGTTGGGTAGGATTGATTGGGGAATGTCACTGAAAGGGTTGACGGTGGATAGGCAATGGCAAACATTCAAAGACCGCATGGATGAACTACAGAATTTGTTCATCCCAGTTTGGCATAAAAATAAAACAAAAAAGGTGACTCAACCATGGCTAACAAAGGAAATTAGGGACAGCATAAGATCCAAGGAGAGGACATATAAATTGGTCAGAAAAAGCAGTAAACCTGAGGATTGGGAGCAGTTTAGGATTCAACAAAGGAGGACAAAGGGATTAATTAAGAAAGGGAAAATAGAATATGAGAGTAAGCTTGCAGGGAAAATAAAAACTGACTGTAAAAGCTTTTATAGATATGTGAAGAGAAAAAGATTGGTGAAGTCAAGCGTAGGTCCCTTGCAGTCAGAATCAGGGGAATTTATAATGGGGAACAAAGAAATGGCAGACCAATTATAAATACATATTTTGGTTCTGTCTTCAAAAAGGAGGACACAAATAACCTCACAGAGATGTCGGGGAACATAGGGTCTGATGAAAGGGAGGAACTGAAAGAAATCAGTATTTGTAGGGAAATGGTGTTAGGGAAATTGATGGGATTGAAGGCCGATAAATCCCCAGGGCCTGATAATCTACATCCTAGGGTATTTAAGGAAGTGGCCCTAGAAATAGTAGCTGCATTGCTGATCATCTTCCAACATTTGATGGAATCTGGAACAGTACCCATGGATTGGAGGGTAGCTAATGTTACCCCACTATTCAAAAAAGGTGGTAGAGAGAAAATGGGGAATTACAGGAATTACAGACCGGTAAGCCTAACATTGGTAGTGGGGAAAATGCTAGCGTCCATTATAAAAGATGTAATAGCAGAGCACTTGGAAAACAGTGACAGGATCGGACAAAGTCAACATGGATTTACAAAAGGTAAATCATGCTTGACTAATCTACTGGAATTTTTTGAGGATGTAACTAGTAAAATCGATAAGGGAGAACCAGTGGATGTGGTGTATTTGAACTTTCAGAAGGCTTTCGATAAGGTCCCGCATAAGAGATTAGCGTGTAAAGTTAAGGCATATGGGATTGGGGGCAAGTTATTGACTTGGATAGAGAACTGGTTGGCAGACAGAAAGCAAAGAGTTGGAATAAATGGGTCTTTTTCCGAGTGGCAGGCAGTGACTAGTGGGGTACCGCAGGGATCGGTCCTTGGACCTCAGCTATTCACAATATATATTAATGATCTAGACAAGGGAACTAGATGTAATATCTCCAAATTTGCAGATGACACAAAGCTGGGTGGGCGTGTGTGCTGTGAGGAGGATGCCAAGAAACTCCAGGATGATTTGGACAGGTTGGGTGATTGGGCAAAAGCATGGCCGATGCAATATAACGTGGATAAATGCGAGGTTATCCACTTTGGTGGCAAAAACAGGAAGGCAGATTATTATCTGAATGGCAATAGATTGGGAGCAGGGGAAGTGCAACGAGACCTGGGTGTCGTTGTGCACCAGTCGCTGAAGGTAAGCATGCAGGTGCAGCAGGCGATTAAGAAGGCAAATGGTATGTTGGCCTTCGTAGCGAGAGGGTTTGAGTACAGGAACAAGGATGTCTTGCTGCGGTTATACAGGGCCTTGGTGAGACCACATCTTGAGTATTGTGTGCAGTTTTGGTCGCCTTATCTGAGGAAGGATGTTCTTGCCATGGAAGGAGTTCAGCGAAGATTCACCAGGCTGATACCTGGGATGGCAGGAATGACGTATGAGGAGAGATTGGGTCGATTGGTCTTGTACTCGCTGGAGTTTAGAAGAATGAGAGGGGATCTCATTGGAACTTATAAAATTCTGACAGGACTGGACAGACTAGATGCAGGAAGGATGTTCCCGATGGTCGGGGAGTCCAGAAACAGGGGTCACAGTCTAAGGATAAGGGGTAGGCCATTTAGGACAGAAATGAGGAAGAATTTCTTCACCCAGAGAGTGGTGAACCTGTGGAATTCTCTACCACAGAAGGCAGTAGAGGCCAATACATTAAATATATTCAAGAAGGAGTTGGATATATTTCTTAAGGCTAAAGGGATCAAGGGGTATGGGGAGAAAGCAGGGACCGGGTACTGAATTTGGATGATCAGCCATGATCGCATTGAATGGCGGAGCAGGCTCGAGGGGCCGAATGGCCTACTCCTGCTCCTATCTTCTCTGTTTCTATGTTTCTAGGAAGGATGTGAAGGCCTTAGAGAGGGTGCAGAAAAGAATTATGAGGATGATTCCAGGGACTTCAGTTATGTGGATAGACTAGAGAAGCTGGGGTTGTTCTCCTTAGAGCAGAGAAGGATGGGAGGAGATTTGATAGAGGTTTTCAAAATCATGAGGGGTCTGGACAGAATAGATAGAGAGAAACTTTTCCCATTGGCAGATGGGTCGAGAACCAGAGGACACAGAGTTAAGGTGATTGGCAAAAGAACCAAAGACGACATGAGGAAAAACTTTTTAACGCAGCGAGTGGTTATGATCTGGAATGCACTGCCTGAAAGCATGGTGGAGGCAGACTCAATCTTGGCTTTCAAAAGGGAATTGGATAAGTACTTGAAGGAAAAAAATTTGCAGGGCTATGGGGAAAGGGCGGGTGACTGGGAATAGCTGAAGTGCTCTTGCAAAGAGCCGGCATGGTCTTGAGAGGCCAAATGGCCTCCTGTGCTGTAACCATTCTATGATTCTATGATCGTATAAGAGCAGGGGACTTATCCCTGGTGTTCTGGCCAATATTTATCCCTCAATCAGCATCACTAGCAGTCATTATCACATTGCTGCTTGTAGGAGCTTGCTGTGTGCAAATTGGTTGCTGCGTTTCCTACATTGCAACAGTGACTACACTTCAAAAGTACTTCATTGGCTGTAAAGCACCTTGGGATGTCCGGTGGTTGTGAAAGGCGCTATACAAATGCAAGTCTTTGTTTAGATGGTATTTTGCAGCTTAGGAAGAATCAGAAACTTCAGAGATACCCATAAATGCTGTCCGACCAGTACAACCACCACAACAAGCTGTTTAAAATCACTTGCTGTTCCTTTAAACACATCAAAACGCTATAATGTCAGGCAGGATAACCCATGTTGTGAAGTGAAATTTGATTTCTATCCCACAAGGCGAAAATTGTCATAACTTATGAAGCATGTAATAGCAAGTGAGTTAAATATTTAGCTTCCAAGTGAAATTAATAAGTTGCCATCGCACAATATTGGTGGTTTTATTTATTTCATTATTACATTGAACGGGAACATACATTTTAAATAACTAACACACAGCAGGGATTAGCTTTTTTCCTTGGTAGACATATGTTTTGGAATAATTCTTGGGCAATGGCATGTGAAGTCATGAGAATATTAATATTTTGGCTGATGGATCTGTCCAGGGAAATGCATTTGTTAAACAGTCTGTAAAACTGATTAATTGGGACTGACGACTGCCAATATTAGGAAAATGGTAGTCATTTTAGTATTTTTCAGCAAATTGGATTGATTAGTGTTGGTGTGCAAGACACATTTTTTTTGTTTGTGATGTGCTAATAATATTGAGATATTATAGCACCAAGGTGCCACTATTGGATTACACTTCCTTACTTTGGTTAGATTGAGTTGGTTGGAAGTTTTATCTTAATCATACAGTAAGGTTGTTCAGCTAGCTGAGGTTGGTCTCTGCTCAGTGTGAAGTTATTGAAAGTTTCATTCATGAAGACCTGCATGTTAAACTGTACAGTCACCGACATCTTTAGAAACATTACAGGCTACATGAAAGGCATTTTCTAGGTAAGTTATGGATGTTTCAATTTGCTTCAGAATAAATCTGGCTGAGCTGTAATATTTCTCAGCATAATAAATAAGTCTTGCTTTCACCAGTTTTTTTTAACATGTTATCATATATTAAAAGCCTGGCAAATCTATCTCACAACACTGTGACAAAGGAATGAGAGTAATTGATGACTTGAGATTACCGAACACGACATTCAAAGAGGAAATTGTTGAAACCAAATGTATGGTATTAACCCTTAGCCTGCCAACAGGGTCAGAATAATGGCAGCATCCATGGGCCAGTTTGTGAGTCGAGCGCTATGATGTTGAAATTAACACTAATATTAAAGGAATAATTCTACTCAGATGTCAGGCATTATATTAACCCTACACTACTAAAATAAACAGCTCATCAAAACCCCGAACTCTGATGATAAATTTTAAGTACTTTTCTTCTGTTTGCCCTGCCTTCCATTTCCCCACTCTCTTCATCATTTTCTGTCTCTCTTTCATTTTTAAAAATGATTTTAAAGAAATAACTTTAATTTCCATGAGAGTTTCTAATAATAATAATATATCTCGCTTGGTTTCCTACCTAAAGACACAAGCTGCCACAATTTGTGCCGTGCCTTAAATGGATCAACTTTTCCACTCCACTAATGTGGCTAAAATGATGTTGTATATGCCAATGTAGAAGAGTAATGCAACAGCAAGTAATCAGGGTCACCTTTCTATAGGATAACAAAATACTGCAGATGCTGGAAATCCAAAATAACAACAGAAAACGCTGGAAAAACTCAGCAGGCCAGGCAACATCCATGGAGAGAGAAACAGAGTTAATGTTTCAGGTCAAAGACCCTTCGTCAGAAGTTCTGATGAAGTGTCTTCAACCTGAAACGTTGACTCTATTTCTCTCTCCATGGATGTTGCCTGGCCTGCTGAGTTTTTCCAGCGTTTTCTGTTGTTATTTCACCTTTCTATAGGTCTGCCTTAGCCAATCTCTCTGAGATCCCTTGCCTCAACCTACTCCCCAACACTTGTACCTATAACTATGGGCCAACCCATAGCAGAGAAGATGCCTCGACCTAGAAATCCAGACTGCTGGCGCAAACTGGGAACAGGGATAGATTCCTGCACCTAAATGGAAAGTTCCGAGGCCTAATGGTCATCCACAACCAGTTCGCCAGAGAGCGGCCCTCAGTAAGTCCTTAAAGAGGACCGATAGTGGGAGTCTGCCGTGCACTTCCTGCCTGCACCATTGGAGGCTTAGGCGCCCGTTCAGCCCCAAAAAACGGGCATGATGCCATCGAATTTCTAGGCCATCAACTCTACTGATCCTCCCAAAAAAAGAGTGTTAATTCATTAAACTCAGACCCAGCACTAATGTCAGAACAGTTAGCTACGCTTTCCTTACCCTGCATGATTGCCTCCTCAGCAATAGCCCTGACTGCCTGCAGGAGACTGTGATTTGATCTCCAGTATGTTTTACCCTCTACATATTTGCAAATTCTGCAACAGTTTTACTCAGTGTTTAATTGTAGATCCCTAAAAAGTACTGTGTGAATGAAATGTAACCTGACTGAATCTTGTCAACGCTAATAAGGAAAAAAAGGAAAATTAATGAAAGGAATTGAAATGATAAAAGCATGGAATCAAAGTTAAGTTAAAAAAATTCTATGAGACAAAAGGGGATAGAAATTAGCCTGGACTTGTCTTTGGGTTCAGACTCGGTGCTGCGCAATGTTGGGACACCTGACTCGTTGGCAGTGGCCCTCAGCTAAGTCCTAGGAGGGGGGTTGGAGGGGGCTACTGTGGGGGTTTGGGGGGGGAGCTGGGGGGTGGGTAGCAATCGCTACTCCTGTGGAATTGGAAGAGCATTCCTGTTCCTCCAGCTCCACGGGACCAGTTTTTTAAATACATTTTTTTCAAAACCTTCCTTTGATTGGCTGTCGTGGGGGACCACTGAAGATTCCATAGTGAGGCAAGCTCTGACGCCTACCCGCTCATTAGAGAAAAATTCTAAAAGGGGTCCTCAACTGGAGTTAGGCCTTCCATTTAAATAGTTAAGAGGCCTAACACCTGCTTTAGGTGTCCGCTCGGGAATTAGGCGCAGGCCGTCACACTGCTAAATTGGAATGCTTTCCACCCGTTTTACGCCCAAAAAATGGGCACAATGCATACCAATTTCTACCCCATTGACTTTAAGGAGCTCAACTCAATGCGAGAATGAGTGAATTGTAGAATTATTGCAAAATGGTTGTGACTGGATTAAAATATTGATTTAGTTGTCAGGACTATTCACATGTTTATATTTCCCTAAGAGTGTGAAAATTCTCAGTGCCCAGTTATGCAAATCAAGTTAATTAAACATAGCTGAATTTCTTTAATTTACAAACATTATTGGCACTAAGTAAGTTCTAAGATAATATGGAATGGAAATAAATAATACTGAAGTTTCTTTAAAATGTCTTGGTATGTAGAGCTGCATAATTAGAAATATATGATACTAAATATTATAATAGCTAAGGCTAACTGATCAGTGCTGGATCTGTACCAAATGATACTACTATTATTACTATATTTGCTACTACAACAATTACAACTACAACAACCCCATTTTCTTCACATGCACATCTCAGGCTGCAAGAGGTTCCTCAGACAGCGAGATGCAGTTTTAATATTCATACTATAGAATCAATATAGAATTGCCTAGTCCCCACTAATTCATCTGTATAGCATAATGTTTCTTTAAAGAGCAAGTTCCTCTATTCATCACTCGTTACTAAAGTTATTGATGCTTTAGCCATTGTTCCACTTAGTCTACACGTTCTTTGGCTACTATTGTGCCACTTATGTTCTGATTCTACTGCGGAAATTACAGAATATTGGAAATTATGCACAACGGTTAACCTTGAAGCTCCCAGGGAATTCTGGAAAGGCGAGCGGAAGTGGACTACAATTTGTTTTGAATTAGTCAGTTAATATCCTAAAAATGCCTATTAATTACAATACTGTACATGAAGGAAAAATAAGTTGGATCTGACGTAAGTTGTGCCATTGCTCATGGAAAAAGATCATCATGAAGCAATCAATCAATCCATGTTTGATTAAAGACAGATTGCAGGATTTGTACAAATGTCATTATCATCATAAATTGCTTATTAAAAATTGTGCGGATGGCATTTTAATTCTGTCTACGCTTCTTTAAATATGTTTTTGAAAATGTTAACCCCCTGGTACTGAAGATTTACAACTTTAGTTTCAACAACATGACACAAAATGTAATTTCTAAAATTCCACAAATGTGCTGTAATGTAAGTTCTAGTCTTTTTTCTTTCTAAGCAGTTTTGATATAATTTGTTTCACAATTGAACTGGACATACACAAAAATGTGTTCAACACAACCCAGTAAGTTAAACCAATGCATTTGATCAACACAAAAGATTACATTCTGAATGAGAAATATACAGAAATAATGAAGTTCCTATTAACCTTCCTACAAGTAGTTATGGAGGTGCAGGTTATGAAGAAACCATGTTAGTGCAGTGAAAATACTGTTGTACAGATGACCTGTATTTCCATAACCAGTTCAGTATAACAGTCATAGTAAAGATGTATACATACTGGTGTTTAATTTATCTTGATCATTTCTTGATCAACCTATAATATCATGATTCTGCCAGAAATGCAGTATTTTTTTTTGTTAAGCTCATGTTTTCATGTCACGTTTTTGTTTTCAGCACCTAGACAGTAATCTGCTGGAGCAGAACGCCCACCGTTATAGAACCTGCCCGATTTGCATTCCATTGATTGCAACATCTACTTTTCCAGCCATCAAACAGGTGCTCAGTCAGGGTCTGTGCAATTCCATCCCCTGCCCATTGACCTCTCTATCTTTGAGTGGTCACATCCCTTTAGTTTTTCTCAGCACCCTTAAGGATCCATGAACAATGTTCCTTTAAACAGCTGACTGAACGGTACTGATGCATCCTGGGAAATTAGGTACACTGCACATGCTTTGATTGCACAATCCAAATTCTGTTTATAGCGTCACAGCTATTGACAACAGTATCAACTCCAAGCCCAAGCTTTTGAGAGAGGCTGAGGCCAACTAGTCAACATTTCAATGAAGGCATTAAAGTACACAAAAGACAAGTCAATCTATAAATATATTTTGTGTTATTGTAAAATATGTATTTTTTTGGATTGTCTGCACACATTTCATCCAGTCTATATTTCCCATTCTCCATTTCAGAAACTATCACACCTAAATACGGGCAGAAAAACATGAATATTAATGCAATGGGTTTACTTCGCAAAGGGAACAAGTGCTGTGGCAGGGTGACAACTATTTTCAGTGAGCAGTAAGCCAATACCACTCACCCATAGCAAAATCTCAGCTATGGTGACTTGTGCACAATACAGAACAAAAATCAGGTTATTATTTTAATTGGCACAACTGGTGCATTATTGTAAATTATTGAATAATATATTTCATAGTTGCTGAACAATACTTCTTTGTCTCACCTGATGTTAGGTCAACTTCCTCATTACATGGCAGTGAAGGTTAAATGAGTTCAATGGAATTGTTAAGAATTGTTAAGAAAAGCTATTGACACACCTGGAAAGGAGACATAGGTCGTGAAAGTGGAGCTCTTAGCACCAGCCGGTAAGGCCGGTTTGGAAGAAAAAGTAGAGACAGATCGTGACATCAATGATTGTGCAACGCTGATTTGACACACGATCTGCCATTTTCGACATTTCCGCTCCATTTAATGCCCTCTCCTAATCACAACCAGCTGACCACACGTTCAGCTGCAGGACGGAGAAGACAAGATGCTCGCAGAGGGAGGAGGAGGAGGGGTAGGAGGGACCTCAGCAGGAGGCCTTACCCACCTAGAGTCTTCAGGGAGCACTTCTCCCACCTGCACTTAAGCCAGGAGCAGCATATTAGGAGGCTTCGTTTCACCAAGTAGGTCATAGAGTCATAGAATTATACAGCACAGAAAGAGGCCCTTCGGCCCATCGTGTCTGCGCCGTCCATCAAGCCCTGTCCAATCTAATCCCATTTTCCAGCATTTGGTCCATAGCCTTGTATGCAATGGCATTTCAAGTGCTCATCCAAATGCTTCTTGAATGTTGTGAGGGTTCCTGCCTCTACCACCCTTTCAGGCAGTGAGTTCCAGACTCCAACCACCCTCTGGGTGAAAAAGTTCCTCCTCAAATCCCCTCTAAACCTCCTGCCCCTTACCTTGAATCTATGCCCCTTGTTATTGACCCCCCTACTAAGGGGAAAAGCTCCTCTTTATCTACCCTATCTATGCCCCTCATCATTTTGTACACCTCAATCAGGTCCCCCCTCAGCCTTCTTTGCTCCAAGGTCACAAAACTCTGCCACCTCCTGCAACCAGGCCTGTAGCCTCAGAGCAGGGCGACCACAGCTCTCCCAGTGGCCCACAAGGTCACTGTGGCTCTCAATTTTTTCGCCACCGGATCCTTCCAGTCTGGAGCAGAAGACATAGCTAACATCTCGCAGTTCACCATCAGGAGGTCACAGAAGCTCTTTACCCCAGGAGAAGGGACTTCATTGTGTTCTCTCTGAACAGAGAAAAGCAGGAGGAGTGCGCATGTGGCTTTGCCAGGATAGCGGGCTTCCCCATGGTGCAGGCCGCCATCGGCTGCACACATGAGGCTTTGCGGGTGCTGTATACCAATCTTGAGCTGTACTGCAACCACAAAGGCTGCCACTCACTTAATGTGCAGTTGTTGTGCGACCACGCCTAGCGCATCATGCTAGTGAATGCCCGCTATCCTGGCAGCAGTCATGATGCCTTCATCATGCGCCAGTCCAATGTGCCAGCAATCTTCCAGCCACCTCGTCAAACCCAAGGGTAGCTATCTGCTGTACACCTGGCTGATGAATCCCCACCACTCATGGCCAGCATTCATGTAATGACAGCCACTAGGAACACCATCGAGCATACCATTGGGGTGCTAAAGTAACGGTTCCATCTGCTGATGCTCCCAGCGATTGTGTGCCACCTTTGCCTGCAAGAGAAAGAGAAGTGTGTCAATGAGTGTGGTGCAATGTGTTGGGTGATGTGCCTGCCATGGTTGAATGGCTGGCAGTAAGCAAGGTGTGAGATGTGGGTGTGAGCCTTGCAGCAGTGGTAAGTGTATGAGGGTGAAGTGAAGCTATGATTGTAAGGTGTGATTGGTAGAGATTTTTTTTAAATTCGTTTATGGGATGTGGGCATCGCTGGCAAGGCCAGCATTTATTGCCAATACCTAATTGCCCTTGAGAAGGTGGTGGTGAGCCGCATTCTTGAACTGCTGCAGTCCGTGTGGTGAAGGTACTCCCACAGTGCTATTAGCTACGGAGTTCCAGGATTTTGACCCAGCGACGATGAAGGAATGACGATATACTTCTAAGTCAGGATGGTGTGTGACTTGGAGGGGTACTTGGATGTGGTGGTGTTCCGATGCGCTTGCTGTCCTTATCCTTCTAGGTGGTAGAGGCCGTGAGTTTGGGAGATGCTGCCAAAGAAGCCTTGGCGAGTTGCTGCAGTGCATCTTGTAGATGATACATACTGCAGCCACAGTACGCCGGTGGTGGAGGGAGTGAATGTTTAAGGTGGTGGATGGGGTGCCAATCAAGTGGGCTGCTTTGTCCTGGATGGTGCCGAGTTTCTTGAGTGTTGTTGGAGCTGCACTTATGCAGTATTCCATCACACTCCTTACTTGTGCCTTGTAGATGGTGGAAAGTCTTTGGGGAGTCAGGAGGTGAGACACTTGCCACAAAGTACCTAGCCTTTGACCTGCTCTTGTTGCCACAGTATTTATGTGGCTGGTCCAGTTAAGTTTCTGGTCAATGGTGACCCCCAGGATGTTGATGGTGGGGGATTCGGTGATGGTAATGCTGTTAAATGTCAAGGAGAGGTGGTTAGTCTCTCGCTTGTTGGAGATAGTCATTGCCTGGCACTTCTGTGGCGCGAATGTTACCTGCAACTTATCAGCCCAAGCCTGAACGCCATCCAGGTCTTGTTGCATGCGGGCATGGACTGCTACATTATCTGAGGAGTTGTGAATGGCACTGAACACTGTGCAGTCATCAGCGAACATCCCCACTTCTGACCTTATGTTGGAGGGAAGGTTATTGATGAAGCAGCTGAAGATGGTTGGGCCTAGGACACTGCCCTGAGGAACTCCTGCAGCAATGTCCTGGGCTGTGATGATTGACCTTCAACCACCACAACCATCTTCCTTTGTGCTAGGCATGACTCCAGCCAGTGGAGCATCTTCCCCCCGATTCCCATTGACTTCAGTTTTGCTAGGGCTCCTAGATGCCACACTCGGACAAATGATGCCTTGATGTCAAGGGCAGTCACTCTCACCTCACCTCTGGAATTCAGCTCCTTTGTCCATGTTTGGACCAAGGTTATAATGAGGTCAGAAGCTGAGCGGTCTTGGCGGAACCCAAACTGGGCATCAGTGAGCAGGTTATTGGTGAGCAAGTGCCACTTGATAACACTGTCGATGACACCTTCCAACACTTTGCTGCTGATTGAGAGTAGACTGATGGGGCGGTAATTGGCCGGATTTGATTTGTCCTGCTTTTTGTGGACAGGACATACCTGGGCAGTTTTCCACATTGTCGGATAGATGCCAGTGTTGTAGCTGTACTGGAACAACTTGGCTAGAGGCACGGCTAGTTCTGGAGCACAAGTCTTCAGCATGATAGCCGGGATGTTGTCAAGGCCCACAGCCTTTGCTGTATCCAATGCGCTCAGCTGTTTCTTGATATCACGTGGAGTGAATCGAATTGGCTGAAGACTGGCTTTTGTGATGATGGGTGTGGTGTATGTAACCTGTTCCACCTTAAGAGAACTACTTTAAGAGATGTACTACTTTCTCTTGGCTGCTGTATACTGTAATACCGGTGGTGACCACACCGGTATATAAGTGTTGTGTAAGGATTTGCTGGGCAGTTCAGCCCTGACCTCTGAATAGTAAAGACCTGTTAAAAGTTATTCTTGTTGTCTGTGTCCAGTGATTGATCCTAAACATAACTGGGACACACAGACTCAACAGTGGCGACGAGTCCGATCTTACCCTGTGGCAATTTTACATCCAAGGCAGCTTCGTCCTCAAAACGGGCGTCGAGAAGAGGCATCCGCCCTCATCATCCTGCTGAGCACCATCGCACAGGAAGCATCGAGAACCCAGGTTAAAAAGAAAAAGAATTCTGACCACGAAGCCCTCCATCAGCGACAGGCAGTGATCATCCCTTCTACCACGGTGGTGGGTAAGCCGATCAGCGACACGAGCAGAAAGTTGGCCGCGTTGACTGTGGAGTAGGGGAGGGAAAACGGAGGAATAAGGGCGGAGAGCTCGACCACGGCCGGTAGAAAGGGCCGGGCTGCAATCGAGGCAGAGAGGCGCAGTGATTGGGGCAGCCTAAGGCTCGAGAGCCGCGGAGAACTCAAACGCAGCCGGTGTACAGGACCGGGCTGCAAGCGGGGCTGCGAGGCAAAGCAGCGTCGGGGAGTTGAGAAGCTTAAGGCACGAGAGCCGCGGAGAACTCAAACGCAGCCAGTGTACAGGACCGGGCAGCAAGCGGGGCTGCGAGGCAAAGCAGCGTCGGGGAGTTGAGAAGCTTAAGGCACGAGAGCCGCGGAGAATTCAAACGCAGCCAGTGTAAAGGACCGGGCTGCAAGCGGGGCTGCGAGGCAAAGCAGCGTCGGGGAGTGAGAACCGCTGGGGAGGCGAGAACGGCAGCAGCAAGGCAATCGCCATTGCAGCCAGCGGGGGAAGAAGGCAAACGCGGGAATCCGCCATTGTAGTCAGCGGGGGAAGAAGACGAGCGCGGGAAAGACCGCCAAGCGCGGGAAGCCGCCATTTTGAGAAAAAAATAAAATTTTAAAAAACTTGCAAGGATGCCTAAACATGGGAGCATTAATACCTTTGATAGCGATATCGAAGATTGGACCACGTATGTAGAACGCATGGAAGTTTATTGTAAAGCAAATAAGGTACCAGATGATGAGAAAGCACTAACCTTATTAAGCTCAATGGGTGCGAAGACATACGGGCTATTGAAGCACCTTCTATCACCAAATAAACCGACGGATCAGACTTTCGCGAATATTGTTACTGTCCTGAAAAATAATTTAAACCCCACGCCGCTGATGATAGCGGAACGATTTAAATTTTACAGGAGAATGCAGTTGAAAGACGAAAGCAACGCTGAATTTTTAATTGAACTACGTAAGCTATCGAAGTACTGTCAGCTTGGAACAGGACTAGCAGATGCGCTGAGAGATAAATTTGTGTGTGGATTGTTAAAAGAAGGAACAAAAAAGCGACTGCTGGAGGAGAATGATCTTACGCTTGATAAAGCTGTCACTATTGCAGCATCGCAAGAAGCCGCAGCGAGAGGCACTGCGGAAATGCAGCTATGGTCACCGGAACTCTGCACCAATCAAATGGTCTTGAGTACAGTAAAATGTTATCGTTGTGGAAAGACAATGCACGATCAGAACCAGTGCTGGTTCAAAAATCAGGAATGCAGAAAATGTGGCAGGCTTGGTCACATAGCTAAAGTATGCCGGTCAGGAAAGAAGACCAGCAACAAAAAGTCACCGCAGGAAAAGTACAGAAAGGTACACAAGGTGACAGAGAACAGTTCGAACAAACAGAAGTCAGATTCAGACTCCAGCAGTAATGAACTGGGTAGTCTAAGAGTACACAATGTTGGTAAGGAAGCAGACCTCCAAACAATTTGGGTCACACTTCAGATAGCAGGAGTCCAAGTGAAGATGGAATTGGACACTGGATCGGCATTGACGGTCATGAATAAGAAAGATTACAAAAGGTTATTCCCACATATTCCCCTACAGGATACGGAGATTGTATTGAAAACATACACAGGGCAAAGAGTATACCCCATCGGGAAGATAGAGGTAAAGGTGGTCCACAAGGGCAAAGAAAGCCGAGGAATGGACTTATATGTGCTACCTGAGGGAGGTCCACCACTACTGGGACGGGAGTGGATTAGGAAAATAAATATGGACTGGCATTCCTTAAAAGCACTAACGGTAGGTTCCGGTACAAAAGATGTCAAACCTAAACGATTGTCCAGAATATTGGACGATGCTAAAGAGGTGTTCCAACAGGGACTGGGAACACTGAGAGGAATTACGGCAAACATCAAGGTTGAAGAACATGCAAACCCGAAATTTTTCAAAGCCAGACCGGTACCTTATGCAATATGACCTGCTGTGGAAGCTGAGCTGGAAGGGCTAGAACGTTCAGGAGTACTGTCTAAGGTAGACTGGAGTGAGTGGGCCACGCCCATTGTCCCCGTCATGAAGCGTTCATCGAGCAACAAGCTGGGGGAACCGGGGAAGGTTCGCATCTGTGGAGATTTCAAGATCACTGTTAATCCGGTGCTTCACACGGTGCAGTATCCGCTTCCGCGGATTGAGGATATCTTCGCTTCGTTGTCTGGCGGGAAACAATTCACCAAGATAGACCTGGCGCAGGCGTACTTACAGATGGAAGTTGAGGAAGAGTCACGCCAGTATCTCACGATCAACACGCATAGAGGCTTGTACCTGTATAATAGACTGGTTTTTGGAGTGGCATCGGCTCCAGCAATTTGGCAGCGGGCCATGGAGCAGGTATTACAGGGAATTCCAGGTACACAATGTTACCTGGACGATATTCTGATTACAGGAGATGATGACGAGGAACACCTTGCAAACTTGGAACTGGTGCTCACCAGATTGAAAGAATATGGTCTTCGAGTTAATCGCCAGAAATGTGAATTCTTTCAGAAGCGGATCTCGTACTGTGGTCATGTCATTGACCAGGAGGGGCTTCATAAGTCTCCTGACAAGATCGAAGCTGTTGTGAAGGCTCCCGCTCCGGATAATGTATCCCAATTGAGGTCGTTTCTAGGGTTGATTAACTATTACCATAAGTTTCTGCCAAATTTATCCATGGTGCTGCACCCGCTGAACGCTCTTTTGCAGAAGGGAGTACCATGGAAGTGGAGTGAGGACTGTAAGAGGGCCTTTTGCGAAAGCAAGGCATTGATCACCTCAGAGGAAGTGTTGGCTCACTTCAACCCAACGCTGCCTATTCGTTTGGCTTGTGATGCTTCTCCATATGGTATTGGGGCAGTACTCTCACACAAGTTGCCAAATGGCCAGGAGAGGCCAGTTGCGTTCGCATCCAGATCATTGACCTCCGCTGAGCGCAACTATGCTCAGATAGATAGGGGGGCTCTCAGCCTTGTGTGGGGAGTAAAGAAGTTTAATCATTACCTGCAGGGCCAAAAGTTTACGCTTCTGACAGACCACCAGCCGTTGGTATCCATTTTTAACCCTAAGAAGGGTGTTTCGGTGATGACAGCACAGAGACTCCAGAGATGGTCCCTTTTCCTAGGGGCACATCAATATCAGATTGAATTCAAGTGTACAAAGCAGCATGGTAATGCTGATGGGCTGTCGCGCCTGCCACTACCTACAGAGGAGGAGGCACCGACGGTTGACCCTGTTGAGTTATTTCACTCGACCATCATCGAATGTTTACCAGTCACCAATGCAAGTATTGAAAGAGAAACCAGGAACGACCCGACACTGTCCAGGGTCTACGATGTGACAGTGAAGGGATGGCCAGCCCATGGTGATCCACTGTTACCGGCATTCTCAGCAAGACGAGAACAGCTGTCCATCTGTCAGGGAACATTGATGTATGGAACAAGGGTGATTATTCCTCCTAAGTTAAGAGAGAGAGTTCTAAAGGAACTGCATGAAGGTCATCTGGGGGGAGTCAAGATGAAAAGCCTTGCTAGGGCTTATGTGTGGTGGCCGGGTATCGACCAACAGATAGAGGAGCTGACGAAAAGCTGCTCAGGGGGCCAAAAAGTTCAAAATGCACCTCCGATTGCACCGCTGCATCCATGGGAATGGCCTTCAACCCCATGGCAACGTGTACATATTGACTTTGCTAGTCCTTTCATGGACTCCATGTTTTTAATTGCGGTGGACGCACATTCTATATGGCCAGAAGTGATTAAGATGACTACCACTACCTCGGAAAAGACGATCGCGGTGTTAAGAACGATATTTGCAAGAAATGGATTGCCAGAACAAATATGTTCAGACAACGGACCGCAGTTCGTGTCAGAAGAATTCCAGAGATTCATGAAGAAGAATGGGGTGAAACATTATACCTCTGCCCCATATCATCCGGCTACAAACGGGTTGGCCAAGAGATTTGTACAAACGTTCAAAAAAGCGATAAAGGCCATGAGCGAAGATCAGATTCCACTACAACACAAGGTGGACAAATTCCTACTGGCATATCGAAACGCCATCCATGCAGTGACAAACCAAAGTCCTGCCATGATGTTCTATAACAGGAGGTTGCGGTCCAGGTTGGACTTGTTAAAACCAAATGTGCGGAGGGAAGTTGAAAACAAACAGTTCCAGCATATAAATAACAAGACCACTCGGAGTTTCGAAATAGGACAACCAGTGTTAGCCCGGGATTATAAAAACGAGAAATGGCAATCTGGAACAATTCGGGCCAGACAAGGACCCCTGATGTACACGGTAGATGTTGGTGAAAATGTAATACGGCGTCATGCTGACCAACTGGTAGAATCGAGAACAAGGGTCGAACCCATGGTTACGGCAGAGACAACCGTGGAAGAAGTTAGTGAACCTGAAGCATCTACCTGATGATGATGTCCAATCCATAAGAGACCAACTAGATGAGTCACCCCAACAACGAGAAGCAGAGACCCCTGAAAGGCGTTATCCAACTCGAATCAGGAGGCCTCCTCAGAGACTGAATCTTTGAACTGTTTTGCATGAAGTTGTATATATGTTATTATGTTATGTTAAATGGGGATATAACTGTTAAGCTAAAAAGGGAGGATTGTGGTGTATGTAACCTGTTCCACCTTAAGAGAACTACTTTAAGAGATGTACTACTTTCTCTTGGCTGCTGTATACAGTAATACCGGTGGTGACCACACCGGTATATAAGTGTTGTGTAAGGATTTGCTGGGCAGTTCAACCCTGACCTCCAAATAGTAAAGACCTGTTAAAAGTTATTCTTGTTGTCTGTGTCCAGTGATTGATCCTAAACATAACTGGGACACACAGACTCAACAATGGGGACCTCAGGAGTATGCCGATATGGATCATCCACTCTGCATTTCAGGTTGAAGATGGTTGCAAACGCTTCAGCCTTGTCTTTTGTGCTCATGTCCTGGGCTCCACCATCATTGAGGATGGGAATGTTCATGGAGCTTCCTCCTCCCGTTAGTTGTGAAAAGATCGCAAAGTCTCTGTTTGAAGAATGGACTCAGTCGAGAATATTTTTGTGGACTTTATGGGCTGAGGGTGGTGGGATCGCCCTGTGCAGATGCGTGGGGGACTGGTTTGTTAAAACTCCAGAGAATGCATGGCAGTTGGCTGTGACAAAAGAACTGTCAGTCATTCAGAGTGTATGGGTTCGCCCGACAGTCCTGGAAAAAGGAAGGGGCCATTGAACTTGAACTTATTAGAAGGACTTAGGGCCATTAATCCAATCACGGAATACTCATGGGTCCGATGATGACCCATCACTGATTAAGCACCGGAGTGCTCAGAAACAAAAGGATTTTAAAGATTGGCGGGAAAGATAGGGGTAGCCAGACTTCTATAAAGATAGATCCTTTCCCACCATTCTCTCTCTCTCTCTCGCTCCCGCTCCAACAAGATCGACCTAACAAGAAGTACCAGAGAAGCCGCCGAGCAGAGCGATTGAAACCGACCGCGTGTGGGGGTAAGCATAGTCTCGAGTGTCCCAAGCCAGTAACCCGATATCCCAGGCGAGCTGGGTGAGCTGTAAGGGCTCTCAGAAGTGAGGTTTTTGAGCTATTCCGAGGGTGGGAGCTTCTTTTGGTTCAGCCAGGCGAAGGGGTTTATGCGACTGGGTAATTCGTTGGTAGGGGTGGAATTAGATTCCACCATAGCAACAAGGGAATTACTGCTTGTTATCGTCCCCAGTTTTGTACTGTATGTAAGTGTTTGTAACCTGGATTTTATTCTCCACAGAGACAGTGATTTTGTTTAGTAGTGCATGTTTTAGCCAGTGTATGTTAGACCAAATAAATAGAAGTTTGATTTTTCACTGAAGCATTCCTGTCCGTGACTCATTTCATTTACACTCTGCATAATAATTCCCGGGTATAGAACTTTCGTAAGGCGGGGGTGATTCGAGCAATTGGGCTAGGATCAAAAACCGCTTACAGTTGTTCAATGGTCCACCGCCATTGACGACTGGATGTGGCAGGACTGCAGAGCTTTGATATGATCTGTTGATTGTGGGATTGCTTAGCCCTATCTATAGCATGCTGCTTCTGCTTTTTAGCATGCATGTAGTCCTGTGTTGCAGCTTCCCCAGGTTGGCACCTCATTTTTAGGTACGTCTGGTGCTGCTCCTGGCATGTCCTTCTACACTCCTTATTGAACCAGGGTTGGTCCTCTGGCTTGATGGTAATGGTAGAGTGAGGGATATGCCGGGCCATGAGGTTACAGATTGTGGTGGAATACAATTCTGCTGTTGCTGATGGCCCACAGCGCCTTATGGATGACCAGCTTTGAGCTGCTTGATCTGTCCTGAATTTATCCCATTTAGCACTGTGGTAGTGCCACACAACACGATGGAGAGTGTCCCCAGTGTGAAGACGGGACTTTATCTCCACAATGACTGTGCGGTGGTCACTGCTACCAATGCTGTCATGGACAAATGCATCTGCGACAGGTAGATTGGTGAGGATAAGGTCCAGTAGGTTTTTCCCTTGTGTTGGTTCTCTCACCACCTGTCGCAGGCCCAGACTGGCAGTTATGTCCTTCAGGACTCGGCCAGCTCGGTCAGTAGTGGTGCTACTGAGCCACTCTTGGTGATGAACATTGAAGTCTCCCACCCAGAGTACATTCTGTGCCCTTGCTACTCTCAGTGCTTCTTCCAAGTGGTGTTCAACATGGAGGAGTACTGATTCATCAGCTGAGGGAGGGTGGTAGGTGGTAATCAGCAGGAAGTTTCCTTGCCCATGCTTGACCTGAAGCCATGAGACTTGATGGAGTCTGGAGTCAATGTTGAGCACTCCCAGGGCTACTCCTTCCCGACTGTATACCACTGTGCTGCCATCTCCGGTGGGTCTGTCCTGCTGGTGACACAGGACATACCCAGGGATGGTGATAGAGAAGTCTGGGACATTAGCTGAAATTTTTGGTAGGTGAGTGATGGGGGTGTGGTGTTTTGAGCAGTGTGTGAGGCTTGTGGTGCAGATGGTGGGATATGGCATTTGATGATGCATTCAGTCACCTGCACCAATCGTGTGAAGTCATTAAACATTTTGCGGCCCTGGATTCGGTTCCTGGGGACAACACTCATCACAATGACAGCTTGAGTGATCTCCTCCCACTGCCTTCTGGTGTTCATCTTTGAAGGCCTCCTGCCCCCTGTGGCTACAGAACCTGATTCCATCTTTGTATGCCCAGGACCAAGATCTCCAGTGCCGCATCCGAAAATCTCCTGCCCTTTGCCTTGGATGTTGGGCCATGGCTCTGTCCACAATGACAATGAGGTGCTTCTACAACAAAGCACCTCCCCTTTAAGTAGTGCAGAGAACCTAGTCCAACCTTTATTGGCCAGTAGACTGCACCCGATATTGGCCCCCTGTTCAGCGCTAAGCCAATCAGCAGCGCTGCAATCATTATAATGAGCAGGCAGCACGAATTTTGCATGCTCCCTGCACCACTTTGAACATCACATAGTGCTGCTCACGCCCGAGCCCGTTTTGCTGGCCTTATCCAATTTTTAGGCAAGAAACTCCTTCACAAGGCTGAAGGGAATCATTTTTAATATTGATTTTATGCAAAGTTTGAGGCAAAGACTTTCCCCCCTGTTAATGACAGTTTAGCGGTAGTAATTGGACAGATGGAGGTAGAACCTATTTGGGTAGATTTTGAGTACCTCGCCCGGTGTTAATGTCGCAATAACGACCTTAAAATGGACAGACGGATGGGGGAACCATTATGTCATCTCATTTTTCTGACTGATGCATTTTCTGCAGGAGGTGATGTTAGCTCCCCTTAAATATGAGCAGACATACATCCCAATTTTGGTAATTACAGCCATAGCAACGCTGGGCTCTACTCATATCAGCATTTCACTGGCATCCGGTGGAAGGGGTCTCAAATTTAAAAGGACGCTCCCCAATGTGCGCAAACAATCATGGGGCAATCAATTGCACTCTCCCCCATAGGCAGATTTGGCTGGTAGTTTCCAGGCCCCACATGTCTTGCTGTCAAAGCTATAGGCAGACTCTTTAAGCAGCAACGTCCACCAACGGCATCGATGTCTTTCTCCCGCCCACCCCCACACAGTGGGCTTTGTTCTTCGTGGTACTGGTGGAAATGCCCCCAGTGCCCCACTGACACCGAGAAATTCAATGAGTCATTGGCATGGCAAACAGATGGGTGCAAAACTCACCCCACCAACTTTATGTCTGCTAGCCTGACAAAGGAGACAACCGGGACCATGTTGCTTTACATTATTTTAGGTAGACACTTAAGGATTTAGTTTTCTGTGTAATTCATTGTTTTCTCTCCTCTTTTAAGGTTCCCACTTAACTTAAAGAGAGTCAGACAGATAAAATCAAAGAATGCGAAAAAACAAAATTGAAAAAAGAAAGAAAAACAGATATAATAGGAACGAGAAAAGCGCAGAACAGATAAAAGAAGAACAGTGGGCAGAATGAGGGAAAAGTAAAGGGAGAATGATCAGAGAAGAGAGGAAAATGCAGAGACAAGAAAAAATAAGTAAGGAACAAATAAAACAGCAGAGAAGCCCAGAGCCTGCAAAAGGATATGGGTAAATTCCACAATCCCGCAATCCCAGCTGGGGGCTATGCTCGAGAGCAGCATGGATAGATTCTCTGAGTTACAATGTGGTAGCCCTATCTTTGACCTGCGCTCTCTTCGAGCACCTTCCCTCTCAGTGTGTAAGATGACAGAATTTATTCCATACAGTGAATATCAAAGAAAGAAAGAATATGCACTTATCAAATGCCTCAGAACTTTCAAAAGTTAAATTACTTTATAAGTACGTCAGACTACGCTGGCTGTTGATCACCTCGGCATGCCTTACTTCATGCAGTGCCACTGAAAGCATAAGCACAGTTAATGACAGTACCTGTCAGCTGTGGCCTCCAATGTGCTGCCAACTCCTTGCTGGCATGGTGCAATACTGACCTATGGAGATGGTGCCATGGTGTACCACCCTCCTCACAACCATCTGATGCATCACCACCTCCACATCAGCAAACAGGGGGTCAGGTATTAGGCTAGTCGATCACTTGGCTGTAAACATATGCCTGTAGCTGAGTTTCCTTCCCCTTCATTTATTCCTTTCAATTCCTTGTCCCTTCCCATTCCAGCCTTGATAAAGGCTGGTGATGTATTGAGATAGCTTCGGAGCCAGAATTTTTGTCACCCGCTTCTATTACTTCCTCTTAATTGAACCCTTGCCTTTAAGTGTCACTTCAACATTATTTTCCACTCCCACCACCTGTGTGCTGTCTACACCTGTCCAAATCGGCACCTGAAGCACTGTTAATGAGCTGACCTCAAAAAATTGGATAGAAACACCACGCTTTCTTTTAAGTCTATCTAAATGTACTTCTCACCATTAGGGGCTAAACTGCACCCATATCGGAACATCAAATAACTCTGGAAGTAAGCTCAGTAGTACACCTGATCACTGTCACCTTTCCAAGGTCCCAGGGTCACCTGCAAGCTAAGTCAGACTGCAAGACTCACTTAGTATCACAGTGCACATTTACATTGAACCTTTTATGCTGCACACTATGAATGGAACCACGGAATGTATGTAAGCAAAAAATAACTGCAGTTAAGGTCCACTGAAGTCATTATGCAAAACTTCAGCAAAATAACTATAGGTGCCCCGATGCAGACCCCTTTACATTGTAATTATGGAGTTTAACAAGCTGTTGTCATGATCTTTTACAACTCTACTGCCATAGACCTTCATTAGAATTCAGTGTTTGGGAAATGGGCCAAAGCATGCATTGTAATGAGGACTCTGTTATAAGTGAGGTTCATGGACTTCAGTCAACCAGCTGCACAAAATCTATCGTTCTTTGTTGCTAGGAAAAGAGATTTTTATTTCCGACTTGATTTTAGTTGCTTTTCATGAAAAAAAATGGAGCTGTTTATACACAGATCGATGACTGTTGAAAATGTAGAGAACCTTTAAGCAAATGATATACTACACACCCAAACATCTGCTCACAGTTTGGGTGTGTTAGATCCATGTATTTTTGATGCAGTGTGTCCTTCAATAACTAGACACGAGACTGCAGGAACAATCAACAGGTATTTACTGGATGAGGGTTACTATAAAACTAAACGTACAGATCCCTACTCAGGGTTTATATACAGGTGTGGTCACTGCTGGTACTACAGTATACAGGAGCTGTAAAAAGTAGTTCTCCCCTTAAAGGTGCATACACTACAATTCCTCCCCTTTTAGATTGAGAGTACCATAACATTCATTTAACAATTAACACTTTTAACATGCACATTAACTGAAAATAGTCCATTTATAAATTCAGTCTTTGGGGCGGCTTCCTGATCCTTTCTGGATAGCGCCTTTCCTGAGTGTCTTGTTCTTGGTGCAGAGGCCCCCTGTCGTCAGTTGGTTCATCAGCTTCCGATGCTACTGTTTCTGGGGTAGATGCTACCTGTATGTCGGGTTCATCACCAGGTGCGCGAGACATGGGGTTGACTCGTTCTGTGACTCTAGGATCTGGTCGACATGACGTCTCACAATGTTCTCCCCAACATCCACTGTGTACATTAGTGGCCCCTGCCGTGTGCATATCGTTCCTGGTTGACATTTCTCTGTTCAGTAGTCGCGGGCCAAGACCGGTTGCCCTACATTGAAGCTCCTTGTCGGCTTCTCATTGATGTGCTGGAATTGCTTATTCTCAACATCTCTTCGTACATTTGGTCTGAGCAAATCCAGACGAGATCTCAACCTTCGGTTAAAGAACATCATGGCTGGGGTCTGGCTGGTGACTGCATGTGTCGCATTTCTGTAGGCTAACAGGAAATTGTCCACCTTATGCTGCAGTGGAATGTCATCATCGCACATGGCCCTTACTGCTTTCTTAAAGGTTTGTACGAACCTCTCAGCCAATCCATTTGTGGCTGGATGATACGGGGCGGATGTGTAATGCCTTACCCCATTCCTTTTCATGAATCTTCGAAACTCTTCGGACACAAACTGTGGTCCGTTATCAGAGCAAATCTGCTCTGGCAAGCCGTTCCTGGCAAATATGGTCGTAGGACTGCAATAGTTTTCTCCGTGGTGGTGGACGACATTTTGATCACCTCAGGCCATTTCGAGTGCGCATCCACGGCTATTAGAAACATTGAGTCCATGAATGGACCAGCAAAATCAATATGCACCCGTTGCCATGGAGATGAGGGCCACTCCCATGGGTGTAGAGGGGCATGTGGTGGTGCATTTTGGACCTTCTGGCATCCTGAGCAGCTCTTTGTCAGGTCCTCGATTTGCTGATCGATCCCCGGCCACCACACATAAGCCCTAGCAAGGCTTTTCATTTTTACCCCTCCCAGATGGCCTTCGTGAAGCTCATTGAGCACTCTCTCCCTTAACTTGGGTGGAATTACCACTCGGGATCCACACATCAAGGTCCCCTGGCATACTGACAGCTGTTCTCTTCTGGATGAGAATGCTGGCAACAGTGAGTCGCCATGTGTTGGCCATCCCTTCGCCGTCAAGTCATATACCCGAGACAGTGTCGGGTCATTTCGGGTCTCCTTCTCTATATCAGCGTTAGTTACTGGCAAGCGTTCAATTGTAGTCGAATGAAATATTTCGACAGGGTCCACTGCTGGTGCTTCCTCCGCAGTAGGCAGTGGCAGGCGTGATAGCCCATCAGCGTTTCCATGCTGTTTTGTGCCCTTATACTCGATTTCATATTGGTTCGCCCCTAGAAAAAGCAACCATTTTTGTAGCCGTTGTGCAGTCATCACTGGCACGCCGTTCTTTGGATTAAAGATGGAGACAAGTGGTTGGTGGTCCGTCAGCAAGGTGAACTTCTGCCCGTGCAGATAGTGGTTGAACTTTTTCACTCCCCACACTAGGCTGGGGGCCTCCCTGTCAATCTGGGTGTAGTTACGCTCGGCTGAGGTTAGTGACCGAGACGCAAAGGCTACCGGTCTCTCCGAGCCGTCCGGGAACTTGTGCGACAGCACCGCTCCAATGCCATAGGGTGATGCATCACACGCCAATCGAATTGGTAGTGCTGGGTTGAAATGAGTCAACACCTCTTTTGATATGATCAATTCTTTGCACTTCTGGAAAGCTCGTTTACATTCGTCATTCCACTTCCATGGTACCCCCGTTTGCAGTAGGGTGTTCAGTGAGTGTAGTACTGTAGACAAATTCGGCAAGAACTTATGGTAGTAGTTCACCAGCCCGAGGAACGACCTCAGTTGTGACACATTTTCCGGTGCTGGAGCCTTGACTACTGCCTCAATCTTTTCAGGGGACTTATGTAACCCCTCTTCATCAATAACATGGCCACAATACGAGATCTGCTTCTGGAAAAACTCGCATTTGTGGCGATTTGCTCGGAGCCCATATTCCTTCAATCTAGTGAGCACCTGCTCCAGGTTGGCAAGGTGAGCACTGTCATTTTCACCCGTGACCAGGATGTCGTCCAAATAACACTGGATCCCTGGAATCCCTTGCAGGACTTGATCCATTGCCCTTTGCCAAATAGCCGGAGCTGATGCTACCCCGAACACCAGCCGGTTGTATTGGTAGAGACCTTTATGAGTGTTGATCGTGAGGTACTGTTTCGAGGCTTCTTCTACCTCCATTTGCAGGTACGCCTGGGCGAGATCAATCTTAGTGAAGCGTTTCCCTCCAGATAGCGAGGCGAAAATATCTTCAATCCGCGGAAGTGGATATTGTACCGTGTGAAGGACTGGGTTCACTGTCACCTTAAAGTCCCCACAGATGCGAACTTTCTTTGGTTCCCCAGGCATATTACTCAACGACCTCTTCATTACAGGAACGATGGGTGTGGCCCACTCGCTCCAGTCCACTTTGGACAGTACTCCTGAACGTTCCAAACCTTCCAGCTCTGCTTCGACGGCTGGGCGGTTCGCATAAGGCACCGGTCTGGCCATAAAAAACTTTGGGCTTGCATTTTCCTCTATTTTGATCATTGCTGTTATGCCTTTTAGTGTTCCAAGTCCCTCCTGGAACACTTCTTGTGCATCAGTTAGCATTTTTGACAGTCGTCCAGGTGTGGCGTCGTCATCCTTTTTGGCATCTACAGTCAGTGCTTGTATGGAATGCCAATCTAGCTGTATCTTCCGGATCCATTCACATCCTAGTAGTGGTGGTCCTCCATCTGGCAATACATATTGGTCCATTTTTGGTGTTTCCTTACCGTTATATACAACGTTCACCCTTATTTTTCCTTTGGGGTAGAATTTTTGCCCCGTGTACCTCTTCAAGACAATCTCTGTATCTCTCAAGGGTATATGTGAGAATAGCCGCTTGTAGTCCCTTCGGTTTATGGCTGTTAGGGCTGATCCTGTGTCCAATTCCATTTTCACTTGGACTCCAGCTACCTTGAGCGTGATCCAGATAGTTTGATGATCCTCCGTTTGGATCACCTTATGTAGTTTCAGACAACCGAGCTCCTTGCTTCTGGAGTCTGTATCACTTTTCTGTTCATCTGAACTACTCTCCGTCACCTTATGTAACTTCTTGTACTTCTCCTGTGGAGATTTCTTGCTACTGGTTTTCTTTCCCGACCTGCAGACTCTTGCTATGTGTCCTACTTTTCCACACTGTCTGCACACTTTGTCCTTAAACCAGCAATCATTATGGTCGTGTGTTGTTCTGCCGCAGCGATAACACTTCACTTTTCCGTATGACATTTCATTTGTGCCATATTCTTGCGGTCTCCATTGTATCTCTGCAGCGCCCCGTACGGCTGCTTCATGTGATACTGCCATGCTGAAAGCCTTTTCCAGCGTAAGGTCCTTTTCAGATAAAAGCCATTTCTGGGTTCCTTCACTTTCAAGCCCACACACAAACTTGTCCCTTAAGGCATCTGCTAGTCCCGTTCCAAACTGGCAGTGTTTCGATAGCTTGCGCAGTTCCGTTAAATACTCAGCATTACTTTCATCTTTATGCTGGTTCCTTTTGTGAAACTTAAATCTTTCTGCTATCAGCAGCGGTGTGGGGTTTAATTGGTTCTGTAGGATTGACACTATGTTTCCAAAATCCTTGTCCACTGGCTTCTCTGGGGTTACTAGGTTTTGCAGTAAGCCATACGTTTTTGCACCCATGGAATTCAACAATACCAGCGCTTTCCTCTCATCTGGCACTTCATTCGCCTTGCAGTACACTTCTATGCATTCGACATATGTCATCCAACCTTCGACTTCATTGTCGAACGCTGTGATACTGCCACTCTTCAGCATCCCTGGGTGTGGTTAGGCTGGCTCAAAATGGCATTTTCCCGCGCTTCCCTTCTTCTCCGCTGCGGCTCAAAATGGCGTTTTCCCGTGCTCTCCCTTCTTCTCCGCTGCGGCTCAAAATGGCGTTTCCCGCGCTCTCCCTTCTTCTCCGCTGCGGCTGCTCGGCCCTTGAACACCGGCTGCGCTCTGCGCGTTTTCTTTCGCGCCTCTCTCTCTTCTCCCGTCGACGCCGTTCATTCCTGAACACTGGCTGCACCCTGTGCGCTCTACCCTCTCTCTTCTCCCATCGACGCCGCTCGGTCCTGAACACTGGCTGTGCCCTGTGCGCTCTACCCTCTCTCTTCTCCCATCGACGCCGCTCGGTCCTGAACACTGGCTGTGCCCTGTGCGCTCTACCCTCTCTCTTCTCCCATCGACGTCGCTCGGTCCTGAACACCGGCTGCGCCCTGTGCGCTCTACCCTCTCTCTTCTCCCGTCGACGCTGCTCGGCCTTTTCTGTGCCGTCGGTTGGCTCTAGCCGCCGCTGTCCGGGAAGGGTCTGCGCCGTACCTGTTGCCAGCCCGTTTCGCTGGACCACCATGACTGGAGAGCCAAGCCCAGCTCTCAACAGCCTCCCCTGTGATGCTCAATCTCTGCTGGATGACTGGGCGGTTGCTCGTGGTCGACGCCCGTGCTTCTGGCCTCAACTTTCTTCCACTGTTCTCCAGGAGCGAATCCCTGGGAGGTAATGCAGAGTTGCAGGTAGGTTCGAATCTGCCTTGTCGCCACTGTTAGATCCGTGTGTCCTTCAATAACTAGACACGAGACTGCAGGAACAATCAACAGGTATTTACTGGATGAGGGTTACTATAAAACTAAACGTACAGATCCCTACTCAGGGTTTATATACAGGTGTGGTCATTGCCGGTACTACAGTATACAGGAGCTGTAAAAAGTAGTTCTTCCCTTAAAGGTACATACACTACAGGTGTCCTCCTGCTAAGTGGAGGGTTGCTCTTATTTATGCTTTAAAAAGAGCTGTCCAAGATGTTCAGTTTAAGATCAAACCAAGCTTTGATATGCTGATATGTCAGACAATCATATTTATTCACTTTTTTAATTAATGAGATGATTAAAGTAGAGTAGTTTGAAAGAGCTTTTCATAGGATTCCAGTGTCAAGTTGAAACTGCTCAGAAACATAGGATTGAGCAGGTATGTTTCAGACTAGTGTTCATAATTAGGGGATGAACAGGTTGCATTAGACAGAATATACCAGTAGCGCATCAACATGCTGTCAGGCCAATATACTCTTCCTAATTTAAGCATAGCTTTATGGACTTCCTTGATGTTTCAGTAGGTTGCTGGATCAATCCTGATGCAGAGTTAACTGATATCAGTTTGTGTTTGTGCTCCTGTTGAAGTTGGCTGCAGTCTTTCTCTGGCCATGGTTCCTCCTTATTGTTACAGAGAGCCCAATGCAGGAGTATGGATTCTGGGTCAGAATAGGATCAGGCTGACCTGCTATGGACCCAATCACTGAATGGCCCACCAATCATCACTGTCCAGGCACGCACGTTAAGAATGGTCACTTGTGGAAGATGGTGCAGAGCTCCCACTGCCCATGTTACTGTCTTAATAAAAGGAGGAGTAAGTGGGTAAAATATAGCCTTAAAGTTTCTTTTCAACAATTTTTGATTAGATTTCAGGGCTCCCAATATGACAGCAAATCCTACACACTCAAGTATTCCGTTTCCTTAAGTATTCCTCCTAAGTATTCCATATCCCTGATTGAACATATTAGACTAGAGGTACAAAATCACCAGCTAGCTCTTAAGTAATTCATAAATAAAATTCCACTATAAAGTGATGCATAATTAGGGAGGTAGACTGATAATAGTGCTTCTTACAATGTGAGTAGGCATTGTAAAAATGGAAAACAAAATAGACGGCACTGTGGACTGTAGTGAAAAACATTCTGGGAAACAGAAAGGTATTCCTGGTGTTGCAGGAGGTAGGTAATGTTAATGGGATCATCCATTAGTACTAATTTCGCTAATTTTGTGGACTGTTTTGTATAGTGGACTCATGTCTCGAGGCAACTGATGTGAAATGATTATGATCCAGCCCATTTTTCTTCTATTTCTACAATGCCTATTTAAATGGCAGATCCTGACCTTCCCTGTGAGTTATCATAGAATCATAGAATAGTACAGCACAGAAAGAGGCCATTCAGTCCATCGAGTCTGCGCTGGCTCTTTCGAAGAGCAATCCAGTTAGTCCCACTCCCCCGCTCTTTCCCTATATCACAGCAATTTTTTCTCCTTCAAATATTTATCCACTTCCCTTTTGAAAGCTACTATTGAATCTGTATCCATCATCCTATCAGGCAGTGCATTCTAAATCCTAACTGCTCGTTCCATAAAACAAGTTTTTCCTCATGTCACCCTTGGTTCTTTTGTCAATCACCTTAAATCTGTGTCCTCTAATTATCCACCCTTCAGCCACTGGAAACAGTTTCTCTTTATTTACTCTATTTAAATCCTTCATGATTTTGAACACCTCTATCAAATCTCCTCTTAGCCTTCTCTGCTCCCTGTGGAACAACCCCAGCTTCTCCAGTCTATCCATGTAACTGTAATCCCTCATCCCTGGAACCATTCTAGTAAATCTCTTCTATACCCTCACCAAAGCCTTCACGTCCTTCCTAAAGTGTGGTGCCCAGAATTAGACACAATACTCCAGCTCGGGCCAAACTAGTGTTTTATATATTTTAAATATTTTATAGTGTTTTAATTAGTTCTATATCTTTGGTACATAATGTAATTTGTAAATGGTCTTGATTCTATTGAAACAGTTGAAAATCTTCCCTTCCTGAGGGCTGTTATCTTTCATAGTGATCAGCACAAGAGCTGTTAGTTTGCTCCAGAGATGTTTACAGAGTCTTGCTTCCAGGGAACAGTCTAGAAGGGGTGGGGTGGACTCCTAAATCTACTGCGTAAATTCCTAGAGCAGAGTGCTTTGTAACTATTTGATATACACCATCCTTTTGAGTCCATGTTTACTATGCCTGAAAATTTACATAGTGACTGTTGAGAGTGAGGCTCCAGGTGGGAACTGTATTGAACTCAAATGCTTACGTTGATTTTTTTTAATAGACCGATGTTGGACTGAAACAACAGTGCAACTTGACATCTGAAACATGTATACTTTACTAGTGTTATCATTGTGATACTGCTGTATCGAATCAGGAACGGGAATATTTGAGCAATATGCAACCCTTTGAGACCCTGTGATAAAAAAGAAAGACTTGCATTTATATAGCACTTTTCACGACCACCAGATGTCTCAAAGTATTTTACAGCCAATTAAGTACTTTTTGAAGAGTAGTCACTGTTCTAATGCAGGAAACGTGGCAGCCAATTTGCACACAGCAAGCTCCCACAAACAGCAATCTGATAATGACCAGATAATCTGTTTTAGTGATGTTGATTGAGGGATAAATATTGGCCAGGACACTGGGAATAACTCCACTGCTCTTATTTGAAATAGTGCCGTGGGATCTTTTACGTCCACCTGAGAGAGCAGACAGGGCCTCGGTTTAATGTCTCATCTGAAAGACAGCACCTCCGACAGTGCAGCACTCCCTCAGTATTGCACTGGACTGTCAGTCTAGATTTTTGTGCTCAAGTCTCTGGAGTGGGACTATTGAACCCACAAACTTCTAACTCACAGGCAAGGGTGCTACCAACTGAGCCACAGCTGATAGTATAGTTGTGTCCTCTACTTTGGCTGCTTTGGTAAGTGGAGTACTGAGGGAGTCTTTGGATGAGATGTTAAACTGAGGCCCTGTCTGCCCTCTCAGGTGAAGATCCCATGGCTTTATTTCGAAGGAGAGCTGGGGAGTTCTCCCCGGTGTCCTGGCCAATATTTATCCCTCAACCAACATCATTAAAACAGATTATCTCGTCATTATCTCATTGCTATTTGTGGGAGCTTACTGTGTCCAAACTGACTGCTGCATTTTCTACATTACAACAGTGACTACACTTCAAAAATAATTCAGTGGTTGTAAAGCACTTTGAGATGTCCTGAGGTTGTGAAAGGTGCTATATAAATGTAAGTCTTTTTTTACTGTAAGGAAATTAGACAATGTTTAAATGTTTAGAACCTAATCATTTTTATTTTCTCCCAGGCTGCCTTCTAATGTTTGGAAGAGCTTTGTTTGCTTGTTACCTATGGTTCAGATCATCCTTCAAAGCCTGCTGTTCCTACCAGTGTTTGATCTTCTGGGAGATCGGTCTGGCCTCACCTTAATTCCAGAGGCTGAGAGTTGATCTACTTATTGGGCCTTTCAAAGCCTCTTTGAAGGTGATGTTGTTAGAGCCATTAGTAAATAGAAAAGGTGACAGGTAAGGCATTGTTATACGGTAATTCATTTTCACAGCGTTTGTAAAACGAAAACCACAAAGTCAAAAGAATCAAGAGTTAATATTATGGTCAAGAGACACTGGAGGGTGCAACCGTGATTCTAAAGACCAACAAGCTTTGCTGTTTTAACGTCTAATGCCATGTCAAACATAAGGAACTGCGAATTTCAACTGTTGCGCAGTGTGCTGCCTCTGTTTGAGTTAAGCTGATTTACTTGCATCCAAATGATGGATGAGTGGTATAATATGTACTGAGCATGTCGAGTTTCCTGGCAGCGCAAGGGTACCCTCGCAGGACAAACAGAGTTTCTGCTTTATTTCCAAGATTTTAGCTCCAAATGAACTGTATGTTGCAGTTGAGATGCTGGATTATATCTGCTCTCCTTTTGCTGGTGCACTCCTCGTTTTCAGTACAAAGGTTTAGAACTTTGAAAACTAATATTTAATCACGTAGCAGAGGTCATATTGCATAAACTTCTGTTCATTATACTCACATTAATCTTACAGTCCATGTAATAATTTGTCAATACAATCTAAACTACCATGTCAAATTTAGTCATTTCTGAACAGTGTTAAAATGAGGTAAACTGAAAAAGTTCCACAAAACTACGTTTCAAATATAAATATATCCACAGCTGGGTAACAATTCCAGATAGTTCTCCCTGCAATATCCATTAATTCTTCATGCAAAGTTGGAATTCCAGTAAAATGTGGTGCACAATACAATGATATTGCTTGTTATCTGCCTATGAAGTTCAAGATTTCTGCTTTATATCAAGGATGATAAATCTGAAAATGTTTAATACCTTATGAAGTATTGCTGAGCTTTTTGCTGCATAACTTTGTTAAGCGAAAGTAATTGCAAATAACAATTATTGCAAAGTGGTTGGTGGATGAGTGTGAATCCAACAATACAAAAGGTTTGCTTAGTCATGTGAAATGAGACAGACATAAACATGGCCCAGTGCACAATAGTTTACCCATTCTGTTCTATAGCTGAACTGAATATCAATTGCGCAGCCAAAATCAGCAGAACAAGAAGGAAGTGAACAGATACCAGCCCACCTCCCATGCACACAGGGAGTCAACAGCGAGTGTTGTGTTTAGTGAAGCACAGTTAGAAGGCAGAAGATAATTGGAACATGCTGCACTGATGTAATTCAGCCCCCATTTTAATGGCATACTTTTGTCCTTATGGAGGCGTGACAGGCGCCAGCAGCTCATGGGCCCAGACAAGTTTTAACTCCATATCTCCCTATCTCTGTAACCTCCTTCAGCCCTATAACCCTCTGAGATATCTGCGCTCCTCCAATTCTGGTCTCTTGCACATCCCAGATTTTAATCGCTCTACCATTGGTGGCCATGCCTTCAGCTGCCGAGGACCTAAGCTCTGGAATTCCCTCCCTAAACCTCTCCACCTCTTTACCTCTCTTTCCTCCTTTAAGACGCTCCTTAAAACCTACCTCTTTGACCAATCTGTCCTAATATCTCTTTAAGTGGCTCGGTGTCAAATTTTATTTGCTAATGCTCCTGTGAAGCGCCTTGGGATGTTTTACTATGTTAAAGGTGCTATATAAATGCAAGTTGTTGTTGTTGTTGTTTAGTGTATTACTTGGAGTTGAAAAATCAATTTTAATGACCTCTGCTTGAATTCGATATTAGAGGTGGGTTTGTCTTAACCAGATTGTCCTTCCCAAACACAAATGCATGTATGTGTGCACATGCATATGTGTGCATGTGCAAACAGATAAAATGTGCATTATGAACATAGAAAGAGTTCAGTAGGAAGTAAACGCATCTCTTTGCAACAACCATATTAAAACAACAAAGCTGTTCCCAGAATGATAAATTTATTTTAATCTCACCTATTGTCAATGATGCAAAGGCAAAATATTTTATAGTGGAAATGATTTTGATGGATTTATGATGGAGATACTTTCTTAATTCAATCATTTGTTTTCTCACAAAAGCACACTCCACTTAGATGTATAATGTGATTCTATTTAATTATTTCCAAATTTCCCATAAGTGATTGTTTTATATATCTCAGAATGCATTTGTAAACAAAACCTGTGAGACAAATCTTGAGAGTCTTGCTCCTGTAAGCGTGTACCAGGTAAGTTTGGGCCCTTTGTTACAGTAGCCCTAATTCAGTTATTTGTAGTCCAGCAGTGTTCAATCAGCTCACTGTGGGCTGCAACTGAAACTGTGTGTAAAGAAGGGCTGGGTCTCAACAGAAGTAGAATCCTGGCACTGTGTGCTAGTTTATCTTCAGTTGTGGATTTCAGCCAAATAGTAAACACATAGAGCTGAAGAAAGTGTCAAATGGAACTGAAGAATATTTACGATCATTCTCTGTTGTTAAAGATAGTTTCTTAGGTAATGGAATAATAGTATGGAAAGATATTTCAAATTCCATTCATATATCACACAAATATAAAACCAAAATATACCTGATTGTGCTTACAAACAATATTGCAGTCTGGTTTTATCAATGAACGATAGATGTTGTGGCCTTTGAGGTGTGACTGCTGATAACTCGGAGAAATGTGAACTGGCTGAGCCCTCAAGCCCAAATGAAATGAATTGCTTCTGTCACTTACCATCGATTTCTTAAAAAGTTTGAGAACAACAGCTGGCCATAATGCTCCGAACTAACTTTCCCCCTATGCAATGCTGATTTGCAAGACAGAGTACAGATTTCAGGCTACATGTGTTTGAAAGCAGGATACAGCGAAATGATCTCACTTCATGAAGAACTATCTTGTTTTCAACCCATGGAATCGAGTATGTAAGTGATTGCTATGCTCAGAAAGTCTTGTACAGCAATCAATCACATGGTCAAGCCAGTCAGTGAGAACAGGATGTTTTCCTTACAGTATAATCAGAATACATATAGAAACACAACAGAAACAGTGGTTGACGTTGAACCTAATAATTAATACGCGCCACAGGAAAAGGGAGTTATAAACCCAGCTTGTAGAATTGTTTATTTCTGTAAAGTACCACTCCCTGTTGTTTATCATATTTCTACCACATGTTAGTAACATTTCTACTTTTTAATGTAACATAGTTAAATAGTGCTCTTTCTGAACACAGGCAGAAGTTGGAAAGTTTGCTCGCAGTGTAGGTTCTAGTGGCTCACTTATTCTGTATTCAACGTAGACTGTGCTGTCAATATCATGGCCAACTTTTAGACACGTGAAAGTGTGAAGCTACAGGACACAGGATCCATGAGCAAGGTATAAAAGAGGAAATTTAAATAACCTGTGTGAAGTATTTTTAAGTGAAAAAGTATTATTGTATAAATCAACTCAACATCAAGAATTTATAAGTCTGAAGCTATATATTTAATTATAAAACCTGAATATGTTGTGGTGGATATCCATGAGATCTGAAAGTGATATGTTAATAAAACTATTTAATACAGAATTAAAGATCGATCACTTGGGGGAATCCTCAATGGAAAGGATCATTACAAGAACACCAACAGGATAGAGTAAAATGTCAACCATAATGTCCCTGCATGATGCCCCAATAATCTATGGACACATGTGGAAAAGATCTTGCTTGATTCATCTTGGACTATGAATATGCTGAGATATCATCACAGTAATAATGGATCAGTAACATTTACATATATTTTAAAGGACTTGCATATATATTAGGGTATCAAGACCTTTTCAGGTCGAGCAGTCCAGACCACTCTCTGAGTGAAAAAAATTCTCCTCATCTCCCCTCTGATCTTTTGCCAATGATTTTGACTCTATGACCTCTGGTTATTGACCCACTCGCTGGAGGGAATAATTTTTCCCTATTAACTCTATCTAAACCTCTCATCCTCTTGAAAACCTCGATTAGGCCACCTCTTAACCTTCTCTGTTCCAAGGAGAACAGTCCTAACTTTTCCAACCTCTCCTCATATCTGAAGTCCCTCATCCCTGGTAATATCCTGGTAAACCGCCCCTGTACACTTTCTAAAGCCTTTTCATCTTTCCTGAAGTGTGGTGCCCAGAATTGTCCACAATATTCCAGCTGAGGCCTAACCAATGATTTATAAAGTTCTAGCATGATCTCCTTGGTTTAATATTCTATTCCTCTATTTATAAACCCAAGCAACCCATATGCTTTTTTAACCACCTTATCAACTTGCCCTGCCACCTTTTTGTATATATAGATACCAAGATGTCTTCTCATCTACACTTTTCAAAATCGTGCCATTTATAGTATACTGTCTTTCTATATTAGTCTTCCCAAAGTGCAGCACTTTACAAGTCTCCGCATTGAACTCCATCTGACACGTTTCTGATCATTTCACCATTCTGTCAATGTCATCCTGAAGCCTCTAACTATCCTCATCGTGATCTACTGCTTTGCCATGTTTCGTATCATCTGCAAATTTTATAATGCTGCTTGCTACACTCGAGTCTAGGTCGTTTATAAAATTTGAAAAGAGTAATGGACCCAAAACTGACCCTTGGGGGACACCACTGCAAGCCACCTTAGTCTGAATAACATCCATCCCTTTGCTTCCTGTCAGTGAGCCAATTTCATATTCATATCACCACTTTTCCTTTAATTTCATGAGCTTCCATCTTCTTAATAAGCCTCTTGTGTGGCACTTTGTCGAATGCCTTCCAAAGGTCCTTATATACAACATCTACTGCAATACCTGGATCAACCTTCTCTGTTACCTCATCAAAGAATTCAATCAAGTTAGTCAGACACAATTTGCCTTTAACAAATTCATGCTGGCTCTGCTTGATTAATCTATGGCATTCCAAATTAAAGTTTATTTAGTCCCTGATAATGATTTCTAATAACTTCCCCACACCGATGTTAGGCTGACTGGCCAGTAATTTCCTGGTTTATCCCTCTCCTCTTTCTTGTATGATTGTAATGATGTGATAATGGTTAATGACCTCTCTTGCTCAGAAAGTGCATGATTATAAGTGTAGTCTCATTCCTTCAGGCCCAGATTTTGCTGGGGGAGGCATCCTGTGGCATGCCCTGTTAGACTTGTTTGTCCGTGTTTAGGTTTTAACATTTTTTGCTCTGTAAGTTGCTGTAAGTGCAAACTGATAATGTACGGTGAGGGAAACAGGTTGTAAATTATTTTAGGATATTTTTTAAATGTCAAATTCTAAATTTTTATATTTTTTCCTTTTTCTTTTTTCTTTCCATCTCTTACAACAACAACAACTTGTATTTATATAGCGCATTTAACATAGTAAAACATCCCAAGGCGCTTCACAGGAGTGTCATAATCCAATCTTTCTTTCCCTCTCTTTGGTCTCGATTTTGCTGGCGCGCATTGGACCTGATTGGTGGCGGGTCAGCTGTGAAATTTAAAATGATTGACAGCGGGTTGGCTACCCGCTGTCAAAACATGTACACCTGCATTTCCCGATGTCGGGTCTGCTAGCGCTGAGCAGACCTGACAGGCAGCAGAGGGGGACCCAATTCAAATCATTAGTGGCTTGTTTACAGCCACTTAACAATGCTTTTTTCCCCCAGATTGTTGGTTTGACAGATCGCCCACAGGTTTCCCGCTGTGCCTAGACCTTGTCTGTGAAGCTGAGGTGGGAGGTCACTATCCATTGAATCAGCTGATGAGTTGACAGCTTCAAATGTCAAGTCAAAGCTCCCAACTGATTGAGAAATGTTCCCTTAACCACTAGCTTCTGTAAAATGCATTTCCACTACAGATTCAGAATTCTGCAAGTCTTTACATAAGTCTCCATCCAGTCTGACCTCATTACCTCTCCCACCATTGACAGATTGCTTCTGTCATCTCTACTTCACCTGCCATCTATTCCATCAGCATCGGTGCACTTTATACACACTCACCTTGGTCCTCAGAATCCCACCATGATCAGCCCCAACACCAGCATCACCAGGCACACCAGCAGCACCAACAACAACACCAACCTTCTCCGCAATCAACTGATTCTGCACAGGACAGAGGGCATCAGCACCCAACCACATTGCTGCCCGGGATGCCAGGGCTGGCCTCACCATGGTCACTTGATGCTGCACACCTTGACTGCCACATGAAGCGCCAAGTTGGCACCACCCTACACCAACACCATAAAGCATCCCTACAATGCCCAAGCCATTCCTTTCACACTCATCAGCATTGTGAGGGGTACCGTTATATCTCACCATTCACTGCAACTCACTAAGCCACTTCCAATGGTGCACACAAATCTGTCCAAGAAGGCAAAGTGTTGAAAATAAAGATTTCACATTAACAGAAACTTCACATGAACATTGGCTAAAACACACAAGTGCCTACCCTTGTGTGTTGTTAGTTGGTATGATTGGACTAGGATGAGGGTGAGTGTGAGAGGTGGCTACTGAGATGGGGAAGTGATAATGTAGATTATGAGGGATGGGTGGAGGTGCAAGGTAAGTTGGTGTGAGTAAGGATGTGCCAGAATAGGGTAGGGAAGGCAGAGCAATGGGAATGTGATGGGTGGCACAGCAGGATGAGGCTGAGTGTGGCTTTGCAGTAACGTTTCGTGATCTACTGAGATCATTGAAAGGTTTGCGCCACTGCAACCTTGTCCTCCTGACGACATTCCTGCTTGTGTCCTCCTGTACAATGTGCAACCAGGCTGCGTTGGTCTCCTGGGGAGGTCTCTTCCACCCATGGGAAGGGAAGAGAACCTCCCTGCACGCTGTGGCCCCCTCCCTAAACATATGGAGAGCCTGCGTGCAGCTGTGCACCTTTGTGCAGTGATTGTCAGTGTTTGCAACACCTCAATGCTGTAGAACGCTGACAGCACAAATGTCAAAGTAAATTTGCGCATGGTCCCTTTAAGGAAACCGGCTCATGATGTGTCATCAAATGACGTCATCAGACCCGCTTCCTTCAATTGGCTGGGAATCTTGCTGGCCTAATCAGGGGAAAGTCATGTTGGAGGCCGGTATTGAGCCAGCATCAGGGCCGCGACCCGCCATCAACATCGGCTGCCACGGACCCGCTGAGGTAGGGAAAATCATGGCCTCTATTTCTCTTTCTGTACCTGATTTGATATTGAATTCCCGCACTTTAATTCTCAATCCTTTAATCTCATTGGTTAAGGAGATACCCTGTTTGTCCCATTGCTCACCATGGTCCCAGATGCTCTGTTTCCCTTCCCACGCCGTTATCAGTTCGCACTTACAGCAACTCACAGAGCAAAAATTGTTAAAACCTAAAGTTAGACAAACAAGTCGAAGAGGGCATGAGCAGGACGCCCTGCTCCAGCAAAATCTGGGCCATTAGCTGAGACTATTATAGATGAAGCAATAAAACATAGTTTCATAAAATAATTTAGTGATCACCAGAATCAGTGGAGTCAGAGGGGATGTAAAGTCCCTGTTGCAAAAGATTGACTATTATGGCCAAAAGCAAGATATTGCAGATGTTGGAAATCTGAAATAAAAACAGAAAATGTTGGAAACGCTCAGCAAGTCAGGCAGCATCTGTGGAGAGAGAAACAGAGTTAACGTTTCAGGTTGATGACCTTTCATCAGAACTGATTTATCAGAATATTATGGCCGCGCTGTTTCTTGACAAATGCTAAGATCTTTTTTCCCTTGAGCAATTCTTCTTTGTTAATTGGAATTTCTTTCCCTCAATCATATTGAAAATCATAAATACATTTGCAACATTATGTGCACTTTAGATGCCTTAGTAACATTTTTGTTTGTAACATTTTACCTTCTCATTTGTAAAGTATACTCTAGTCTCACATTACCACAGTAACTCAGGTGTAGGAATTAGCAATTTTTGTGTTGCCAGAACATTCAGAGCAATGCTTTAGAATTCTGCTTTTACATTGTCTTGTTAGATACTATTTCCTATTGCTTACATACAAAAAAATGTCACTTGCACAGCTTAAGAGGAATGTTTCTAGACTTAATTAAGGTGGTAAACTTAAATGATCATGACTGTCTGTATATTGAATGTTGGACACTACCACTGATTCCATTTTCATCATGATTGTATCAGAAAATTAGGTAGAAGTGGTTGGTCACATTTTCCTCGAATCTGTCAAAATATCCTTTCCCCTGAAATCAGGAAAATAGTCATCCCCCGCAGTCAATATTTATGATAAGGCTGGATGGCATAACAATAATGTAATAAATTAAGAGATAGCAATGAATCTAAACTCTGTTTTAGATCAATCCACAAATTGGGTTTTATGAATTCCTCAATGAACTGAATTTTGTAAAGGTCATAGACTTTTTAAAGTTAATATTATTGGTCTAACCACAGCATGGAACAATTTCCAGAATCCTGCTCGTCAGGATGATCTTGCCTGCACAGGATTTGACCTCACAGTCTGCAGATGCATGCACATATCTCTTATTCTATTAGACCCTTTCTTTCCTCCTTCTTTTTTACATTTCATAATATTTTACCACCACCTTTCGTGTCTCTCTTTCTACTCAGATAATTATATATTTGTGTATTTGTCCTACAGCTCCACCAATCACTGCGATTGCACGCGCACAACCTTTAACACTGCCATCCTCACATGCACGATCAACCCCAAACAAAACAGCAGAAAACTATAGAATAGATAAAAAGACAAAGGCCTCAATTTTAATGGAGGAGGCAGGATGGAGTCGGGTTGCCTAGTGGGCGGGCTTCGGACCTGCTGCCGATTTCAGCCGCTCCCGATGTCCCATTTTGATTTAATTGGACCAATTAGTCCTGTCGTGCGCGATGCCTGCTGCAATGACTGGGAGCGGGTCTGTTGGTCTGCACTGATGAGGTCTTTGCTGCACTTGTTTTTAAGGGGTCCATGTAGCCTCAGCATGCAGCTTGAATGGGCCAAGGTGACCATGAGTGCTTCAAAATCCAAGGCTGTTCCCCGATTCAGTGAGGAGTCCCTGCAAGCTCTTGTGCAGAGAGTAAGAGGACGCAGGGAGATTCTGTTCCCTCCCGATGGCTGGAGGAAGCCTCCTTAGCAGACAAAGGCAGCCTGGCTGGAGGTAGCTGAAGAGGTAAGTGCAAGGTCGCTATGCACACACCTGGCTGCAGTGCCGAAAATGCTTCACTGATCTTCTGCAAACATCAAAAGTGAGAATCACATCACACTTACCTTCAAGCTGATTCCCTTCTCTTCTCATCACCAGCATTCTGCTTTGTAAGCCTGCTCCTCCACATCCCACCGTACCCTTACTTCCCTTGCACCCTTACCTCTCTATCTCTCTCTCTGTACTGAAGCACTTCACCATCTTACTATGCACCCCTCACACTCACTCTCAGTGATATGCAATGACAGGAACTAACAACGCACAGGGAGGCTCCTTCCTCTTGCCACCTCACTCCATCTTGGTCTCACTCTAAGCTTCTAGGTTTTGGATTCTTCACTCTCACTCCATCACTCTCGCTGAAACTCCACTTGTGTTCCTCCTTGCAGGAAAAGCTAGCCCACAACAAGCGGGAGAGAGCAAAGACAGGAGGAGGCACACCATCCCTGGCCACATTAACAAACGCTGAGGAGGCTGCTCACGACATTGTGGGAGGTGGCAAGGAGTTGGATGTGGAGGACGGAGAGACAGGCGCAGTTGAGGAAGCTGGTGACAGAATTTTCATCCCTTGCATTTACAATTCATGATTGACTGCAATGGCATATGATGCTCATAGAGATTGACTTCTGATCATCTGCACAAAAGGATGTGTCTGCTGTCTAACTCATGCCTTTACTCCCCCACAGAACCATCGAGAGCCCCCCTCCCCACTGTCCAGGATGAAGAGCCGGACGACTCCTCAGTGGAACCTGCAGCGTCTGAGGGAGCAGCGTCACCAGGACTCAGCGCACCCAGCACCAGCGCAGATACGCACACCTCGATGGGTCATTCACGACATGGAGTAGTGTTGTCACCTGGTGTGTCACAGCTCACAAGTGAGCATCAGCAGATGGTGGAGACAGTGACGGCAGTGGAGAGTCCTCGTCGGAGGTTGTAGGACTCTCCTAGCTCTGTTCAGCTGCATGCAGACGCTGTGCCTCTGGGGCCATCCAGAAAGAGAGCGGTGCTGGAACTCCAGGAGCAAGTGCAGGAGTCTCTGACAGGGTTTGCATCCAGGGTAACTGCGAGTGTGCAGAGAATGGAGGAGTCCATCTCTAACATGAGCACTGCCTTTGTGGAGGCAATGGCGCATGAACGTTCCGCCATGGAGAGGGTGGCAACCGCCATGGAGGACATAAGTCGCCAGACTGACAAAAGCATGATGATTCTTCAAAATAGATTGTCTGCTATGGAGGAGAGGTGGCATCTATTGAGGAGAGACACCAGAGCTTCATGGACGTCCTTCTTATGAGGACTGTCAGTACAGAGACGGGTCCTCATGGCCCCCCCTGATGTGCAGTAAGGTGCTCTCCAGCCACTTGCTAGCACTGAATTGCAACTGACCCATGAGAGGGATGTTGGTGGCAGGCAACAAGGAAGTGTGGGCTCCTCTCCAAACGCTCACATGACCATGCCACTGTGGAGCCCTCATCAGAGCCCCACAATCCACACCAAACTGAGATGAACATCACAGTTCCTGCATAGCCACAGGAAGAGCAGACTGTGGAGGAGCCCTCCCAGGCACCCAAACCCAGAGGATGCCCGCTAAAAGCACCTAAGCAGGCGCAGCATCAAAGTAAGCAAGGTGCCTCTACATCTGCTGAAGCCACAGGGGAAGCACCACGTAGAAGCACGCATAAGAGGAAGTTAACACACAAATAGTCACAAGGGTAGTCACTTGGGTGTTTTATTGTGCTGTAAAGAATCGATTGTCCTCCTTTTGTGATGTTAAACAAAAGTGATGGCAAAGAGTTGAGGTTAGACTCATAGGGCTAGATTTTCAGTATAGACAGTTTTGGGGCGCTAACCTTAGCGCCCACCCGAAGTTAGCGCCCGCCCCAAAGTAGCGCCCCGTTGCCGGAAATTCAGTGGCTTCGCCCTAAGAGAGTGGTGGAGCGCTAAAAGAGGCGTTCCACTCCTACCTTTAGGCGCTAAGCCGGCGGTCCAGAGGGATAGCGCCCAGGCGGGGCGCAGCGCGGGTGCGGTCATTTTTGCACTGACAGCAGACCCCGTGGTGCCGACCAGCTGTTAAAGGGGGAAGGGACGAATTGGTCTGCTGCCACGCCCTGCACACTGCAGCCTTGCAAAGAGGCCTCAACACTGCTGCTCAGCCCCAGGGAGTCATGGCAACGCCAGAGAAGGCCCGTCAGCGTGCCCTGCGCTTCTCAGAGGGTGATCTGGACATAATGGTCACAGCTCTGGAGGTGAGGCGCAAGATCTTGTTTCCAGAGAGTGGGAGGAATCCAACCCACCATGACTACACCAAAGCCTGGAAGCAGATCGCCCAGAGGGTGACGTTCACCGGCGAGGCCCCCAGGACCCACAAACAATGTCGTAAAAAATACAACGATCTGACCAGGATTGTGAAGGTGAGTAGCCTTTCCAGTCTCCTCCTCATTCTTGCATGTACACCTGACATGATGGGCAAAGGGAGCTGAAAGTCCTATTGGCCAGCCCTCAGCCAGCAGCATTGGGACAGTCATGAGCATCAAATGGCCATTCGGCACTCTACACTTTGGCCAAGCTATTCCACCATGGGAGGCAGTGCACACTACATCAGGGCTTCACTCTGTCCAAGCTATTCCACCATGGGAGGCAGTGCACTCTACATCAGGGCTTCACTCTGTCCAAGCTATTCCACCATGGGAGGCAGTGCACACTACATCAGGGCTTCACTCTGTCCAAGCTATTCCACCATGGGAGGCAGTGCACTCTACATCAGGGCTTCACTCTGTCCAAGCTATCCCACCATGGGAGGCAGTGCACACTACATCAGGGCTTCACTGCGCACTTACAGCCTGTCCTTTCTCTTGCAGGCTAAAGTAGCGTTTAATCGCCAGGCCCGTGCCAGGGGTGGCCGCGCCAAGCTGCAGAAGCTCACTCGGCTGGAGGAGCGCGTGTGTGTGCTCATGGGAGCCCGTGTGATTGTCCCCACAGCGTGCGGTGTATCCGACCCTCCACTGCCCGGCAATGGTAAGGACCTCGCCTTTTGGCCCTCTCGCGTCGCACTGGCCCATCCGAGCTACCTCCTTTGCCACTGTCCCACCAATGCGCTGAATCCCACCAGTCCTAACTCCCTCGCTGACGCCGTCTCCTCACTCTGAAGCTACTCTTGTGTATTCCTGCTTTCAGCTGGTGACGACCAGGACCCTGAAGCTGCCAGTGACAGCACCTCCAACCAGGAGGAGGAGGAGGAGCAAGCCGGACCTTCGGGGGAACAGTCACGTCCCGCAGGAGAGGAGGAAATGCTTGCCACCTCCTCACTGGACGAGTGCCTGGAGGAACTGTCGCAGGGCAATGCAGCTTCTGGGACCAGTGGCGTCCAGCCACCCAGCAGCCGTGCGCGTGGCCCGCGGCCTTCCCCCCAAAGGGGGGAAGGATCAGAGGGGAGTGCTGCTGCTCGGCACACTCGCCGTCACCAACGCGGCAAGGGTCCCCTAGTTCGGCCCCCTCCTCCCCAGCGGGAGAGTCGCGACTCCAGTCCGGACACCTTCACTTCGGAGGAGGTGCGGAAGCTGGATAAGATGGCCGACGACTCGGACCGGCGACACACGGAGCTCATGAGCGTGGTGGGGCGCATGCCTGAGGCCATCGAGTCGCTGGCGACCAGTGTGCGCGAGTTCGGGGCAGCAACTGGCGCGAGTGGCCGCATGCTGACTGATGCCGTCAAGACCCTGGCGGATGTGATGCGCGCGCACACCAGGACCACAGGGGCACTCACTGCTGCCACACGCGCTGTCTCAGGCAGGCATCGCCAGGGCAGCCGCCGCGCTGGACCATCCCAGCAAGCCGCCCGTCGGCTGATTGCTGCGGATCCTGCAGTGCGGGCCCGGCCGAGTGCCACCGCGCCACAGCACCAGCCAGCGCATCCCAGACGCCAGCTGGCCCACATTGCGCCATCCGTCGCCACCATTCCCCCACTGGGGCGTCAAGGGCAAGCGGCTGCAGCTGATGGTGGCCAGGCTCAGGTGTGCCACTCAGCAGACGGCCCCTCGAGGCCCAAACGCCGTGTAGGCCGCCCCCCAGCGGCATCTGGCGGAAGGGCATCTGAGCCTCAGGCGCCTTCCCCCAGCCTCGCAGCAGCCACTGGGCAGAGCTTGCGAAGGAGCAGCAGGCCGGGCAGGGGAGGCAAAAGGCTGGCCAAGGTCTCGCCCTCGCGGGCCACTCAGTAGAGGGTGTGGGCAGCTTTCCTTTAATATGGTGGTGGCCATCTTTATTTTGCCCATGGTTGTGCTTTTGGAGGGCTTATTTTTTGCGTTAGGCCGACGTTGAGGCCCGGTTTGAAGAAAGGTGGAGTGACTCCTCCCCAGTTTGTGGGAGTGAGTCGTTTGCTGGGCTTTTTGTGGGGCCCGTTTATTGTTTTTGGGGAATCATGTGGGAAGGGCTTTTCATTTATGTGCAATAAAAAATTATCTTTATTCATGCAGTCTCCATGGTTGTTCTTCTTAGTGTTTGTTGGCTTCGCCGGCTGAGGGCTTGCGGAGCGGCTGCATTCATCTTCCCTCATGGCCCCTGGCCATTCCCTGACAGGGGGCTTAGAAGTACCGTGTAATAAGGTGGCGTCGTGCAGCCCTTGGCCCTGGTCGCTCCCTCCTGGGAACGTACTCCTGCTCCTCCTCCTCCTCCTCATGCTCCTCCTGCTCCTCCTCCTGAGGTGCTGGTCCAACGTCAGGTGGCAGTGCCTGAGTCCAGCGGATAGCCAGGTTGTGTAGCATGCAGCAAACCACCACAAATTGGGAGACCCGGTCCGGCGAATACTGGAGAGCTCCTCCGGAGCGATCAAGGCAGCGGAACCGCTGCTTGAGGACCCCAATAGTTAGCTCGATGATGTTGCGGGTGGTTTGATGGCTCTCGTTGTAGGCCTCTTCAGCAGCGGTCCTGGGCGCGCGGAGCAGGGTCATGAGCCAGGTGCACAAAGGATAGCCTTTGTCCCCGATGAGCCATCCTCTTGGGGGAGGCTGTGCCTGGAACATGTCATGCACAGTACTCTGCCGCAGGATAAAGGCATCGTGGCTGCTGCCTGGGAAGCTGGCATTGACTGCCATGATGCGCTGCTTGTGGTCACATACCAGCTGCACATTCAGAGAATGGTAGCCCTTCCTGTTGCGATACTGCTCGCCATGCTCCAGAGGGGCCCGCAAAGCCACATGCGTACAGTCAATGGCGCCCTGCACCAAGGGGAATTCCCCGAGTCTGGCAAATCCCAATGCGCGCTGATGCTGGCTCTCGAGGGCCATGGGGAAGGAGATGAATTGGCTTCTCCTTCTGAACAGTGCTTCGGTCACGTGGCGGATGCAGCGATGCGCGCCATACTGGGAGATGTTTGCTATGTCCCCAGCAGCGTATTGGAAGGAGCCGGTGGCATAGAAGTTCAATGCCACCGTCACCTTCACTTCCACCGACAGAGACGTCCTGCACCTGAGCTTTGGCCGCAGATCTCGGCGAAGCAGGTGGCAGATCTCTGCAATCACCTCCTTTCGGAATCGGAGCCTTCTAACACATCGCGCGGCACTCATGTTTAGGTAGGAGCGCTGCTGGCGGTATAGCCTGACTGGGTAAGGCCTACGTGGCCGACGCCTGTAGCCCCCTCTGCCTCTAGCCAGGGCTGCCCCTCTCACAATGCGTCTGCGAGCCCTACGGACATGGCGCTGCAGCTGCGCGTTGGCACCCCATGCAGCCCCCATCAAATCATGGCAAACAGTCTAATTTCCAAATGGCCACTTGCAGCGCTATGGCCTGAGTCCAAAAATACCTGGCTCTTGCTGCTTGAAACCAGTTAGCTATCCTCCTTGTTGTGTCTCCAGAAATGCGTTGCACAAGACTGTTTTCTGAAAAAAGGCTGGCCTTTATACTGGAGAGGACGTTCCCTTTAATTAGCGCCCCCCGGGGCCCGCGCTGGTTGTGTTGCGTTCCTTTTTCCAAACGCTCCGGCCGCCCGCCGCACAATGGGGCGGTCCGACTGAAGTTTGCAATCGGGGCGACCAAAGGGCGTTGCACAAGGATGTGACGTCATTTTCTGCGCGCGCATCCGGGCGGGCGCTAAACTTTGCGCCGGCGCTAACGGGCAACTTAATTTGGGGCGGGGCGCAAACTGCGCTGCGCCCGGGCGCTACACGCATAGCGCCCGAAAATCACTTCTCTTAAGGCGCTAACTGCTGGTGCAAGCAACTGAAAATCTAGCCCATAGAGTCATAGAGTAATACAGCACGGATAGAGGCCCTTCGGCCCATCGTGTCCGCGCCGGCCATCAAGCCCTGTCTAATCTAATCCCATATTCCAGCATTTGGTCCATAGCCTTGTATGCTATGGCATTTCAAGTGCTCATCCAAATGCTTCTTAAATGTTGTGAGGGTTTCTGCCTCCACAACCCTTTCAGGCAGTGAGTTCCAGACTCCAACCACCCTCTGGGTAAAAAAGTTCTTTCTCAAATCCCCTCTAAACCTCCCGCCCTTTACCTTGAATCTATGCCCCCTAGTTATTGACCCTTCTACTAAGGGAAAAAGCTCCTCAGCATCCATCCTATCTATGCCCCTCATAATTTTGTACACCTCAATCATGCCCCCCCCTCAGCCTCCTCTGCTCCAAGGAAAACAAACCCAATCTGCCCAGTCTCTCTTCATAGCTGAAGCGCTCCAGCCCTGGTAACATCCTGGTGAACCTCCTCTGCACCCTCTCTAACGCGATCACATCCTTCCTGTAGTGTGGCGACCAGAACTGCACACAGTATTCCAGCTGTGGCCTAACCAGTGTTTTATACAGCTCCATCATAACCTCCTTGCTCTTATATTCAATGCCTCGGCTAATGAAGGCAAGTATCCCATATGCCTTTTTTGATCTAGTCCACACTTAGGTTCTGGTCTATGTGTTCCAGGAAATGGAAGTTGCACAGTGAGGGCTCAGGGCTAATTCCATTTATGATGATGGTGGTGACAGTGATCAAAAAGCACCATTTATTAGGCAGATGATGTATGGTGTGTTAAGAATCTCAACCTTATATTCATTTCCACCTGCCAGCCACCTGTGTTCGAAGCCTAAGCTTACACGAATCTGGCATGAATGAGTGCTTCCCTTGCCTGATGGCCATCAATGTGGACGTGTGCTGCTGCATTGGCCACATCCAGACCCACAAGGCATGGCTCCTCATCCTCCTCCTCATCATCCTCCTTGTCTTCCTCCTCGTCCTCCTTCTCGTCCTCCTTCTCGTCCTCCTTCACGTCCTCCTTCTCGTTCTTCTTCTCGTCCTCTTCCTTGTCCTCCTTCTCATCCTCCTCCTTGTCCTCCTCCTTGTCCACCTCCTCTTTTTCCGATGAGTGTGTGCCACTTGTTCCTCAGGCAGCACTAAGCCATGCTGCTGTGCGATGTTGTGCAGGGCACAGCAGACCACGATGATTCTGGACACCCTGGCTGGTGCGTACTGTAGGGCTCCGCCAGATCTGTCCAGGCATTGGAAACACATTTTGAGCAAGCTGATGGTTTGCTCTATGATGCTTCTGGTGGAAATGTGACTCACATTGAACCGCTCCTCAACCTCGTTTGATGGCCTCCTCATCGGTGTCATAAGCCACTTTTTCAGGGGATAGCCCTTGTTGCCAAGTAGCCATCTGGAAAGCTGGGTTGGTGGATGGAAGAGCTGAGGCACAGTAGACTGATGCAGGATGAAGGATTCATGACAACTGCCAGGGAACTTTGCGCAAACATGCATTGTGATCTTCCTGTGGTTACACACCAGCTGGACGTTCAGGGAATGGAATCCCTTGCAGTTAACAAAAACAGCTGGGTTGTGATAGGAGACTCTAATGGCTACATGTGTGCAGCCTTAGGCACCCTGCGCCATTGGCAAGCCTGCCATATCTTCAAAGCTAGCCGCACGTGCGGTCACACTTGGGCCATCCAAGGTGAAGTGGATGTAATTGTGCAACTTTGCAAAGAGGGCATCAGTGACCTGCGTGATGCAGGTGTGTGCGGCCGACTGGGAGATACCCAGCTGATCCCTGGAAGGAGCCCAAAACAAAGAAGTTTATTGTGGTGGTGACTTTGACAACAAATGGTAAGGAGTGTCCACGTGCTCCTCTGGGCTCCAGATGTTGGTGCAGCATTGCGCAAATGTCAGCGATTACATCTTTCGAAAGTCTCAGCCTCCTTTGGCACTGCTGCTCAGTCATACTGAGGAAGCTGATCCTCTGCCTGTAAACCCTGTGTTGGGGTTTCTCCTGCGGCGAGGTGCAGCCCTGCGTTGAGGCCCTCTGCCCTGTGCAGCATCAGGTGGTTGAGGAGGAAGTTGGCGCTCCTGGTGCTGGTGCTGCTGTTGTGACTGGTTGTGCTGTTGCCACGGCCTCTCTTCATCAGAATCTGACAAGCAGGATTACATAAAATTACATAAGATATGCGGCACAGAAACAGGCCATTTTTCCCAACCAGTCCATGCCGGCGTTTATGTTCCACACGAGCCTCCACCTGTCTTTTCTCATCTAACTCTATCAGCATAACCCTCTATTCCCTTCTCCCTCATATGTTTGTCCAGCCTCTCCTTAAATGCATCTATACTATTTGCTTCAACAACTCCCTGTGGTAGTGAGTTTCACATTCTCACCACTCTTTGGGTAAAGAAGTTTCTTCTGATGAGAGGGTGTAAATGGTTCCTATACCATTGCTATAGATTTCAGTTGAGGAAAGAAGCTTTCAAGCGCACAGTCAAAGCGGCCTGAGGATATTCCAAACAGGTGACACTGCAGATGGCTCTCAGCTTGAACACTCACAAGTTCAGTAGAGTAGCAAAATCTTTGCCAAAACATCAAACAACAAAGCGCCTTCCCCGCCGTTTGGTGTTGGGTCAGTTCGGGAGCGGCTGACCCAATACTTACGAAAGTAGCGTGGAGGCGGTGCAGAGGCGGGTTCACATCCCGCCGGCAGTTTTTCAGATTTTCGCTGCCGACCCGCTTCCAAACCCGCCCTCTCAGCTGAATTAAAATCGCGGCCAAAGAATCTTCACAACACAATGGCAATAAAAGGTACACAATTGTTTTTTGAATAAGGAACTTTCAGGGGGCCTCACTGAGTTTCTCTAAATGGACACATGCACAGTTTACATACATGTGCACCAGACAAGCTATGCCACCATGTCCTCCACCAGATCCTGGATCAAAGCCAACTTCACCATTGCAACAACCAGCTACATCCTGTATATCCTCAGAGTCACTCTGAGCAATGCTAGAGGTTATTTACTAGAAAATGGGAAACATACCATAATGCTCAATATGAGTCCTAGGAGGCTGATGAGCACAAGTTAAAGTTAATTGTATGGACAGCAAGATATGTAGGACATCTGTAGCACTTGGTCTCATCAAGGAGAAGAAGGCCTACTTATGCTTTTCTTCAGGGTCCTACTTGTTGGCAGGAGGAACATTTCTGATTGACTGGTGTTCTTTCCAAATTGAAGACACCAAAGAGTATTAGTAAAATCAAGAATCAGCCAATGACTATCATTCTAAGTTTCAATTCAGTTTGCACACTCCATAGAAATGATATTTGTCAATATTAGTGGAAGAAATGAGTTTGTGTGACAATATTTTTCCACCATTTTAATACAGGCATCTGTGTCAATAATGAGCTGAAATTTTGTATCAAATAGTGAAGTATGAAGTTCCCATTCTGATCCCTCTAAAAAGTTGTTTGATAGTTGCAATGTAGAATTGAGCCAGTAAACAGTAAAACACTAGTTTAAGAGAAGTTTTTGCTGTTTATTATCAAGTGACAAATGCTATAGTACTAACCTGTTTATTTTAAATGGGGTAGGTCCTCTGCTAAAATAGCTGATCAAAGAATGTTATATGAACACGTAAGGCATTTCGGAGAAATTACTGACAATGGTAATTTCTCAGCTTTTATGTCTGCACTTAAAGGTTTACTTAGATTTTAAAATATTAATTTGATGGCAATGATTGACTTCTACTTACTTATGAGTAAATGGGGTATGATTTCTGAGGACAGCCATGTGTATGTTGGAGTTTTTATTGTCCCACCGTCTGCTTCAGCACTCAGCTTCCATTCATGTCAAGACAATCACTAACACGATAAAAAGCCTCGACGTGCACATGCTTTCTCATTCATTATTGCCTAAGTAAACGATACGAATGAGCCATTTCCATCCTAATCATACTGTTGCTCAACTTCAAGAATATAACAAGACTTGACACATTAACTGAAAGCAGACAGTTCATGTCAAAAAACTCTGAACTTCCTAAACTCTGTCTGCCCTTTGCATTTGTCAGCAAGTCAGCTTATCATGTAAATTTAAATGATGCAGAAAGCAAAGGGAAAATTTGCCATGACTCTATTCCCTTGGTGTTGTTACATTAGATCTTTGTTTTGGCTAAACATCCATAAAGGCTAAGGAAACAAAACACAAACACTGTGGAGCTGATTTCAAATTGTTTTTGTTTTTAATGTATTTACTTCCAAAGTTATCATATTGATAAAAACACAATATGAATAAAATGACTGAGAAATAACAAATGGGAAGTTGACTAAAACATGTTTTCAGGCTTGCTACAAGAGATACAAAGGACTGAATGAAGAAGTGTTATTTCTGAAGAACAATAATAAAAAAGTGTCACGAGGAGGTATAATGATGTGAAAACATACTGAAATGACAAACTGAAATTATGTGGCCTATTTTTTTCCCTATTAATACTCCTCCTGGCCCCACAAAAATCTTCCCATGTGTTGCCGATGCTCACTCCGTGTCCCCCCAGGATTGCCTACCCCTGTTTAAGGCTCTACTTCCGGCTCAGTTACACATAGGGGCTACCAGATTTCCTACCACATCCTGATCAGCGAGTCGCCCATCAGTGCTGATTCAGTGTTGGCAGCTCACCAAGATTAATCAAATGGAGCCCAATCATGAAAATATATCAGGCCTTGTCCCATTTCCATAGGCAGGCAGGGGCTCGTTACGCCCACCTCTTGTCCGATGGAATCGGAGGCATGAAAATTCACTCCTCTATGCATTTTTGCAAAGCAAATGGAGAAGCAACACTTAAATAGAACCGTAACTCATATGAGGCAGCCAGTTTTTCAAATATGTATTTAGTAAAATGTATAGTCACTATCAGATCGATTTTCATCTTCACTGCCTGGGTGATAATCTGGTGGAGCAATTGCCCACCCTCTCCAGAACCCATCCTACCTTCATTCCATTTATTTCATAGGAAGGAAAATCAGGCAGTTTCTTTAAAAGGCAGATGTTCTGTTCCCTAGATTACTGGCCTAGAGATAATGATGAAAATATATCCCAATGAAATCAGCTCACTTGATACAGCACTGTACCAATTATCAGTAGCTCCAATGGCTCCTTAAAATGAGCTTGTGTTTATCTTGGTAAAAAAAATATAGCCATTACGATAGCAATGAATTCAAAAATGGCAAAGTTCTGATGAAGGGTCATCGAACTGAAACGTCGGCTGCGATTTTCTCGATCGATGCGGCTTGGGAGCGGGTCAGCTGGTTTCCGGGTCCCAGTTCCGTCTCCAACTTCATCCGGCCCAAGGACGTGATTTTACATCAATTGGCCTTGTTAAACCCGGCCTGCGGGCTTGCCAGCCAATTAAGAAGAAGCTGGTCAGATGACACCATTTGATGATGCGTCATCTGCTGGTTTTTTTTAAAGGGACCACACACAATTTATCTTTGACAGCTCATTTCTCAGTGTTTGACAGCATTGAAGGGCTGCAAACACTGACAATGACTGTTTACAGGTGAGCTCTTGCACCCAGGCTCTCCAGTGACTCCCTCCTTAGGCTAGAACAGATGGCAGCTGCAGGTGAGGTTACAGAAGTGATCCATCACTGGTGAGAGAGGTTCTCCCAATGATGTGGGACTAGACATCCAATTCAAAACTTGTTGCCTACAGAAAAGTCTAAATGCATTAAAAATTAATTTCCCAACATTTTCTTACCTCTGAAACCCACCAGTGCATCATTGGATCCTTCATACCACTTCTGCAGCCGTCATCAATGCAGAAACATTACAGCAGACTTACAACACACCACACTTACCTGGCGTGGTGTCCAGACGTTGGGAAGCCCGAAGTAGAAGTGTCAAAATTGAAAAAGAGCCTGTTAACTACCTGTTAACAGGCAGTTAAGTGCCTATAATCCTCTTCCCGCCACTAGGTGTCAGGTCCAAGCGCAAATTGGGGACCCTACACTAGGAAAGATTGCCTGGAGGCGGGTTGACAGTGAGTTTCCTGTCAATCTTTGCGATTTTGCCGGAGATCCCACCTCCAAACACGCCCCCTGAGCACCGGCAAAATTCTGGCCATGAACTCTGTTTCTCTCTCCACAGATGCTGCCTGACCTGCTGAGTGTTTCCAGCATTTTCTGTTGTTATTTCAGATTTCCAGCATCAGCAGTATTTTGCTGTTGGATTCAAAAATGGCTTTGTGCGGGTGCCGTGCAGTGCCAAATGCCTAGGAAACCTGCTGATAAATTATAATCTTTACATGCGTTTATATCTGGTCTCCTGGTGATGGGAAGTTGCTGTCCTTGGTTGGGTAATCAAATGAAGCACAGAATGTAGGTAATTGGTAGGAAGAAAATCAGAAAGAGCCACAGCATTCTTGGTGGTCCAAATTTGGAACAGCACCGATTGTGCAAAGGTGTTCAGACTGCATCGCATCACCTGATTACAGGATGTATAATTAGAGAGGCGGATTGAGACAGTGGAAAAGGAGCCTGGAAAGTCGGTGGGTTAGACATTTGACTTCTCTTTGTAGGGCCTGAGTCCAAATCCAGCCCAGACTAGTGTAATGAACGTCTCCTCTGTTTTCTGGCTACAAGAGGCCTCTGTGAAGTGAGTTTGGGCCGTCTCAACTTAGATCCAAGTGGGTATGGGCTCGCAGCAAAAATTGCCCTTAATTTGGCACTAATTGGCATTCTCACACAGTGAAGTCGTTAGGTAGCTGGTGTTAGAAGTGGAAAAATCACACTGTCGCAGTGGGAGCTGTTCATTTGTAAGGCACATTGTTGAACAGAGTAAAAGGCGTTTTACTTGGCAGCTGGCCGTGCTAAACCCCACCTGGAGGGCTAGATGGTGATAATGGATAGAAAATGTACCCTACTTTCCAACATCCTTCACCTTGATGAGTACAACATTAACTTTAAAAAGCTATATTAAAAATAAAGGAAAAATACAAAAATAGTGCAAAAGAAAGATCTTATCATAAGCGAAACTATGTTCTAATTAAAATCTGTCACTCGTAAAACAAATGGAACATCAAAAAGAACAGACACCTATTGTAAGTGAATGTAAGAGTACATCAGAAGGCACAACACCAATCGACAAAGTTAGTGCATCTGACACCAAGCATGATAGCAGTGGAGGCACGCTATGAAACAAGTATGGTGTGAGTTCTGATCCTACTGTGGCATATCCAACCAACCCATAACTGTTTAAAGATGTACTGATTGTCAAAGATGATCACCTGAGGCATCTTTCAGCCAAGCACAACATCATTTCAGGGTTTGGCGACACAAGTACGACCATTTTCCTGCCTATATTATCTTTGTCCACTTTCCAGTATTGTAGGAATTGAGCAGCTCTTGCTATACGCTCACTCCTTGCAGATAAAGTCGCGTATGGCTCTTCTTGGCTAGTTGTAAAATACAAAGAAAGGTCATGGTAACCGCACTATGAGCCAAACCTTCCGAAAAAGTTGATTTATAAAATAAATTACAGAACATAAATTGTCGATATACATTTCAATGTTTAAATTTGGAAAATGCGTCGCACTGCCAAAAAAATGATTCAGGACTGCAAAGGAACCCTGAATGATAGAGGAAAGGAATAAATCTATTATTTTGCAGCAAGTGAATAATATTATTCTCCCAGTGTCTCCGTGTCTGTCGCATCTGTTCCGACGAACCTGTTCCGACAATGCCACCTTCTATACTAGTGCTTCCAATATGTCTTTCTTTTTCCTAAACTGAGCATTCAACTCCACAGTGGTTGACAGGGCCCTCGGCCATGTCCGTTCCATTTCCCACACTTCTTCTCACACCCCTCCCCCTCCCTCACAGAACCCCTTGTCCTCACCTTCCACCCCACCATTCTTCACATTCAACAGATTTTCCTCCGCCATTTCCACCACCTCCAGCATGATCCCACCACCAAAGACATCTTCCCCTCCCCTCCCCATTCCCTCCGCAACGCCCTGGTCCACTCCTCAATCACCCCCATTACCCCCTCCCCTTCTCACAGCACCTTCCCGTGCAAGCACAGGAAATGTAACACCTGCCCTTTTACCCCCTTCCTTCCCACCGTCCAGGGCCCCAAACAACTGGGATTTACAAGCAATTTCCTTGTACCTCTTACAATTTAGTATACTGTATTCGCTGCTCATGATGCAGTCTTCTCTACATGGGGAGACCAAACGCAGAATTGGTGACCGCTTTGTGGAACACCTCTATTCAGTCCCTAAGCATAAACCAATGCTTCCGGTTGCCTGTCATTTTAGTTCTCCGGACGACTCCCATTCTAACCTCTCTGTCCTTGGCCTCCTACATTGTTCCAATGAAGCTCAACATAAGCTCTAGGAGCAGCACCTCATCTTTCTATTAGGCACTTTACAGTCTTCCGGACTCTACATTGAGTTCAACTATTTCAGATCATAACCTCTGCCTCCATTTTGTCGGATGGCAGCTGATGCTGATGATTCTGATATTCCCATTTACACCTCAGAATCACAGAAACTCCACAGTGCAGATAGAGGCCATTTCGGCCCATCGAGCCTGCACCGACACATATCCCACCCGATCCCCGTAACTCCACGTATTTAATCCCCCTAACACTAAGGGTCAATTTATCATAGCCAATCAACCTAACCCGCACATCTTTGGACTGTGGGAGGAAACCGGAGCACCCGGAGGAAACCCACGCAAACACGGGGAGAATGTGCAAACTCCACACAGACAGTCACCCGAGACCGGATTCAAACCCGGGTCCCTGGCGCTGTGAGGCTCCTCTAGACCCATCTTTTCTTTCTTTCTTTTTCCCGATTACCATCTTCTTTTGCCTTGCACCATCATCCCTTTTGTCATTTAATCTCTCCTGTCTTTCACCCTATCACAGACCTTCCCTTTTGTTCTTTCCTCCCCTCCCCCCTTTTCCCTGCCCTTGCACTTGTTTAAAGCCTGTTGCATCTCTAACCTTTTCCAGATCTGATGAAAGGTCATTGACCTGAAACGTTAACTCGGTTTCTCTCTCCACAGATGCTGCCCGACCTGCTGAGTATTTCCAGCATTTTCTCTTTTTATTTCAGATTTCCAGCATCCGCACTATTTTGCTTTTATAATAATATTGGCCCAGAAATTCGTCTCGGGCGGCGGTGCAAACTGGCCGGTATCGGATCGGCCATTATTCGCAGCGTCTGATATTCAGTTCCACTGCAGTCAATAGAACTGAATATCAGGTGCTGTGTATAATGGGCGGCCGGTCCAATACCGCCGTTTTGCGCCACGGTCCGAGATGAATTTCTAGCCCATTATGTCATTGCTTTTATAACTGCTTTCATGGAGCAAAGAAGATTATTTACATCTCCCTGGGACTTAAGATCCACTTCTGAAGATAGATTATCCTGATTAGTCAAATCAATATTTTACTGGACATTATGAAGAAAATGATTCAATTACAAATAAAATTATGTGAGCTAACAAGAGCAAAGAGGCCAAAATGCTTACAGTGTAACTCATCAACGTTAGTGAGTTACAGGTACAGTAAACTCTTTCTTATCCGGCACCTATGGGACCAGGATGGTGCCGGTTGATGAAAAATTCTGGATAACCTACCAAGGCAATTTTTAACACAAACAAAAATAAAAACCACTGACTAACTCGGCCACCGCGGGAGACTCGGACTCGGCAATACGAGTGCTGGATGGATTCAGCAAGATGACTGGTTATCTAATTTGCCGGTTATTAAAGTATTCCGGATGATTAAGTGCCGTTGAAACAAGAGTTTATTGTATTCGGTTACAAGAGTAAAAAGCCTCATAATGCGTGAGTGTTTGAACCATGTATTGGCTATCATGCACTCTCATGCCATTGGAAAGACTTCTGAAATACACAAGAATGTCAGAAAATAGGCAACAAGAAAATCAGTTAGCCATTAATCCGTCCAATTTCAAGAAACCTTGTTCAATTTGTAATGACTGGATTTTAATTCTCGGGCTTTATTTAAATCCCGCCGGTCGACTTCCCACCCATTCCAGCCAGCAGTATTTAAATTAGGCATGAAAGACACCTGAAATGCGTCCAACCTCATACTGGATCAAGCGATGTTTCAAGCATCCAAGGGCGGGGCGATAAAAAAACAGCCATTAGGCCCCTTGCATATGAAGGAGGCTCCTGTCCCGAGTGAAGGGGCTCCTGTCCCGAGTGAAGGGGCTCCTGTCCCGAGTGAAGGAGGCTCCTGTCCCGAGTGAAGGGGCTCCTGTCCCGAGTGAAGGGGCTCCTGTCCCGAGTGAAGGAGGCTCCTGTCCCGAGTGAAGGGGCTCCTGTCCCGAGTGAAGGGGCTCCTGTACCGAGTGAAGGGGCTCCTGCCCCGAGTGAAGGGGCTCCTGACCCGAGTGAAGGGGCTCCTGTCCCGAGTGAAGGGGCTCCTGTCCCGAGTGAAGGGGCTCCTGTCCCGAGTGAAGGGGCTCCTGTCCCGAGTGAAGGGGCTCCTGTCCCGAGTGAAGGGGCTCCTGTCCCGAGTGAAGGGGCTCCTGTCCCGAGTGAAGGGGTTCCTGTCCCGAGTGAAGGGGCTCCTGTCCCGAGTGAAGGGGCTCCTGACCCGAGTGAAGGGGCTCCTGTCCCGAGTGAAGGGGCTCCTGTCCCGAGTGAAGGAGGCTCCTGTCCCGAGTGAAGGGGCTCCTGTCCCGAGTGAAGGAGGCTCCTGTCCCGAGTGAAGGGGCTCCTGTCCCGAGTGAAGGGGCTCCTGGCCCGAGTGAAGGGGCTCCTGTCCCGAGTGAAGGGGCTCCTGTCCTGAGTGAAGGGGCTCCTGTCCCGAGTGAAGGAGGCTCCTGTCCCGAGTGAAGGGGCTCCTGTCCCGAGTGATGGGCCTCCTGCCCCGAGTGAAGGGGCTCCTGTCCCGAGTGAAGGGGCTCCTGTCCCGAGTGAAGGGGCTCCTGTCCCGAGTGAAGGGGCTCCTGTCCTGAATGAAGGGGCTCCTGTCCCGAGTGAAGGAGGCTGCTGTCCCGAGTGAAGGGGCTCCTGCCCCGAGTGAAGGGGCTCCTTTCCCGAGTGAAGGGGCTCCTGACCCGAGTGAAGGGGCTCCTGTCCCGAGTGAAGGGGCTCCTGTCCCGAGGGAAGGGGCTCCTTTCCCGAGTGAAGGGGCTCCTGACCCGAGGGAAGGGGCTCCTGTCCCGAGTGAAGGGGCTCCTGCCCCGAGTGAAGGGGCTCCTTTCCCGAGTGAAGGGGCTCCTGACCCGAGTGAAGGGGCTCCTGCCCCGAGTGAAGGGGCTCCTTTCCCGAGTGAAGGGGCTCCTGACCCGAGTGAAGGGGCTCCTGTCCCGAGTGAAGGGGCTCCTGTCCCGAGGGAAGGGGCTCCTGTCCCGAGTGAAGGAGGCTCCTGACCCGAGTGAAGTGGCTCCTGTCCTGAGTGAAGGGGCTCCTGTCCCGAGTGAAGGGGCTCATGTCCCGAGTGAAGGGGCTCCTGTCCCCAGTGAATCAGGCTCCTGTCCCGAGTGAATGGGCTCCTGTCCGGAGTGAAGGGGCTCCTGTCCCGAGTGAAGGGGCTCCTGTCCCGAGTGAAGGGGCTCCTGTCTCGAGTGAAGGGGCTCCTGTCCCCAGTGAAGGGGCTCCTGTCCCGAGTGAAGGGGCTCCTGTCCCCAGTGAAGGGGCTCCTGTCCCGAGTGAAGGGGCTTCTGTCTCGAGTGAAGGAGGCTCCTGTCCCGAGTGAAGGGGCTCCTGTCCCCGGTGAAGGAGGCTCCGGTCCCGAGTGAAGGGGCTCCTGTCCCGAGTGAAGGAGGCTCCTGTCCCGAGTGAAGGGGCTCCTGTCCCGAGGGAAGGGGCTCCTGTCCCCAGTGAAGGGGCTCCTGTCCCCAGTGAAGGGGCTCCTGTCCCCAGTGAAGGAGGCTCCTGTCCCGATTGAAGGGGCTCCTGTCCCGAGTGAAGGGGCTCCTGTCCCGAGTGAAGGGGCTCCTGTCCCGAGGGAAGGGGGTTCCTGTCCCGAGTGAAGGATGCTCCTGTCCCGAGTGAAGGGGCTCCTGTCCCGAGTGAAGGGGCTCCTGTCCCAAGTGAAGGGGCTCCTGTCCCGAGGGAAAGGGCTCCTGTCCCGAGTGAAGGAGGCTCCTGACCCGAGTGAAGTGGCTCCTGTCCAGAGTGAAGGGGCTCCTGTCCCGAGTGAAGGGGCTCATGTCCCGAGTGAAGGGGCTCCTGTCCCCAGTGAATCAGGCTCCTGTCCCGAGTGAATGGGCTCCTGTCCGGAGTGAAGGGGCTCCTGTCCCGAGTGAAGGGGCTCCTGTCCCGAGTGAAGGGGCTCCTGTCCCCAGTGAAGGGGCTCCTGTCCCGAGTGAAGGGGCTCCTGTCCCCAGTGAAGGGGCTCCTGTCCCGAGTGAAGGAGCTCCTGTCTCGAGTGAAGGAGGCTCCTGTCCCGAGTGAAGGGGCTCCTGTCCCCGGTGAAGGAGGCTCCGGTCCCGAGTGAAGGGGCTCCTGTCCCGAGTGAAGGAGGCTCCTGTCCCGAGTGAAGGGTCTTCTGTCCAGAGTGAAGGGGCTCCTGTCCCGAGTGAAGGGGCTCCTGTCCCGAGTGAAGGGGCTCCTGTCCCGAGTGAAGGGGCTCCTGTCCCCAGTGAAGGGGCTCCTGTCCCCAGTGAAGGAGGCTCCTGTCCCGAGTGAAGGGGCTCCTGTCCCGAGTGAAGGGGCTCCTGCCCCGAGTGCAGGGGCTCCTGTCCCGAGTGAAGGGGCTCCTGTCCCGAGTGAAGGAAGCTCCTGTCCCGAGTGAAGGGGCTCCTGTCCCGAGTGAAGGGGCTCCTTTCCCGAGTGAAGGGGCTCCTGACCCGAGGGAAGGGGCTCCTGTCCCGAGTGAAGGAGGCTGCTGTCCCGAGTGAAGAGGCTCCTGCCCCGAGTGAAGGGGCTCCTTTCCCGAGTGAAGGGGCTCCTGACCCGAGTGAAGGGGCTCCTGTCCCGAGTGAAGGGGCTCCTGTCCCGAGTGAAGGGGCTCCTTTCCCGAGTGAAGGGGCTCCTGTCCCGAGTGAAGGAGGCTCCTGTCCCGAGTGAAGGGGCTCCTGTCCCCGGTGAAGGAGGCTCCGGTCCCGAGTGAAGGGGCTCCTGTCCCGAGTGAAGGAGGCTCCTGTCCCGAGTGAAGGGTCTTCTGTCCAGAGTGAAGTGGCTCCTGTCCCGAGTGAAGGGGCTCCTGTCCCGAGTGAAGGGGCTCCTGTCCCGAGTGAAGGGGCTCCTGTCCCCAGTGAAGGGGCTCCTGTCCCCAGTTAAGGAGGCTCCTGTCCCGATTGAAGGGGCTCCTGTCCCGAGTGAAGGGGCTCCTGCCCCGAGTGCAGGGGCTCCTGTCCCGAGTGAAGGGGCTCCTGTCCCGAGTGAAGGGGCTCCTGTCCCGAGGGAAGGGGGTTCCTGTCCCGAGTGAAGGATGCTCCTGTCCCGAGTGAAGGGGCTCCTGTCCCAAGTGAAGGGGCTCCTGTCCCAAGTGAAGGGGCTCCTGTCCCGAGGGAAGCGGCTCCTGTCCCGAGTGAAGGAGGCTCCTGACCCGAGTGAAGTGGCTCCTGTCCTGAGTGAAGGGGCTCCTGTCCCGAGTGAAGGGGCTCATGTCCCGAGTGAAGGGGTTCCTGTCCCCAGTGAATCAGGCTCCTGTCCCGAGTGAATGGGCTCCTGTCCGGAGTGAAGGGGCTCCTGTCCCGAGTGAAGGGGCTCCTGTCCCGAGTGAAGGGGCTCCTGTCCCGAGTGAAGGGGCTCCTGTCCCCAGTGAAGGGGCTCCTGTCCCGAGTGAAGGGGCTCCTGTCCCCAGTGAAGGGGCTCCTGTCCCGAGTGAAGGGGCTCCTGTCCCCAGTGAAGGGGCTCCTGTCCCGAGTGAAGGGGCTCCTGTCTCGAGTGAAGGAGGCTCCTGTCCCGAGTGAAGGGGCTCCTGTCCCCGGTGAAGGAGGCTCCGGTCCCGAGTGAAGGGGCTCCTGTCCCGAGTGAATGGTCTTCTGTCCAGAGTGAAGGGGCTCCTGTCCCGAGTGAAGGGGCTCCTGTCCCGAGTGAAGGGGCTCCTGTCCGCAGTGAAGGGGCTCCTGTCCCCAGTAAAGGAGGCTCCTGTCCCGAGTGAAGGGGCTCCTGTCCCGAGTGAAGGGGCTCCTGCCCCGAGTGCAGGGGCTCCTGCCCGAGTGAAGGGGCTCCTGTCCCGAGTGAAGGGGCTCCTGTCCCGAGGGAAGGGGGTTCCTGTCCCGAGTGAAGGATGCTCATGTCCCGAGTGAAGGGGCTCCTGTCCCGAGTGAAGGGGCTCCTGTCCCAAGTGAAGGGGCTCCTGTCCCGAGGGAAGGGGCTCCTGTCCCGAGTGATGGAGGCTCCTGACCCGAGTGAAGTGGCTCCTGTCCTGAGTGAAGGGGCTCCTGTCCCGAGTGAAGGGGCTCCTGTCCCGAGTGAAGGGGCTCCTGTCCCGAGTGAAGGGGCTCCTGTCCCGAGTGAAGGGGCTCCTGTCCCGAGTGAAGGGGCTCCTGTCCCGAGTGAAGGGGCTCCTGTCCCCAGTGAAGGGGCTCCTGTCCCGAGTGAAGGGGCTCCTGTCCCGAGTGAAGGGGCTCCTGTCCCGAGTGAAGGGGCTCCTGTCCCGAGTGAAAGGGCTCCTGTCCCGAGTGAAGGAGGCTCCTGACCCGAGTGAAGTGGCTCCTGTCCTGAGTGAAGGGGCTCCTGTCCCGAGTGAAGGGGCTCATGTCCCGAGTGAAGGGGCTCCTGTCCCCAGTGAATCAGGCTCCTGTCCCGAGTGAATGGGCTCCTGTCCGGAGTGAAGGGGCTCCTGTCCCGAGTGAAGGGGCTCCTGTCCCGAGTGAAGGGGCTCCTGTCCCGAGTGAAGGGGCTCCTGTCCCCAGTGAAGGGGCTCCTGTCCCGAGTGAAGGGGCTCCTGTCCCCAGTGAAGGGGCTCCTGTCCCGAGTGAAGGGGCTCCTGTCTCGAGTGAAGGAGGCTCCTGTCCCGAGTGAAGGGGCTCCTGTCCCCGGTGAAGGAGGCTCCGGTCCCGAGTGAAGGGGCTCCTGTCCCGAGTGAAGGAGGCTCCTGTCCCGAGTGAAGGGTCTTCTGTCCAGAGTGAAGGGGCTCCTGTCCCGAGTGAAGGGGCTCCTGTCCCGAGTGAAGGGGCTCCTGTCCCGAGTGAAGGGGCTCCTGTCCCCAGTGAAGGGGCTCCTGTCCCCAGTGAAGGAGGCTCCTGTCCCGAGTGAAGGGGCTCCTGTCCCGAGTGAAGGGGCTCCTGCCCCGAGTGCAGGGGCTCCTGTCCCGAGTGAAGGGGCTCCTGTCCCGAGTGAAGGAAGCTCCTGTCCCGAGTGAAGGGGCTCCTGTCCCGAGTGAAGGGGCTCCTTTCCCGAGTGAAGGGGCTCCTGACCCGAGGGAAGGGGCTCCTGTCCCGAGTGAAGGGGCTCCTGTCCCGAGTGAAGGGGCTCCTGTCCCGAGTGAAGGGGCTCCTGTCCCGAGTGAAGGGGCTCCTGTCCCGAGTGAAGGGGCTCCTGTCCCGAGTGAAGGGGCTCCTGTCCCCAGTGAAGGGGCTCCTGTCCCCAGTGAAGGGGCTCCTGTCCCGAGTGAAGGGGCTCCTGTCCCGAGTGAAGGGGCTCCTGTCCCGAGTGAAAGGGCTCCTGTCCCGAGTGAAGGAGGCTCCTGACCCGAGTGAAGTGGCTCCTGTCCTGAGTGAAGGGGCTCCTGTCCCGAGTGAAGGGGCTCATGTCCCGAGTGAAGGGGCTCCTGTCCCCAGTGAATCAGGCTCCTGTCCCGAGTGAATGGGCTCCTGTCCGGAGTGAAGGGGCTCCTGTCCCGAGTGAAGGGGCTCCTGTCCCGAGTGAAGGGGCTCCTGTCCCGAGTGAAGGGGCTCCTGTCCCCAGTGAAGGGGCTCCTGTCCCGAGTGAAGGGGCTCCTGTCCCCAGTGAAGGGGCTCCTGTCCCGAGTGAAGGGGCTCCTGTCTCGAGTGAAGGAGGCTCCTGTCCCGAGTGAAGGGGCTCCTGTCCCCGGTGAAGGAGGCTCCGGTCCCGAGTGAAGGGGCTCCTGTCCCGAGTGAAGGAGGCTCCTGTCCCGAGTGAAGGGGCTCCTGTCCCGAGTGAAGGGTCTTCTGTCCAGAGTGAAGGAGGCTCCTGTCCCGAGTGAAGGGGCTCCTGTCCCGAGTGAAGGGGCTCCTGTCCCGAGTGAAGGGGCTCCTGTCCCCAGTGAAGGGGCTCCTGGCCCCAGTGAAGGAGGCTCCTGTCCCGAGTGAAGGGGCTCCTGTCCCGAGTGAAGGAAGCTCCTGTCCCGAGTGAAGGGGCTCCTGTCCCGAGTGAAGGGGCTCCTTTCCCGAGTGAAGGGGCTCCTGCCCCGAGTGAAGGGGCTCCTTTCCCGAGTGAAGGGGCTCCTGACCCGAGTGAAGGGGCTCCTGTCCCGAGTGAAGGGGCTCCTGTCCCGAGTGAAGGGGCTCCTTTCCCGAGTGAAGGGGCTCCTGTCCCGAGTGAAGGAGGCTCCTGTCCCGAGTGAAGGGGCTCCTGTCCCCGGTGAAGGAGGCTCCGGTCCCGAGTGAAGGGGCTCCTGTCCCGAGTGAAGGAGGCTCCTGTCCCGAGTGAAGGGTCTTCTGTCCAGAGTGAAGGGGCTCCTGTCCCGAGTGAAGGGGCTCCTGTCCCGAGTGAAGGGGCTCCTGTCCCGAGTGAAGGGGCTCCTGTCCCCAGTGAAGGGGCTCCTGTCCCCAGTGAAGGAGGCTCCTGTCCCGATTGAAGGGGCTCCTGTCCCGAGTGAAGGGGCTCCTGCCCCGAGTGCAGGGGCTCCTGTCCCGAGTGAAGGGGCTCCTGTCCCGAGTGAAGGGGCTCCTGTCCCGAGGGAAGGGGGTTCCTGTCCCGAGTGAAGGATGCTCCTGTCCCGAGTGAAGGGGCTCCTGTCCCAAGTGAAGGGGCTCCTGTCCCAAGTGAAGGGGCTCCTGTCCCGAGGGAAGCGGCTCCTGTCCCGAGTGAAGGAGGCTCCTGACCCGAGTGAAGTGGCTCCTGTCCTGAGTGAAGGGGCTCCTGTCCCGAGTGAAGGGGCTCATGTCCCGAGTGAAGGGGCTCCTGTCCCCAGTGAATCAGGCTCCTGTCCCCAGTGAAGGGGCTCCTGTCCGGAGTGAAGGGGCTCCTGTCCCGAGTGAAGGGGCTCCTGTCCCGAGTGAAGGGGCTCCTGTCCCGAGTGAAGGGGCTCCTGTCCCGAGTGAAGAGGCTCCTGTCCCGATTGAAGGGGCTCCTGTCCCCAGTGAAGGGGCTCCTGTCCCGAGTGAAGGGGCTCCTGTCCCCAGTGAAGGGGCTCCTGTCCCAAGTGAAGGGGCTCCTGTCTCGAGTGAAGGAGGCTCCTGTCCCGAGTGAAGGGGCTCCTGTCCCCGGTGAAGGAGGCTCCGGTCCCGAGTGAAGGGGCTCCTGTCCCGAGTGAATGGTCTTCTGTCCAGAGTGAAGGGGCTCCTGTCCCCAGTAAAGGAGGCTCCTGTCCCGAGTGAAGGGGCTCCTGTCCCGAGTGAAGGGGCTCCTGCCCCGAGTGCAGGGGCTCCTGTCCCGAGTGAAGGGGCTCCTGTCCCGAGTGAAGGGGCTCCTGTCCCGAGGGAAGAGGGTTCCTGTCCCGAGTGAAGGATGCTCATGTCCCGAGTGAAGGGGCTCCTGTCCCGAGTGAAGGGGCTCCTGTCCCAAGTGAAGGGGCTCCTGTCCCGAGGGAAGGGGCTCCTGTCCCGAGTGAAGGAGGCTCCTGACCCGAGTGAAGTGGCTCCTGTCCTGAGTGAAGGGGCTCCTGTCCCGAGTGAAGGGGCTCCTGTCCCGAGTGAAGGGGCTCCTGTCCCGAGTGAAGGGGCTCCTGTCCCCAGTGAAGGGGCTCCTGTCCCGAGTGAAGGGGCTCCTGTCCCGAGTGAAGGAGGCTCCTGTCCCGAGTGAAGGGGCTCCTGTCCCGAGTGAAAGGGCTCCTGTCCCGAGTGAAGGAGGCTCCTGACCCGAGTGAAGTGGCTCCTGTCCTGAGTGAAGGGGCTCCTGTCCCGAGTGAAGGGGCTCATGTCCCGAGTGAAGGGGCTCCTGTCCCCAGTGAATCAGGCTCCTGTCCCGAGTGAATGGGCTCCTGTCCGGAGTGAAGGGGCTCCTGTCCCGAGTGAAGGGGCTCCTGTCCCGAGTGAAGGGGCTCCTGTCCCGAGTGAAGGGGCTCCTGTCCCCAGTGAAGGGGCTCCTGTCCCGAGTGAAGGGGCTCCTGTCCCCAGTGAAGGGGCTCCTGTCCCGAGTGAAGGGGCTCCTGTCTCGAGTGAAGGAGGCTCCTGTCCCGAGTGAAGGGGCTCCTGTCCCCGGTGAAGGAGGCTCCGGTCCCGAGTGAAGGGGCTCCTGTCCCGAGTGAAGGAGGCTCCTGTCCCGAGTGAAGGGTCTTCTGTCCAGAGTGAAGGAGGCTCCTGTCCCGAGTGAAGGGGCTCCTGTCCCGAGTGAAGGGTCTTCTGTCCAGAGTGAAGGAGGCTCCTGTCCCGAGTGAAGGGGCTCCTGTCCCGAGTGAAGGGGCTCCTGTCCCGAGTGAAGGGGCTCCTGTCCCCAGTGAAGGGGCTCCTGGCCCCAGTGAAGGAGGCTCCTGTCCCGAGTGAAGGGGCTCCTGTCCCGAGTGAAGGAAGCTCCTGTCCCGAGTGAAGGGGCTCCTGTCCCGAGTGAAGGGGCTCCTTTCCCGAGTGAAGGGGCTCCTGCCCCGAGTGAAGGGGCTCCTTTCCCGAGTGAAGGGGCTCCTGACCCGAGTGAAGGGGCTCCTGTCCCGAGTGAAGGGGCTCCTGTCCCGAGTGAAGGGGCTCCTTTCCCGAGTGAAGGGGCTCCTGTCCCGAGTGAAGGAGGCTCCTGTCCCGAGTGAAGGGGCTCCTGTCACCGGTGAAGGAGGCTCCGGTCCCGAGTGAAGGGGCTCCTGTCCCGAGTGAAGGAGGCTCCTGTCCCGAGTGAAGGGTCTTCTGTCCAGAGTGAAGGGGCTCCTGTCCCGAGTGAAGGGGCTCCTGTCCCGAGTGAAGGGGCTCCTGTCCCGAGTGAAGGGGCTCCTGTCCCCAGTGAAGTGGCTCCTGTCCCCAGTGAAGGAGGCTCCTGTCCCGATTGAAGGGGCTCCTGTCCCGAGTGAAGGGGCTCCTGCCCCGAGTGCAGGGGCTCCTGTCCCGAGTGAAGGGGCTCCTGTCCCGAGTGAAGGGGCTCCTGTCCCGAGGGAAGGGGGTTCCTGTCCCGAGTGAAGGATGCTCCTGTCCCGAGTGAAGGGGCTCCTGTCCCGAGTGAAGGGGCTCCTGTCCCAAGTGAAGGGGCTCCTGTCCCGAGGGAAGAGGCTCCTGTCCCGAGTGAAGGAGGCTCCTGACCCGAGTGGAGTGGCTCCTGTCCTGAGTGAAGGGGCTCCTGTCCCGAGTGAAGGGGCTCATGTCCCGAGTGAAGGGGCTCCTGTCCCGAGTGAATGGGCTCCTGTCCGGAGTGAAGGGGCTCCTGTCCCGAGTGAAGGGGCTCCTGTCCCGAGTGAAGGGGCTCCTGTCCCCAGTGAAGTGGCTCCTGTCCCCAGTGAAGGAGGCTCCTGTCCCGATTGAAGGGGCTCCTGTCCCGAGTGAAGGGGCTCCTGCCCCGAGTGCAGGGGCTCCTGTCCCGAGTGAAGGGGCTCCTGTCCCGAGTGAAGGGGCTCCTGTCCCGAGGGAAGGGGGTTCCTGTCCCGAGTGAAGGATGCTCCTGTCCCGAGTGAAGGGGCTCCTGTCCCGAGTGAAGGGGCTCCTGTCCCAAGTGAAGGGGCTCCTGTCCCGAGGGAAGAGGCTCCTGTCCCGAGTGAAGGAGGCTCCTGACCCGAGTGGAGTGGCTCCTGTCCTGAGTGAAGGGGCTCCTGTCCCGAGTGAAGGGGCTCATGTCCCGAGTGAAGGGGCTCCTGTCCCGAGTGAATGGGCTCCTGTCCGGAGTGAAGGGGCTCCTGTCCCGAGTGAAGGGGCTCCTGTCCCGAGTGAAGGGGCTCCTGCCCCGAGTGCAGGGGCTCCTGTCCCGAGTGAAGGGGCTCCTGTCCCGAGTGAAGGGGCTCCTGTCCCGAGGGAAGGGGGTTCCTGTCCCGAGTGAAGGATGCTCCTGTCCCGAGTGAAGGGGCTCCTGTCCCGAGTGAAGGGGCTCCTGTCCCAAGTGAAGGGGCTCCTCTCCCGAGGGAAGGGGCTCCTGTCCCGAGTGAAGGAGACTCCTGACCCGAGTGAAGTGGCTCCTGTCCTGAGTGAAGGGGCTCCTGTCCCGAGTGAAGGGGCTCCTGTCCCGAGTGAAGGGGCTCCTGTCCCCAGTGAAGGGGCTCCTGTCCCCAGTGAAGGAGGCTCCTGTCCCGAGTGAAGGGGCTCCTGTCCCGAGTGAAGGGGCTCCTGCCCCGAGTGCAGGGGCTCCTGTCCCGAGTGAAGGGGCTCCTGTCCCGAGTGAAGGGGATCCTGTCCCGAGGGAAGGGGGTTCCTGTCCCGAGTGATGGATGCTCCTGTCCCGAGTGAAGGGGCTCCTGTCCCGAGTGAAGGGGCTCCTGTCCCAAGTGAAGGGGCTCCTGTCCCGAGGGAAGGGGCTCCTGTCCCCAGTGAATCAGGCTCCTGTCCCGAGTGAAGGAGGCTCCTGACCCGAGTGAAGTGGCTCCTGTCCTGAGTGAAGGGACTCCTGTCCCGAGTGAAGGGGCTCATGTCCCGAGTGAAGGGGCTCCTGTCCCCAGTGAATCAGGCTCCTGTCCCGAGTGAATGGGCTCCTGTCCGGAGTGAAGGGGCTCCTGTCCCGAGTGAAGGGGCTCCTGTCCCGAGTGAAGGGGCTCCTGTCCCGAGTGAAGGGGCTCCTGTCCCGAGTGAAGGGGCTCCTGTCCCCAGTGAAGGGGCTCCTGTCCCGAGTGAAGGTGCTCCTGTCCCCAGTGAAGGGGCTCCTGTCCCGAGTGAAGGGGCTCCTGTCTCGAGTGAAGGAGGCTCCTGTGCCGAGTGAAGGGGCTCCTGTCCCAAGTTGTGGTAAACCACTGTTTGTATTCCTGTTTGTCCTGTTTGTATTCCACTGTGTGCATGCCTGGACATGCCTCGGCTGACTCCTCCCGCAGGTCCTAGTATAAAGGTGACTGCTCCCCAGCCCTTTGTATCCTGGACCGGTCGACCACGCGAGGCAGACCTCCATTCTGTTGTTAATAAAAGCCTTGAGTTACTCTTCTAACTCTCAGTCTTTTATGAGTAATTGATAGCGCATCAATTTTATTAACAACATTTTTATAATGGAGAAGATCCTCACACCAGCATGCCTGGACTTAGATCATCGGGAGGCGGACTCATCCACCAAGTTTACTCACTGGCTTAAGTGTTTTGAAAAATTCCTGACCGCCTCCGAAGCAATCAAATCGGACGAGGACAAACTGGATGTCCTGACCTCCAAAGTGAACCACCGAGTGTACTCGGTCATCCAAGACGCGACCTCGTACGCGGACGCTATCAAGCTCCTCAAGGACCAGTACACGTGCCCAGTGAACGAAGTGTACGCCAGGCACCTCCTGGGGAGTCGTAAACAACAACCTGGGGAATCGACCGTGGAATACCTTCAGGCACTGTCTGTGCTTGGCCGGGCCTGTGGTTGTAAGGATGTAAAGGCCGCCGTGTACACAGAGGAACTTATCCGGGACGCTTTTGTTGCGGGCCACAGATCCAATTACACCCGACAGCGACTGTTGGAGCAGAGTAACCTCGACTTCAACAAGGCCTCTGAACTCGCACTATCGTTGGATGCAGCCTACCAGGGCATGGATGCCTACTCCTCTGCACCGTGGACGCCGCGGGGAATGACAGCCTGGGACACGGTAGGACCGCCTCATAGCGCCGTGCCACCCCAGCCACACCCCAACAACGGCCCAACTACCGCAGCAGTGTCCCAAGGCCAGACAGCAGTGCCCCAAGGCCAGAAATGCTACTTCTGTGGCCAGGCAAAACACCCCAGAGCGCGCTGCCCGGCGAAAAACACGATCTGCTCGGGCTGCGGGAAGAAGGGACACTACGCTAGCGTCTGCAGGGCCAAAGCCACCCCGAACCCCAGCAGCGCCGCGTGTGGGCCATGCGGGCCTCCATCTTGGTCCTCCCCGGCCGTGTGCGAATCACCGGTACAGCAGCCATTTTGGACGCCTCCAGCCACATGGGGATCATGGACGCCGCCATCTTGGACGACGGCCGGGACGCAGCAGGCCCCCGACACCGCCTCATCTGATACCCGCAGCGACACACCGACCCCTACGCTGGCATCCGTTACACTGGACCAAGCGAGACCGCACCAACTGGCCAGTTCCACAATGGACATTAAGGTAAATGGTCACGATACAATCTGCCTTTTTGACTCTGGGAGCACGGAGAGCTTCATCCACCCCGACACGGTTCGGCGTTGCTCTCTCCCAGTCCTGCCTGCGCAACAGCGGATTTCAATGGCCTCCGAGTCCCAGTCGGCGGACATCGGCGGCTACTGCGTGGTGACACTCGTAGTAGACGGGACCGTGTACGATCATTTTAAACTTCTGGTCCTGCCTGACCTCTGCGCTGCCGTCCTGCTGGGGTTAGATTTTCAGTGCCACCTTAAAAGTGTTACGATGGCGTACGGTGGACCCCTACCCCCACTCACAGTCCGCAGCCAGCAGCTTCCAAATTGCCCACCGCGCACCAGGTGCAACCTCTCCACACTCAGAGTCACCCCCCCACCACTGTTTGCTAACCTCACCCCCGACTGTAAGCCCATCGCCACAAAGAGCAGGCGATACAGTGCCGGGGACAGGGTTTTCATTAAAACCGAAGTGGAGCGGCTCCTGAAAGAAGGGATTATTGAGGGCAGCACCAGCCCCTGGCGAGCCCAGGTTGTGGTCGTTAAGACCGGCGAGAAGCAGCGCCTGGTCATCGACTACAGCCAGACAATAAATCGCTACACCCTGCTGGACGCCTACCCACTCCCCCGTATAGCTGATATGGTCAACCAGATCGCGCAGTACCGCGTCTTCTCGACCATTGACCTGAAATCAGCGTACCACCAGCTCCCCATCCGCCCTGAGGACCGCCAGTACACTGCCTTTGAGGCAAACGGCCGCCTCTATCACTTCCTTAGGGTTCCCTTTGGCGTCACCAACGGGGTCTCCGTCTTCCAAAGGGAGATGGACCGGATGGTAGATCAAAATGCGTTGCAGGCCACTTTCCCATATCTGGACAATGTGACCATCTGCGGCCGTGACTTGCAGGACCATGACGCAAACCTCGAAAAATTCCTCCGCACCGCCCAACTCCTAAACCTGACATATAACAAGGAGAAGTGCATATTCCGCACAAACCGCCTCGCCATCCTTGGCTGTGTTGTGGAACACGGAGTCATCGGCCCCGACCCCGACCGGATGCGTCCCCTTATGGAACTTCCACTGCCCCACTGCCTCAAGGCCCTGAAGAGGTGCCTAGGGTTTTTCTCCTATTACGCCCAGTGGGTCCCCTACTATGCGGATAAGGCCCGTCCGCTGATCAAGTCCACCTCTTTTCCCTTGATGGCAGAGGCCCGCTTTGCCTTCCACCGTATCAAGGAGGTCATTGCCAAAGCCACCATGCACGCAGTGGACGAATCCATCCCCTTCCAGGTGGAAAGCGACGCGTCCGACTTTGCCCTGGCCGCTACCCTCAATCAGGCGGGGAGACCCGTGGCCTTCTTTTCACGAACCCTCCAAGGCCCGGAGACCAGACACTCCGCTGTTGAGAAGGAGGCCCAGGCGATTGTGGAGGCTGTGCGTCATTGGAGGCACTACCTGGCCGGAAAACGATTTACCCTGCTCACTGACCAGCGTTCAGTTGCTTTTATGTTTAACAACAAGCAGAGGGGCAAAATCAAAAATGACAAGATCTTGAGGTGGAGAATCGAACTTTCCACCTACAACTACGAGATCTTGTACCGGCCCGGGAAGCTAAATGAACTCCCGGATGCGCTATCGCGTGGCACCTGCACCAGCGCGCAGATCGATAGACTGCGGGCCCTCCACAATGACCTCTGCCACCCGGGGGTCACCAGGTTATTCCACCTCATCAAGGCCCGCAACCTGCCTTACTCTATTGAGGAGGTCAGGACCATGACCAGGAACTGCCAAGTCTGCGCTGAGTGCAAACCGCACTTTTATAGACCAGACAGGGCCCACCTGATAAAAGCCACTCGCCCCTTCGAGCGCCTGAGCGTTGATTTTAAAGGGCCTCTCCCCTCCTCCGACCGCAATGTGTACTTCCTCAATATTATTGATGAGTACTCCCGTTTCCCGTTCGCCTTCCCCTGCCCGGACATGACCAGTGCCACGGTCATTAAATGTCTGAACAACCTCTTCACCCTGTTCGGCTTCCCCAGCTATATCCATAGCGACCGGGGCTCATCGTTTATGAGCGACGAACTCCGTCAGTACCTGCTAACTAGGGGTATTGCCACAAGCAGGACCACCAGTTACAACCCCCGGGGGAACGGACAGGTGGAAAGAGAAAATGCGACAGTTTGGAAGGCCGTCCTGCTAGCCTTAAAGTCTGGGGGCCTTCCAACCTCCCGCTGGCAGGATGTGCTTCCCGATGCGCTCCACTCTATTCGGTCACTGCTCTGCACTGCCACTAACGCCACCCCTCATGAGAAAATGTTTGTCTTCCCAAGGAAGTCCACATCGGGGACATCGCTACCGCCATGGCTGACGTCCCCAGGGCCGGTCCTACTGAGAAGACACGTGAGGACCCATAAAACGGACCCCCTGGTCGAGAGGGTCGACCTCCTCCACGCCAACCCCCAGTATGCTTACATCGCATACCCGGACGGGCGGGAGGACACAGTCTCCATAAGAGACCTTGCACCCTCGGGGGCCGCAGTAACCCACTACCCACTACCACCCCCCCCCACGATCCGATATCCAGCCCCAGCAGACGGCAGGCCTGGGCCCCGCGACCCGCTCGACATCTACGAGGACGACACGCCTGTGCCACAGCCTACGCTGGACTCGACGTCGGAAGCTTCACTACCCCTGCCGTCGCCACGCCGATCACAGCGGCAGACAAGACCTCCGGAGAGACTCCAATACACTAACCTTGAATACACTTCACCCCGCCGGACTCAATTTTAAACAAGGGGTGAATGTGGGAAACCACTGTTTGTATTCCTGTTTGTCCTGTTTGTATTCCACTGTGTACATGCCTGGATATGCCTCGGCTGACTCCTCCCACAGGTCCTAGTATAAAGGTGACTGCTCCACAGCCCTTTGTATCCTGGACCGGTCGACCACGCGAGGCAGACCTCCATTCTGTTGTTAATAAAAGCCTTTAGTTACTCTTCTAACTCTCAGTCTTTTATGAGTAATTGATAGCGCATCACAAGTGAAGGAGGGTCCTGTGCCGAGTGAAGGAGACTCCTGCCCGAGTGAAGGGGCTCCTGTCCCGAGTGAAGGGGCTCCGGTCCCGAGTGAAGTGGCTCCTGTCCCGAGTGAAGGAGGCTGCTGTCCCGAGTGTAGGGGCTCCTGCCCGAGTGAAGGGGCTTCTGTCCCGAGTGAAGGGGCTCCTGTCCCGAGTGAAGGGGTTCCAGTCCAGAGTGAAGGGGCTCCTGTCCCGAGTTAAGGGGCTCCTGTCCCGAGTGAAGGGGCTCCTGTCCCGAGTGAAGGGGTTCCTGTCCAGAGTGAAGGGGCTCCTGTCCCGAGTGAAGGGGCTCCTGTCCCGAGTGAAAGTGCTCCTGTCCCGAGTGAAGGGGCTCCTGTCCCGAGTGAACAGGCTCCAGTCCCGAGTGATGGAGGCTCCTGTCCTGAGTGAAGTGGCTCCTGTCCCGAGAGAAGGAGGCTCCTGTCCCGAGTGAAGGGGGTTCCTGTCCCGAGTGAAGGATGCTCCTGTACCGACTGAAGGGGCTCCTGTCCAAAGTGAAGGGACTCCTGTCCCGAGTGAAGGGGCTCCTGTCCCGAGAGAAGGAGCTCCTGTCCCGAGCGAAGGGGCTCCTGTCCCGAGCGAAGGGGCTCCTATCCCGAGTGAAGGAGGCTCCTGACCCGAGTGAGGGAGGCTCCTGTCCCGAGTGAAGGAGGCTCCTATCCCGAGTGAAGGGGCTCCTGTCCAGAGTGAAGGGGCTCCTGTCCCGAGTGAAGGGGCTCCTGTCCCGAGTGAAGGGGCTCCTGTCCCGAGTGAAGGTGCTCCTGTCCCGAGTGAAGGGGCTCCTACCCCGAGTGAAGTTGCTCCTGTCCCGAGTGAAGGGGGACCTGCCCCGAGTGAAGGGGCTCCAGTCCCGAATGAAGGGGCTCCTGTCCCGAGTGAAGGGTCTCCTGTCCCGAGTGAAGGACTCCTGTCCCGAGTGAAGGGGCTCCTGTCCTGAGTGAAGGATGCTCCTGTCCCGAGTGAAGGGGCTCCTGTCCCGAGTGAAGGGGCTCCAGTCCCGAGTGAAGGGGCTCCTGTCCCGAGTGAAGGGGCTCCTGTCCCGAGTGAAGGGGCTCCTGTCCCGAATGAAGGGGCTCCTGTCCCGAGTGAAGGGGCTCCTGTCCCGAGTAAAGGGGCTCCTGTCCCGAGTGAAGGGGCTCCTGTCGCGAGTGAACGAGGCTGCTGTCCCGAGTGAAGGGACTCCTGTCCCGACTGAAGGGGCTCCTGTCCCGAGTGAAGAGGCTCCTGTCCCGAGTGAAGGGGCTCCTCTCCCGAGTGAAGGAGGCTGCTGTCCCGAGTGAAGGGGCTCCTGCCCCGAGTGAATGGGCTCCTGTCCCGAGTGAAGGGGCTGCTGTCCCCAGTGAAGGGGCTCCTGTCCTGAGTGAAGGGGATCCTCTCCCTAGTGAAAGGAGGCTCCTGTCCCGAGTGAGGGGGCTCCTGTCCCCAGTGAAGGAGGTTCCTGTCCCGAGTGAAGGGGCTCCTGTCCCCAGTGAAGCAGGCTCAGGTCCCGAGTGAAGGGGCTCCTGACCCGAGTGAAGGGGCTCCTGTCCCGAATGAATGGGCTCCTGTCCAGAGTGAAGGGGCTCCTGTCCCCAGTGAAGGGGCTCTTGTCCCCATTGAAGGGGCTCCTGCCCCGAGTGCAGGGGCTCCTGTCCCGAGTGAAGGGGCTCCTGTCCCGAGGGAAGGGTGTTCCTGTCCCGAGTGAAGGATGCTCCTGTCCCGAGTGAAGGGGCTCCTGTCCCGAGTGAAGGAGGCTCCTGTCCCGAGTGAAGGGGCTCCTGTCCCAAGTGAAGGGGCTCCTGTCCCGAGAGAAGGGGCTCCTGTCCCGAGTGAAGGGGCTCCTGTCCCGAGGGAAGGGGCTCCTGTCCCGAGAGAAGGAGGCTCCTGTCCCGAGTGAAGGGGGTTCCTGTCCCGAGTGAAGGATGCTCCTGTACCGACTGAAGAGGCTCCTGTCCAAAGTGAAGGGACTCCTGTCCCGAGTGAAGGGGCTCCTGTCCCGAGAGAAGGAGCTCCTGTCCCGAGCGAAGGGGCTCCTGTCCCGAGCGAAGGGGCTCCTGTCCCGAGTGAAGGGGCTCCTGTCCCGAGTGAAGGAGCTCCTGTCCCGAGTGAAGGGGCTCCTGTCCCGAGTGAAGGGGCTCCTGCCCCGAGTGAAGTTGCTCCTGTCCCGAGTGAAGGGGCACCTGCCCCGAGTGAAGGGGCTCCTGTCCCGAGTGAAGGGGCTCCTGTCCCGAGTGAAGGGTCTCCTGTCCCGAGTGAAGGGCTCCTGTCACGAGTGAAGGGGCTCCTGTCCTGAGTGAAGGATGCTCCTGTCCCGAGTGAAGGGGCTCCTGTCCCGAGTGAAGGGGCTCCAGTCCCGGGTGAAGGGGCTCCTGTCCCGAGTGAAGGGGCTCCTGTCCCGAGTGAAGGGGCTCCTGTCCCGAATGAAGGGGCTCCTGTCCTGAGTGAAGGGGCTCCTGTCCCGAGTGAAGGGGCTGCTGTCGCGAGTGAACGAGGCTGCTGTCCCGAGTGAAGGGGCTCCTGTCCCGACTGAAGGGGCTCCTCTCCCGAGTGAAGGAGGCTGCTGTCCCGAGTGAAGAGGCTCCTGTCCCGAGTGAAGGGGCTCCTCTCCCGAGTGAAGGAGTCTGCTGTCCCGAGTGAAGGGGCTCCTGCCCCGAGTGAATGGGCTCCTGTCCCGAGTGAAGGGGCTGCTGTCCCCAGTGAAGGGGCTCCTGTCCCGAGTGAAGGGGGCTCCTGTCCCCAGTGAAGGAGGCTCCTGTCCCGAGTGAAGGGGCTCCTGTCCACAGTGAAGCAGGCTCAGGTCCCGAGTGAAGGGGCTCCTGTCCCGAGTGAAGGGGCTCCTGTCCCGAGTGAATGGGCTCCTGTCCAGAGTGAAGGGGCTCCTGTCCCCAGTGAAGGGGCTCTTGTCCCCATTGAAGGGGCTCCTGTCCCCAGTGAAGGAGGCTGCTGTCCCGAGTGAAGGGGCTCCTGTCCCGACTGAAGGAGGCTCCTGTCCCGAGTGAAGGGGCTCCTGTCCCGAGTGAAGGGGCTCCTGCCCCGAGTGCAGGGGCTCCTGTCCCGAGTGAAGGGGCTCCTGTCCCGAGGGAAGGGTGTTCCTGTCCCGAGTGAAGGATGCTCCTGTCCCGAATGAAGGGGCTCCTGTCCCGAGTGAAGGAGGCTCCTGTCCCGAGTGAAGGGGCTCCTGTCCCGAGTGAAGGGGCTCCTGTCCCGAGAGAAGGGGCTCCTGTCCTGAGTGAAGGGGCTCCTGTCCCGAGGGAAGGGGCTCCTGTCCCGAGTGAAGGAGGCTCCTGACCCGAGTGAGGGAGGCTCCTGTCCCGAGTGAAGTGGCTCCTGTCCTGAGTGAAGGGGCTCCTGTCCCGAATGAAGGGGCTCATGTCCCGAGTGAAGGGGCTCCTGTCCCCAGTGAATGAGGCTCCTGTCCCGAGTGAAGGGGCTCCTTTTTGGAGTGATGGGGCTCCTGTCCCGAGTGAAGGGGCTCCTGTCCCGAGTGAAGGGGCTCCTGTCCCCAGTGAAGGGTCTCCTGTCCCGAGTGAAGTGGCTCCTGTCCCGAGTGAAGGGGCTCCTGCCCCGAGTGCAGGGGCTCCTGTCCCGAGTGAAGGGGCTCCTGTCCCGAATGAACGGGCTCCTGTCCCGAGGGAAGGGTGTTCCTGTCCCGAGTGAAGGATGCTCCTGTCCTGAGTGAAGGAGGCTCCTGTCCCGAGTGAAGGGGCTCCTGTCCCGAGTGAAGGGGCTCCTGTCCCGAGGGAAGGGGCTCCTGTCCCGAGTGAAGAGGCTGCTGTCTCGAGTGAAGGGGCTCCTGTCCCGAGTGAGGGAGGCTCCTGTCCCGAGTGAAGTGGCTCCTGTCCTGAGTGAAGGGGCTCCTGTCCCGACTGAAGGGGCTCCTGTCCCGAGTGAAGAGGCTGCTGTCTCGAGTGAAGGGGCTCCTGCCCCGAGTGAATGGGCTCCTGTCCCGAGTGAAGGGGCTGCTGTCCCCAGTGAAGGGGCTCCTGTCCCGAGTGAAGGGGATCCTCTCCCAAGTGAAGGAGGCTCCTGTCCCGAGTGAGGGGGCTCCTGTCCCCAGTGAAGGAGGCTCCTGTCCCAAGTGAGGGAGGCTCCTGTCCCGAGCGAAGGGGCTCCTGTCCCGAGTGAAGGGGCTCCTGTCCCGAGTGAATGGGCTCCTGTCCAGAGTGAAGGGGCTCCTGTCCCCAGTGAAGGGGCTCTTGTCCCCATTGAAGGGGCTCCTGTCCCCAGTGAAGGAGACTCCTGTCCCGAGTGAAGGGGCTCCTGCCCCGAGTGCAGGGGCTCCTGTCCCGAGTGAAGGGGCTCCTGTCCCGAGCGAAGGGGCTCCTATCCCGAGTGAAGGAGGCTCCTGACCTGAGTGAGGGAGGCTCCTGTCCCGAGTGAAGGAGGCTCCTATCCCGAGTGAAGGGTCTCCTGTCCCGAGTGAAGGGTCTCCTGTCCCGAGTGAAGGGCTCCTGTCCCGAGTGAAGGGGCTCCTGTCCCGAGTGAAGGAGGCTCCTGCCCCGAGTGAAGTTGCTCCTGTCCCGAGTGAAGGGGCACCTGCCCCGAGTGAAGGGGCTCCTGTCCCGAGTGAAGGGGCTCCTGTCCCGAGTGAAGGGTCTCCTGTCCCGAGTGAAGGGTCTCCTGTCCCGAGTGAAGGGCTCCTGTCCCGAGTGAAGGGGCTCCTGTCCTGAGTGAAGGATGCTCCTGTCCCGAGTGAAGGGGCTCCTGTCCCGAGTGAAGGGGCTCCAGTCCCGGGTGAAGGGGCTCCTGTCCCGAGTGAAGGGGCTCCTGTCCCGAGTGAAGGGGCTCCTGTCCCGAGTGAAGGGGCTCCTGTCCCGAATGAAGGGGCTCCTGTCCCGAGTGAAGGGGCTCCTGTCCCGAGTGAAGGGGCTCCTGTCCCGAGTGAAGGGGCTGCTGTCGCGAGTGAACGAGGCTGCTGTCCCGAGTGAAGGGGCTCCTGTCCCGACTGAAGGGGCTCCTGTCCCGAGTGAAGGGGATCCTCTCCCAAGTGAAGGAGGCTCCTGTCCCGAGTGAAGAGGCTCCTGTCCCGAGTGAAGGGGCTCCTCTCCCGAGTGAAGGAGGCTGCTGTCCCGAGTGAAGGGGCTCCTGCCCCGAGTGAATGGGCTCCTGTCCCGAGTGAAGGGGCTGCTGTCCCCAGTGAAGGGGCTCCTGTCCCGAGTGAAGGGGATACTCTCCCAAGTGAAGGAAGCTCCTGTCCCGAGTGAGGGGGCTCCTGTCCCCAGTGAAGGAGGCTCCTGTCCCGAGTGAAGGGGCTCCTGTCCACAGTGAAGCAGGCTCAGGTCCCGAGTGAAGGGGCTCCTGTCCCGAGTGAATGGGCTCCTGTCCAGAGTGAAGGGGCTCCTGTCCCCAGTGAAGGGGCTCTTGTCCCCATTGAAGGGGCTCTTGTCCCCAGTGAAGGAGGCTCCTGTCCCGAGTGAAGGGGCTCCTGTCCCGAGTGAAGGGGCTCCTGTCCCGAGAGAAGGGGCTCCTGTCCCGAGTGAAGGGGCTCCTGTCCCGAGGGAAGGGGCTCCTGTCCCGAGTGAAGGAGGCTCCTGTCCCGAGTGCAGGGGCTCCTGTCCCGAGTGAAGGGGCTCCTGTCCCGAGTGAAGGGGCTCCTGCCCCGAGTGCAGGGGCTCCTGTCCCGAGTGAAGGGGCTCCTATCCCGAGGGAAGTGTGTTCCTGTCCCGAGTGAAGGATGCTCCTGTCCCGAGTGAAGGGGCTCCTGTCCCGAGTGAAGGAGGCTCCTGTCCCGAGTGAAGGGGCTCCTGTCCCGAGTGAAGGGGCTCCTGTCCCGAGGGAAGTGTGTTCCTGTCCCGAGTGAAGGATGCTCCTGTCCCGAGTGAAGGGGCTCCTGTCCCGAGTGAAGGAGGCTCCTGTCCCGAGTGAAGGGGCTCCTGTCCCGAGTGAAGGGGCTCCTGTCCCGAGAGAAGGGGCTCCTGTCCCGAGTGAAGGGGCTCCTGTCCCGAGGGAAGGGGCTCCTGTTCCGAGTGAAGGAGGCTCCTGACCCGAGTGAGGGAGGCTCCTGTCCCGAGTGAAGTGGCTCCTGTCCTGAGTGAAGGGGCTCCTGTCCCGAATGAAGGGGCTCATGTCCCGAGTGAAGGGGCTCCTGTCCCCAATGAATGAGGCTCCTGTCCCGAGTGAAGGGGCTCCTTTTCGGAGTGAAGGGGCTCCTGTCCCGAGTGAAGGGGCTCCTGTCCCGAGTGAAGGGGCTCCTGTCCCCAGTGAAGGGTCTCCTGCCCCGAGTGAAGGGGCTCCTGTCCCGAGTGAAGGGGCTCCTGCCCCGAGTGCAGGGGCTCCTGTCCCGAGTGAAGGGGCTCCTGTCCCGAATGAACGGGCTCCTGTCCCGAGGGAAGGGTGTTCCTGTCCCGAGTGAAGGATGCTCCTGTCCTGAGTGAAGGAGGCTCCTGTCCCGAGTGAAGGGGCTCCTGTCCCGAGTGAAGGGGCTCCTGTCCCGAGTGAAGGGGCTCCTGTCCCGAGGGAAGGGGCTCCTGTCCCGAGTGAAGGAGGCTCCTGACCCGACTGAGGGAGGCTCCTGTCCCGAGTGAAGTGGCTCCTGTCCTGAGTGAAGGGGCTCCTGTCCCGACTGAAGGGGCTCCTTTCCCGAGTGAAGAGGCTCCTGTCCCGAGTGAAGGGGCTCCTCTCCCGAGTGAAGGAGGCTGCTGTCCCGAGTGAAGGGGCTCCTGCCCCGAGTGAATGGGCTCCTGTCCCGAGTGAAGGGGCTGCTGTCCCCAGTGAAGGGGCTCCTGTCCCGAGTGAAGGGGATCCTCTCCCAAGTGAAGGAGGCTCCTTTCTCGAGTGAGGGGGCTCCTGTCCCCAGTGAAGGAGGCTCCTGTCCCGAGTGAGGGAGGCTCCTGTCCCGAGTGAAGAGGCTCCTGTCCAGAGTGAAGGGGCACCTGTCCCCAGTGAAGGGGCTCTTGTCCCCATTGAAGGGGCTCCTGTCCCCAGTGAAGGAGGCTGCTGTCCCGAGTGAAGGGGCTCCTGTCCCGAGTGAAGGAGGCTCCTGTCCCGAGTGAAGGGGCTCCTGTCCCGAGTGAAGGGGCTCCTGTCCCGAGTGAAGGGGCTCCTGCCCCGAGTGCAGGGGCTCCTGTCCCGAGTGAAGGGGCTCCTGTCCCGAGGGAAGGGTGTTCCTGTCCCGAGTGAAGGATGCTCCTGTCCCGAGTGAAGGGGCTCCTGTCCCGAGTGAAGGAGGCTGCTGTCCCGAGTGAAGGGGCTCCTGTCCCGAGTGAAGGGGCTCCTGTCCCGAGAGAAGGGGCTCCTGTCCCGAGTGAAGGGGCTCCTGTCCCGAGTGAAGGGCTCCTGTCCCGAGTGAAGGGGCTCCTGTCCTGAGTGAAGGATGCTCCTGTCCCGAATGAAGGGGCTCATGTCCCGAGTGAAGGGGCTCCTGTCCCCAGTGAATGAGGCTCCTGTCCCGAGTGAAGGGGCTCCTTTTCGGAGTGAAGGGGCTCCTGTCCCGAGTGAAGGGGCTCCTGTCCCGAGTGAAGGGGCTCCTGTCCCCAGTGAAGGGTCTCCTGTCCCGAGTGAAGGGGCTCCTGTCCCCAGTGAAGGGGCTCCTGCCCCGAGTGCAGGGGCTCCTGTCCCGAGTGAAGGGGCTCCTGTCCCGAATGAACGGGCTCCTGTCCCGAGGGAAGGGTGTTCCTGTCCCGAGTGAAGGATGCTCCTGTCCTGAGTGAAGGAGGCTCCTGTCCCGAGTGAAGGGGCTCCTGTCCCGAGTGAAGGGGCTCCTGTCCCGAGTGAAGGGGCTCCTTTCCCGAGGGAAGGGGCTCCTGTCCCGAGTGAAGGAGGCTCCTGACCCGAGTGAGGGAGGCTCCTGTCCCGAGTGAAGTGGCTCCTGTCCTGAGTGAAGGGGCTCCTGTCCCGAGTGAAGGGGCTCCTGTCCCGAGTGAAGTGGCTCCTGTCCCGAGTGAAGGGGCTCCTGTCCCGAGTGATGGTGCTCCTGTCCCGAGTGAAGGGGCTCCTGCCCCGAGTGAAGTTGCTCCTGTCCCGAGTGAAGGGGCCCCTGCCCCGAGTGAAGGGGCTCCTGTCCCGAGTGAAGGTGCTCCTGTCCCGAGTGAAGGGTCTCCTGTCCCGAGTGAAGGGCTCCTGTCCCGAGTGAAGGGGCTCCTGTCCTGAGTGAAGGATGCTCCTGTCCCGAGTGAATGGGCTCCTGTCCAGAGTGAAGGGGCTCCTGTCCCGAGTGAAGGGGCTCCTGTCCCGAGTGAAGAGGCTCCTGTCCCGAGTGAAGGGGCTCCTCTCCCGAGTGAAGGAGGCTGCTGTCCCGAGTGAAGGGGCTCCTGCCCCGAGTGAATGGGCTCCTGTCCCGACTGAAGGGGCTGCTGTCCCCAGTGAAGGGGCTCCTGTCCCGAGTGAAGGGGATCCTCTCCCAAGTGAAGGAGGCTCCTGTCCCGAGTGAGGGGGCTCCTGTCCCCAGTGAAGGAGGCTCCTGTCCCGAGTGAAGGGGCTCCTGTCCGCAGTGAAGGAGGCTCAGGTCCCGAGTGAAGGGGCTCCTGTCCCGAGTGAAGGGGCTCCTATCCCGAGTGTAGGGGCTCCTGTCCCGAATGAAGGGGCTCCTGTCCCCAGTAAAGGGGCTCCTGTCCCCAGTGAAGGGGCTCCTGTCCCCAGTGAAGGAGGCAGCTGTCCCGAGTGAAGGGGCTCCTGTCCCGAGTGAAGGAGGCTCCTGTCCCGAGTGAAGAGGCTCCTGTCCCGAGGGAAGGGGCTCCTGTCCCGAGTGAAGGAGGCTCCTGACCCGAGTGAGGGAGGCTCCTGTCCCAATTAAAGTGGCTCCTGTCCTGAGTGAAGGGGCTCCTGACCCGAATGAAGGGGCTCATGTCCCGAGTGAAGGGGCTCCTGTCCCCAATGAATGAGGCTCCTGTCCCGAGTGAAGGGGCTCCTTTTCGGAGTGAAGGGGCTCCTGTCCCGAGTGAAGGGGCTCCTGCCCCGAGTGAAGGGGCTCCTGTCCCGAGTGAAGGTGCTCCTGTCCCGAGTGAAGGGGCTCCTGCCCCGAGTGAAGTTGCTCCTGTCCCGAGTGAAGGGGCAGCTGCCCCGAGTGAAGGGGCTCCTGTCCCGAGTGAAGGGGCTCCTGTCCCGATTGAAGGGTCTCCTGTCCCGAGTGAAGGGCTCCTGTCCCGAGTGAAGGGGCTCCTGTCCTGAGTGAAGGATGCTCCTGTCCCGAGTGAAGGGGCTCCTGTCCCGAGTGAAGGGGCTCCAGTCCCGAGTGAAGGGGATCCTGTCCCGAGTGAAGTGGTTCCTGTCCTGAGAGAAGGAGGGTCCTGTCCCGAGTGAAGAGGCTCCTGTCCCGAATGAAGGGGCTCCTGTCCCGAGCGAAGGGGCTCCTGTCCCGAGTGAAGGGGCTCCTGTCCCGAATGAAGGGGCTCCTGTCCCGAGTGAAGGGGCTCCTGTACCGAGTGAAGGGGCTCCTGTCCCGAGTGAAGGGGCTCCTGTCGCGAGTGACCGAGGCTGCTGTCCCGAGTGAAGGGGCTCCTGTCCCGACTGAAGGGGCTCCTGTCCCGAGTGAAGAGGCTCCTGTCCCGAGTGAAGGGGCTCCTCTCCTGAGTGAAGGAGGCTGCTCTCCCGAGTGAAGGGGCTCCTGCCCCGAGTGAATGGGCTCCTGTCCCGAGTGAAGGGGCTGCTGTCCCCAGTGAAGGGGCTCCTGTCCCGAGTGAAGGGGATCCTCTCCCAAGTGAAGGAGGCTCCTGTCCCGAGTGAAGGGGCTCCTGTCCCCAGTGAAGCAGGCTCAGGTCCCGAGTGACGGGGCTCCTGTCCCGAGTGAAGGGGCTCCTGTCCCGAGTGAATGGGCTCCTGTCCATAGTGAAGGGGCTCCTGTCCCCAGTGAAGGGGCTCTTGTCCCCATTGAAGGGGCTCCTGTCCCCAGTGAAGGAGGCTGCTGTCCCGAGTGAAGGGGCTCCTGTCCCGAGTGAAGGAGGCTCCTGTCCCGAGTGAAGGGATTCCTGTCCCGAGTGAAGGGGCTCCTGTCCCGAGTGAAGGGGCTCCTGCCCCGAGTGCAGGGGCTCCTGTCCCGAGTGAAGGGCTCCTGTCCCGAGTGAAGGGGCTCCTGTCCTGAGTGAAGGATGCTCCTGTCCCGAATGAAGGGGCTCATGTCCCGAGTGAAGGGGCTCCTGTCACCAGTGAATGAGGCTCCTGTCCCGAGTGAAGGGGCTCCTGTCCCGAGGGTAGGGTGTTCCTGTCCCGAGTGTAGGATGCTCCTGTCCCGAGTGAAGGGGCTCCTGTCCTGAGTGAAGGAGGCTCCTGTCCCGAGTGAAGGGGCTCCTGTCCCGAGTGAAGGGGCTCCTGTCCCGTGAGAAGGGGCTCCTCTCCCGAGTGAAGGGGCTCCTGTCCCGAGTGAAGGGGCTCCTGTCCCGAGGGAAGGGGCTCCTGTCCCGTGAGAAGGGGCTCCTCTCCCGAGTGAAGGGGCTCCTGTCCCGATTGAAGTGGCTCCTGTCCTGAGTGAAGGGGCTCCTGACCCGAATGAAGGGGCTCATGTCCCGAGTGAAGGGGCTCCTGTCCCCAATGAATGAGGCTCCTGTCCCGAGTGAAGGGGCTCCTTTTCGGAGTGAAGGGGCTCCTGTCCCGAGTGAAGGGGCTCCTGTCCCGAGTGAAGGGGCTCCTGTCCCGAGTGAAGGGGCTCCTGCCCCGAGTGAAGGGGCTCCTGTCCCGAGTGAAGGTGCTCCTGTCCCGAGTGAAGGGGCTCCTGCCCCGAGTGAAGTTGCTCCTGTCCCGAGTGAAGGGGCATTTGCCCCGAGTGAAGGGGCTCCTGTCCCGAGTGAAGGGGCTCCTGTCCCGATTGAAGGGTCTCCTGTCCCGAGTGAAGGGCTCCTGTCCCGAGTGAAGGGGCTCCTGTCCCGAGTGAAGGGGCTCCAGTCCCGAGTGAAGGGGCTCCTGTCCCGAGTGAAGGGGCTCCTGCCCCGAGTGAATGGGCTCCTGTCCCGAGTGAAGGGGCTGCTGTCCCCAGTGAAGGGGCTCCTGTCCCGAGTGAAGGGGATCCTCTCCCAAGTGAAGGAGGCTCCTGTCCCGAGTGAGGGGGCTCCTGACCCCAGTGAAGGAGGCTCCTGTCCCGAGTGAAGGGGCTCCTGCCCCAGTGAAGCAGGCTCAGGTCCCGAGTGACGGGGCTCCTGTCCCGAGTGAAGGGGCTCCTGTCCCGAGTGAATGGGCTCCTGTCCAGAGTGAAGGGGCTCCTGTCCCCAGTGAAGGGGCTCTTGTCCCCATTGAAGGGGCTCCTGTCCCCAGTGAAGGAGGCTGCTGTCCCGAGTGAAGGGGCTCCTGTCCCGAGTGAAGGGATTCCTGTCCCGAGTGAAGGGGCTCCTGCCCCGAGTGCAGGGGCTCCTGTCCCGAGTGAAGGGCTCCTGTCCCGAGTGAAGGGGCTCCTGTCCCGAGTGAAGGGGCTCCTGTCCCGAGTGAAGGGGCTCCTGCCCCGAGTGAAGGGGCTCCTGTCCCCAGTGAATGAGGCTCCTGTCCCGAGTGAAGGGGCTCCTTTTCGGAGTGAAGGGGCTCCTGTCCCGAGTGAAGGGACTCCTGTCCCGAGTGAAGGGGCTCCTGTCCCCAGTGAAGGGGCTCCTGCCCCGAGTGAAGGGGCTCCTGTCCCGAATGAACGGGCTCCTGTCCCGAGGGAAGGGTGTTCCTGTCCCGAGTGAAGGATGCTCCTGTCCTGAGTGAAGGAGGCTCCTGTCCCGAGTGAAGGGGCTCCTGTCCCGAGTGAAGGGGCTCCTGTCCCGAGTGAAGGGGCTCCTGTCCCGAGGGAAGGGGCTCCTGTCCCGAGTGAAGGAGGCTCCTGACCCGAGTGAGGGAGGCTCCTGTCCCGAGTGAAGTGGCTCCTGTCCTGAGTGAAGGGGCTCCTGTCCCGAGTGAAGGGGCTCCTGTCCCGAGTGAAGTGGCTCCTGTCCCGAGTGAAGGGGCTCCTGTCCCGAGTGATGGTGCTCCTGTGCCGAGTGAAGGGGCTCCTGCCCCGAGTGAAGTTGCTCCTGTCCCGAGTGAAGGGGCAACTGCCCCGAGTGAAGGGGCTCCTGTCCCGAGTGAAGGTGCTCCTGTCCCGAGTGAAGGGTCTCCTGTCCCGAGTGAAGGGCTCCTGTCCCGAGTGAAGGGGCTCCTGTCCTGAGTGAAGGATGCTCCTGTCCCGAGTGAAGGGGCTCCTGTCCAGAGTGAAGGGGCTCCTGTCCCGAGTGAAGGGGCTCCAGTCCCGAGTGAAGGGGCTCCTGTCCCGAGTGAAGTGGTTCCTGTCCTGAGAGAAGGAGGCTCCTGTCCCGAGTGAAGAGGCTCCTGTCCCGAGTGAAGGGGCTCCTGTCCCGAGTGAAGGGGCTCCTGTCCCGAGTGAAGGGGCTCCTGTCCCGAGTGAAGGGGCTCCTGTCGCGAGTGAAGGGGCTCCTGTCGCGAGTGAAGGGGCTCCTGTCCCGAGTGAAGGGGCTCCTGTCGCGAGTGAACGAGGCTGCTGTCCCGAGTGAAGGGGCTCCTGTCCCGACTGAAGGGGCTCCTGTCCCGAGTGAAGAGGCTCCTGTCCCGAGTGAAGGGGCTCCGCTCCCGAGTGAAGGAGGCTGCTCTCCCGAGTGAAGGGGCTCCTGCCCCGAGTGAATGGGCTCCTGTCCCGAGTGAAGGGGCTGCTGTCCCCAGTGAAGGGGCTCCTGTCCCGAGTGAAGGGGATCCTCTCCCAAGTGAAGGAGGCTCCTGTCCCGAGTGAGGGGGCTCCTGTCCCCAGTGAAGGAGGCTCCTGTCCCGAGTGAAGGGGCTCCTGTCCCCAGTGAAGCAGGCTCAGGTCCCGAGTGACGGGGCTCCTGTCCCGAGTGAAGGGGCTCCTGTCCCGAATGAATGGGCTCCTGTCCAGAGTGAAGGGGCTCCTGTCCCCAGTGAAGGGGCTCTTGTCCCCATTGAAGGGGCTCCTGTCCCCAGTGAAGGAGGCTGCTGTCCCGAGTGAAGGGGCTCCTGCCCCGAGTGAAGGAGGCTCCTGTCCCGAGTGAAGGGGCTCCTGTCCCGAGGGAAGGGTGTTCCTGTCCCGAGTGAAGGATGCTCCTGTCCCGAGTGAAGGGGCTCCTGTCCCGAGTGAAGGAGGCTCCTGTCCCGAGTGAAGGGGCTCCTGTCCCGAGTGAAGGGGCTCCTGTCCCGAGAGAAGGGGCTCCTGTCCCGAGTGAAGGGGCTCCTGTCCCGAGGGAAGGGGCTCCTGTCCCGAGTGAAGGAGGCTCCTGACCCGAGTGAGGGAGGCTCCTGTCCCGAGTGAAGTGGCTCCTGTCCTGAGTGAAGGGGCTCCTGTCCCGAATGAAGGGGCTCATGTCCCGAGTGAAGAGGCTCCTGTCCCCAGTGAATGAGGCTCCTGTCCCGAGTGAAGGGGCTCCTTTTCGGAGTAAAGGGGCTCCTGTCCCGAGTGAAGGGGCTCCTGTCCCGAGTGAAGGGGCTCCTGTCCCCAGTGAAGGGTCTCCTGTCCCGAGTGAAGGGGCTCCTGTCCCGAGTGAAGGGGCTCCTGCCCCGAGTGCAGGGGCTCCTGTCCCGAGTGAAGGGGATCCTCTCCCAAGTGAAGGAGGCTCCTGTCCCGAGTGAGGGGGCTCCTGTCCCCAGTGAAGGAGGCTCCTGTCCCGAGTGAAGGGGCTCCTGTCCCCAGTGAAGCAGGCTCAGGTCCCGAGTGACGGGGCTCCTGTCCCGAGTGAAGGGGCTCCTGTCCCGAATGAATGGGCTCCTGTCCAGAGTGAAGGGGCTCCTGTCCCCAGTGAAGGGGCTCTTGTCCCCATTGAAGGGGCTCCTGTCCCCAGTGAAGGAGGCTGCTGTCCCGAGTGAAGGGGCTCCTGTCCCGAGTGAAGGAGGCTCCTGTCCCGAGTGAAGGGGCTCCTGTCCCGAGTGAAGGGGCTCCTGTCCCGAGTGAAGGGGCTCCTGCCCCGAGTGCAGGGGCTCCTGTCCCGAGTGAAGGGGCTCCTGTCCCGAGGGAAGGGTGTTCCTGTCCCGAGTGAAGGATGCTCCTGTCCCGAGTGAAGGGGCTCCTGTCCCGAGTGAAGGAGGCTCCTGTCCCGAGTGAAGGGGCTCCTGTCCCGAGTGAAGGGGCTCCTGTCCCGAGAGAAGGGGCTCCTGTCCCGAGTGAAGGGGCTCCTGTCCCGAGGGAAGGGGCTCCTGTCCCGAGTGAAGGAGGCTCCTGACCCGAGTGAGGGAGGCTCCTGTCCCGAGTGAAGTGGCTCCTGTCCTGAGTGAAGGGGCTCCTGTCCCGAATGAAGGGGCTCATGTCCCGAGTGAAGAGGCTCCTGTCCCCAGTGAATGAGGCTCCTGTCCCGAGTGAAGGGGCTCCTTTTCGGAGTAAAGGGGCTCCTGTCCCGAGTGAAGGGGCTCCTGTCCCGAGTGAAGGGGCTCCTGTCCCCAGTGAAGGGTCTCCTGTCCCGAGTGAAGGGGCTCCTGTCCCGAGTGAAGGGGCTCCTGCCCCGAGTGCAGGGGCTCCTGTCCCGAGTGAAGGGGCTCCTGTCCCGAATGAAGGGGCTCCTGTACCGAGTGAAGGGGCTCCTGTCCCGAGTGAAGGGGCTCCTGTCCCCAGTGAAGGGTCTCCTGTCCCGAGTGCAGGGGCTCCTGTCCCTAGTGAAGGGGCTCCTGTCCCGAGTGAAGGGGCTCCTGTCCCGAGTGAAGGGGCTCCTGTCCCGAGGGAAGGGGCTCCTGTCCCGAGTGAAGGAGGCTCCTGACCCGAGTGAGGGAGGCTCCTGTCCCGAGTGAAGTGGCTCCTGTCCTGAGTGAAGGGGCTCCTGTCCCGAGTGAAGGGGCTCCTGTCCCGAGTGAAGGGGCTCCTGTCCCGAGTGAAGGGGCTCCTGTCCCGAGTGAAGGTGCTCCTGTCACGAGTGAAGGGGCTCCTGCCCCGAGTGAAGTTGCTCCTGTCCCGAGTGAAGGGGCACCTGCCCTGAGTGAAGGGGCTCCTGTCCCGAGTGAAGGTGCTCCTGTCCCGAGTGAAGGGTCTCCTGTCCCGAGTGAAGGGCTCCTGTCCCGAGTGAAGGGGCTCCTGTCCTGAGTGAAGGATGCTCCTGTCCCGAGTGAAGGGGCTCCTGTCCCGAGTGAAGGGGCTCCTGTCCCGAGTGAAGGGGCTCCTGTCCCGAGTGAAGGGGCTCCTGTCCCGAGTGAAGGGGCTCCTGTCCCGAGTGAAGGGGCTCCTGTCCCGAGTGAAGGGGCTCCTGTCGCGAGTGAACGAGGCTGCTGTCCCGAGTGAAGGGGCTCCTGTCCCGAGTGAAGGGGATCCTCTCCCAAGTGAAGGAGGCTCCTGTCCCGAGTGAGGGGGCTCCTGTCCCCAGTGAAGGAGGCTCCTGTCCCGAATGAAGGGGCTCCTGTCCCCAGTGAAGGAGGCTCAGGTCCCGAGTGAAGGGGCTCCTGTCCCGAGTGAAGGGGCTCCTGTCCCGAGTGTAGGGGCTCCTGTCCCGAATGAAGGGGCTCCTGTCCCCAGTGAAGGGGCTCCTGTCCCCAGTGAAGGGGCTCCTGTCCCCAGTGAAGGAGGCTGCTGTCCCGAGTGAAGGGGCTCCTGTCCCGAGTGAAGGAGGCTCCTGTCCCGAGTGAAGGGGCTCCTGTCCCGAGTGAAGGGGCTCCTGCCCCGAGTGCAGGGGCTCCTGTCCCGAGTGAAAGGATTCCTGTCCCGAGGGAAGGGTGTTCCTGTCCCGAGTGTAGGATGCTCCTGTCCCGAGTGAAGGGGCTCCTGTCCCGAGTGAAGGAGGCTCCTGTCCCGAGTGAAGGGGCTCCTGTCCCGAGTGAAGGGGCTCCTATCCCGTGAGAAGGGGTTCCTCTCCCGAGTGAAGGGGCTCCTGTCCCGAGGGAAGGGGCTCCTGTCCCGAGTGAAGGAGGCTCCAGACCCGAGTGAGGGAGGCTCCTGTCCCGAGTGAAGTGGCTCCTGTCCTGAGTGAAGGGGCTCCTGACCCGAATGAAGGGGCTCATGTCCCGAGTGAAGGGGCTCCTGTCCCCAGTGAATAAGGCTCCTGTCCCGAGTGAAGGGGCTCCTTTTCGGAGTGAAGGGGCTCCTGTCCCGAGTGAAGGGGCTCCTCTCCCGATTGAAGGGGCTCCTGTCCCGAGGGAAGGGGCTCCTATCCCGAGTGAAGGGTCTCCTGTCCCCAGTGAAAGGTCTCCTGTCCCGAGTGAAGGGGCTCCTGTCCCGAGTGAAGGGGCTCCTGCCCCGAGTGAAGGGGCTCCTGTCCCGAATGAAGGGGCTCCTGTCCCGAGGGAAGGGTGTTCCTGTCCCGAGTGAAGGATGCTCCTGTCCCGAGTGAAGGAGGCTCCTGTCCCGAGTGAAGGAGGCTCCTGTCCCGAGTGAAGGAGGCTCCTGTCCCGAGTGAAGGGGCTCCTGTCCCGAGTGAAGGGGCTCCTGTCCCGAGTGAAGGGGCTCCTGTCCCGAGGGAAGGGGCTCCTGTCCCGAGTGAAGGGGCTCCTGTCCCGAGTGAAGGGGCTCCTGTCCCGAGTGAAGAGGCTCCTGACCCGAGTGAAGGGGCTCCTGTCCCGAGTGAAGGGGCTCCTGTCCCGAGTGAAGGGGCTCCTGTCCCGAGTGAAGGGGCTCCTGTCCCGAGTGAAGGGGCTCCTGTCCCGAGTGAAGGGGCTCCTGTCCCGAGTGAAGGGGCTCCTGTCCCGAGTGAAGGGGCTCCTGTCCCGAGTGAAGGGGCTCCTGTCGCGAGTGAACGAGGCTGCTGTCCCGAGTGAAGGGGCTCCTGTCCCGAGTGAAGGGGCTCCTGTCCCGAGTGAAGAGGCTCCTGTCCCGAGTGAAGGGGCTCCTCTCCCGAGTGAAGGAGGCTGCTGTCCCGAGTGAAGGGGCTCCTGACCCGAGTGAATGGGCTCCTGTCCCGACTGAAGGGGCTGCTGTCCCCAGTGAAGGGGCTCCTGTCCCGAGTGAAGGGGATCCTCTCCCAAGTGAAGGAGGCTCCTGTCCCGAGTGAGGGGGCTCCTGTCCCCAGTGAAGGAGGCTCAGGTCCCGAGTGAAGGGGCTCCTGTCCCGAGTGAAGGGGCTCCTATCCCGAGTGTAGGGGCTCCTGTCCCGAATGAAGGGGCTCCTGTCCCCAGTGAAGGGGCTCCTGTCCCCAGTGAAGGAGGCAGCTGTCCCGAGTGAAGGGGCTCCTGTCCCGAGTGAAGGAGGCTCCTGTCCCGAGTGAAGGGGCTCCTGTCCCGAGTGAAGGGGCTCCTGCCCCGAGTGCAGGGGCCCCTGTCCCGAGTGAAGGGGCTCCTGTCCCGAGGGAAGGGGCTCCTGTCCCGAGTGAAGGAGGCTCCTGACCCGAGTGAGGGAGGCTCCTGTCCCAATTAAAGTGGCTCCTGTCCTGAGTGAAGGGGCTCCTGACCCGAATGAAGGGGCTCATGTCCCGAGTGAAGGGGCTCCTGTCCCCAATGAATGAGGCTCCTGTCCCGAGTGAAGGGGCTCCTTTTCGGAGTGAAGGGGCTCCTGTCCCGAGTGAAGGGGCTCCTGCCCCGAGTGAAGGGGCTCCTGTCCCGAGTGAAGGTGCTCCTGTCCCGAGTGAAGGGGCTCCTGCCCCGAGTGAAGTTGCTCCTGTCCCGAGTGAAGGGGCACCTGCCCCGAGTGAAGGGGCTCCTGTCCCGAGTGAAGGGGCTCCTGTCCCGATTGAAGGGTCTCCTGTCCCGAGTGAAGGGCTCCTGTCCCGAGTGAAGGGGCTCCTGTCCTGAGTGAAGGATGCTCCTGTCCCGAGTGAAGGGGCTCCTGTCCCGAGTGAAGGGGCTCCAGTCCCGAGTGAAGGGGATCCTGTCCCGAGTGAAGTGGTTCCTGTCCTGAGAGAAGGAGGGTCCTGTCCCGAGTGAAGAGGCTCCTGTCCCGAATGAAGGGGCTCCTGTCCCGAGCGAAGGGGCTCCTGTCCCGAGTGAAGGGGCTCCTGTCCCGAATGAAGGGGCTCCTGTCCCGAGTGAAGGGGCTCCTGTACCGAGTGAAGGGGCTCCTGTCCCGAGTGAAGGGGCTCCTGTCGCGAGTGACCGAGGCTGCTGTCCCGAGTGAAGGGGCTCCTGTCCCGACTGAAGGGGCTCCTGTCCCGAGTGAAGAGGCTCCTGTCCCGAGTGAAGGGGCTCCTCTCCTGAGTGAAGGAGGCTGCTCTCCCGAGTGAAGGGGCTCCTGCCCCGAGTGAATGGGCTCCTGTCCCGAGTGAAGGGGCTGCTGTCCCCAGTGAAGGGGCTCCTGTCCCGAGTGAAGGGGATCCTCTCCCAAGTGAAGGAGGCTCCTGTCCCGAGTGAAGGGGCTCCTGTCCCCAGTGAAGCAGGCTCAGGTCCCGAGTGACGGGGCTCCTGTCCCGAGTGAAGGGGCTCCTGTCCCGAGTGAATGGGCTCCTGTCCATAGTGAAGGGGCTCCTGTCCCCAGTGAAGGGGCTCTTGTCCCCATTGAAGGGGCTCCTGTCCCCAGTGAAGGAGGCTGCTGTCCCGAGTGAAGGGGCTCCTGTCCCGAGTGAAGGAGGCTCCTGTCCCGAGTGAAGGGATTCCTGTCCCGAGTGAAGGGGCTCCTGTCCCGAGTGAAGGGGCTCCTGCCCCGAGTGCAGGGGCTCCTGTCCCGAGTGAAGGGCTCCTGTCCCGAGTGAAGGGGCTCCTGTCCTGAGTGAAGGATGCTCCTGTCCCGAATGAAGGGGCTCATGTCCCGAGTGAAGGGGCTCCTGTCCCCAGTGAATGAGGCTCCTGTCCCGAGTGAAGGGGCTCCTGTCCCGAGGGTAGGGTGTTCCTGTCCCGAGTGTAGGATGCTCCTGTCCCGAGTGAAGGGGCTCCTGTCCTGAGTGAAGGAGGCTCCTGTCCCGAGTGAAGGGGCTCCTGTCCCGAGTGAAGCGGCTCCTGTCCCGTGAGAAGGGGCTCCTCTCCCGAGTGAAGGGGCTCCTGTCCCGAGTGAAGGGGCTCCTGTCCCGAGGGAAGGGGCTCCTGTCCCGTGAGAAGGGGCTCCTCTCCCGAGTGAAGGGGCTCCTGTCCCGATTGAAGTGGCTCCTGTCCTGAGTGAAGGGGCTCCTGACCCGAATGAAGGGGCTCATGTCCCGAGTGAAGGGGCTCCTGTCCCCAATGAATGAGGCTCCTGTCCCGAGTGAAGGGGCTCCTTTTCGGAGTGAAGGGGCTCCTGTCCCGAGTGAAGGGGCTCCTGTCCCGAGTGAAGGGGCTCCTGTCCCGAGTGAAGGGGCTCCTGCCCCGAGTGAAGGGGCTCCTGTCCCGAGTGAAGGTGCTCCTGTCCCGAGTGAAGGGGCTCCTGCCCCGAGTGAAGTTGCTCCTGTCCCGAGTGAAGGGGCATTTGCCCCGAGTGAAGGGGCTCCTGTCCCGAGTGAAGGGGCTCCTGTCCCGATTGAAGGGTCTCCTGTCCCGAGTGAAGGGCTCCTGTCCCGAGTGAAGGGGCTCCTGTCCCGAGTGAAGGGGCTCCAGTCCCGAGTGAAGGGGCTCCTGTCCCGAGTGAAGGGGCTCCTGCCCCGAGTGAATGGGCTCCTGTCCCGAGTGAAGGGGCTGCTGTCCCCAGTGAAGGGGCTCCTGTCCCGAGTGAAGGGGATCCTCTCCCAAGTGAAGGAGGCTCCTGTCCCGAGTGAGGGGGCTCCTGACCCCAGTGAAGGAGGCTCCTGTCCCGAGTGAAGGGGCTCCTGCCCCAGTGAAGGAGGCTCAGGTCCCGAGTGACGGGGCTCCTGTCCCGAGTGAAGGGGCTCCTGTCCCGAATGAATGGGCTCCTGTCCAGAGTGAAGGGGCTCCTGTCCCCAGTGAAGGGGCTCTTGTCCCCATTGAAGGGGCTCCTGTCCCCAGTGAAGGAGGCTGCTGTCCCGAGTGAAGGGGCTCCTGTCCCGAGTGAAGGAGGCTCCTGTCCCGAGTGAAGGGGCTCCTGTCCCGAGTGAAGGGGCTCCTGTCCCGAGTGAAGGGGCTCCTGCCCCGAGTGCAGGGGCTCCTGTCCCGAGTGAAGGGGCTCCTGTCCCGAGGGAAGGGTGTTCCTGTCCCGAGTGAAGGATGCTCCTGTCCCGAGTGAAGGGGCTCCTGTCCCGAGTGAAGGAGGCTCCTGTCCCGAGTGAAGGGGCTCCTGTCCCGAGTGAAGGGGCTCCTGTCCCGAGAGAAGGGGCTCCTGTCCCGAGTGAAGGGGCTCCTGTCCCGAGGGAAGGGGCTCCTGTCCCGAGTGAAGGAGGCTCCTGACCCGAGTGAGGGAGGCTCCTGTCCCGAGTGAAGTGGCTCCTGTCCTGAGTGAAGGGGCTCCTGTCCCGAATGAAGGGGCTCATGTCCCGAGTGAAGAGGCTCCTGTCCCCAGTGAATGAGGCTCCTGTCCCGAGTGAAGGGGCTCCTTTTCGGAGTAAAGGGGCTCCTGTCCCGAGTGAAGGGGCTCCTGTCCCGAGTGAAGGGGCTCCTGTCCCCAGTGAAGGGTCTCCTGTCCCGAGTGAAGGGGCTCCTGTCCCGAGTGAAGGGGCTCCTGCCCCGAGTGCAGGGGCTCCTGTCCCGAGTGAAGGGGCTCCTGTCCCGAATGAAGGGGCTCCTGTACCGAGTGAAGGGGCTCCTGTCCCGAGTGAAGGGGCTCCTGTCCCCAGTGAAGGGTCTCCTGTCCCGAGTGCAGGGGCTCCTGTCCCTAGTGAAGGGGCTCCTGTCCCGAGTGAAGGTGCTCCTGTCCCGAGTGAAGGGGCTCCTGTCCCGAGGGAAGGGGCTCCTGTCCCGAGTGAAGGAGGCTCCTGACCCGAGTGAGGGAGGCTCCTGTCCCGAGTGAAGTGGCTCCTGTCCTGAGTGAAGGGGCTCCTGTCCCGAGTGAAGGGGCTCCTGTCCCGAGTGAAGGGGCTCCTGTCCCGAGTGAAGGTGCTCCTGTCACGAGTGAAGGGGCTCCTGCCCCGAGTGAAGTTGCTCCTGTCCCGAGTGAAGGGGCACCTGCCCCGAGTGAAGGGGCTCCTGTCCCGAGTGAAGGTGCTCCTGTCCCGAGTGAAGGGTCTCCTGTCCCGAGTGAAGGGCTCCTGTCCCGAGTGAAGGGGCTCCTGTCCTGAGTGAAGGATGCTCCTGTCCCGAGTGAAGGGGCTCCTGTCCCGAGTGAAGGGGCTCCTGTCCCGAGTGAAGGGGCTCCTGTCCCGAGTGAAGGGGCTCCTGTCCCGAGTGAAGGGGCTCCTGTCCCGAGTGAAGGGGCTCCTGTCCCGAGTGAAGGGGCTCCTGTCGCGAGTGAACGAGGCTGCTGTCCCGAGTGAAGGGGCTCCTGTCCCGAGTGAAAGGGATCCTCTCCCAAGTGAAGGAGGCTCCTGTCCCGAGTGAGGGGGCTCCTGTCCCCAGTGAAGGAGGCTCCTGTCCCGAATGAAGGGGCTCCTGTCCCCAGTGAAGGAGGCTCAGGTCCCGAGTGAAGGGGCTCCTGTCCCGAGTGAAGGGGCTCCTGTCCCGAGTGTAGGGGCTCCTGTCCCGAATGAAGGGGCTCCTGTCCCCAGTGAAGGGGCTCCTGTCCCCAGTGAAGGGGCTCCTGTCCCCAGTGAAGGAGGCTGCTGTCCCGAGTGAAGGGGCTCCTGTCCCGAGTGAAGGAGGCTCCTGTCCCGAGTGAAGGGGCTCCTGTCCCGAGTGAAGGGGCTCCTGCCACGAGTGCAGGGGCTCCTGTCCCGAGTGAAAGGATTCCTGTCCCGAGGGAAGGGTGTTCCTGTCCCGAGTGTAGGATGCTCCTGTCCCGAGTGAAGGGGCTCCTGTCCCGAGTGAAGGAGGCTCCTGTCCCGAGTGAAGGGGCTCCTGTCCCGAGTGAAGGGGCTCCTATCCCGTGAGAAGGGGCTCCTCTCCCGAGTGAAGGGGCTCCTGTCCCGAGGGAAGGGGCTCCTGTCCCGAGTGAAGGAGGCTCCAGACCCGAGTGAGGGAGGCTCCTGTCCCGAGTGAAGTGGCTCCTGTCCTGAGTGAAGGGGCTCCTGACCCGAATGAAGGGGCTCATGTCCCGAGTGAAGGGGCTCCTGTCCCCAGTGAATAAGGCTCCTGTCCCGAGTGAAGGGGCTCCTTTTCGGAGTGAAGGGGCTCCTGTCCCGAGTGAAGGGGCTCCTCTCCCGATTGAAGGGGCTCCTGTCCCGAGTGAAGGGGCTCCTGCCCCGAGTGAAGGGGCTCCTGTCCCGAATGAAGGGGCTCCTGTCCCGAGGGAAGGGTGTTCCTGTCCCGAGTGAAGGAGGCTCCTGTCCCGAGTGAAGGAGGCTCCTGTCCCGAGTGAAGGAGGCTCCTGTCCCGAGTGAAGGGGCTCCTGTCCCGAGTGAAGGGGCTCCTGTCCCGAGTGAAGGGGCTCCTGTCCCGAGGGAAGGGGCTCCTGTCCCGAGTGAAGGGGCTCCTGTCCCGAGTGAAGGGGCTCCTGTCCCGAGTGAAGAGGCTCCTGACCCGAGTGAAGGGGCTCCTCTCCCGAGTGAAGGAGGCTGCTGTCCCGAGTGAAGGGGCTCCTGCCCCGAGTGAATGGGCTCCTGTCCCGAGTGAAGGGGCTGCTGTCCCCAGTGAAGGGGCTCCTGTCCCGAGTGAGGGGGCTCCTGTCCCCAGTGAAGGAGGCTCCTGTCCCGAGTGAAGGGGCTCCTGTCCCCAGTGAAGGAGGCTCAGGTCCCGAGTGAAGGGGCTCCTGTCCCGAGTGAAGGGGCTCCTGTCCCGAGTGTAGGGGCTCCTGTCCCGAATGAAGGGGCTCCTGTCCCCAGTGAAGGGGCTCCTGTCCCCAGTGAAGGGGCTCCTGTCCCCAGTGAAGGAGGCAGCTGTCCCGAGTGAAGGGGCTCCTGTCCCGAGTGAAGGAGGCTCCTGTCCCGAGTGAAGGGGCTCCTGTCCCGAGTGAAGGGGTTCCTGCCCCGAGTGCAGGGGCTCCTGTCCCGAGTGAAGGGGCTCCTGTCCCGAGGGAAGGGTGTTCCTGTCCCGAATGTAGGATGCTCCTGTCCCGAGTGAAGGGGCTCCTGTCCCGAGTGAAGGAGGCTCCTGTCCCGAGTGAAGGGGCTCCTGTCCCGAGTGAAGGGGCTCATGTCCCGTGAGAAGGGGCTCCTCTCCCGAGTGAAGGGGCTCCTGTCCCGAGGGAAGGGGCTCCTGTCCCGAGTGAAGGAGGCTCCTGACCCGAGTGAGGGAGGCTCCTGTCCCGAGTGAAGTGGCTCCTGTCCTGAGTGAAGGGGCTCCTGACCCGAATGAAGGGGCTCATGTCCCGAGTGAAGGGGCTCCTGTCCCCAATGAAAGAGGCTCCTGTCCCGAGTGAAGGTGCTCCTGTCCCGAGTGAAGGGGCTCCTGCCCCGAGTGACGTTGCTCCTGTCCCGAGTGAAGGGGCACCTGCCCCGAGTGAAGGGGCTCCTGTCCCGAGTGAAGGGGCTCCTGTCCCGATTGAAGGGTCTCCTGTCCCGAGTGAAGGGCTCCTGTCCCGAGTGAAGGGGCTCCTGTCCTGAGTGAAGGATGCTCCTGTCCCGAGTGAAGGGGCTCCTGTCCCGAGTGAAGGGGCTCCAGTCCCGAGTGAAGGGGCTCCTGTCCCGAGTGAAGTGGTTCCTGTCCTGAGAGAAGGAGGGTCCTGTCCCGAGTGAAGAGGCTCCTGTCCCGAGTGAAGGGGCTCCTGTCCCGAGTGAAGGGGCTCCTATCCCGAGTGAAGGGGCTCCTGTCCCGAGTGAAGGGGCTCCTGTCCCGAGTGAAGGGGCTCCTGTCCCGAGTGAAGGGGCTCCTGTCGCGAGTGAACGAGGCTGCTGTCCCGAGTGAAGGGGCTCCTGTCCCGACTGAAGGGGCTCCTGTCCCGAGTGAAGAGGCTCCTGTCCCGAGTGAAGGGGCTCCTCTCCCGAGTGAAGGAGGCTGCTCTCCCGAGTGAAGGGGCTCCTGCCCCGAGTGAATGGGCTCCTGTCCCGAGTGAAGGGGCTGCTGTCCCCAGTGAAGGGGCTCCTGTCCCGAGTGAAGGGGATCCTCTCCCAAGTGAAGGAGGCTCCTGGCCCGAGTGAGGGGGCTCCTGTCCCCAGTGAAGGAGGCTCCTGTCCCGAGTGAAGGGGCTCCTGTCCACAGTGAAGCAGGCTCAGGTCCCGAGTGACGGGGCTCCTGTCCCGAGTGAAGGGGCTCCTGTCCCGAGTGAATGGGCTCCTGTCCAGAGTGAAGGGGCTCCTGTCCCCAGTGAAGGGGCTCTTGTCCCCTTTGAAGGGGCTCCTGTCCCCAGTGAAGGAGGCTGCTGTCCCGAGTGAAGGGGCTCCTGGCCCGAGTGAAGGAGGCTCCTGTCCCGAGTGAAGGGGCTCCTGTCCCGAGTGAAGGGGCTCCTGTCCCGAGTGAAGGGGCTCCTGCCCCGAGTGCAGGGGCTCCTGTCCCGAGTGAAGGGGCTCCTGTCCCGAGGGAAGGGTGTTCCTGTCCCGAGTGAAGGATGCTCCTGACCCGAGTGAAGGGGCTCCTGTCCCGAGTGAAGGAGGCTCCTGTCCCGAGTGAAGGGGCTCTTGTCCCGAGTGAAGGGGCTCCTGTCCCGAGAGAAGGGGCTCCTGTCCCGAGTGAAGGGGCTCCTGTCCCGAGGGAAGGGGCTCCTGTCCCGAGTGAAGGAGGCTCCTGACCCGAGTGAGGGAGGCTCCTGTCCCGAGTGAAGTGGCTCCTGTCCTGAGTGAAGGGGCTCCTGTCCCGAATGAAGGGGCTCATGTCCCGAGTGAAGAGGCTCCTGTCCCCAGTGAATGAGGCTCCTGTCCCGAGTGAAGGGGCTCCTTTTCGGAGTGAAGTGGCTCCTGTCCCCAGTGAAGGGGCTCCTGTCCCCAGTGAAGGGGCTCCTGTCCCCAGTGAAGGGGCTCCTGTCCCCAGTGAAGGAGGCTGCTGTCCCGAGTGAAGGGGCTCCTGTCCCGAGTGAAGGAGGCTCCTGTCCCGAGTGAAGGGGCTCCTGTCCCGAGTGAAGGGGCTCCTGCCCCGAGTGCAGGGGCTCCTGTCCCGAGTGAAGGGGTTCCTGTCCCGAGGGAAGGGTGTTCCTGTCCCGAGTGTAGGATGCTCCTGTCCCGAGTGAAGGGGCTCCTGTCCCGAGTGAAGGGGCTCCTGTCCCGTGAGAAGGGGCTCCTCTCCCGAGTGAAGGGGCTCCTGTCCCGAGGGAAGGGGCTCCTGTCCCGAGTGAAGGAGGCTCCTGACCCGAGTGAGGGAGGCTCCTGTCCCGAGTGAAGTGGCTCCTGTCCTGAGTGAAGGGGCTCCTGACCCGAATGAAGGGGCTCATGTCCCGAGTGAAGGGGCTCCTGTCCCCAGTGAATAAGGCTCCTGTCCCGAGTGAAGGGGCTCCTTTTCGGAGTGAAGGGGCTCCTGTCCCGAGTGAAGGGGCTCCTCTCCCGATTGAAGGGGCTCCTATCCCGAGTGAAGGGTCTCCTGTCCCCAGTGAAAGGTCTCCTGTCCCCAGTGAAAGGTCTCCTGTCCCGAGTGAAGGGGCTCCTGTCCCGAGTGAAGGGGCTCCTGCCCCGAGTGAAGGGGCTCCTGTCCCGAATGAAGGGGCTCCTGTCCCGAGGGAAGGGTGTTCCTGCCCCGAGTGAAGGATGCTCCTGTCCCGAGTGAAGGAGGCTCCTGTCCCGAGTGAAGGAGGCTCCTGTCCCGAGTGAAGGAGGCTCCTGTCCCGAGTGAAGGGGCTCCTGTCCCGAGTGAAGGGGCTCCTGTCCCGAGTGAAGGGGCTCCTGTCCCGAGGGAAGGGGCTCCTGTCCCGAGTGAAGGGGCTCCTGTCCCGAGTGAAGGGGCTCCTGTCCCGAGTGAAGAGGCTCCTGACCCGAGTGAAGGGGCTCCTCTCCCGAGTGAAGGAGGCTGCTGTCCCGAGTGAAGGGGCTCCTGCCCCGAGTGAATGGGCTCCTGTCCCGAGTGAAGGGGCTGCTGTCCCCAGTGAAGGGGCTCCTGTCCCGAGTGAGGGGGCTCCTGTCCCCAGTGAAGGAGGCTCCTGTCCCGAGTGAAGGGGCTCCTGTCCCCAGTGAAGGAGGCTCAGGTCCCGAGTGAAGGGGCTCCTGTCCCGAGTGAAGGGGCTCCTGTCCCGAGTGTAGGGGCTCCTGTCCCGAATGAAGGGGCTCCTGTCCCCAGTGAAGGGGCTCCTGTCCCCAGTGAAGGGGCTCCTGTCCCCAGTGAAGGAGGCAGCTGTCCCGAGTGAAGGGGCTCCTGTCCCGAGTGAAGGAGGCTCCTGTCCCGAGTGAAGGGGCTCCTGTCCCGAGTGAAGGGGTTCCTGCCCCGAGTGCAGGGGCTCCTGTCCCGAGTGAAGGGGCTCCTGTCCCGAGGGAAGGGTGTTCCTGTCCCGAATGTAGGATGCTCCTGTCCCGAGTGAAGGGGCTCCTGTCCCGAGTGAAGGAGGCTCCTGTCCCGAGTGAAGGGGCTCCTGTCCCGAGTGAAGGGGCTCCTGTCCCGTGAGAAGGGGCTCCTCTCCCGAGTGAAGGGGCTCCTGTCCCGAGGGAAGGGGCTCCTGTCCCGAGTGAAGGAGGCTCCTGACCCGAGTGAGGGAGGCTCCTGTCCCGAGTGAAGTGGCTCCTGTCCTGAGTGAAGGGGCTCCTGACCCGAATGAAGGGGCTCATGTCCCGAGTGAAGGGGCTCCTGTCCCCAATGAAAGAGGCTCCTGTCCCGAGTGAAGGTGCTCCTGTCCCGAGTGAAGGGGCTCCTGCCCCGAGTGACGTTGCTCCTGTCCCGAGTGAAGGGGCACCTGCCCCGAGTGAAGGGGCTCCTGTCCCGAGTGAAGGGGCTCCTGTCCCGATTGAAGGGTCTCCTGTCCCGAGTGAAGGGCTCCTGTCCCGAGTGAAGGGGCTCCTGTCCTGAGTGAAGGATGCTCCTGTCCCGAGTGAAGGGGCTCCTGTCCCGAGTGAAGGGGCTCCAGTCCCGAGTGAAGGGGCTCCTGTCCCGAGTGAAGTGGTTCCTGTCCTGAGAGAAGGAGGGTCCTGTCCCGAGTGAAGAGGCTCCTGTCCCGAGTGAAGGGGCTCCTGTCCCGAGTGAAGGGGCTCCTATCCCGAGTGAAGGGGCTCCTGTCCCGAGTGAAGGGGCTCCTGTCCCGAGTGAAGGGGCTCCTGTCCCGAGTGAAGGGGCTCCTGTCGCGAGTGAACGAGGCTGCTGTCCCGAGTGAAGGGGCTCCTGTCCCGACTGAAGGGGCTCCTGTCCCGAGTGAAGAGGCTCCTGTCCCGAGTGAAGGGGCTCCTCTCCCGAGTGAAGGAGGCTGCTCTCCCGAGTGAAGGGGCTCCTGCCCCGAGTGAATGGGCTCCTGTCCCGAGTGAAGGGGCTGCTGTCCCCAGTGAAGGGGCTCCTGTCCCGAGTGAAGGGGATCCTCTCCCAAGTGAAGGAGGCTCCTGGCCCGAGTGAGGGGGCTCCTGTCCCCAGTGAAGGAGGCTCCTGTCCCGAGTGAAGGGGCTCCTGTCCACAGTGAAGCAGGCTCAGGTCCCGAGTGACGGGGCTCCTGTCCCGAGTGAAGGGGCTCCTGTCCCGAGTGAATGGGCTCCTGTCCAGAGTGAAGGGGCTCCTGTCCCCAGTGAAGGGGCTCTTGTCCCCTTTGAAGGGGCTCCTGTCCCCAGTGAAGGAGGCTGCTGTCCCGAGTGAAGGGGCTCCTGGCCCGAGTGAAGGAGGCTCCTGTCCCGAGTGAAGGGGCTCCTGTCCCGAGTGAAGGGGCTCCTGTCCCGAGTGAAGGGGCTCCTGCCCCGAGTGCAGGGGCTCCTGTCCCGAGTGAAGGGGCTCCTGTCCCGAGGGAAGGGTGTTCCTGTCCCGAGTGAAGGATGCTCCTGACCCGAGTGAAGGGGCTCCTGTCCCGAGTGAAGGAGGCTCCTGTCCCGAGTGAAGGGGCTCTTGTCCCGAGTGAAGGGGCTCCTGTCCCGAGAGAAGGGGCTCCTGTCCCGAGTGAAGGGGCTCCTGTCCCGAGGGAAGGGGCTCCTGTCCCGAGTGAAGGAGGCTCCTGACCCGAGTGAGGGAGGCTCCTGTCCCGAGTGAAGTGGCTCCTGTCCTGAGTGAAGGGGCTCCTGTCCCGAATGAAGGGGCTCATGTCCCGAGTGAAGAGGCTCCTGTCCCCAGTGAATGAGGCTCCTGTCCCGAGTGAAGGGGCTCCTTTTCGGAGTGAAGTGGCTCCTGTCCCCAGTGAAGGGGCTCCTGTCCCCAGTGAAGGGGCTCCTGTCCCCAGTGAAGGGGCTCCTGTCCCCAGTGAAGGAGGCTGCTGTCCCGAGTGAAGGGGCTCCTGTCCCGAGTGAAGGAGGCTCCTGTCCCGAGTGAAGGGGCTCCTGTCCCGAGTGAAGGGGCTCCTGCCCCGAGTGCAGGGGCTCCTGTCCCGAGTGAAGGGGTTCCTGTCCCGAGGGAAGGGTGTTCCTGTCCCGAGTGTAGGATGCTCCTGTCCCGAGTGAAGGGGCTCCTGTCCCGAGTGAAGGGGCTCCTGTCCCGTGAGAAGGGGCTCCTCTCCCGAGTGAAGGGGCTCCTGTCCCGAGGGAAGGGGCTCCTGTCCCGAGTGAAGGAGGCTCCTGACCCGAGTGAGGGAGGCTCCTGTCCCGAGTGAAGTGGCTCCTGTCCTGAGTGAAGGGGCTCCTGACCCGAATGAAGGGGCTCATGTCCCGAGTGAAGGGGCTCCTGTCCCCAGTGAATAAGGCTCCTGTCCCGAGTGAAGGGGCTCCTTTTCGGAGTGAAGGGGCTCCTGTCCCGAGTGAAGGGGCTCCTCTCCCGATTGAAGGGGCTCCTATCCCGAGTGAAGGGTCTCCTGTCCCCAGTGAAAGGTCTCCTGTCCCCAGTGAAAGGTCTCCTGTCCCGAGTGAAGGGGCTCCTGTCCCGAGTGAAGGGGCTCCTGCCCCGAGTGAAGGGGCTCCTGTCCCGAATGAAGGGGCTCCTGTCCCGAGGGAAGGGTGTTCCTGCCCCGAGTGAAGGATGCTCCTGTCCCGAGTGAAGGAGGCTCCTGTCCCGAGTGAAGGAGGCTCCTGTCCCGAGTGAAGGAGGCTCCTGTCCCGAGTGAAGGGGCTCCTGTCCCGAGTGAAGGGGCTCCTGTCCCGAGTGAAGGGGCTCCTGTCCCGAGGGAAGGGGCTCCTGTCCCGAGTGAAGGGGCTCCTGTCCCGAGTGAAGGGGCTCCTGTCCCGAGTGAAGAGGCTCCTGACCCGAGTGAAGGGGCTCCTCTCCCGAGTGAAGGAGGCTGCTGTCCCGAGTGAAGGGGCTCCTGCCCCGAGTGAATGGGCTCCTGTCCCGAGTGAAGGGGCTGCTGTCCCCAGTGAAGGGGCTCCTGTCCCGAGTGAGGGGGCTCCTGTCCCCAGTGAAGGAGGCTCCTGTCCCGAGTGAAGGGGCTCCTGTCCCCAGTGAAGGAGGCTCAGGTCCCGAGTGAAGGGGCTCCTGTCCCGAGTGAAGGGGCTCCTGTCCCGAGTGTAGGGGCTCCTGTCCCGAATGAAGGGGCTCCTGTCCCCAGTGAAGGGGCTCCTGTCCCCAGTGAAGGGGCTCCTGTCCCCAGTGAAGGAGGCAGCTGTCCCGAGTGAAGGGGCTCCTGTCCCGAGTGAAGGAGGCTCCTGTCCCGAGTGAAGGGGCTCCTGTCCCGAGTGAAGGGGTTCCTGCCCCGAGTGCAGGGGCTCCTGTCCCGAGTGAAGGGGCTCCTGTCCCGAGGGAAGGGTGTTCCTGTCCCGAATGTAGGATGCTCCTGTCCCGAGTGAAGGGGCTCCTGTCCCGAGTGAAGGAGGCTCCTGTCCCGAGTGAAGGGGCTCCTGTCCCGAGTGAAGGGGCTCCTGTCCCGTGAGAAGGGGCTCCTCTCCCGAGTGAAGGGGCTCCTGTCCCGAGGGAAGGGGCTCCTGTCCCGAGTGAAGGAGGCTCCTGACCCGAGTGAGGGAGGCTCCTGTCCCGAGTGAAGTGGCTCCTGTCCTGAGTGAAGGGGCTCCTGACCCGAATGAAGGGGCTCATGTCCCGAGTGAAGGGGCTCCTGTCCCCAATGAAAGAGGCTCCTGTCCCGAGTGAAGGTGCTCCTGTCCCGAGTGAAGGGGCTCCTGCCCCGAGTGACGTTGCTCCTGTCCCGAGTGAAGGGGCACCTGCCCCGAGTGAAGGGGCTCCTGTCCCGAGTGAAGGGGCTCCTGTCCCGATTGAAGGGTCTCCTGTCCCGAGTGAAGGGCTCCTGTCCCGAGTGAAGGGGCTCCTGTCCTGAGTGAAGGATGCTCCTGTCCCGAGTGAAGGGGCTCCTGTCCCGAGTGAAGGGGCTCCAGTCCCGAGTGAAGGGGCTCCTGTCCCGAGTGAAGTGGTTCCTGTCCTGAGAGAAGGAGGGTCCTGTCCCGAGTGAAGAGGCTCCTGTCCCGAGTGAAGGGGCTCCTGTCCCGAGTGAAGGGGCTCCTATCCCGAGTGAAGGGGCTCCTGTCCCGAGTGAAGGGGCTCCTGTCCCGAGTGAAGGGGCTCCTGTCCCGAGTGAAGGGGCTCCTGTCGCGAGTGAACGAGGCTGCTGTCCCGAGTGAAGGGGCTCCTGTCCCGACTGAAGGGGCTCCTGTCCCGAGTGAAGAGGCTCCTGTCCCGAGTGAAGGGGCTCCTCTCCCGAGTGAAGGAGGCTGCTCTCCCGAGTGAAGGGGCTCCTGCCCCGAGTGAATGGGCTCCTGTCCCGAGTGAAGGGGCTGCTGTCCCCAGTGAAGGGGCTCCTGTCCCGAGTGAAGGGGATCCTCTCCCAAGTGAAGGAGGCTCCTGGCCCGAGTGAGGGGGCTCCTGTCCCCAGTGAAGGAGGCTCCTGTCCCGAGTGAAGGGGCTCCTGTCCACAGTGAAGCAGGCTCAGGTCCCGAGTGACGGGGCTCCTGTCCCGAGTGAAGGGGCTCCTGTCCCGAGTGAATGGGCTCCTGTCCAGAGTGAAGGGGCTCCTGTCCCCAGTGAAGGGGCTCTTGTCCCCTTTGAAGGGGCTCCTGTCCCCAGTGAAGGAGGCTGCTGTCCCGAGTGAAGGGGCTCCTGGCCCGAGTGAAGGAGGCTCCTGTCCCGAGTGAAGGGGCTCCTGTCCCGAGTGAAGGGGCTCCTGTCCCGAGTGAAGGGGCTCCTGCCCCGAGTGCAGGGGCTCCTGTCCCGAGTGAAGGGGCTCCTGTCCCGAGGGAAGGGTGTTCCTGTCCCGAGTGAAGGATGCTCCTGACCCGAGTGAAGGGGCTCCTGTCCCGAGTGAAGGAGGCTCCTGTCCCGAGTGAAGGGGCTCCTGTCCCGAGTGAAGGGGCTCCTGTCCCGAGAGAAGGGGCTCCTGTCCCGAGTGAAGGGGCTCCTGTCCCGAGGGAAGGGGCTCCTGTCCCGAGTGAAGGAGGCTCCTGACCCGAGTGAGGGAGGCTCCTGTCCCGAGTGAAGTGGCTCCTGTCCTGAGTGAAGGGGCTCCTGTCCCGAATGAAGGGGCTCATGTCCCGAGTGAAGAGGCTCCTGTCCCCAGTGAATGAGGCTCCTGTCCCGAGTGAAGGGGCTCCTTTTCGGAGTGAAGTGGCTCCTGTCCCCAGTGAAGGGGCTCCTGTCCCCAGTGAAGGGGCTCCTGTCCCCAGTGAAGGGGCTCCTGTCCCCAGTGAAGGAGGCTGCTGTCCCGAGTGAAGGGGCTCCTGTCCCCAGTGAAGGGGCTCCTGTCCCCAGTGAAGGAGGCTGCTGTCCCGAGTGAAGGGGCTCCTGTCCCGAGTGAAGGAGGCTCCTGTCCCGAGTGAAGGGGCTCCTGTCCCGAGTGAAGGGGCTCCTGCCCCGAGTGCAGGGGCTCCTGTCCCGAGTGAAGGGGTTCCTGTCCCGAGGGAAGGGTGTTCCTGTCCCGAGTGTAGGATGCTCCTGTCCCGAGTGAAGGGGCTCCTGTCCCGAGTGAAGGGGCTCCTGTCCCGTGAGAAGGGGCTCCTCTCCCGAGTGAAGGGGCTCCTGTCCCGAGGGAAGGGGCTCCTGTCCCGAGTGAAGGAGGCTCCTGACCCGAGTGAGGGAGGCTCCTGTCCCGAGTGAAGTGGCTCCTGTCCTGAGTGAAGGGGCTCCTGACCCGAATGAAGGGGCTCATGTCCCGAGTGAAGGGGCTCCTGTCCCCAGTGAATAAGGCTCCTGTCCCGAGTGAAGGGGCTCCTTTTCGGAGTGAAGGGGCTCCTGTCCCGAGTGAAGGGGCTCCTCTCCCGATTGAAGGGGCTCCTATCCCGAGTGAAGGGTCTCCTGTCCCCAGTGAAAGGTCTCCTGTCCCGAGTGAAGGGGCTCCTGTCCCGAGTGAAGGGGCTCCTTTCCCGAGTGAAGGGGCTCCTGTCCCAGTGAAGGGGCTCCTGTCCCGAGTGAAGGGGCTCCTGTCCCGAGTGAAGGGGCTCCTGTCCCCAGTGAAGGAGGCTCCTGCCCCGAGTGAAGGGGCTCCTGTCCCGAGTGAAGGGGCTCCTGTCCCGAGTGAAGGGGCTCCTGTCCAGAGTGAAGGAGGCTCCTGTCCCGAGTGAAGGGGCTCCTGTCCCGAGTGAAGGGGCTCCTCTCCTGAGTGAAGGGGCTCCTGTCCCGAGTGAAGGGGCTCCTGTCCAGAGTGAAGGAGGCTCCTGTCCCGAGTGAAGGGGCTCCTGTCCCGAGTGAAGGGGCTCCTGTCCCGAGTGAAGGGGCTCCTCTCCTGAGTGAAGGGGCTCCTGTCCCGAGTGAAGGGGCTCCTGTCCAGAGTGAAGGAGGCTCCTGTCCCGAGTGAAGGGGCTCCTGTCCCGAGTGAAGGGGCTCCTGTCCCGAGTGAAGGAGCTCCTGTCCCGAGTGAAGGAGGCTCCTGTCCCGAGTGAAGGGGCTCCTGTCCCGAGTGAAGGAGGCTCCTGTCCCGAGTGAAGGGGCTCCTGTCCCGAGTGAAGGGGCTCCTGTCCCCAGTGAAGGGGCTCCTGTCCCGAGTGAAGGGGCTCCTGTCCCGAGTGAAGGGGCTCATGTCCCGAGTGAAGGGGCTCCTGTCCTGAGTGAAGGGGCTCCTGTCCCGAGTGAATGGGCTCCTGCCCCGCGTGCAGGGGCTCCTTTCCCGAATGAAGCGGCTCCTGTCCCGAGTGAAGGGGCTCCTGTCCCGAGAGAAGAGACTCCAGTCCCGAGTGATGGAGGCTCCTGTCCCGAGTGAAGGGGGTTCCTGTCCCGAGTGAAGGATGCTCCTGTTCCGAGTGAAGGGGCTCCTGTCCAGAGTGATGGAGGCTCCTGTCCCCAGTGAAGGAGGCTCCTGTCCACAGTAAAGGAGGCTCCTGTCCCCAGTGAAGGAGGCTCCTGTCCCCAGTGAAGGAGGCTCCTGTCCCCAGTGAAGGAGGCTCCTGTCCCCAGTGAAGGGGCTCCTGTCCCGAGTGAAGGGGCTCCTGTCCCGAGTGAAGGGGCTCCTGTCCCGAGTGAAGGGGCTCCTGTCCCGAGTGAAGGGGCTCCTGTCCCGAGTGAAGCGGCTCCTGTCCCGAGTGAAGCGGCTCCTGTCCCGAGTGAATGAGGCTCCAGTCCCGAATGAAGGGCTCCAGTCCCGAGTAAATGAGGCTGCTGTCCCGAGTGAAGGAGATTGCTGTCCTGAGGGAAATGGCTCCTGCACGGAGTGAAGGGGCTCCTGTCCCCAGTGAAGGGGCTCCTGCCCCGAGTGAAGGACGCTCCTGTCCCGAGTGAAGGAGGCTCTTGCTCTGAGTGAAGGAGGCTCCTGTCCCGAGTGACGGGGCTCTTGTCCCGAGTGAAGGGGCTCCTGACCCGAGTGAATGGTTTCCTGTCCCGAGTGAAGGGGCTCCTGCCCCGAGTGACGTTGCTCCTGTCCCGAGTGAAGGGGCACCTGCCCCGAGTGAAGGGGCTCCTGTCCCGAGTGAAGGGGCTCCTGTCCCGATTGAAGGGTCTCCTGTCCCGAGTGAAGGGCTCCTGTCCCGAGTGAAGGGGCTCCTGTCCTGAGTGAAGGATGCTCCTGTCCCGAGTGAAGGGGCTCCTGTCCCGAGTGAAGGGGCTCCAGTCCCGAGTGAAGGGGCTCCTGTCCCGAGTGAAGTGGTTCCTGTCCTGAGAGAAGGAGGGTCCTGTCCCGAGTGAAGAGGCTCCTGTCCCGAGTGAAGGGGCTCCTGTCCCGAGTGAAGGGGCTCCTATCCCGAGTGAAGGGGCTCCTGTCCCGAGTGAAGGGGCTCCTGTCCCGAGTGAAGGGGCTCCTGTCCCGAGTGAAGGGGCTCCTGTCGCGAGTGAACGAGGCTGCTGTCCCGAGTGAAGGGGCTCCTGTCCCGACTGAAGGGGCTCCTGTCCCGAGTGAAGAGGCTCCTGTCCCGAGTGAAGGGGCTCCTCTCCCGAGTGAAGGAGGCTGCTCTCCCGAGTGAAGGGGCTCCTGCCCCGAGTGAATGGGCTCCTGTCCCGAGTGAAGGGGCTGCTGTCCCCAGTGAAGGGGCTCCTGTCCCGAGTGAAGGGGATCCTCTCCCAAGTGAAGGAGGCTCCTGGCCCGAGTGAGGGGGCTCCTGTCCCCAGTGAAGGAGGCTCCTGTCCCGAGTGAAGGGGCTCCTGTCCACAGTGAAGCAGGCTCAGGTCCCGAGTGACGGGGCTCCTGTCCCGAGTGAAGGGGCTCCTGTCCCGAGTGAATGGGCTCCTGTCCAGAGTGAAGGGGCTCCTGTCCCCAGTGAAGGGGCTCTTGTCCCCTTTGAAGGGGCTCCTGTCCCCAGTGAAGGAGGCTGCTGTCCCGAGTGAAGGGGCTCCTGGCCCGAGTGAAGGAGGCTCCTGTCCCGAGTGAAGGGGCTCCTGTCCCGAGTGAAGGGGCTCCTGTCCCGAGTGAAGGGGCTCCTGCCCCGAGTGCAGGGGCTCCTGTCCCGAGTGAAGGGGCTCCTGTCCCGAGGGAAGGGTGTTCCTGTCCCGAGTGAAGGATGCTCCTGACCCGAGTGAAGGGGCTCCTGTCCCGAGTGAAGGAGGCTCCTGTCCCGAGTGAAGGGGCTCCTGTCCCGAGTGAAGGGGCTCCTGTCCCGAGAGAAGGGGCTCCTGTCCCGAGTGAAGGGGCTCCTGTCCCGAGGGAAGGGGCTCCTGTCCCGAGTGAAGGAGGCTCCTGACCCGAGTGAGGGAGGCTCCTGTCCCGAGTGAAGTGGCTCCTGTCCTGAGTGAAGGGGCTCCTGTCCCGAATGAAGGGGCTCATGTCCCGAGTGAAGAGGCTCCTGTCCCCAGTGAATGAGGCTCCTGTCCCGAGTGAAGGGGCTCCTTTTCGGAGTGAAGTGGCTCCTGTCCCCAGTGAAGGGGCTCCTGTCCCCAGTGAAGGGGCTCCTGTCCCCAGTGAAGGGGCTCCTGTCCCCAGTGAAGGAGGCTGCTGTCCCGAGTGAAGGGGCTCCTGTCCCGAGTGAAGGAGGCTCCTGTCCCGAGTGAAGGGGCTCCTGTCCCGAGTGAAGGGGCTCCTGCCCCGAGTGCAGGGGCTCCTGTCCCGAGTGAAGGGGTTCCTGTCCCGAGGGAAGGGTGTTCCTGTCCCGAGTGTAGGATGCTCCTGTCCCGAGTGAAGGGGCTCCTGTCCCGAGTGAAGGGGCTCCTGTCCCGTGAGAAGGGGCTCCTCTCCCGAGTGAAGGGGCTCCTGTCCCGAGGGAAGGGGCTCCTGTCCCGAGTGAAGGAGGCTCCTGACCCGAGTGAGGGAGGCTCCTGTCCCGAGTGAAGTGGCTCCTGTCCTGAGTGAAGGGGCTCCTGACCCGAATGAAGGGGCTCATGTCCCGAGTGAAGGGGCTCCTGTCCCCAGTGAATAAGGCTCCTGTCCCGAGTGAAGGGGCTCCTTTTCGGAGTGAAGGGGCTCCTGTCCCGAGTGAAGGGGCTCCTCTCCCGATTGAAGGGGCTCCTATCCCGAGTGAAGGGTCTCCTGTCCCCAGTGAAAGGTCTCCTGTCCCGAGTGAAGGGGCTCCTGTCCCGAGTGAAGGGGCTCCTTTCCCGAGTGAAGGGGCTCCTGTCCCAGTGAAGGGGCTCCTGTCCCGAGTGAAGGGGCTCCTGTCCCGAGTGAAGGGGCTCCTGTCCCCAGTGAAGGAGGCTCCTGCCCCGAGTGAAGGGGCTCCTGTCCCGAGTGAAGGGGCTCCTGTCCCGAGTGAAGGGGCTCCTGTCCAGAGTGAAGGAGGCTCCTGTCCCGAGTGAAGGGGCTCCTGTCCCGAGTGAAGGGGCTCCTCTCCTGAGTGAAGGGGCTCCTGTCCCGAGTGAAGGGGCTCCTGTCCAGAGTGAAGGAGGCTCCTGTCCCGAGTGAAGGGGCTCCTGTCCCGAGTGAAGGGGCTCCTGTCCCGAGTGAAGGGGCTCCTCTCCTGAGTGAAGGGGCTCCTGTCCCGAGTGAAGGGGCTCCTGTCCAGAGTGAAGGAGGCTCCTGTCCCGAGTGAAGGGGCTCCTGTCCCGAGTGAAGGGGCTCCTGTCCCGAGTGAAGGAGCTCCTGTCCCGAGTGAAGGAGGCTCCTGTCCCGAGTGAAGGGGCTCCTGTCCCGAGTGAAGGAGGCTCCTGTCCCGAGTGAAGGGGCTCCTGTCCCGAGTGAAGGGGCTCCTGTCCCCAGTGAAGGGGCTCCTGTCCCGAGTGAAGGGGCTCCTGTCCCGAGTGAAGGGGCTCATGTCCCGAGTGAAGGGGCTCCTGTCCTGAGTGAAGGGGCTCCTGTCCCGAGTGAATGGGCTCCTGCCCCGCGTGCAGGGGCTCCTTTCCCGAATGAAGCGGCTCCTGTCCCGAGTGAAGGGGCTCCTGTCCCGAGAGAAGAGACTCCAGTCCCGAGTGATGGAGGCTCCTGTCCCGAGTGAAGGGGGTTCCTGTCCCGAGTGAAGGATGCTCCTGTTCCGAGTGAAGGGGCTCCTGTCCAGAGTGATGGAGGCTCCTGTCCCCAGTGAAGGAGGCTCCTGTCCACAGTAAAGGAGGCTCCTGTCCCCAGTGAAGGAGGCTCCTGTCCCCAGTGAAGGAGGCTCCTGTCCCCAGTGAAGGAGGCTCCTGTCCCCAGTGAAGGGGCTCCTGTCCCGAGTGAAGGGGCTCCTGTCCCGAGTGAAGGGGCTCCTGTCCCGAGTGAAGGGGCTCCTGTCCCGAGTGAAGGGGCTCCTGTCCCGAGTGAAGCGGCTCCTGTCCCGAGTGAAGCGGCTCCTGTCCCGAGTGAATGAGGCTCCAGTCCCGAATGAAGGGCTCCAGTCCCGAGTAAATGAGGCTGCTGTCCCGAGTGAAGGAGATTGCTGTCCTGAGGGAAATGGCTCCTGCACGGAGTGAAGGGGCTCCTGTCCCCAGTGAAGGGGCTCCTGCCCCGAGTGAAGGACGCTCCTGTCCCGAGTGAAGGAGGCTCTTGCTCTGAGTGAAGGAGGCTCCTGTCCCGAGTGACGGGGCTCTTGTCCCGAGTGAAGGGGCTCCTGACCCGAGTGAATGGTTTCCTGTCCCGAGTGAAGGGGCTCCTGTACCGAGCGAGGGAGACTCCTGTCAACAGTGAAGGGGCTCCTGTCCCGAGTGAAGGGGCTGCAATCCTAAGTGAAGGAGGCTCCTGTCCCGAACGAGGGAGGCTCCTGTCCCAAGTGAGGGAGGCTCCTGGAAAGAGTGAAGGGGCTCCTGTCCCGAATGAAGGAGACTCCGGTCCCGAGTAAAGGGGCTCCTGTCCCCAGTGAAGGAGGCTCCAGTCCCCAGTGAAGGAGGGTCCCGTCCCCAGTGAACGAGGCTCCCGTCCCCAGTGAAGGAGGCTCCCGTCCCCAGTGAAGGAGGCTCCCGGCCCCAGTGAAGGAGGCTCCCGGCCCCAGTGAAGGAGGCTCCCGGCCCCAGTGAAGGAGGCTCCCGGCCCCAGTGCAGGAGTCTCCCGGCCCCTGTGAAGGAGTCTCCCGGCCCCAGTGAAGGAGGCTCCCGGCCCCAGTGAAGGAGGCTCCCGGCCCCAGTGAAGGAGTCTCCCGGCCCCAGTGAAGGAGGCTCCCGGCCCCAGTGAAGGAGGCTCCCGGCCCCAGTGAAGGAGGCTCCCGGCCCCAGTGAAGGAGGCTCCCGGCCCCAGTGAAGGAGGTTCCCGGCCCCAGTGAAGGAGGCTCCCGGCCCCAGTGAAGGAGGCTCCCGGCCCCAGTGAAGGAGGCTCCCGGCCCCAGTGACGGAGGCTCCCGGCCCCAGTGAAGGAGGCTCCCGGCCCCAGTGAAGGAGGCTCCCGGCCCCAGTGACGGAGGCTCCCGGCCCCAGTGACGGAGGCTCCCGGCCCCAGTGACGGAGGCTCCCGGCCCCAGTGAAGGAGGCTCCCGGCCCCAGTGATGGAGGCTCCCGGCCCCAGTGAAGGAGTCTCCCGGTCCCAGTGAAGGAGGCTCCCGGCCCCAGTGAAGGAGTCTCCCGGTCCCAGTGAAGGAGGCTCCCAGCCCCAGTGAAGGAGGCTCCCGGCCCCAGTGAAGGAGGCTCCCGGCCCCAGTGAAGGAGGCTCCCGTCCCCAGTGAAGGAGGCTCCCGGCCCCAGTGAAGGAGTCTCCCGGTCCCAGTGAAGGAGGCTCCCAGCCCCAGTGAAGGAGGCTCCCGGCCCCAGTGAAGGAGGCTCCCGTCCCCAGTGAAGGAGGCTCCCGTCCCCAGTGTAGGAGGCTCCCGTCCCCAGTGTAGGAGGCTCCCGTCCCCAGTGTAGGAGGCTCCCATCCCCAGTGAAGGAGGCTCCCGTCCCCAGTGAAGGAGGCTCCCGTCCCCAGTGAAGGAGGCTCCCGTCCCCAGTGAAGGACGCCCCCGTCCCCAGTGAAGGAGGCTCCCGTCCCCAGTGAAGGAGGCTCCCGTCCCCAGTGAAGGAGGCTCCCGTCCCCAGTGAAGGAGGCTCCCGTCCCCAGTGAAGGAGGCGCCCGTCCCCAGTGAAGGAGGCGCCCGTCCCCAGTGAAGGAGCCGCCCGTCCCCAGTGAAGGAGGCGCCTGTCCCCGTAATGATATCAGCAAATAGTGATGTTATTTGCCTGTTTGATTATCATGTCTTACCAGCATAGTTGCCTGATTGATTGCTTGTGCCTGACCAGCAGAGGGCATGTGACCGAGACAAGCAAGGCAGTGTAGTTTAGTTTCAGTTTCATTCTAGATGCATCACAAGCATCGTGTCTCCTGTAAAGCTGTATAAAGAGTTGAACAAGCTTTAGATTAAAAGTCATTCTCTTTCATAAATGTCTCGTCATTGAACCCACAAAGAAATCAATACAGTCCCAAGTGAAGGGGCCCTTGTCCCGACTGAAGGGGCTCCTGTCCCGACTGAAGGGGCTCCTGTCCCGAGGGAAGGGGCTCCTGTCCCGAGGGAAGGGGCTCCTGTCCCGAGTGAAGGGGCTCCTGTCCCGAGTGAAGGGGCTCCTGTCCCGAGTGAAGGGGCTCCTGTCCCGAGTGAAGGGGCTCCTGTCCCGAGTGAAGGGGCTCCTGTCCCGAGGGAAGGGGCTCCTGTCCCGAGGGAAGGGGCTCCTGTCCCCAGTGAAGGGGCTCCTGTCCCCAGTGAAGGGGCTCCTGTCCCCAGTGAAGGGGCTCCTGTCCCGAGGGAAGGGGCTCCTGTCCCGAGGGAAGGGGCTCCTGGCCCGATTGAAGTGGCTCCTGTCCCGAGGGAAGGGGCTCCTGTCCCGAGGGAAGGGGCTCCTGTCCCCAGTGAAGGGGCTCCTGTCCCCAGTGAAGGGGCTCCTGTCCCCAGTGAAGGGGCTCCTGTCCCGAGGGAAGGGGCTCCTGTCCCGAGGGAAGGGGCTCCTGTCCCGAGGGAAGGGGCTCCTGTCCCGAGGGAAAGGGCTCCTGTCCCGAGGGAAGGGGCTCCTGTCCCGAGGGAAGGGGCTCCTGCCCCGAGTGAAGGGGCTCCTGTCCCGAGTGAAGGAAGCTCCTGTCCCGACTGTAGGAGGCACCTGTCCCTAGTGACGGGGCTCTTGTCCCGACTGAAGGGGCTCTTGTCCCGAGCGAGGGAGCCTCCTGTCAACAGTGAAGTGGCTGCTCTCCTGAGTGAAGGGGCTCCTGTACCGAGCGAGGGAGACTCCTGTCAACAGCGAAGTGGCTCCTGTCCCGAGTGAAGGGGCTGCTCTCCTAAGTGAAGCAGGCTCCTGTCCCAAACGAGGGAGGCTCCTGGAAAGAGTGAAGGGGCTCCTGTCCCGAATGAAGGAGACTCCGATCCCGAGTAAAGGGGCTCCTGTCCCCAGAGAGGGGGTCTCCTGTCCCGAGTGAAGGAGGCTCCGGTCCCGAGTGAAGGGGCTCCTGCCCCCAGAGAGGGGGGCTCCTGTCCCCAGTGAAGGGTCTCCTATGCCCAGTGAACAGGCTCCTGTCCCCAGAGAACGGGCTCCTGTCCCGAGTGAAGAAGGCTCCTGTCCCGAGTTAAGGGGCTCCTGTCCCGAGTGAAGGGGCTCCTGTCCCCAGTGAAGGAGGATCCTGTCCCGAGTGTAGAGTCTCCTGTCCCCAGTGAACGGGCTCCTGTCCCGAGTGAAGGGGCTCCTGTCCCGAGTGAAGGGGCTCCTGACCCGAGTGAATGGTCTCCTGTCCCGAGTGAAGGGGCTCCTGTACCGAGCGAGGGAGGCTCCTGTCAACAGTGAAGGGGCTCCTGTCCCGAACGAGGGAGGCTCCTGTCCCAAGTGAGGGAGGCTCCTGGAAAGTGTGAAGGGGCTCCTGTCCCGAATGAAGGAGACTCCGGTCCCGAGTAAAGGGTCTCCTGTCCCCAGTGAAGGAGGCTCCAGTCCCCAGTGAAGGAGGCTCCCGTCCCCAGTGAAGGAGGCTCCCGTCCCCAGTGAAGGAGGCTCCCATCCCCAGTGAAGGAGGCTCCCGTCCCCAGTGAAGGAGGCTCCAGTCCCCAGTGAAGGAGGCTCCCGTCCCCAGTGAAGGAGGCTCCCGTCCCCAGTGAAGGGGGCTCCCGTCCCCAGTGAAGGAGGCTCCCGTCCCCAGTGAAGGAGGCTCCTGTCCCCAGTGAAGGAGGCTCCCGTCCCCAGTGAAGGAGGCTCCCGTCCCCAGTGAAGGAGGCTCCCGTCCCCAGTGAAGGAGGCTCCCGTCCCCAGTGAAGGAGGCTCCCGTCCCCAGTGAAGGAGGCTCCCGTCCCCAGTGAAGGAGGCTCCCGTCCCCAGTGAAGGAGGCTCCCGTCCCCAGTGAAGGAGGCTCCCGTCCCCAGTGAAGGAGGCTCCCGTCCCCAGTGAAGGAGGCTCCCGTCCCCAGTGAAGGAGGCGCCCGTCCCCAGTGAAGGAGGCGCCCGTCCCCAGTGAAGGAGCCGCCCGTCCCCAGTGAAGGAGGCGCCTGTCCCCGTAATGATATCAGCAAATAGTGATGTTATTTGCCTGTTTGATTATCATGTCTTACCAGCATAGTTGCCTGATTGATTGCTTGTGCCTGACCAGCAGAGGGCATGTGACCGAGACAAGCAAGGCAGCGTAGTTTAATTTCAGTTTCATTCTAGATGCATCACAAGCATCTTGTCTCTTGTAAAGCTGTATAAAAAGTTGAACAAGCTTTAGATTAAAAGTCATTCTCTTTCATAAATGTCTCGTCATTGAACCCACAAAGAAATCAATACATGGTGTCAGAAGTGATTGAAAGAGATGAAGAGAAAAAATCTGAAGTTAAATCAGCTCTCCGCAAATTAGCAAGCCAAAAGAGAACATCGTTACTTACCATTAGAGAATAGCAAACAAAGTGAAAAAATGGAAGATTTACACCCACCGGCGACGCTTCAGTTGACAGGTAATGTGGCTGAAAATTGGAGGAGATTCAAACAACGTGTAGAGTTGTATTTAGCGGCAATCGGAGCTGACGAGAAAAGTGATAATAAGAAATCGTCAGTGTTCTTACATGTCGTGGGTGATGAAGCGCTGGAGGTGTATAGTAACTTCACATTCGCTGCTAATGGAGACAAAATGAAGCTAGATAAAATAATGGAACAGTTTGAGGCCTACTGCATACCTAAAAGTAACGTGACATTTGAGAGGCACAGATTTTTCACATGTGTACAGAAAACGGGTGAGACTATTGATCAGTATGTGACTGAACTGAGAAACCGAAGCAAAACATGTGAATTTGGGGGACTGAAAAACTCGCTGATAAAAGACAGATTGGTGTGTGGTATTCCAGATAATGGTCTAAGGGAAAGACTGCTAAGAGAGCAAGATCTAGACCTGGGAAAAGCCATAGCACTGTGTAGGGCTACAGCGACTGTGAAGTCGCAGGCAAAAGAGCTGTTCAGTGACAATAGCTGCAACATGGATGCAGTGAGAATGAACGGATACAAACCGTTTAACAAAAAGAGCGCCAATGTGAAAAAAGAGGCGTGGCCAGCGAACAAAAATGAAAGGGACAATCGAAAGTCATGTAGTCGATGCGGTACACAGCATCCACCAAGAAAGTGTCCAGCATATGGTAAAAAATGCAATAGTTGCAACAAAAACAACCATTATGCCCGTTGCTGTAAGAACCAAATGCAACAAAGCAAGCTCCATGCAGTAGATGAAAGCGACAAAGAGGAGTTCTATGTAGATGTTGTGTCTGAAAACAAAAAAGAAGAAGAAAGAGACTGGATGTTGACACTAAAAGTGAATGACATACACATTCCATTTAAATTGGATACTGGAGCAAAAGCTAATGTGATATCAGAGACTGATTTTAAGAAAATTAGACCCAGACCAAAGATACATGGAATAAAAGTGAAAGTGACAGGATACTCAGGTATTGATATACCAGTGAAAGGAAGATGCATTGTCAAAGTAACACACAAGGACAGAGAGCACACGCTAGCATTAATCCGGTCGCCTGTCATTTCAATTCACCGCTCCATTCCCACTCGGACCTCACCATCCTTGGCCTCTTGTACTGTTCCACGGAAGCTCAACGTAAACTCGAGGAACAGCACCTCATCTTCCGATTAGGCACTCTGCAGCCTTCTGGTCTCAATATCGAGTTCAACAATTTCAGATCATAACCTCGGCCCCTATTTCATTTTTACTTATATTTTTCCACTCCTTTCCTCCCCCCCGCCTTTCCTTTTGTTTCCCTCTCACACCTGGCAGCTATCTTTTGCCCTGCCAGTAAACTTTACACCTAATCCCAGCCTATTACCATCTCGTCTAGCTTCTAATCTCTTTTACTTCTTTTGGTTCTTTTATTCTTTTGTCCGATCGCAGCCCTGCCTTCGATCTAGTTCCTTTTCTCTCCAGTTTTGAAGAAGGGTCAAACCCGAAACGTCAACTCAAATTTCTCTCCACGGATGTTGCCTGACCTGCTGAGTTTTTCCAGCATTTTCTGTTGTTATTTCGGATTTCCAACATCTGCAGTATTTTGCTTTCGTACTAGCATTAATCGTGGTGCCAAAGGATGTGTAAGCCATACTAGGTTTAAAAGCCTGTGAGAGACTGAACCTGGTAAAGAGAGTTCTCATTGTGGAAAGCGAAGGAGAGACAGTCTATGATGAACTGAATGTTGCGTACACACCGGGTAAGCTGATGTATACAGCAGACACGTTGTCCAGAGCTGTTGGCCCAGGAGAGCCCGCAAACACAGTGAAAAGACTGATGTACAAGGCAAAAGATAGTGGAACTGACTTCTACCAGAACATGCTTGTATACCGCACAACGCCGCTCGAGTGTGGTATGTCACCAGCCCAACTCCTGATGGGACGTCGGCTAAGGTCAAACCTACCCATCCCGGAGAACCTCCTGAAAACAAAAGAGGGGGAGAAAGTGAGGAAGTTCAAAGAACAACAGAAAGAAAAGCAAAAGTACTACTATGACAGAGGAACACAAAACCTACCTGAACTCCACACTGGTGACCAAGTAAGGTTCAAAGACAAAACAAACACATGGACTCAGAAGGGAACTGTCCTGAGTGAAGTTCAACCAAGATCATACACCATTCAGACAGATGAGGGTGCTGTTCTGAGAAGAAATCGTTGAGATCTTCTCACGGGACCAGCCACAGCAGGTCAAGAGACTGATACTGTTGAACAACCTGATCACACAGCTGAGAACCAATCATCTGAGGCAACAACTCAGATTCAAGGACAATCAAACAGAAAATCCTCAAGACACATGAAGCCTCCTGAGAGACTCATTGAGCAAATTTAAGGACTATTGTTATAGAAGGAAGTAATGTTATCTTATTCTTTCTTCAAGTTCTAGTGTATTTACATATTTCATGTGAACACACAAAGCAAGGTTAAAAAACCTTGATCATGATAATGATAATGTAAGTTCAGTAAGTGTTACAGTTAAAATGCAGATTAATACAAAGAAAACATGTTGTTAGTTAAAAGTAAAATACTTTTGTTTTAAGAAAAGGAGATGTAATGATATCAGCAAACAGTGATGTTATTTGCCTGATAGATTATCATGTCTTACCAGCATAGTAGCCTGATTGATTGCTTGTGCCTGACCAGCAGAGGGCATGTGACCGAGACAAGCAAGGCAGTGTAGTTTAGTTTCAGTTTCATTCTAGATGCATCACAAGCATCGTGTCTCCTGTAAAGCTGTATAAAGAGTTGAACAAGCTTTAGATTAAAAGTCATTCTCTTTCATAAATGTCTCGTCATTGAACCCACAAAGAAATCAATACAGTCCCAAGTGAAGGGGCCCCTGTCCCGACTGAAGGGGCTCCTGTCCCGACTGAAGGGGCTCCTGTCCCGAGGGAAGGGGCTCCTGTCCCGAGGGAAGGGGCTCCTGTCCCGAGGGAAAGGGCTCCTGTCCCGAGGGAAGGGGCTCCTGTCCCGAGGGAAGGGGCCCCTGTCCCGACTGAAGGGGCTCCTGTCCCGACTGAAGGGGCTCCTGTCCCGAGTGACGGGGCTCTTGTCCCGAGTGAAGGGGCTCTTGTCCCGAGCGAGGGAGCCTCCTGTCAACAGTGAAGTGGCTGCTCTCCTGAGTGAAGGGGCTCCTGTACCGAGCGAGGGAGACTCCTGTCAACAGCGAAGTGGCTCCTGTCCCGAGTGAAGGGGCTGCTCTCCTAAGTGAAGGAGGCTCCTGTCCCAAACGAGGGAGGCTCCTGGAAAGAGTGAAGGGGCTCCTGTCCCGAATGAAGGAGACTCCGGTCCCGAGTAAAGGGGCTCCTGTCCCCAGAGAGGGGGGCTCCTGTCCCGAGTGAAGGAGGCTCCGGTCTCGAGTGAAGGGGCTCCTGCCCCCAGAGAGGGGGGCTCCTGTCCCCAGTGAAGGGTCTCCTATGCCCAATGAACAGGCTCCTGTCCCCAGAGAACGGGCTCCTGTCCCGAGTGTAGAAGGCTCCTGTCCCGAGTTAAGGGGCTCCTGTCCCGAGTGAAGGGGCTCCTGTCCCCAGTGAAGGAGGATCCTGTCCCGAGTGTAGAGTCTCCTGTCCCCAGTGAACGGGCTCCTGACCCGAGTGAAGGAGGCTGCTGTCCCGAGTGAAGGGGCTCCTGTCCCGAGTGAAGGAGGCTCCTGTCCGCAATGAAGGGGCACCTGACCCGAGTGAAGGAGGCTCCTGTCCCGAGTGAGGAAGGCTGCTGTCCTGGGTGAAGGGGCTCCTGTTCCGAGTGAAGGGTCTCCTGTCCCGAGTGAAAGGGCTCCATCCTGCCCCAGTGAAAGAGGCTCCAGTCCCGAGTGAAGAGGCGCGTATCCCGAGTGAGGGGGGCTCCTGTCCCGAGTGAAGGAGGCTCCGGTCCCTAGTGAAGGGGCTCCTGTCTCGAGTGAAGGAGGCTCCTGTCTCGAGTGAAGGGGCTCCTGTCCCGAGTGAAGGGGCTCCTGTCCCCATTGAACAGGCTCCTGTCCCGAGTGAAGGGGCTCCTGTCCCAAGTGAAGGGGCTCCTGCCACGAGTGAAGGAGGCTCCTGACCCGAGTGAAGGGGCTCCTAACCAGAGTGAAGGGCCTCCTGTCCCGAGTGAAGGAGGCTCCTGACCCGAGTGAACGGGCTCCTGTCCCGAGTGAAGGAGGCTCCTGTCCCGAGTGAAGGGGCTCCTGACCCGAGTGAATGAGGCCCCTGACCCGAGTGAAGGGGCTCCTTACCCGAGTGAAGGGGCTCCTGTCCCGAGTGAAGGAGGCTCCTGACGCGAGTGAATGGGCTCCTGTCCCGAGCGAGGGAGGCTCCTGTCCCGAGTGAATAAGGATCCAGTCCCGAGTGAAGAGGTCCTGTCCTGAGAAACTGAGGCTGCTGCCCCGAGTGAAGGAGGTTCCTGTCCTGAGTGATAGGGCTCCTGTCCTGAGTGAAGGGGCTCCTGTCCCCAGTGAAGGGGCTCCTGCCCCGAGTGAAGGGGCTCCTGTTCCAAGTGAAGGGGCTCCTGTCCCGCGTGAAGGGGCTCCTGTCCCGAGTGAAGGAGGCTCCTGCCCGAGTGAGGGAGGCTCCTGTCCCGATTGAAGTGGCGCATGTCCCGAAGGAGGGAGGCTCCTGACCCGAGTGAAGCGGCTCCTATCCCGAGTGAAGGAGGTTCCTGTCCCCAGTGAACGGGCTCCTGACCCAGGTGAAGGGGCTCCTGACCCAGGTGAAGGGGCTCCTGTCCCGAGTGAAGGGGCTCCTGTCCCGAGTGAAGGGGCTCCTGTCCCGAGTGAAGGGGCTCCTGTCCCGAGTGAAGGAGGCTGCTGTCCCGAGTGAAGGGGCTCCTGTCCCGAGTGAAGGGGCTCCTGTCCCGAGTGAAGGAGGCTCCGGTCCCGAGTGAAGGGGTTCCTGTCCCGAGTGAAGGGGTTCCTGTCCCGAGTGAAGAGGCTCCTTTCCCGAGTGAAAGGGCTCCTGTCCCGAGTGAAGGGGCTCCTGTCCCGAGTGAAGGGGTCCTGTCCCGAGTGAATGAGGCTCCAGTCCCGAGTGAAGGGGCTCCTGTCCCGAGTGAAGGGGTTCCTGTCCCGAGTGAAGAGGCTGCTTTCCCGAGTGAAAGGGCTCCAGGCCCGAGTGAAGGGTCTCCTGTCCCGAGTGAAGGGGTCCTGTCCCGAGTGAATGAGGCTCCAGTCCCGAGTGAAGGTGCTCCTGTCCCGAGTGAAGGGGCTCATGTCCCGACTGTGGGACGCTCCTGACCCGAGGGTAGGGGCTCCTGTCCCAAGTGATGGGGCACCTGTCCCGAGTGAAGGGGCTCCTGTCCCGAGTGAATGGGCTCCTGTCCCGAGTGAAGGGGCTCCTGTCCCGAGTGAAGGGGCTCCTGTCCCGAGTGAAGGGGTTCCTATCCCGAGTGAAAGGGCTCCTCTCCCCAGTGAAGCGGCTCCTGCCCCGAGTGAATGAAGCTCCTGTCCCGAGTGAAGGAGACTCCTGCTCCGAGTGAAGGAGGCTCTTGTCCCGAGTGAAGGAGGCTCCTGTCTGGAGTGAAGGGGCTCCTGTCCGGAGTGAAGGGGCTCCTGTCCGGAGTGAAGGGGCTCCTGTCCCGAGTGAAGGGGCTCCTGTCCCGAGTGAAGGGGCTCCTGTCCCGACTGAAGCGGCTCCTGTCCCGAGTGAAGGGGCTCCTGTCCCGAGTGAAGGGGCTCCTGTCCCGAGTGAAGGGGCTCCTATCTCGAGTGAAGGGGCTCCTGTCCCGAGTGAAGGGGCTCCTGTCCCGAGTGAAGGGGCTCCTGCCCGAGTGAAGGGGCTCCTGTCCCGAGTGAAGGGGCTCCTGTCCCCAGTGAAGGGGCTCCTGTCCCGAGTGAAGGGACTCCTGTCCCGAGGGAAGGAGCTCCTGACCCGAGTGAAGGGGCTCCTGCCCCGAATGAAGGAGGCTCCTGACCAGAGTGAACGGGCTCCTGTCCCGAGTGAAGGAGGCTCCTGTCCCGAGTGAAGGGGCTACTGACCCGAGTGAAGGAAGCCCCTGACCCGAGTGAAGGGGATCCTGTCCCGAGTGTAGGGGCTCCTGTCCCCAGTGAAGTGGCTCCTGTCCCGAGTGAATGAGGCTCCAGTCCCGAGTGAAGGGGCTCCTGTCCCGAGTGAAGGGGCTTCTGTCCCGAGTGAACGAGGCTGCTGTCCCGAGTGAAGGGGCTCCTGTCCCGAGCGAGTGAGGCTCCTGTCATGAGTGAAGGGGCGCGTGTCCCGAGTGAGGGGGGCTCCTGTCCCGAGTGAAGGGGCTCCTGTCCCGAGTGAAGGAGGCTCCTGTCCCGAGTGAAGGCGGCTCCTGCCCCGAGTGAAGGAGGCACCTGTCCCGAGTGAAGGAGGCTCCTGTCCCCAGTGAAGGGGCTCCTGTCCCCAGTGAAGGGGCTCCTGTCCCCAGTGAAGGGGCGCCTGTCCCCAGTGAAGGGGCTCCTGTCCCCAGTGAAGGGGCTCCTGTCCCCAGTGAAGGGGCTCCTGAACCGAGTGAATGGGCTCCTGTCCCCAGTGAAGGGGCTCCTGTACCGAGCGAGGGAGGCTCCTGTCCCCAGTGAAGGGGCTCCTGTACCGAGCGAGGGAGGCTCCTGTCGACAGTGAAGGGGCTCCTGTCCCGAGTGAAGGGGCTGCGCTCCTGAGTGAAGGAGGCTCCTGTACTGAATGAGGGAGGCTCCTGTCCCAAGTGAGGGAGGCTCCTGGAAAGAGTGCAGGGGCTCCTGTCCCGAATGAAGGAGACTCCGGTCCCGAGTATAGGGGCTCCTGTCCCCAGTGAAGGGGTTCCTGTCCCCAGTGAAGGGGCTCCTGTCCCGAGTGAAGGGGCTCCTGTCCCCAGTGAAGGGGCTCCTGTCCCCAGTGAAGGGGCTCCTGCCCCGAGTGAAGGAGGCACCTGACCCTAGTGAAGGGGGCCCCTGTCCCGAGTGAAGGGGCTCCTGTCCCGAGTGAAGGAGGCTCCTGTCCCGAGTGAAGGTGCTCCTGTCCCGAGAGAGGGACGCTCCTGACCCGAGGGAAGGGGCTCCTGTCCCGAGTGAAGGGGCTCCTGTTCCGAGTGAAGGAGATTCCTGTCCCGAGTGAAGGGGGTCCTGTCCCCAGTGAAGGGGCTCCTGTCCCGAGTGAAGCAGCTCCTTTCCCAAGTGAAGAGGCACCTGTCCCGAGTGAAGAGCTCTTGTCCCGAGTGAAGGAGGCTGCTGTCCCGAATGAAGGGGCTCCTGTCCTGAGCGAGGGAGGCTCCTGTCCCGAGTGAAGGCGCTCCTGTCCTGACTGTAGGAGGCTCCTGTCCCGAGGGACGGGGCTCTTGTCCCGAGTGAAGGGGCTCCTGACCTGAGTGAATGGTCTCCTGTCCCGAATGAAGGGGCTCCTGTACCAAGCGAGGGAGACTCCTGTCGACAGTGAAGGGTCTCCTGTCCCGAGTGAAGGGGCTCCTGTCCCGAGTGAAGGGGCTCCTGTCCCCAGTGAAGGGGCTCCTGTCCTGAGTGAAGGAGGCTCCTGGCCTGAGTAAAGGGCCTCCTGTCCCCAGTGAAGGAGGCTCCAGTCCCGAGTGAAGGGGCTCCTGTCCCGAGTGAGGGAGGCTCCTGACCCGAGGGAAGGGGCTCCTGTCCCAAGTGAAGAAGGCCCCTGACCCGAGTGAAGGGGCTCCTGCCCCGAGTGAGGAAGGCTCCTGTCCTGAGTGAAGGGGCTCCTGTCCCGAGCGCAGGGGCTCCTGTCCCGAGTGCAGGGGCTCCTGTCCCGAGTGAAGGAGGCTCCTGTCCCGAGTGAAGGAGGCTCCTGTCCCGAGTGAAGGAAGTTCCTGTCCCGAGTGAAGGGGCTCCTGTCCCGAGTGAAGGGGCTGCTCTCCTGAGTGAAGGAGGGTCCTGTCCCGAACGAGGGATGCTCCCGTCCCAATTCAGTGAGGCTCCTGGAAAAAGTGAGGGGCTCCTGTCCCGAATGAAGGAGACTCCGGTCCCGAGTGAAGGGGCTCCTGTCCCGAGTGAAGGGGCTCCTGTCCCGAGTGAAGGGGCTCCTGTCCCGAGTGAAGGGGCTCCTGTCCCGAGTGAAGGGGCTCCTGTCCCGAGTGAAGGGGCTCCTGTCCCCAGTGAAGGACGCTCCAGTCCCGAGTGAAGGGGCTCCTGTCCCGAGTGAGGGAGGCTCCTGACCCGAATGAAGGGGCTCCTGTCCCGAGTGAGGAAGGCTCCTGTCCCGAGTGCAAGGGCTCCTGTCCCGAGTGAAGGAGGCTTCTGTCCCCAGTGAATGAGGCTCCAGTCCTGAGTGAAGGGGCTCCTGCCCCCAGTGAAGGGGTCCTGTCCCGAATAAATGAGGTTGCTGTCCCGAGTGAAGGAAGCTCCTGTCCCGAGTGAAGGAGGCTCCTGCCCCGAGTGAAGGAGGCTCCTGTCCCGAGTGAAGGAGCCTCCTGTCCCGAGTGAAGGAGACTTCGGTCCCGAGTATAGGGGCTCCTGTCCCCAGTGAAGGGGCTCCTGTCCCCAGTGAAGGGGCTCCTGTCCCCAATGAAGGGGCTCCTGTCCCCAGTGAAGGGGCTCCTGTCCCCAGTGAAGGGTCTCCTGTCCCCAGTGAAGGGGCTCCTGTCCCCAGTGAAGCGGCTCCTGTCCCCAGTGAAGGGGCTCCTGTCCCCAGTGAAGGGGCTCCTGTCCTGAGTGAAGGGGTTCCTGTCCACAGTGAAGGGGCTCCTGTCCCGAGTGAAGGAGGCTCCGGTCCCGAATGAAGGGGCTCCTGTCCCGAGTGAAGGAGGCTCCTGTCCCGAGTGAAGGGGCTCCTGTCCCTAGTGAAGGAGGCTCCAGTATCAAGTGAAGGGGCTCCTGTCCCGAGTGAAGGTGCTCCTGTCCCGAGTGAGGGACGCTCCTGACCCGAGGGAATGGGCTCCTGTCCCGAGTGAAGGGGCTCCTGTCCCGAGTGAGGAAGGCTCCTGTCCCGAGTGAAGGGGCTCCTGTTCCGAGTGAAGGAGATTCCTGTCCCGAGTGAAAGGGCTCCTGTCCCGAGTGAAGGGGCTCCTGTCCCGAGTGACGCGGCTCCTGTCCCAAGTGAATGAGGCTCCAGTCCCGAGTGAAGGGGCTCCTGTCCCGAGTGAAGTGGTCCTGTCCCGAGTAAATGAGGCTGCTGTCCCAAGTGAAGGAGGTTGCTGTCCTGAGGGAAAGGGCTCCTGTCCCGAGTGAAGGGGCTCCTGTCCCGAGTAAAGGGGCTCCTGTCCCGAGTGAAGGGGCTCCTGTCCCGAGTGAAGGGGCTCCTGCCCCGAGTGAAGGAAGCTCCTGTCCCGAGTGAAGGAGGCTCCTGTCCCGAGTGAAGGAGGCTCCTGCTCCGAGTGATTGAGGCTCCTGTCCCGAGTGAAGGGGCTCCTGTCCTGAGTGAAGGGGCTCCTATCCCGAGTGAAGGAGGTTCCTGTTGCCAGTGAAGGGGCTCCTGTCCCAAGTGAAGGGGCTCCTTTCCCGAGTGAAGGGGCTCTTAGCCCGAATGAAGGGGCTCCTGTCCTGAGCGAGGGAGGCTCCTCTCCAGAGTGAAGGCGCTCCTGTCCTGACTGTAGGAGGCTCCTGTCCCGAGGGACGGGGCTCTTGTCCCGAGTGAAGGGGCTCCTGACCCGAGTGAATGGTGTCCTGTTCCGAGTGAAGGGGCTCCTGTACCGAGCGAGGGAGACTCCTGTCGACAGTGAAGGGTCTCCTGTCCCGAGTGAAGGGGCTCCTGTCCTGAGTGAAGGAGGCTCCTGACCCGAGGGAAGGGGCTCCTGTCCCAAGTGAAGAAGGCCCCTGACCCGAGTGCAGGGGCTCCTGTCCCGAGTGAAGGAGGCTCCTGTCCCGAGTGAAGGAAGCTCCTGTCCCGAGTGAAGGAGTCTCCTGTCCCGAGTCAAGGAGGCTCCAGTCCTGAGTGAAGGGGCCCCTGTCTCTAGTGAAGGGGCTCCTGTCCCCAGTGAAGGGGCTGCTGTCCCCAGTGAAGGGGCTCCTGTCCCCAGTGAAGGGGCTCCTGTCCCGAGTAAAGGGGCTACTGTCCCCAGTGAAGGGGCTCCTGTCCCCAGTGAAGGGACTCCTGTCCCGAGTGAATGGTCGCCTGTCCCGAGTGAAGGGGCTCCTGTCCCGACTGAAGGGGCTCCTGACCCGAGTGAATGGGCTCCTGTCCCGAGTGAAGGGGATCCTGTCCCGAGTGAAGGGGTTCCTGTCCCGAGTGAAGGGGCTCCTGTCCCGAGTGAAGGGGCTCCTGTCCCGAGTGAAGGGGCTGCTCTCCTGAGTGAAGGACGGTCCTGTCCCAAAAGAGGGAGGCTCCCGTCCCAAGTCAGTGAGGCTCCTGGAAAAAGTGAGGGGGCTCCTGTCCCGAATGAAGGAGACTCCGGTCCCGAGTAAAGGGGCTCCTGTCCCGAGTGAAGGGGCTCCTGTCCCGAGTGAAGGGGCTCCTCTCCCCAGTGAAGGGGCTCCTGTCCCGAGTGAAGGGGCTCCTGTTCCGAGTGAAGGGACTCCTGTCCCGAGTGAAGGGGCTCCTCTCCCGAGTGAAGGGGCTCCTGTCCCGAGTGAAGGGGCTCCTGTCCACAGTGAAGGAGACTCCAGACCCGAGTGAATGAACTCCTGTCCCAAGTGAAGAAGGCCCCTGGCCCGAGTGAAGGGGCTCCTGTCCCGAGTGAGGAAGGCTCCTGTCCCGAGTGAAGGGGCTCCTGTCCCGAGTGCAGGGGCTCCTGTCCCGAGTGAAGGAGGCTCCTGTCCCCAGTGAATGAGGCGCCAGTCCTGAGTGAAGGGGCTCCTGTCCCCAGTGAAGGGGTCCTGTCCCGAATAAATGAGCCTGCTGTCCCGAGTGAAGGAAGCTCCTGTCTCGAGTGAAGGAGGCTCCTGCCCCGAGTGAAGGAGGCTCCAGTCCCGAGTGAAGGGGCCCCTGTCTCGAGTGAAGGGGCCCCTGTCTCGAGTGAAGGGGCTCCTGTCCCGACTGAAGGGGCTCCTGTCCCGAGTGAAGGGGCTCCTGTCCCGAGTGAAGGGGCTCCTGTCCTGAGTGAAGGGGCTGCTGAACCGAGTGAATGGTCGCCTGTCCCGAGTGAAGGGGCTCCTGTACTGAATGAGGGAGGCTCCTGTCCCAAGTGAGGGAGGCTCCTGGAAAGAGTGCAGGGGCTCCTGCCCCAGTGAAGGGGCTCCTGTCCCCAGTGAAGGGGCTCCTGTCCCGAGTGAAGGAAGCTCCTGTCCCGAGTGAAGGAGGCTCCTGTCCCCAGTGAAGGGGCTCCTGTCCCCAGTGAAGGGGCTCCTGTCCTGAGTGAAGGGGCTCCTATCCCGAGTGAAGAAGGTTCCTGTTGCCAGTGAAGGGGCTCCTGTCCCGAGTGAAGGGTGTCCTGTCCCCAGTGAAGGGGCTCCTGTCCTGAGTGAAGCGGCTCCTTTCCCAAGTGTAGGGGCTTCTCTCCCAAGTGAAGGGGCACCTGTCCCAAGTGAAGGGGCTCCTTTCCCGAGTGAAGGGGCTCTTAACCCGAGTGAAGGGCTCTTGTCCCGAGTGAAGGAGGCTGCTGTCCCGAATGAAGGGGCTCCTGTCCTGTGCGAGGGAGGCTCCTGTCCCGAGTGAAGGCGCTCCTGTCCTGACTGTAGGAGGCTCCTGTCCCGAGGGACGGGGCTCTTGTCCCGAGTGAAGGGGCTCCTGACCCGAGTGAATGGTCTCCTGTCCCGAGTGAAGGTGCTCCTGTACCGAGCGAGGGAGACTCCTGTCTACAGTGAAGGGTCTCCTGTCCCGAGTGAAGGGGCTCCTGTCCCCAGTGAAGGAGGCTCCTGTCCCGAGTGAAGGGGCTCCTGTCCCGAGTGAGGGAGGCTCCTGACCCGAGGGAAGGGGCTCCTGTCCCAAGTGAAGAAGGCCCCTGACCCGAGTGAAGGGGCTCCTGTTCCGAGTGAAGGGACTCCTGTCCCGAGTGAAGGGGCTCCTCTCCCGAGTGAAGGGGCTCCTGTCCCGAGTGAAGGGGCTCCTGTCCACAGTGAAGGAGACTCCAGACCCGAGTGAATGAACTCCTGTCCCAAGTGAAGAAGGCCCCTGGCCCGAGTGAAGGGGCTCCTGTCCCGAGTGAGGAAGGCTCCTGTCCCGAGTGAAGGGGCTCCTGTCCCGAGTGCAGGGGCTCCTGTCCCGAGTGAAGGAGGCTCCTGTCCCCAGTGAATGAGGCGCCAGTCCTGAGTGAAGGGGCTCCTGTCCCCAGTGAAGGGGTCCTGTCCCGAATAAATGAGCCTGCTGTCCCGAGTGAAGGAAGCTCCTGTCTCGAGTGAAGGAGGCTCCTGCCCCGAGTGAAGGAGGCTCCAGTCCCGAGTGAAGGGGCCCCTGTCTCGAGTGAAGGGGCCCCTGTCTCGAGTGAAGGGGCTCCTGTCCCGACTGAAGGGGCTCCTGTCCCGAGTGAAGGGGCTCCTGTCCCGAGTGAAGGGGCTCCTGTCCTGAGTGAAGGGGCTGCTGAACCGAGTGAATGGTCGCCTGTCCCGAGTGAAGGGGCTCCTGTACTGAATGAGGGAGGCTCCTGTCCCAAGTGAGGGAGGCTCCTGGAAAGAGTGCAGGGGCTCCTGCCCCAGTGAAGGGGCTCCTGTCCCCAGTGAAGGGGCTCCTGTCCCGAGTGAAGGAAGCTCCTGTCCCGAGTGAAGGAGGCTCCTGTCCCCAGTGAAGGGGCTCCTGTCCCCAGTGAAGGGGCTCCTGTCCTGAGTGAAGGGGCTCCTATCCCGAGTGAAGAAGGTTCCTGTTGCCAGTGAAGGGGCTCCTGTCCCGAGTGAAGGGTGTCCTGTCCCCAGTGAAGGGGCTCCTGTCCTGAGTGAAGCGGCTCCTTTCCCAAGTGTAGGGGCTTCTCTCCCAAGTGAAGGGGCACCTGTCCCAAGTGAAGGGGCTCCTTTCCCGAGTGAAGGGGCTCTTAACCCGAGTGAAGGGCTCTTGTCCCGAGTGAAGGAGGCTGCTGTCCCGAATGAAGGGGCTCCTGTCCTGTGCGAGGGAGGCTCCTGTCCCGAGTGAAGGCGCTCCTGTCCTGACTGTAGGAGGCTCCTGTCCCGAGGGACGGGGCTCTTGTCCCGAGTGAAGGGGCTCCTGACCCGAGTGAATGGTCTCCTGTCCCGAGTGAAGGGGCTCCTGTACCGAGCGAGGGAGACTCCTGTCTACAGTGAAGGGTCTCCTGTCCCGAGTGAAGGGGCTCCTGTCCCCAGTGAAGGAGGCTCCTGTCCCGAGTGAAGGGGCTCCTGTCCCGAGTGAGGGAGGCTCCTGACCCGAGGGAAGGGGCTCCTGTCCCAAGTGAAGAAGGCCCCTGACCCGAGTGAAGGGGCTCCTGTCCCGAGTGAGGAAGGCTCCTGTCCCGAGTGAAGGGGCTCCTGTCCCGAGTGCAGGGGCTCCTGTCCCGAGTGAAGGAGGCTCCTGTCCCCAGTGAATGAGGCTCCAGTCCTGAGTGAAGGGGCTCCTGTCCCCAGTGAAGGGGTCCTGTCCCGAGTGAAGGAAGCTCCTGTCCCGAGTGAAGGAGGCTCCTGCCCCGAGTGAAGGAGGCTCCAGTCTCGAGTGAAGGGGCCCCTGTCTCGAGTGAAGGGGCCCCTGTCTCGAGTGAAGGGGCTCCTGTCCCGAGTGAAGTGGCTCCTGTCCCGAGTGAAGGGGCTCCTGTCCCGAGTGAAGGAGGCCCCTGACCCTAGTGAAGGGGCTCCTGTCCCGAGTGAAGGGTCTCCTGTCCCGAGTGAAGGAGGCTCCGGTCCCGATTGAAGGGGCTCCTGTCCCGAGTGAAGGAGGCTCCTGTCCCGAGTGATGGGGCTCCTGCCCCTAGTGAAGGAGGCTCCAGTATCGAGGGAAGGGGCTCCTGTCCCGAGTAAGGGACGCTCCTGACCCGACGGAAGGGGCTCCTGTCCCAAGTGAAGGGACTCCTGTCCCGAGTGAGGAAGGCTCCTGTCCCGAGTGAAGGGACTCCTGTCCCGAGTGAGGAAGGCTCCTGTCCTGAGTGAAGGGGCTCCTGTTCCGAGTGAAGGGGCTCCTGTCCCGAGTGAAAGGGCTCCTGTCCCGAGTGAAGGGGCTCCTGTCCCGAGTGAAGCGGCCCCTGTCCCGAGTGAAGGGGTCCTGTCCCGAGTAAATGAGGCTGCTGTCCCGAGCGAATGGGCTCCTGTCCCGACTGAAGTGGCTCCTGTCCCGAGTGAAGGGGCTCCTGTCCTGAGTGAAGGGGCTCCTATCCCGAGTGAAGGAGGTTCCTGTTGCCAGTGAAGGGGCTCCTGTCCCGAGTGAAGGGGCTCCTGTCCCGAGTGAAGGGGCTCCTGCCCCGAGTGAAGGAAGCTCCTGTCCCGAGTGAAGGAGGCTCCTGTCCCGAGTGAAGGAGTCTCCTGCTCCGAGTGATTGAGGCTCCTGTCCCGAGTGAAGGGGCTCCTGTCCCGAGGGAAGGGGCTCCTGTCCCCAGTGAAGGGGCTCCTGTCCTGAGTGAAGGGGCTCCTATCCCGAGTGAAGGAGGTTCCTGTTGCCAGTGAAGGGGCTCCTGTCCCGAGTGAAGGGGGTCCTGTCCCCAGTGAAGGGGCTCCTGTCCTGAGTGAAGCAGCTCCGTTCCCAAGTGTAGGGGCTTCTCTCCCAAGTGAAGGGGCACCTGTCCCAAGTGAAGGGGCTCCTTTCCCGAGTGAAGGGGCTCTTAACCCGAATGAAGGGGCTCCTGTCCTGAGCGAGGGAGGCTCCTGTCCCCAGTGAAGGCGCTCCTGTCCTGACTGTCGGAGGCTCCTGTCCCGAGGGACGGGTCTCTTGTCCCGAGTGAAGGGGCTCCTGACCCGAGTGAATGGTGTCCTGTTCCGAGTGAAGGGGCTCCTGTACCGAGCGAGGGAGACTCCTGTCGACAGTGAAGGGTCTCCTGTCCCGAGTGAAGGGGCTCCTGTCCTGAGTGAAGGAGGCTCCTGGCCTGAGTAAACGGCCTCCTGTCCCCAGTGAAGGAGGCTCCAGTCCCGAGTGAAGGGGCTCCTGTCCCGAGTGAGGGAGGCTCCTGACCCGAGGGAAGGGGCTCCTGTCCCAAGTGAAGAAGGCCCCTGACCCGAGTGCAGGGGCTCCTGTCCCGAGTGAAGGAGGCTCCTGTCCCGAGTGAAGGAAGCTCCTGTCCCGAGTGAAGGAGGCTCCTGTCCCGAGTCAAGGAGGCTCCAGTCCCGAGTGAAGGGGCCCCTGTCTCTAGTGAAGGGGCTCCTGTCCCCAGTGAAGGGGATCCTGTCCCCAGTGAAGGGGCTCCTGTCCCGAGTAAAGGGGCTACTGTCCCCAGTGAAGGGGCTCCTGTCCCCAGTGAAGGGACTCCTGTCCCGAGTGAATGGTCGCCTGTCCCGAGTGAAGGGGCTCCTGTCCCGAGTGAAGGGGCTCCTGACCCGAGTGAATGGGCTCCTGTCCCGAGTGAAGGGGTTCCTGTCCCGAGTGAAGGGGATCCTGTCCCGAGTGAAGGGGCTGCTCTCCTCAGTGAAGGAGGGTCCTATCCCAAAAGAGGGAGGCTCCCGTCCCAAGTCAGTGAGGCTCCTGGAAAAAGTGAGGGGGCTCCTGTCCCGAATGAAGGAGACTCCGGTCCCGAGTAAAGGGGCTTCTGTCCCGAGTGAAGGGGCTCCTGTCCCGAGTGAAGGGGCTCCTCTCCCCAGTGAAGGGGCTCCTGTCCCGAGTGAAGGGGCTCCTGTTCCGAGTGAAGGGACTCCTGTCCCGAGTGAAGGGGCTCCTCTCCCGAGTGAAGGGGCTCCTGTCCCGAGTGAAGGGGCTCCTGTCCACAGTGAAGGAGACTCCAGACCCGAGTGAATGGGCTCCTGTCCCGAGTGAGGGAGGCTCCTGACCCGAGGGAAGGGGCTCCTGTCCCAAGTGAAGAAGGCCCCTGACCCGAGTGAAGGGGCTCCTGTCCCGAGTGAGGAAGGCTCCTGTCCCGAGTGAAGGGGCTCCTGTTCCGAGTGCAGGGGCTCCTGTCCCGAGTGAAGGAGGCTCCTGTCCCCAGTGAATGAGGCGCCAGTCCTGAGTGAAGGGGCTCCTGTCCCCAGTGAAGGGGTCCTGTCCCGAATAAATGAGGCTGCTGTCCCGAGTGAAGGAAGCTCCTGTCCCGAGTGAAGGAGGCTCCTGCCCCGAGTGAAGGAGGCTCCAGTCCCGAGTGAAGGGGCCCCTGTCTCGAGTGAAGGGGCCCCTGTCTCGAGTGAAGGGGCTCCTGTCCCGACTGAAGGGGCTCCTGTCCCGAGTGAAGGGGCTCCTGTCCCGAGTGAAGGGGCTCCTGTCCTGTGTGAAGGGGCTGCTGAACCGAGTGAATGGTCGCCTGTCCCGAGTGAAGGGGCTCCTGTACTGAATGAGGGAGGCTCCTGTCCCAAGTGAGGGAGGCTCCTGGAAAGAGTGCAGGGGCTCCTGCCCCAGTGAAGGGGCTCCTGTCCCCAGTGAAGGGGCTCCTGTCCCCAGTGAAGGGGCTCCTGTCCCCAGTGAAGGGGCTCCTGTCCCCAGTGAAGGGGCTCCTGTTCTGAGTGAAGGGGCTCCTGTTCTGAGTGAAGGGGCTCCTGTCCCAAGTGAAGGGGTTCCTGTCCCCAGTGAAGGGGCTCCTTTCCCCAGTGAAGGGGTTCCTGTCCCCAGTGAAGGGGCTCCTGTCCCCAGTGAAGGTGGGTCCAGTCCCGAGTCAATGGGTTCCTGTCCCGAGTGAAGGGGCTCCTGTCCTGAGTGAGGGAGGCTCCTGACCCGAGGGAAGGGGCTCCTGTCCCAAGTGAAGGAGGCCCCTGACCCGAGTGAAGGGGCACCTGTCCCGAGTGAGGAAGGCTTCTGTCCCGAGTGAAGGAGGCCCCTGACCCTAGTGAAGGGGCTCCTGTCCCGAGTGAAGGGGCTCCTGTCCCGAGTGAAGGGGCTCCTTTCCCGAGTGAAGCGGCTCCTGTCCCAAGTGAATGAGGCTCCAGTCTCGAGTGAAGGGGCTTCTGTCCCGAGTGAAGTGGTCCTGTTCCGAGTAAATGAGGCTGCTGTCCCGAGTGAACGAGGTTGCTGTCCTGAGGGAAAGGGCTCCTGTCCCGAGTGAAGGAAGCTCCTGTCCCGAGTGAAGGAGGCTCCTGTCCCGAGTGAATGAGGCCCCTGTCTCGAGTGAAGGGGCCCCTGTCTCGAGTGAAGGGGCTGCTGTCCCCAGTGAAGGGGCTCCTGTCCCCAGTGAAGGGGCTCCTGTCCCCAGTGAAGGGGCTCCTGTCCTGAGTGAAGGGGCTCCTATCCCGAGTGAAGAAGGTTCCTGTTGCCAGTGAAGGGGCTCCTGTCCCGAGTGAAGGGGGTCCTGTCCCCAGTGAAGGGGCTCCTGTCCTGAGTGAAGCGGCTCCTTTCCCAAGTGTAGGGGCTTCTCTCCCAAGTGAAGGGGCACCTGTCCCAAGTGAAGGGGCTCCTTTCCCGAGTGAAGGGGCTCTTAACCCGAGTGAAGGGCTCTTGTCCCGAGTGAAGGAGGCTGCTGTCCCGAATGAAGGGGCTCCTGTCCTGTGCGAGGGAGGCTCCTGTCCCGAGTGAAGGCGCTCCTGTCCTGACTGTAGGAGGCTCCTGTCCCGAGGGTCGGGGCTCTTGTCCCGAGTGAAGGGGCTCCTGACCCGAGTGAATGGTCTCCTGTCCCGAGTGAAGGGGCTCCTGTACCGAGCGAGGGAGACTCCTGTCTACAGTGAAGGGTCTCCTGTCCCGAGTGAAGGTGCTCCTGTCCCCAGTGAAGGAGGCTCCAGTCCCGAGTGAAGGGGCTCCTGTCCCGAGTGAGGGAGGCTCCTGACCCGAGGGAAGGGGCTCCTGTCCCAAGTGAAGAAGGCCCCTGACCCGAGTGAAGGGGCTCCTGTCCCGAGTGAGGAAGGCTCCTGTCCCGAGTGAAGGGGCTCCTGTCCCGAGTGCAGGGGCTCCTGTCCCGAGTGAAGGAGGCTCCTGTCCCCAGTGAATGAGGCTCCAGTCCTGAGTGAAGGGGCTCCTGTCCCCAGTGAAGGGGTCCTGTCCCGAGTGAAGGAAGCTCCTGTCCCGAGTGAAGGAGGCTCCTGCCCCGAGTGAAGGAGGCTCCTGTCCCGAGTGAAGGGGCTCCTGTCCCGAGTGAAGGGGCTCCTGTCCCGAGTGAAGGAGGCCCCTGACCCCAGTGAAGGGGCTCCTGTCCCGAGTGAAGGGTCTCCTGTCCCAAGTGAAGGAGGCTCCGGTCCCGATTGAAGGGGCTCCTGTCCCGAGTGAAGGAGGCTCCTGTCCCGAGTGATGGGGCTCCTGCCCCTAGTGAAGGAGGCTCCAGTATCGAGGGAAGGGGCTCCTGTCCCGAGTAAGGGACGCTCCTGACCCGACGGAAGGGGCTCCTGTCCCAAGTGAAGGGGCTCCTGTCCCGAGTGAGGAAGGCTCCTGTCCTGAGTGAAGGGGCTCCTGCTCCGAGTGAAGGGGCTCCTGTTCCGAGTGAATGGGCTCCTGTCCCGAGTGAAAGGGCTCCTGTCCCGAGTGAAGGGGCTCCTGTCCCGAGTGAAGCGGCCCCTGTCCCGAGTGAAGGGGTCCTGTCCCGAGTAAATGAGGCTGCTGTCCCGAGTGAAGGTGCTCCTGTCCCGACTGAAGGGGCTCCTGTCCCGAGTGAAGGGGCTCCTGTCCTGAGTGAAGGGGCTCCTATCCCGAGTGAAGGAGGTTCCTGTTGCCAGTGAAGGGGCTGCTGTCCCGAGTGAAGGGGCTCCTGCCCCGAGTGAAGGAGTCTCCTGTCCCGAGTGAAGGGGCTCCTGTCCCGAGTGAAGGAGGCTCCTGTCCCGAGTGAAAGGGCTCCTGTCTCCAGTTAACAGGCTCCTATCCCCAGAGAACGGGCTCCCGACCCGTGTGAAGGAGGCTCCTGTCCCCAGTGAAGGAGGCTCCTGTCCCCAGTGAAGGAGGCTCCTGTCCCCAGTGAAGGAGGCTCCTGTCCCCAGTGAAGGAGGCTCCTGTCCCGAGTGAAGGGGTCCTGTCCCGAGGGAACGGGCTCCTGTCCCCAGTGAAGGAGCTCCTGTCCCCAGTGAAGGGGCTCCTGCCCCGAGTGAAGAAGGCTCCTGTCCCGTGTGAACAGGTCTGCTATCCCGAGTGAACGGTCTGCTGTCCCGAGTGAAGGGGCTCCTGTCCCCAGTGAAGGAGGCTCCTGTCCCCAGTGAAGGAGGCTCCTGTCCCGAGTGAAGGGGTCCTGTCCCGAGGGAACGGGCTCCTGTCCCCAGTGAAGGAGCTCCTGTCCCCAGTGAAGGGGCTCCTGCCCCGAGTGAAGAAGGCTCCTGTCCCGTGTGAACAGGTCTGCTGTCCCGAGTGAACAGGTCTGCTGTCCCGAGTGAAGGGGCTCCTGTCCCGAGTGAAGGAGGCTGCTGTCCCGAGTGAAGAAGGCTCCTGTCCCGTGTGAACAGGTCTGCTGTCCCGAGTGAACAGGTCTGCTGTCCCGAGTGAAGGGGCTCCTGTCCCGAGTGAAGGAGGCTCCTGTCCCGAGTGAAGGGGTCCTGTCCCGAGGGAACGGGCTCCTGTCCCCAGTGAAGGAGCTCCTGTCCCCAGTGAAGGGGCTCCTGCCCCGAGTGAAGAAGGCTCCTGTCCCGTGTGAACAGGTCTGCTATCCCGAGTGAACGGTCTGCTGTCCCGAGTGAAGGGGCTCCTGTCCCCAGTGAAGGAGGCTCCTGTCCCCAGTGAAGGAGGCTCCTGTCCCGAGTGAAGGGGTCCTGTCCCGAGGGAACGGGCTCCTGTCCCCAGTGAAGGAGCTCCTGTCCCCAGTGAAGGGGCTCCTGCCCCGAGTGAAGAAGGCTCCTGTCCCGTGTGAACAGGTCTGCTGTCCCGAGTGAACAGGTCTGCTGTCCCGAGTGAAGGGGCTCCTGTCCCGAGTGAAGGAGGCTGCTGTCCCGAGTGAAGAAGGCTCCTGTCCCGTGTGAACAGGTCTGCTGTCCCGAGTGAACAGGTCTGCTGTCCCGAGTGAAGGGGCTCCTGTCCCGAGTGAAGGAGGCTCCTGTCCCGAGTGAACGAGGCTGCTGTCCCGAGTGAAGGGTCTCCTGTCCCGAGCGAGTTAGGCTCCGGTCCCGAGTGAAGGGGCGCGTGTCCCGAGCGAGGGACGCTCCTGTCCCCAGTGAGGGAGGCTGCTGTCCCGAGTGAAGGGGCTGCTGTACCGAGTGAAGGGGCTCCTGTCGCCAGTGAACAGGCTCCTATCCCCAGATAACGGGCTCCTGACCCGTGTGTAGGGGCTCCTGGCCCGAGTGAAGGAGGCTCCAGTCCCGAGTGAAGAGGCTCCTGTTCCGAGTGAATGGGCTCCTGTCCCGAGTGAAGGAGGCTCCGGTCCCGAGTGAAGGGGCTCCTGTCCCGAGTGAAGGAGGCTCCGGTCCCGAGTGAAGGGGCTCCTGTCCCGAGTGAAGGAGGCTCCTGTCTCGAGTGAAGGGGCTGCTGTCCCGAGTGAAGGGGCTCCTGTCCCGAGTGATGAAGGCTCCTCTCCTGATTGAAGGCGCTCCTGTCCCCACTGATCGGGCTCCTGTCCCGAAGAAGGGGCTCCTGTCCCGACAGAAGGGGCGCATATCCCGAGTGAGGGGGGCTCCTGTCCCGAGTGAAGGAGGCTCCTCTCCCGAGTGAAGGAGGCTCCTGTCCCGAGTGAAGGGGCTCCTGTCCCGAGTGAAGGAGGCTCCTGTCCCGAGTGAAGGGGCTCCTGTCCCCAGTGAACAGGCTCCTATCCCCAGATAACGGGCTCCTGACCCGTGTGAAGGGGCTCCTGGCCCGAGTGAAGGAGTCTCCTGTCCCAAGTGAAGGAGGCTCCAGTCCCGAGTGAAGGAGGCTCCTGTCCGCAATGAAGGGGCACCTGTCCCGAGTGAAGGAGGCTCCTGTCCCAAGTGAGGAAGGCCAGAGTGAAGAAGGCTCCTGTCTCGAGTGAAGGGGCTCCTGTCCCGAGTGAAGGGGCTCCTGTCCCGAGTGAAGAAGGCTCCTCTCCTGATTGAAGGGGCTCCTGTCCCCAGTGAACGGGCTCCTGTCCCGAGTGAGGGGGGCTCCTGTCCCGAGTGAAGGGGCTCCTGTCCCGAAGAAGGGGCTCCTGTCCCGATTGAAGGGGCTCCTGTCCCGAGTGAAGGAGGCTCCTGTCCCGAGTGAAGGAGGCTCCTGACCCGAGTGAAGGGGCTCCTGTCCCGAGTGAAGGAGGCTCATGTCCCGAGTGAAGGGGCTTCTAACCCGAGTGAAGGGGCTCCTGTCCCGAGCGAGGGAGGCTCCTGTCCCGAGTGAATGAGGCTCCAGTCCCGAGTGAAGCGGCTCCTGTCCCGAGTGAAGGTGTCCCGTCCCGTGTAACTGAGGCTGCTGTCCCGAGTGAAGTAGGTTCCTGTCCTGAGTGAAAGTGCTCCTGTCCCGAGTGAAGGGGCTCCTGTCCCGAGTGAAGGGGCTCCTGTCCCCAGTGAAGGGGCTCCTGCCCCGAGTGAAGGTAGCTCCAGTCCCGAGTGAAGGAGGCTCCTGCCCCGAGTGAAGGAGGCTCCTGTCCCGAGTGAAGGGGCTCCTGTCCAGAGTGAAGAAGGCTCCTCTCCTGATTGAAGGGGCTCCTGTCCCGAGTGAAGGGGCTCCTGACCAGAGTGAAGGGGCTCCTGTCCCGAGTGAAGGAGGCTCCTGACCCGAGTGAACGGGCTCCTGTCCCGAGTGAAGGGGCTCATGTCCCGAGCGAGGGAGGCTCCTGTCCCGAGTGAATGAGGCTCCAGTCCCGAGTGAAGGGGCTCCTGTCCCGAGTCAAGGTGTCCAGTCCCGAGTAACTGAGGCTGCTGTCCCGAGTGAAGTAGGTTCCTGTCCTGAGTGAAAGTGCTCCTGTCCCGAGTGAAGGGGCTCCTGTCCCGAGTGAAGGGGCTCCTGTCCCCAGTGAAGGGGCTCCTGCCCCGAGTGAAGGTAGCTCCAGTCCCGAGTGAAGGAGGCTCCTGTCCCGAGTGAAGGGGCTCCTGTCCAGAGTGAAGAAGGCTCCTCTCCTGATTGAAGGGGCTCCTGTCCCGAGTGAAGGGGCTCCTGACCAGAGTGAAGGGGCTCCTGTCCCGAGTGAAGGAGGCTCCTGTCCCGAGTGAAGGGGCTCCTGTCCAGAGTGAAGAAGGCTCCTCTCCTGATTGAAGGGGCTCCTGTCCCGAGTGAAGGGGCTCCTGACCAGAGTGAAGGGGCTCCTGTCCCGAGTGAAGGAGGCTCCTGACCCGAGTGAACGGGCTCCTGTCCCGCGTGAAGGAGGCTCCTGTCCCGAGTGAAGGGGCTCCTAACCCGAGTGAAGGGGCTCATGTCCCGAGCGAGGGAGGCTCCTGTCCCGAGTGAATGAGGCTCCAGTCCCGAGTGAAGGGGCTCCTGTCCCGAGTCAAGGTGTCCAGTCCCGAGTAACTGAGGCTGCTGTCCCGAGTGAAGTAGGTTCCTGTCCTGAGTGAAAGTGCTCCTGTCCCGAGTGAAGGGGCTTCTGTCCCGAGTGAAGGGGCTCCTGTCCCCAGTGAAGTGGCTCCTGCCCCGAGTGAAGGTAGCTCCAGTCCCGAGTGAAGGAGGCTCCTGCCCCGAGTGAAGGAGGCTCCTGTCCGAGTGAAGGGGCTCCTGTCCTGAGGGATTGGGCTCCTGTCCCGAGTGAAGGGGCTCCTGTCCCGAGTGAAGGTGCTCCTATCCCAAGTGAAGGAGGTTCCTGTTGCCAGTGAAGCGGCTCCTGTCCCGAGTGAAGGGGCTCCTGTCCCGTGTGAAGGGGCTCCTGTCCCGTGTGAAGGGGCTCCTGTCCCGTGTGAAGGGGCTCCTGTCCCGTGTGAAGGGGCTCCTATCCCGAGTGAAATAGGCTCCTGTCCCGAGTGAACGAGGCTGCTGACCCGAGTGGAGGGGCTCCAGTCCCGAGTGAAGGGGGCTCCTGTCCCGAGTGAAGGGGCTTCTGTCCTGAGTGAACGAGGCTGCTGTCCCGAGCGAAGGGGCTCCTGTCCCGAGTGAAGGAGATTCCTGTCCCAAGTGAAGGGGCTCCTGTCCCCAGTGAACAGGCTCCTATCCCCAGATAACGGGCTCCTGACCCGTGTGAAGGGGATCCTGGCCCGAGTGAAGGAGTCTCCTGTCCCAAGTGAAGGAGGCTCCAATCCCGAGTGAAGGAGGCTCCTGTCCGCAATGAAGGGGCACCTGTCCCGAGTGATGGAGGCTCCTGTCCCAAGTGAGGAAGGCACCTGTCCTGATTGAAGGGGCTCCTGTCCCCAGTGAACGGGCTCCTGTCCCGAAGAAGGGGCTCCTGTCCCGAGTGAAGGGTCTCCTGTCCAGAGTGAAGAAGGCTCCTGTCTCGAGTGAAGGGGCTCCTGTCCCGAGTGAAGGGGCTCCTGTCCCGAGTGAAGAAGGCTCCTCTCCTGATTGAAGGGGCTCCTGTCCCCAGTGAACGGGCTCCTGTCCCGAAGAAGGGGCTCCTGTCCCGAGTGAGGGGGGCTCCTGTCCCGAGTGAAGGGGCTCCTGTCCCGAAGAAGGGGCTCCTGTCCCAATTGAAGGGGCTCCTGTCCCGAGTGAAGGAGGCTCCTGACCCGAGTGAAGGGGCTCCTGTCCCGAGTGAAGGAGGCTCGTGTCCCGAGTGAAGGGGCTTCTAACCCGAGTGAAGGGGCTCCTGTCCCGAGCGAGGGAAGCTCCTGTCCCGAGTGAATGAGGCTCCAGCCCCGAGTGAAGCGGCTCCTGTCCCGAGTGAAGGTGTCCCGTCCCGAGTAACTGAGGCTGCTGTCCCGAGTGAAGTAGGTTCCTGTCCTGAGTGAAAGTGCTCCTGTTCCCAGTGAAGGGGCTCCTGCCCCGAGTGAAGGTAGCTCCAGTCCCGAGTGAAGGAGGCTCCTGCCCCGAGTGAAGGAGGCTCCTGTCCCGAGTGAAGGGGCTCCTGTCCCGAGTGAAGAAGGCTCCTCTCCTGATTGAAGGGGCTCCTGTCCCGAGTGAAGGGGCTCCTGACCAGAGTGAAGGGGCTCCTGTCCCGAGTGAAGGAGGCTCCTGACCCGAGTGAACGGGTTCCTGTCCCGAGTGAAGGAGGCTCCTGTCCCGAGTGAAGGGGCTCCTAACCCGAGTGAAGGGGCTCATGTCCCGAGCGAGGGAGGCTCCTGTCCCGAGTGAATGAGGCTCCAGTCCCGAGTGAAGGGGCTCCTGTCCCGAGTGAAGGTGTCCAGTCCCGAGTAACTGAGGCTGCTGTCCCGGGTGAAGTAGGTTCCTGTCCTGAGTGAAAGTGCTCCTGTCCCGAGTGAAGGGGCTTCTGTCCCGAGTGAAGGGGCTCCTGTCCCCAGTGAAGTGGCTCCTGCCCCGAGTGAAGGTAGCTCCAGTCCCGAGTGAAGGAGGCTCCTGCCCCGAGTGAAGGAGGCTCCTGTCCGAGTGAAGGGGCTCCTGTCCAGAGGGATGGGGCTCCTGTCCCGAGTGAAGGGTCTCCTGTCCCGAGCGAGTTAGGCTCCGGTCCCGAGTGAAGGGGCGCGTGTCCCGAGCGAGGGACGCTCCTGTCCCCAGTGAGGGAGGCTGCTGTCCCGAGTGAAGGGGCTGCTGTACCGAGTGAAGGGGCTCCTGTCGCCAGTGAACAGGCTCCTATCCCCAGATAACGGGCTCCTGACCCGTGTGTAGGGGCTCCTGGCCCGAGTGAAGGAGGCTCCAGTCCCGAGTGAAGAGGCTCCTGTTCCGAGTGAATGGGCTCCTGTCCCGAGTGAAGGAGGCTCCGGTCCCGAGTGAAGGGGCTCCTGTCCCGAGTGAAGGAGGCTCCGGTCCCGAGTGAAGGGGCTCCTGTCCCGAGTGAAGGAGGCTCCTGTCTCGAGTGAAGGGGCTGCTGTCCCGAGTGAAGGGGCTCCTGTCCCGAGTGATGAAGGCTCCTCTCCTGATTGAAGGCGCTCCTGTCCCCACTGATCGGGCTCCTGTCCCGAAGAAGGGGCTCCTGTCCCGACAGAAGGGGCGCATATCCCGAGTGAGGGGGGCTCCTGTCCCGAGTGAAGGAGGCTCCTCTCCCGAGTGAAGGAGGCTCCTGTCCCGAGTGAAGGGGCTCCTGTCCCGAGTGAAGGGGCTCCTTACCCGAGTGAAGGAGATTCCTGTCCCAAGTGAAGGGGCTCCTGTCCCCAGTGAACAGGCTCCTATCCCCAGATAACGGGCTCCTGACCCGTGTGAAGGGGCTCCTGGCCCGAGTGAAGGAGTCTCCTGTCCCAAGTGAAGGAGGCTCCAGTCCCGAGTGAAGGAGGCTCCTGTCCGCAATGAAGGGGCACCTGTCCCGAGTGAAGGAGGCTCCTGTCCCAAGTGAGGAAGGCCAGAGTGAAGAAGGCTCCTGTCTCGGGTGAAGGGGCTCCTGTCCCGAGTGAAGGGGCTCCTGTCCCGAGTGAAGAAGGCTCCTCTCCTGATTGAAGGGGCTCCTGTCCCCAGTGAACGGGCTCCTGTCCCGAGTGAGGGGGGCTCCTGTCCCGAGTGAAGGGGCTCCTGTCCCGAAGAAGGGGCTCCTGTCCCGATTGAAGGGGCTCCTGTCCCGAGTGAAGGAGGCTCCTGTCCCGAGTGAAGGAGGCTCCTGACCCGAGTGAAGGGGCTCCTGTCCCGAGTGAAGGAGGCTCATGTCCCGAGTGAAGGGGCTTCTAACCCGAGTGAAGGGGCTCCTGTCCCGAGCGAGGGAGGCTCCTGTCCCGAGTGAATGAGGCTCCAGTCCCGAGTGAAGCGGCTCCTGTCCCGAGTGAAGGTGTCCCGTCCCGTGTAACTGAGGCTGCTGTCCCGAGTGAAGTAGGTTCCTGTCCTGAGTGAAAGTGCTCCTGTCCCGAGTGAAGGGGCTCCTGTCCCGAGTGAAGGGGCTCCTGTCCCCAGTGAAGGGGCTCCTGCCCCGAGTGAAGGTAGCTCCAGTCCCGAGTGAAGGAGGCTCCTGCCCCGAGTGAAGGAGGCTCCTGTCCCGAGTGAAGGGGCTCCTGTCCAGAGTGAAGAAGGCTCCTCTCCTGATTGAAGGGGCTCCTGTCCCGAGTGAAGGGGCTCCTGACCAGAGTGAAGGGGCTCCTGTCCCGAGTGAAGGAGGCTCCTGACCCGAGTGAACGGGCTCCTGTCCCGAGTGAAGGGGCTCATGTCCCGAGCGAGGGAGGCTCCTGTCCCGAGTGAATGAGGCTCCAGTCCCGAGTGAAGGGGCTCCTGTCCCGAGTCAAGGTGTCCAGTCCCGAGTAACTGAGGCTGCTGTCCCGAGTGAAGTAGGTTCCTGTCCTGAGTGAAAGTGCTCCTGTCCCGAGTGAAGGGGCTCCTGTCCCGAGTGAAGGGGCTCCTGTCCCCAGTGAAGGGGCTCCTGCCCCGAGTGAAGGTAGCTCCAGTCCCGAGTGAAGGAGGCTCCTGTCCCGAGTGAAGGGGCTCCTGTCCAGAGTGAAGAAGGCTCCTCTCCTGATTGAAGGGGCTCCTGTCCCGAGTGAAGGGGCTCCTGACCAGAGTGAAGGGGCTCCTGTCCCGAGTGAAGGAGGCTCCTGTCCCGAGTGAAGGGGCTCCTGTCCAGAGTGAAGAAGGCTCCTCTCCTGATTGAAGGGGCTCCTGTCCCGAGTGAAGGGGCTCCTGACCAGAGTGAAGGGGCTCCTGTCCCGAGTGAAGGAGGCTCCTGACCCGAGTGAACGGGCTCCTGTCCCGAGTGAAGGAGGCTCCTGTCCCGAGTGAAGGGGCTCCTAACCCGAGTGAAGGGGCTCATGTCCCGAGCGAGGGAGGCTCCTGTCCCGAGTGAATGAGGCTCCAGTCCCGAGTGAAGGGGCTCCTGTCCCGAGTCAAGGTGTCCAGTCCCGAGTAACTGAGGCTGCTGTCCCGAGTGAAGTAGGTTCCTGTCCTGAGTGAAAGTGCTCCTGTCCCGAGTGAAGGGGCTTCTGTCCCGAGTGAAGGGGCTCCTGTCCCCAGTGAAGTGGCTCCTGCCCCGAGTGAAGGTAGCTCCAGTCCCGAGTGAAGGAGGCTCCTGCCCCGAGTGAAGGAGGCTCCTGTCCGAGTGAAGGGGCTCCTGTCCTGAGGGATTGGGCTCCTGTCCCGAGTGAAGGGGCTCCTGTCCCGAGTGAAGGTGCTCCTATCCCAAGTGAAGGAGGTTCCTGTTGCCAGTGAAGCGGCTCCTGTCCCGAGTGAAGGGGCTCCTGTCCCGTGTGAAGGGGCTCCTGTCCCGTGTGAAGGGGCTCCTGTCCCGTGTGAAGGGGCTCCTGTCCCGTGTGAAGGGGCTCCTATCCCGAGTGAAATAGGCTCCTGTCCCGAGTGAACGAGGCTGCTGACCCGAGTGGAGGGGCTCCAGTCCCGAGTGAAGGGGGCTCCTGTCCCGAGTGAAGGGGCTTCTGTCCTGAGTGAACGAGGCTGCTGTCCCGAGCGAAGGGGCTCCTGTCCCGAGTGAAGGAGATTCCTGTCCCAAGTGAAGGGGCTCCTGTCCCCAGTGAACAGGCTCCTATCCCCAGATAACGGGCTCCTGACCCGTGTGAAGGGGATCCTGGCCCGAGTGAAGGAGTCTCCTGTCCCAAGTGAAGGAGGCTCCAGTCCCGAGTGAAGGAGGCTCCTGTCCGCAATGAAGGGGCACCTGTCCCGAGTGAAGGAGGCTCCTGTCCCAAGTGAGGAAGGCACCTGTCCTGATTGAAGGGGCTCCTGTCCCCAGTGAACGGGCTCCTGTCCCGAAGAAGGGGCTCCTGTCCCGAGTGAAGGGTCTCCTGTCCAGAGTGAAGAAGGCTCCTGTCTCGAGTGAAGGGGCTCCTGTCCCGAGTGAAGGGGCTCCTGTCCCGAGTGAAGAAGGCTCCTCTCCTGATTGAAGGGGCTCCTGTCCCCAGTGAACGGGCTCCTGTCCCGAAGAAGGGGCTCCTGTCCCGAGTGAGGGGGGCTCCTGTCCCGAGTGAAGGGGCTCCTGTCCCGAAGAAGGGGCTCCTGTCCCAATTGAAGGGGCTCCTGTCCCGAGTGAAGGAGGCTCCTGACCCGAGTGAAGGGGCTCCTGTCCCGAGTGAAGGAGGCTCGTGTCCCGAGTGAAGGGGCTTCTAACCCGAGTGAAGGGGCTCCTGTCCCGAGCGAGGGAAGCTCCTGTCCCGAGTGAATGAGGCTCCAGCCCCGAGTGAAGCGGCTCCTGTCCCGAGTGAAGGTGTCCCGTCCCGAGTAACTGAGGCTGCTGTCCCGAGTGAAGTAGGTTCCTGTCCTGAGTGAAAGTGCTCCTGTTCCCAGTGAAGGGGCTCCTGCCCCGAGTGAAGGTAGCTCCAGTCCCGAGTGAAGGAGGCTCCTGCCCCGAGTGAAGGAGGCTCCTGTCCCGAGTGAAGGGGCTCCTGTCCCGAGTGAAGAAGGCTCCTCTCCTGATTGAAGGGGCTCCTGTCCCGAGTGAAGGGGCTCCTGACCAGAGTGAAGGGGCTCCTGTCCCGAGTGAAGGAGGCTCCTGACCCGAGTGAACGGGTTCCTGTCCCGAGTGAAGGAGGCTCCTGTCCCGAGTGAAGGGGCTCCTAACCCGAGTGAAGGGGCTCATGTCCCGAGCGAGGGAGGCTCCTGTCCCGAGTGAATGAGGCTCCAGTCCCGAGTGAAGGGGCTCCTGTCCCGAGTGAAGGTGTCCAGTCCCGAGTAACTGAGGCTGCTGTCCCGGGTGAAGTAGGTTCCTGTCCTGAGTGAAAGTGCTCCTGTCCCGAGTGAAGGGGCTTCTGTCCCGAGTGAAGGGGCTCCTGTCCCCAGTGAAGTGGCTCCTGCCCCGAGTGAAGGTAGCTCCAGTCCCGAGTGAAGGAGGCTCCTGCCCCGAGTGAAGGAGGCTCCTGTCCGAGTGAAGGGGCTCCTGTCCTGAGGGATGGGGCTCCTGTCCCGAGTGAAGGGGCTCCTGTCCCGAGTGAAGGTGCTCCTATCCCAAGTGAAGGAGGTTCCTGTTGCCAGTGAAGCGGCTACTGTCCCGAGTGAAGGGGCTCCTGTCCCGTGTGAAGGGGCTCCTGTCCCGTGTGAAGGGGCTCCTGTCCCGTGTGAAGGGGCTCCTGTCCCGTGTGAAGGGGCTCCCGTCCCGAGTGAAGGGGCTCCTGTCCCGAATGAAGGGGCTCCTGTCCCCAGTGAAGGGGCTCCTGTACCGAGTGAAGGGGCTCCTATCCCGAGTGAAATAGGCTCCTGTCCCGAGTGAACGAGGCTGCTGACCCGAGTGGAGGGGCTCCAGTCCCGAGTGAAGGGGGCTCCTGTCCCGAGTGAAGGGGCTTCTGTCCCGAGTGAACGAGGCTGCTGTCCCGAGCGAAGGGGCTCCTGTCCCGAGTGAAGGAGATTCCTGTCCCAAGTTAAGGGGCTCCTGTCCCCAGTGAACAGGCTCCTATCCCCAGATAATGGGCTCCTGACCCGTGTGAAGGGGCTCCTGGCCCGAGTGAAGGAGTCTCCTGTCCCAAGTGAAGGAGGCTCCAGTCCCGAGTGAAGGAGGCTCCTGTCCGCAATGAAGGGGCACCTGTCCCAAGTGAAGGAGGCTCCTGTCCCAAGTGAGGAAGGCACCTGTCCTGAGTGAAGGGGCTCCTGTTCCGAGTGAAGGGTCTCCTGTCCAGAGTGAAGAAGGCTCCTGTCTCGAGTGAAGGGGCTCCTGTCCCGAGTGAAGGGGCTCCTGTCCCGAGTGAAGAAGGCTCCTCTCCTGATTGAAGGGGCTCCTGTCCCCAGTGAACGGGCTCCTGTCCCGAAGAAGGGGCTCCTGTCCCGAGTGAGGGGGGCTCCTGTCCCGAGTGAAGGGGCTCCTGTCCCGAAGAAGGGGCTCCTGTCCCAATTGAAGGGGCTCCTGTCCCGAGTGAAGGAGGCTCCTGACCCGAGTGAAGGGGCTCCTGTCCCGAGTGAAGGAGGCTCGTGTCCCGAGTGAAGGGGCTTCTAACCCGAGTGAAGGGGCTCCTGTCCCGAGCGAGGGAGGCTCCTGTCCCGAGTGAATGAAGCTCCAGTCCCGAGTGAAGCGGCTCCTGTCCCGAGTGAAGGTGTCCCGTCCCGAGTAACTGAGGCTGCTGTCCCGAGTGAAGTAGGTTCCTGTCCTGAGTGAAAGTGCTCCTGTCCCCAGTGAAGGGGCTCCTGCCCCGAGTGAAGGTAGCTCCAGTCCCGAGTGAAGGAGGCTCCTGTCCCGAGTGAAGGAGGCTCCTGTCCCGAGTGAAGGGGCTCCTGTCCCGAGTGAAGAAGGCTCCTCTCCTGATTGAAGGGGCTCCTGTCGCGAGTGAAGGGGCTCCTGACCAGAGTGAAGGGGCTCCTGTCCCGAGTGAAGGAGGCTCCTGACCCGAGTGAACGGGCTCCTGTCCCGAGTGAAGGAGGCTCCTGTCCCGAGTGAAGGGGCTCCTAACCCGAGTGAAGGGGCTCATGTCCCGAGCGAGGGAGGCTCCTGTCCCGAGTGAATGAGGCTCCAGTCCCGAGTGAAGGGGCTCCTGTCCCGAGTCAAGGTGTCCAGTCCCGAGTAACTGAGGCTGCTGTCCCGAGTGAAGTAGGTTCCTGTCCTGAGTGAAAGTGCTCCTGTCCCGAGTGAAGGGGCTTCTGTCCCGAGTGAAGGGGCTCCTGTCCCCAGTGAAGTGGCTCCTGCCCCGAGTGAAGGTAGCTCCAGTCCCGAGTGAAGGAGGCTCCTGCCCCGAGTGAAGGAGGCTCCTGTCCGAGTGAAGGGGCTCCTGTCCTGAGGGATGGGGCTCCTGTCCCGAGTGAAGGGGCTCCTGTCCCGAGTGAAGGTGCTCCTATCCCAAGTGAAGGAGGTTCCTGTTGCCAGTGAAGCGGCTACTGTCCCGAGTGAAGGGGCTCCTGTCCCGTGTGAAGGGGCTCCTGTCCCGTGTGAAGGGGCTCCTGTCCCGTGTGAAGGGGCTCCTGTCCCGTGTGAAGGGGCTCCTGTCCCGTGTGAAGGGGCTCCTGTCCCGAGTGAAGGGGCTCCTGTCCCGAATGAAGGGGCTCCTGTCCCCAGTGAAGGGGCTCCTGTACCGAGTGAAATAGGCTCCTGTCCCGAGTGAACGAGGCTGCTGACCCGAGTGGAGGGGCTCCAGTCCCGAGTGAAGGGGGCTCCTGTCCCGAGTGAAGGGGCTTCTGTCCCGAGTGAACGAGGCTGCTGTCCCGAGCGAAGGGGCTCCTGTCCCGAGTGAAGGAGATTCCTGTCCCAAGTTAAGGGGCTCCTGTCCCCAGTGAACAGGCTCCTATCCCCAGATAACGGGCTCCTGACCCGTGTGAAGGGGCTCCTGGCCCGAGTGAAGGAGTCTCCTGTCCCAAGTGAAGGAGGCTCCAGTCCCGAGTGAAGGAGGCTCCTGTCCGCAATGAAGGGGCACCTGTCCCAAGTGAAGGAGGCTCCTGTCCCAAGTGAGGAAGGCACCTGTCCTGAGTGAAGGGGCTCCTGTTCCGAGTGAAGGGTCTCCTGTCCAGAGTGAAGAAGGCTCCTGTCTCGAGTGAAGGGGCTCCTGTCCCGAGTGAAGGGGCTCCTGTCCCGAGTGAAGAAGGCTCCTCTCCTGATTGAAGGGGCTCCTGTCCCCAGTGAACGGGCTCCTGTCCCGAAGAAGGGGCTCCTGTCCCGAGTGAGGGGGGCTCCTGTCCCGAGTGAAGGGGCTCCTGTCCCGAAGAAGGGGCTCCTGTCCCAATTGAAGGGGCTCCTGTCCCGAGTGAAGGAGGCTCCTGACCCGAGAGAAGGGGCTCCTGTCCCGAGTGAAAGAGGCTCGTGTCCCGAGTGAAGGGGCTTCTAACCCGAGTGAAGGGGCTCCTGTCCCGAGCGAGGGAGGCTCCTGTCCCGAGTGAATGAGGCTCCAGTCCCGAGTGAAGCGGCTCCTGTCCCGAGTGAAGGTGTCCCGTCCCGAGTAACTGAGGCTGCTGTCCCGAGTGAAGTAGGTTCCTGTCCTGAGTGAAAGTGCTCCTGTCCCCAGTGAAGGGGCTCCTGCCCCGAGTGAAGGTAGCTCCAGTCCCGAGTGAAGGAGGCTCCTGTCCCGAGTGAAGGAGGCTCCTGTCCCGAGTGAAGGGGCTCCTGTCCCGAGTGAAGAAGGCTCCTCTCCTGATTGAAGGGGCTCCTGTCGCGAGTGAAGGGGCTCCTGACCAGAGTGAAGGGGCTCCTGTCCCGAGTGAAGGAGGCTCCTGACCCGAGTGAACGGGCTCCTGTCCCGAGTGAAGGAGGCTCCTGTCCCGAGTGAAGGGGCTCCTAACCCGAGTGAAGGGGCTCATGTCCCGAGCGAGGGAGGCTCCTGTCCCGAGTGAATGAGGCTCCAGTCCCGAGTGAAGGGGCTCCTGTCCCGAGTCAAGGTGTCCAGTCCCGAGTAACTGAGGCTGCTGTCCCGAGTGAAGTAGGTTCCTGTCCTGAGTGAAAGTGCTCCTGTCCCGAGTGAAGGGGCTTCTGTCCCGAGTGAAGGGGCTCCTGTCCCCAGTGAAGTGGCTCCTGCCCCGAGTGAAGGTAGCTCCAGTCCCGAGTGAAGGAGGCTCCTGCCCCGAGTGAAGGAGGCTCCTGTCCGAGTGAAGGGGCTCCTGTCCTGAGGGATGGGGCTCCTGTCCCGAGTGAAGGGGCTCCTGTCCCGAGTGAAGCTGCTCCTATCCCAAGTGAAGGAGGTTCCTGTTGCCAGTGAAGCGGCTCCTGTCCCGAGTGAAGGGGCTCCTGTCCCGTGTGAAGGGGCTCCTGTCCCGTGTGAAGGGGCTCCTGTCCCGTGTGAAGGGGCTCCTGTCCCGTGTGAAGGGGCTCCTGTCCCGTGTGAAGGGGCTCCTGTCCCGAGTGAAGGGGCTCCTGTCCCGAATGAAGGGGCTCCTGTCCCCAGTGAAGGGGCTCCTGTACCGAGTGAAGGGGCTCCTATCCCGAGTGAAGGAGGCTCCTGTCCCGAGTGAACGAGGCTGCTGACCCGAGTGGAGGGGCTCCAGTCCCGAGTGAAGGGGGCTCCTGTCCCGAGTGAAGGGGCTTCTGTCCCAAGTGAACGAGGCTGCTGTCCCGAGTGAAGGGGCTCCTGTTCCGAGCGAGTGAGGCTCCGGTCATGAGTGAGGGGGCGCGTGTCCCGAACGAGGGAGGCAGGGAGGCTCCTGTCCCGAGTGAAGGGGCTCCTGCCCGAGTGAAGGAGGTTCCTGTCCCCAGTGAACGGGCTCCTGACCCGGGTGAAGGGGCTCCTGTCCCGAGTGAAGGAGGCTCCTGCCCCGAGTGTAGGGGCTCCTGTCCCGAGTGTACGGGCTCCTGTCCCGAGTGAAGGGGCTCCTGTCCCGAGTGAAGGGGCTCCTGACCCGAGTGAAGGGGCTCCTGTCCCCAGTGAAGGTGCTCCAGTCCCGAGTGAAGGAGGCTCCTGTCCCGAGAGAAGGGGCGCATGTCCCGAGTGAGGGGGGCTCCTGTCCCGAGTGAAGGAGGCTCCGGTAACGAGTGAAGCGGCTCCTGTCCCGAGTGAAGGAGGCTCCTGTCCCGAGTGAAGTGGCTCCTGTCCCCAGTGAACAGGCTACTATCCCCAGATAACGGGCTCCTGACCCGTGTGTCGGGGCTCCTGGCCCGAGTGAAGGAGGCTCCAGTCCCGAGTGAAGGAGGCTCCTGTCCCGAGCGAAGGAGGCTCCTGTCCCGAGTGAGGAAGGCACCTGTCTTGAGTGAAGGGGCTCCTGTTCCGAGTGAATGGGCTCCTGTCCCGAGTGAAGGAGGCTCCGGTCCCGAGTGAAGGGGCTCCTGTCCCGAGTGAAGGAGGCTCCGGTCCCGAGTGAAGGGGCTCCTGTCCCGAGTGAAGGAGGCTCCTGTCTCGAGTGAAGGGGCTGCTGTCCTGAGTGAAGGGGCTCCTGTCCCGAGTGAACAAGGCTCCTCTCCTGATTGAAGGGGCTCCTATCCCCAGTGAACGGGCTCCTGTCCCGAAGAAGGGGCTCCTGTCCCGAGAGAAGGGGCGCATGTCCCGAGTGAGGGGGGCTCCTGTCCCGAGTGAAGGAGGCTCAGGTAACGAATGAAGCGGCTCCTCTCCCGAGTGAAGGAGGCTCCTGTCCCGAGTGAAGGGGCTCCTGTCCCGAGTGAAGGGGCTCCTGTCCTGAGTGAAGGGGCTCCTGTCCCGAGTGAAGGAGATTCCTGTCCCAAGTGAAGGGGCTCCTGTCCCCAGTGAACAGGCTCCTTTCCCCAGATAACGGGCTCCTGACCCGTGTGAAGGGGCTCCTGGCCCGAGTGAAGGAGTCTCCTGTCCCAAGTGAAGGAGGCTCCAGTCCTGAGTGAAGGAGGCTCCTGTCCGCAATGAAGGGGCACCTGTCCCGAGTGAAGGAGGCTCCTGTCCCGAGTGAGGAAGGCACCTGTCCTGAGTGAAGGGGCTCCTGTTCCGAGCGAAAGGTCTCCTGTCCAGAGTGAAGAAGGCTCCTGTCTCGAGTGAAGGGGCTCCTGTCCCGAGTGAAGGGGCTCCTGTCCCGAGTGAAGAAGGCTCCTCTCCTGATCGAAGGGGCTCCTGTCCCCAGTGAACGGGCTCCTGTCCCGAAGAAGGGGCTCCTGTCCCGAGTGAGGGGGTCTCCTGTCCCGAGTGAAGGGGCTCCTGTCCCGAGTGAAGGAGGATCATGTCCCGAGTGAAGGGGCTCCTAACCCAAGTGAAGGGGCTCCTGTCCCGAGCGAGGGAAGCTCCTGTCCCGAGTGAATGAGGCTCCAGTCCCGAGTGAAGGGGCTCCTGTCCTGAGTGAAGGTGCCCCGTCCCGAGTGACTGAGGCTGCTGTCCCGAGTGAAGTAGGTTCCTGTCCTGAGTGAAAGTGCTCCTGTCCCGAGTGAAGGGGCTCCTGTCCCGAGTGAAGGGGCTCCTGTCCCCAGTGAAGGGGCTCCTGCCCCGAGTGAAGGTAGCTCCAGTCCCGAGTGAAGGAGGCTCCTGCCCCGAGTGAAGGAGGCTCCTGTCCCGAGTGAAGGGGCTCCTGTCCCGAGTGAAGAAGGCTCCTCTCCTGATTGAAGGGGCTCCTGTCCCGAGTGAAGGGGCTCCTGACCAGTGTGAAGGGGCTCCTGTCCCGAGTGAAGGAGGCTCCTGACCCGAGTGAACGGGCTCCTGTCCCGAGTGAAGGAGGCTCCTGTCCCGAGTGAAGGGGCTCCTAACCCGAGTGAAGGGGCTCATGTCCCGAGCGAGGGAGGCTCCTGTCCCGAGTGAATGAGGCTCCAGTCCCGAGTGAAGGGGCTCCTGTCCCGAATGAAGGTGTCCAGTCCCGAGTAACTGAGGCTGCTGTCCCGAGTGAAGTAGGTTCCTGTCCTGAGTGAAAGTGCTCCTGTCCCGAGTGAAGGGGCTTCTGTCCCGAGTGAAGGGGCTCCTGTCCCCAGTGAAGTGGCTCCTGCCCCGAGTGAAGGTAGCTCCAGTCCCGAGTGAAGGAGGCTCCTGCCCCGAGTGAAGGAGGCTCCTGTCCGAGTGAAGGGGCTCCTGTCCTGAGGGATGGGGCTCCTGTCCCGAGTGAAGGGGCTCCTGTCCCGAGTGAAGGTGCTCCTATCCCAAGTGAAGGAGGTTCCTGTTGCCAGTGAAGCGGCTACTGTCCCGAGTGAAGGGGCTCCTGTCCCGTGTGAAGGGGCTCCTGTCCCGTGTGAAGGGGCTCCTGTCCCGTGTGAAGGGGCTCCTGTCCCGTGTGAAGGGGCTCCTGTCCCGTGTGAAGGGGCTCCTGTCCCGAGTGAAGGGGCTCCTGTCCCGAATGAAGGGGCTCCTGTCCCCAGTGAAGGGGCTCCTGTACCGAGTGAAGGGGCTCCTATCCCGAGTGAAATAGGCTCCTGTCCCGAGTGAACGAGGCTGCTGACCCGAGTGGAGGGGCTCCAGTCCCGAGTGAAGGGGGCTCCTGTCCAGAGTGAAGGGGCTCCTGTCCCGTGTGAAGGGGCTCCTGTCCCGTGTGAAGGGGCTCCTGTCCCGTGTGAAGCGGCTCCTGTCCCGAGTGAAGGGCTCCTGTCCAGAGTGAAGGGGCTCCTGTCCCGTGTGAAGGGGCTCCTGTCCCGTGTGAAGGGGCTCCTGTCCCGTGTGAAGCGGCTCCTGTCCCGAGTGAAGGGGCTCCTGTCCCAAATGAAGGGGCTCCTGTCCCCAGTGAAGGGGCTCCTGTCCCAAATGAAGGGGCTCCTGTCCCGAGTGAAGGGGCTCCTGTCCCGAAGAAGGGGCTCCTGTCCCAATTGAAGGGGCTCCTGTCCCGAGTGAAGGAGCTCCTGACCAGAGTGAAGGGGCTCCTGTCCCGAGTGAAGGAGGCTCCTGACCCGAGTGAAGGGGCTCCTGTCCCGAGTGAAGGAGGATCATGTCCCGAGTGAAGGGGCTCCTAACTCGAGTGAAGGGGCTCCTGTCCCGAGCGAGGGAAGCTCCTGTCCCGAGTGAATGAGGCTCCAGTCCCGAGTGAAGGGGCTCCTGTCCTGAGTGAAGGTGCCCCGTCCCGAGTGACTGAGGCTGCTGTCCCGAGTGAAGTAGGTTCCTGTCCTGAGTGAAAGTGCTCCTGTCCCGAGTGAAGGGGCTCCTGTCCCGAGTGAAGGGGCTCCTGTCCCCAGTGAAGGGGCTCCTGTCCCCAGTGAAGGGGCTCCTGTCCCGAGTGAAGGGGCTCCTGTCCCCAGTGAAGGGGCTCCTGTCCCCAGTGAAGGGGCTCCTGTCCCCAGTGAAGGGGCTCCTGCCCCGAGGGAAGGAGGCTCCTGTCCCGAGTGAAGGAGGCTCCTGCCCCGAGTGAAGGAGGCTCCTGTCCCGAGTGAAGGGGCTCCTGTCCCGAGTGAAGAAGGCTCCTCTCCTGATTGAAGGGGCTCCTGTCCCGAGTGAAGGGGCTCCTGTCCCGAGTGAAGGAGGCTCCTGACCCGAGTGAACGGGCTCCTGTCCCGAGTGAAGGAGGCTCCTGTCCCGAGTGAAGGGGCTCCTAACCCGAGTGAAGGGACTCATGTCCCGAGCGAGGGAGGCTCCTGTCCCGAGTGAATGAGGCTCCAGTCCCGAGTGAAGGGGCTCCTGTCCCGAATGAAGGTGTCCAGTCCCGAGTAACAGAGGCTGCTGTCCAGAGTGAAGTAGGTTCCTGTCCTGAATGAAAGTGCTCCTGTCCCGAGTGAAGGGGCTTCTGTCCCGAGTGAAGGGGCTCCTGTCCCCAGTGAAGTGGCTCCTGCCCCGAGTGAAGGTAGCTCCAGTCCCGAGTGAAGGAGGCTCCTGCCCCGAGTGAAGGAGGCTCCTGTCCGAGTGAAGGGGCTCCTATCCCAAGTGAAGGAGGTTCCTGTTGCCAGTGAAGCGGCTCCTGTCCCGAGTGAAGGGGCTCCTGTCCAGAGTGAAGGGGCTCCTGTCCCGTGTGAAGGGGCTCCTGTCCCGTGTGAAGGGGCTCCTGTCCCGTGTGAAGCGGCTCCTGTCCCGAGAGAAGGGGCTCCTGTCCCGAATGAAGGGGCTCCTGTCCCCAGTGAAGGGGCTCCTGTACCGAGTGAAGGAGGCTCCTGTCCCGAGTGAACGAGGCTGCTGGCCCGAGTAGAGGGGCTCCAGTCCCGAGTGAAGGGGGCTCCTGTCCCGAGTGAAGGGGCTTCTGTCCCGAGTGAACGAGGCTGCTGTCCCGAGTGAAGGGGCTCCTGTCCCGACCGAGTGAGGCTCCGGTCATCAGTGAAGGGGCCCGTGTCCCGAACGAGGGAGGCTCCTGTCCCGAGTGAAGGAGCTCCTGTCCCGAATGAAGGAGGTTCCTGTCCCCAGTGAACGGGCTCCTGACCCGGGTTAAAGGGCTCCTGTCCCGAGTGAAGGAGGCTCCTGCCCCGAGTGTAGGGGCTCCTGTCCCGAGTGAAGGGGCTCCTGTCCCGAGTGAAGGGACTCCTGACCCGAGTGAAGGGGCTCCTGTCCCCAGTGAAGGGGCTCCTGCCCCGAGTGAAGGTAGCTCCAGTCCCGAGTGAAGGAGGCTCCTGTCCCGAGGGAAGGGGCTCCTGTCCCGAGGGAAGGGGCTCCTGTCCCGAGTGAAGGGGCTCCTATCCCGAGTGAAGGGGCTCCTATCCCAAGTGAAGGAGGTTCCTGTTGCCAGTGAAGGGGCTCCTGTCCCGAGTGAAGGGGCTCCTGTCCCGAGTGAAGGGTCTCCTGACCCGAGTGAATGGGCTCCTGTCCCGAGTGAAGGGGTTCCTGTCCCGAGTGAAGGGGTTCCTGTCCCGAGTGAAGGGGCTCCTCTCCCGAGTGAAGGGGCTCCTGTCCCGATTGAAGCGGATCCTGTCCCGAGTGAAGGAGCTCCTGACCAGAGTGAAGGGGCTCCTGTCCCGAGTGAAGGAGGCTCCTGACCCGAGTGAACGGGCTCCTGTCCCAAGTGAAGGAGGCTCCTGTCCCGAGTGAAGGGGCTACTGACCCGAGTGAAGGAGGCCCCTGACCCGAGTGAAGAGGCTCCTAACCCGAGTGAAGGGGCTCCTGTCCCGAGCGAGGGAGGCTCCTGTCCTGAGTGAAGGGGCTCCTGTCCCGAGGGAAGGGGCTAGTGTCCCGAGTGAAGGGGCTCCTGTCCCGAGTGTAGGGACTCCTATCACAACTGAAGGAGGTTCCTGTTGCCAGTGAAGCGGCTCCAGTCCCGAGTGAAGGGGCTCCTGTCCCGAGTGAAGGGGCTCCTGTCCCCAGTGAAGGGGCTCCTGTCCCCAGTGAAGGGGCTCCTGTCCCGAGTGAAGGAGGCTCCTGTCCCGAGTGAACGAGGCTGCTGACCCGAGTAGAGGGGCTGCTGTCCCGAGTGAAGGGGCTCCTGTCCCCAGTGAAGGGGCTCCTGTCCCCAGTGAAGGGGCTCCTGTCCCGAGTGAAGGAGGCTCCTGTCCCGAGTGAACGAGGCTGCTGACCCGAATAGAGGGGCTCCTGTCCCAAAGTGAAGGGGCTCCTGTCCTGAGTGAACGGGCTCCTGTCCCGAATGAAGGGGCTCCTGTCCCCAGTGAAGGGTCTCCTGTCCCCAGTGAAGGGGCTCCTGTCCCGAGTGAAGGAGGCTCCTGTCCCGAGTGAACGAGGCTGCTGACCCGAGTAGAGGGGCTGCTGTCCCGAGTGAAGGGGCTGCTGTCCCGAGTGAAGGGGCTGCTGTCCCGAGTGAAGGGGCTGCTGTCCCGAGTGAAGGGGGCTCCTGTCCCGAGTGAAGGGTCTGCTGTTCCGAAGGAAGGGGCTCTTATCCCGAGTGAAGGAGGTTCCTGTCGCCAGTGAAGGGGCTCCTGTCCCGAGTGAAGGAGGCTGCTGTCCCGAGTGAAGGGCTGCTGAGCCAGTGAAGGGGCTCCTGCCCCGAGTGAAGGAGGCTCCTGTCCCGAGTGAAGGGTCTGCTGTTCCGAAGGAAGGGGCTCCTATCCCGAGTGAAGGAGGTTCCAGTTGCCAGTGAAGGGGCCCCTGTCCCGAGTGAAGGGGCCCCTGTCCCGAGTGAAGGGGCCCCTGTCCCGAGGGAAGGGGCCCCTGTCCCGAGTGAAGCGTCTCCTGTCCCGAATGAAGGAGGTTCCTGTTGCCAGTGAAGGAGGCTGCTGTCCCGAGTGAAGGGGCTCCTGTCCCCAGTGAACGGGCTGCTGTCCCGAGTATAGGGGCTCCTGTTCCGAGTGAAGGGGCGCGTGTCCCGAGCGAGGGAGGCTCCTGTCGCCAGTGAAGGAGGCTGCTGTCCCGAGTGAAGGGGCTCCTGTACCGAGTGAAGGGTCTCCTGTCCCCAGTGAACGGGCTGCTGTCCCGAGTGAAGGGGCTCCTGTTCCGAGCGAAGGGGCGCGTGTCCCGAGCGAGGGAGGCTCCTGTCCCGAGCGAAGGAGGCTCCTGTCCCGAGTGAAGGGGCTCCTGTCCCGAGTGAAGGGGCTCCTGTCCCGAGTGAAGGGGCTCCTGTCCCGAGTGAAGGGGCTCCTGTCCCGAGTGAAGCGGCTCCTGTCCCGAGTGAAGCTGCTCCTGTCCCGAGTAAATGAGGCTGGTGTCCCGAGTGAATGGGTTCCTGTCCCGAGTGAAAGGGCGCATGTCCCGAGTGAAGGGGCTCCTGTCCCGATTGAAGCGGATCCTGTCCCGAGTGAAGGAGCTCCTGACCAGAGTGAAGGGGCTCCTGTCCCGAGTGAAGGAGGCTCCTGACCCGAGTGAACGGGCTCCTGTCCCAAGTGAAGGAGGCTCCTGTCCCGAGTGAAGGGGCTACTGACCCGAGTGAAGGAGGCCCCTGACCCGAGTGAAGAGGCTCCTAACCCGAGTGAAGGGGCTCCTGTCCCGAGCGAGGGAGGCTCCTGTCCTGAGTGAAGGGGCTCCTGTCCCGAGGGAAGGGGCTAGTGTCCCGAGTGAAGGGGCTCCTGTCCCGAGTGTAGGGACTCCTATCACAACTGAAGGAGGTTCCTGTTGCCAGTGAAGCGGCTCCAGTCCCGAGTGAAGGGGCTCCTGTCCCGAGTGAAGGGGCTCCTGTCCCCAGTGAAGGGGCTCCTGTCCCCAGTGAAGGGGCTCCTGTCCCGAGTGAAGGAGGCTCCTGTCCCGAGTGAACGAGGCTGCTGACCCGAGTAGAGGGGCTGCTGTCCCGAGTGAAGGGGCTCCTGTCCCCAGTGAAGGGGCTCCTGTCCCCAGTGAAGGGGCTCCTGTCCCGAGTGAAGGAGGCTCCTGTCCCGAGTGAACGAGGCTGCTGACCCGAATAGAGGGGCTCCTGTCCCAAAGTGAAGGGGCTCCTGTCCTGAGTGAACGGGCTCCTGTCCCGAATGAAGGGGCTCCTGTCCCCAGTGAAGGGTCTCCTGTCCCCAGTGAAGGGGCTCCTGTCCCGAGTGAAGGAGGCTCCTGTCCCGAGTGAACGAGGCTGCTGACCCGAGTAGAGGGGCTGCTGTCCCGAGTGAAGGGGCTGCTGTCCCGAGTGAAGGGGCTGCTGTCCCGAGTGAAGGGGCTGCTGTCCCGAGTGAAGGGGGCTCCTGTCCCGAGTGAAGGGTCTGCTGTTCCGAAGGAAGGGGCTCTTATCCCGAGTGAAGGAGGTTCCTGTCGCCAGTGAAGGGGCTCCTGTCCCGAGTGAAGGAGGCTGCTGTCCCGAGTGAAGGGCTGCTGAGCCAGTGAAGGGGCTCCTGCCCCGAGTGAAGGAGGCTCCTGTCCCGAGTGAAGGGTCTGCTGTTCCGAAGGAAGGGGCTCCTATCCCGAGTGAAGGAGGTTCCAGTTGCCAGTGAAGGGGCCCCTGTCCCGAGTGAAGGGGCCCCTGTCCCGAGTGAAGGGGCCCCTGTCCCGAGGGAAGGGGCCCCTGTCCCGAGTGAAGCGTCTCCTGTCCCGAATGAAGGAGGTTCCTGTTGCCAGTGAAGGAGGCTGCTGTCCCGAGTGAAGGGGCTCCTGTCCCCAGTGAACGGGCTGCTGTCCCGAGTATAGGGGCTCCTGTTCCGAGTGAAGGGGCGCGTGTCCCGAGCGAGGGAGGCTCCTGTCGCCAGTGAAGGAGGCTGCTGTCCCGAGTGAAGGGGCTCCTGTACCGAGTGAAGGGTCTCCTGTCCCCAGTGAACGGGCTGCTGTCCCGAGTGAAGGGGCTCCTGTTCCGAGCGAAGGGGCGCGTGTCCCGAGCGAGGGAGGCTCCTGTCCCGAGCGAAGGAGGCTCCTGTCCCGAGTGAAGGGGCTCCTGTCCCGAGTGAAGGGGCTCCTGTCCCGAGTGAAGGGGCTCCTGTCCCGAGTGAAGGGGCTCCTGTCCCGAGTGAAGCGGCTCCTGTCCCGAGTGAAGCTGCTCCTGTCCCGAGTAAATGAGGCTGGTGTCCCGAGTGAATGGGTTCCTGTCCCGAGTGAAAGGGCGCATGTCCCGAGTGAAGGGGCTCCTGTCCCGAGTGAAGGGGCTGCTGTCCCGAGTGAAGGGGCTGCTGTCCCGAGTGAAGGGGCTGCTGTCCCGAGTGAAGGGGCTGCTGTCCCGAGTGAAGGGGCTGCTGTCCCGAGTGAAGGGGCTGCTGTCCCGAGTGAAGGGGCTGCTGTCCCGAGTGACGGGGCTGCTGTCCCGAGTGAAGGGGCTGCTGTCCCGAGTGAAGGGGCTGCTGTCCCGAGTGAAGGGGCTGCTGTCCCGAGTGAAGTGGCTGCTGTGCCGAATGAAGGGGCTGCTGTCCCGAGTGAAGGGGCTGCTGTCCCAAGTGAAGGGGCTGCTGTCCCGAGTGAAGGGGCTCCTGTCCCGAGTGAAGGGGCTCCTGTCCCGAGTGAAGGGGCTCCTGTCCCGAGTGAAGGAGGCTGCTGTCCCGAGTGAAGGGGCTGCTGAGCCAGTGAAGGGGCTCCTGCCCCGAGTGAAGGAGGCTCCTGTCCCGAGTGAAGTGTCTGCTGTTCCGAAGGAAGGGGCTCCTATCCCTAGTGAAGGAGGTTCCTGTTGCCAGTGAAGGGGCCCCTGTCCCGAGTGAAGGGGCCCCTGTCCCGAGTGAAGGGGCCCCTGTCCCGAGGGAAGGGGCCCCGGTCCCGAGTGAAGGGTCTCCTGTCCCGAATGAAGGAGGTTCCTGTTGCCAGTGAAGGAAGCTCCTGTCTTGAGTGAAGGAGGCTCCTGAACCGAGTGAAGGGGCTCCTGTCCCGATTGAAGGGGCTCCTGTCCCGAGTGAAGGGGCTCCTGTCCAGAGTGAAGGAGGCTCCTGACCCGAGTGAACGGGCTCCTGTCCCGAGTGAAGGAGGCTCCTGTCCCGAGTGACGGGGCTCCTGACCCGAGTGAAGGAGGCCCCTGACCCGGGTGAAGGGGATCCTGTCCCGAGTTAGGGAGGCCCCTGTCCCGAGTGAATGAGGCTCCGGTCCCGAGTGAATGGGCTCCTGTCCCCAGTGAAGCGGTTCCTGTACCAAGTGAATGAGGCTCCAGTCCCGAGTGAAGGGTCTCCTGTCCCGAGTAAAGGGGTCCTGTCCCGAGTAAATGAGGCTGCTGTCCCGAGTGAAGGAGGTTCCTGTCCCGAGTGAAGTAGGTTCCTGTTGCCAGTGAAGGAGGCTGCTGTCCCAAGTGAAGGGGCTCCTGTACCGAGTGAAAGGGCTCCTATCCCCAGTGAACGGGCTGCTGTCCCGAGTGAAGGGGCTCTTGTTCCGAGTGAAGGAGCTCCTGTCCCGAGTAAAAGGGCTCCTGTCCCCAGTGAACGGGCTGTTGTCCCGAGTGAAGGGGCTCCTGTTCCGAGTGAAGGGGCTCCTGTCCCGAGTGAAAGGGCTCCTGCCCCAGTGAAAGAGGCTCCAGTCCCGAGTGAAGGGGCGCGTGTCCCGAGTGAGGGGGGCTCCTGTCCCGAGTGAAGGAGGCTACGGTCCCGAGTGAAGGGGCTCCTGTCCCGAGTGAAGGGGCTCCTGTCCCGAGTGAAGGGGCTCCTGTCCCGAGTGAAGGTGCTCCTGTCCCGAGTGAAGGGGCTCCTGTCCCGAGTGAAGGAGGCTCTTGCCCCGAGTGAAGGAGGCTCCATTCCCGAGTGAAGGAGGCTCCAGTCCCGAATGAAGGGGCTCCTGTCCCGAGTGAAGGTGCTCCTGTCCCCAGTGAATGGACTCCTGTCTCGAGTGAAGGGGCTCCTGTCCCGAGTGAAAGGGCTCCTGTCCCGAGTGAAGGAGGCTCCGGTCCCGAGTGAAGGGGCTCCTGTCCCGAGAGAAGGAGGCTCCTGTCCCGAGTGAAGGGGCTCCTGTCCCGAGTGAAGGGGCTCCTGTCCCGAGTGAAGGGGCTCCTGTCCCGAGTGAAGCGGCTCCTGTCCCGAGTGAAGCTGCTCCTGTCCCGAGTGAATGAGGCTGCTGTCCCGAGTGAAGGGGCTCCTGTCCCGAGTGAAAGGGCGCATGTCCCGAGTGAAGGGGCTCCTGTCCCGAGTGGAAGGGCTCCTGTCCCGAGTGAAGGAGGCTCCGGTCCCGAGTGAAGGGGCTCCTGTACCGGGTGAAGAAGGCTCCTCTCCTGATTGAAGGGGCTCCTGTCCCGAGTGAAGGGGCTCCTGACCAGAGTGAAGGGGCTCCTGTCCCGAGTGAAGGAGGCTCCTGACCCGAGTGAACGGGCTCCTGTCCCGAGTGAAGGAGGCTCCTGTCCCGAGTGAAGGGGCTCCTAACCCGAGTGAAGGGGCTCATGTCCCGAGCGAGGGAGGCTCCTGTCCCGAGTGAATGAGGCTCCAGTCCCGAGTGAAGCGGCTCCTGTCCCGAGTGAAGGTGTCCAGTCCCGAGTAACTGAGGCTGCTGTCCCGAGTGAAGAAGGTTCCTGTCCTGAGTGAAAGTGCTCCTGTCCCGAGTGAAGGGGCTTCTGTCCCGAGTGAAGGGGCTCCTGTCCCCAGTGAAGTGGCTCCTGCCCCGAGTGAAGGTAGCTCCAGTCCCGAGTGAAGGAGGCTCCTGCCCCGAGTGAAGGAGGCTCCTGTCCGAGTGAAGGGGCTCCTATCCCAAGTGAAGGAGGTTCCTGTTGCCAGTGAAGCGGCTCCTGTCCCGAGTGAAGGGGCTCCTGTCCAGAGTGAAGGGGCTCCTGTCCCGTGTGAAGGGGCTCCTGTCCCGTATGAAGGGGCTCCTGTCCCGTGTGAAGGGGCTCCTGTCCCGAGTGAAGGGGCTCCTGTCCCGAATGAAGGGGCTCATGTCCCCAGTGAAGGGGCTCCTGTACCGAGTGAAGGAGGCTCCTGTCCCGAGTGAACGAGGCTGCTGTCCCGAGTGGAGGGGGTCCAGTCCCGAGTGAAGGTGGCTCCTGTCCCGAGTGAAGGGGCTTCTGTCCCGAGTGAACGAGGCTGCTGTCCCGAGTGAAGGGGCTCCTGTCCCGAGCGAGTGAGGCTCCGGTCATCAGTGAAGGGGCCCGTGTCCCGAACGAGGGAGGCTCCTGTCCCGAGTGAAGGGGCTCCTGTCCCGAGTGAAGGAGGTTCCTGTCCCCAGAGAACGGGCTCCTGACCCGGGTGAAGGGGCTCCTGTCCCGAGTGAAGGAGGCTCCTGCCCCGAGTGTAGGGGCTCCTGTCCCGAGTGTAGGGGCTCCTGTCCCGAGTGAAGGGGCTCCTGTCCCGAGTGAAGGGGCTCCTGACCCGAGTGAAGGGGCTTCTGTCCCCAGTGAAGGGGCTCCTGCCCCGAGTGAAGGTATCTCCAGTCCCGAGTGAAGGAGGCTCCTTTCCCGAGGGAAGGGGCTCCTGTCCCGAGTGAAGGGGCTCCTATCCCAAGTGAAGGAGGTTCCTGTTGCCAGTGAAGGGGCTCCTGTCCCGAGTGAAGGGGCTCCTGTCCCGAGTGAAGGGGCTCCTGACCCGAGTGAATGGGCTCCTGTCCCGAGTGAAGGGGTTCCTGTCCCGAGTGAAGGGGTTCCTGTCCCGAGTGAAGGGGCTCCTGTCCCGAGTGAAGGGGCTCCTGTCCCGATTGAAGCGGATCCTGTCCCGAGTGAAGGAGCCCCTGACCAGAGTGAAGGGGCTCCTGTCCCGAGTGAAGGAGGCTCCTGACCCGAGTGAACGGGCTCCTGTCCCGAGTGAAGGAGGCTCCTGTCCCGAGTGAAGGGGCTACTGACCCGAGTGAAGGAGGCCCCTGACCCGAGTGAAGAGGCTCCTAACCCGAGTGAAGGGGCTCCTGTCCCGAGCGAGGGAGGCTCCTGTCCTGAGTGAAGGGGCTCCTGTCCTGAGGGAAGGGGCTCCTGTCCCGAGTGAAGGGGCTCCTGTCCCGAGTGTAGGGACTCCTATCACAACTGAAGGAGGTTCCTGTTGCCAGTGAAGCGGCTCCTGTCCCGAGTGACGGGGCTCCTGTCCCGAGTGAAGGGGCTCCTGTCCCCAGTGAAGGGGCTCCTGTCCCAAGTGAAGGGGCTCCTGTCCTGAGTGAACGGGCTCCTGTCCCGAATGAAGGGGCTCCTGTCCCCAGTGAAGGGTCTCCTGTCCCCAGTGAAGGGGCTCCTGTCCCGAGTGAAGGAGGCTCCTGTCCCGAGTGAACGAGGCTGCTGACCCGAGTAGAGGGGCTCTAGTCCCGAGTGAAGGGGGCTCCTGTCCCGAGTGAAGGGGCTCCTGTCCCGAGTGAAGGAGCTTCCTGTCCCCAGTGAACGGGCTCCTGTCCCGGGTGAAGGGTCTCCTGTCCCGAGTGAAGGAGGCTCCTGCCCCGAGTGTAGGAGGCTCCTGTCCCGAGTGAAGGGGCTCCTGTCACGAGTGAAGGGGCACGTGTCCCGAGTGAGGGGGGCTCCTGTCCCGAGTGAGGGAGGCTACGGTCCCGAGCGAAGGGGTTCCTGTCCCGAGTGAAGGAGGCTCCTGTCCCGAGTGAAAGGTCTCCTGTCCCTCGTGAATGGGCGCGTGTCCCGAGTGAGGGGGGCTCCTGTCCCGAGTGAAGGTGGCTCCTGTCCCGAGTGAAGGGGCTCCTGTCCCGAGTGAAGGGGCTCCTGACCCGAGTGAAAGGGCTCCTCTCCTGAGTGAAGTAGGCTGCTGTCTCGCATGAAGGGCTCCTGTCCCGAGTGAAGGAGTCTGCTGCCCCGAGTGAAGGGGCTCCTGACCCGAGTGAATGGTCTCCTGTCCCGAGTGAAGGGGTGCCTGTACCGAGCGAGGGAGGCTCCTGTCGACAGTGAAGGGGCTCCTGTCCCAAGTGAAGGGGCTGATATCCTGAGTGAAGGAGGCTCCTTTCCCGAACGAGGGAGGCTCCTGTCCCAAGTGAGGGAGGCTCCTGGAAAAAGTGAAGGGGCTCCTGTCCCGAATGAAGGAGACTCCGGTCCCGAGTGAAGGGGCTCCTGTCGCGAGTGAAGGGGCTCCTGTCCCGAGTGAAGGGGCTCCTGTCCCGAGTGAAGGGGCTCCTGTCCCGAGTGAAGGGGCTCCTGTCCCGAGTGAAGTGGCTCCTGTCCCGAGTGAAGGGGCTCCTGTCCCGAGTGAAGGGGCTCCTGACCCGAGTGAAAGGGCTCCTCTCCTGAGTGAAGTAGGCTGCTGTCTCGCATGAAGGGCTCCTGTCCCGAGTGAAGGGGTGCCTGTACCGAGCGAGGGAGGCTCCTGTCGACAGTGAAGGGGCTCCTGTCCCAAGTGAAGGGGCTGATATCCTGAGTGAAGGGGCTCCTTTCCCGAACGAGGGAGGCTCCTGTCCCAAGTGAGGGAGGCTCCTGGAAAAAGTGAAGGGGCTCCTGTCCCGAATGAAGGAGACTCCGGTCCCGAGTGAAGGGGCTCCAGTCGCGAGTGAAGTGGTGCCTGTACCGAGCGAGGGAGGCTCCTGTCGACAGTGAAGGGGCTCCTGTCCAAAGTGAAGGGGCTGATATCCTGAGTGAAGGAGGCTCCTTTCCCGAACGAGGGAGGCTCCTGGAAAAAGTGAAGGGGCTCCTGTCCCGAATGAAGGAGACTCCGGTCCCGAGTGAAGGGGCTCCTGTCGCGAGTGAAGGGGCTCCTGTCCCGAGTGAAGGGGCTCCTGTCCCGAGTGAAGGGGCTCCTGTCCCGAGTGAAGGGGCTCCTGTCCCGAGTGAAGTGGCTCCTGTCCCGAGTGAAGGGGCTCCTGTCCCGAGTGAAGTGGCTCCTGTCCCGAGTGAAGTGGCTCCTGTCCCGAGTGAAGGGGCTCCTGTCCCGAGTGAAGCGGCTCCTGTCCCGAGTGAAGGGGCTCCTGTCCCGAGTGAAGGGGCTCCTGTCCCGAGTGAAGGGGATCCTGCCCCGCGTGAAGGGGCTCCTGTCCCGAGTGAAGGGGCTCCTGTCCCGAGTGAAGGGGCTCCTGTCCCGAGTGAAGGGGCTCCTGTCCCGAGTGAAGGGGCTCCTGTCCCGAGTGAAGGGTCTCCTGTCCCGAGTGAAGGGGCTCCTTTCCCGAGTGAAGGGGCTGCTGTCCCGAGTGAAGGGGCTCCTGTCCCGAGTGAAGGGGCTCCTGTCCCGAGTGAAGGGGCTCCTGTCCCGAGTGATGGGGCTCCTGTCCCGAGTGAAGGGGCTCCTGTCCCGAGTGAAGGAGGCTGCTGTCCCGAGTGAAGGGGCTGCTGAGCCAGTGAAAGGGCTCCTGCCCCGAGTGAAGGGGCTCCTATCCCGAGTGAAGGAGGTTCCTGTTGCCAGTGAAGGGGCCCCTGTCCCGAGTGAAGGGGCCCCTGTCCCGAGGGAAGGGGCCCCGGTCCCGAGTGAAGGGTCTCCTGTCCCGAATGAAGGAGGTTCCTGTTGCCAGTGAAGGAAGCTCCTGTCTTGAGTGAAGGAGGCTCCTGAACCGAGTGAAGGGGCTCCTGTCCCGATTGAAGGGGCTCCTGTCCCGAGTGAAGGGGCTCCTGTCCAGAGTGAAGGAGGCTCCTGACCCGAGTGAACGGGCTCCTGTCCCGAGTGAAGGAGGCTCCTGTCCCGAGTGACGGGGCTCCTGACCCGAGTGAAGGAGGCCCCTGACCCGGGTGAAGGGGCTCCTGTCCCGAGTTAGGGAGGCCCCTGTCCCGAGTGAATGAGGCTCCGGTCCCGAGTGAATGGGCTCCTATCTCAAGTGAAGCGGCTCCTGTACCAAGTGAATGAGGCTCCAGTCCCGAGTGAAGGGTCTCCTGTCCCGAGTAAAGGGGTCCTGTCCCGAGTAAATGAGGCTGCTGTCCCGAGTGAAGGAGGTTCCTGTCCCGAGTGAAGTAGGTTCCTGTTGCCAGTGAAGGAGGCTGCTGTCCCAAGTGAAGGGGCTCCTGTACCGAGTGAAAGGGCTCCTATCCCCAGTGAACGGGCTGCTGTCCCGAGTGAAGGGGCTCTTGTTCCGAGTGAAGGAGCTCCTGTCCCGAGTGAAAGGGCTCCTGTCCCCAGTGAACGGGCTGTTGTCCCGAGTGAAGGGGCTCCTGTTCCGAGTGAAGGGGCTCCTGTCCCGAGTGAAAGGGCTCCTGCCCCAGTGAAAGAGGCTCCAGTCCCGAGTGAAGGGGCGCGTGTCCCGAGTGAGGGGGGCTCCTGTCCCGAGTGAAGGAGGCTACGGTCCCGAGTGAAGGGGCTCCTGTCCCGAGTGAAGGGGCTCCTGTCCCGAGTGAAGGGGCTCCTGTCCCGAGTGAAGGTGCTCCTGTCCCGAGTGAAGGGGCTCCTGTCCCGAGTGAAGGAGGCTCTTGCCCCGAGTGAAGGAGGCTCCATTCCCGAGTGAAGGAGGCTCCAGTCCCGAATGAAGGGGCTCCTGTCCCGAGTGAAGGGGCTCCTGTCCCCAGTGAATGGACTCCTGTCTCGAGTGAAGGGGCTCCTGTCCCGAGTGAAAGGGCTCCTGTCCCGAGTGAAGGAGGCTCCGGTCCCGAGTGAAGGGGCTCCTGTCCCGAGAGAAGGAGGCTCCTGTCCCGAGTGAAGGGGCTCCTGTCCCGAGTGAAGGGGCTCCTGCCCCGAGTGAAGGGGCTCCTGCCCCGAGTGAAGGGGCTCCTGTCCCGAGTGAAGGGGCTCCTGTCCCGAGAGAAGGAGGCTCCTGTCCCGAGTGAAGGGGCTCCTGTCCCGAGTGAAGGGGCTCCTGTCCCGAGTGAAGGGGCTCCTGCCCCGAGTGAAGGGGCTCCTGTCCCGAGTGAAGGGGCTTCTGTCCCGAGTGAAGGGGCTCCTGTCCCCAGTGAAGTGGCTCCTGCCCCGAGTGAAGGTAGCTCCAGTCCCGAGTGAAGGAGGCTCCTGCCCCGAGTGAAGGAGGCTCCTGTCCGAGTGAAGGGGCTCCTATCCCAAGTGAAGGAGGTTCCTGTTGCCAGTGAAGCGGCTCCTGTCCCGTGTGAAGGGGCTCCTGTCCCGTGTGAAGGGGCTCCTGTCCCGTGTGAAGGGGCTCCTGTCCCGAGTGAAGGGGCTCCTATCCCGAATGAAGGGGCTCATGTCCCCAGTGAAGGGGCTCCTGTACCGAGTGAAGGAGGCTCCTGTCCCGAGTGAACGAGGCTGCTGACCCGAGTGGAGGGGGTCCAGTCCCGAGTGAAGGGGGCTCCTGTCCCGAGTGAAGGGGCTTCTGTCCCGAGTGAACGAGGCTGCTGTCCCGAGTGAAGGGGCCTGTGTCCCGAACGAGGGAGGCTCCTGTCCCGAGTGAAGGGGCTCCTGTCCCGAGTGAAGGAGGCTCCTGACCCGAGTGAACGGGCTCCTGTCCCGAGTGAAGGAGGCTCCTGTCCCGAGTGAAGGGGCTACTGACCCGAGTGAAGGAGGCCCCTGACCCGAGTGAAGAGGCTCCTAACCCGAGTGAAGGGGCTCCTGTCCCGAGCGAGGGAGGCTCCTGTCCTGAGTGAAGGGGCTCCTGTCCTGAGGGAAGGGGCTCCTGTCCCGAGTGAAGGGGCTCCTGTCCCGAGTGTAGGGACTCCTATCACAACTGAAGGAGGTTCCTGTTGCCAGTGAAGCGGCTCCTGTCCCGAGTGATGGGGCTCCTGTCCCGAGTGAAGGGGCTCCTGTCCCCAGTGAAGGGGCTCCTGTCCCAAGTGAAGGGGCTCCTGTCCTGAGTGAACGGGCTCCTGTCCCGAATGAAGGGGCTCCTGTCCCCAGTGAAGGGTCTCCTGTCCCCAGTGAAGGGGCTCCTGTCCCGAGTGAAGGAGGCTCCTGTCCCGAGTGAACGAGGCTGCTGACCCGAGTAGAGGGGCTCTAGTCCCGAGTGAAGGGGGCTCCTGTCCCGAGTGAAGGGGCTCCTGTCCCGAGTGAAGGAGCTTCCTGTCCCCAGTGAACGGGCTCCTGTCCCGGGTGAAGGGTCTCCTGTCCCGAGTGAAGGAGGCTCCTGCCCCGAGTGTAGGAGGCTCCTGTCCCGAGTGAAGGGGCTCCTGTCACGAGTGAAGGGGCACGTGTCCCGAGTGAGGGGGGCTCCTGTCCCGAGTGAGGGAGGCTACGGTCCCGAGCGAAGGGGTTCCTGTCCCGAGTGAAGGAGGCTCCTGTCCCGAGTGAAAGGTCTCCTGTCCCTAGTGAATGGGCGCGTGTCCCGAGTGAGGGGGGCTCCTGTCCCGAGTGAAGGTGGCTCCTGTCCCGAGTGAAGGGGCTCCTGTCCCGAGTGAAGGGGCTCCTGACCCGAGTGAAAGGGCTCCTCTCCTGAGTGAAGTAGGCTGCTGTCTCGCATGAAGGGCTCCTGTCCCGAGTGAAGGAGTCTGCTGCCCCGAGTGAAGGGGCTCCTGACCCGAGTGAATGGTCTCCTGTCCCGAGTGAAGGGGTGCCTGTACCGAGCGAGGGAGGCTCCTGTCGACAGTGAAGGGGCTCCTGTCCCAAGTGAAGGGGCTGATATCCTGAGTGAAGGAGGCTCCTTTCCCGAACGAGGGAGGCTCCTGTCCCAAGTGAGGGAGGCTCCTGGATAAAGTGAAGGGGCTCCTGTCCCGAATGAAGGAGACTCCGGTCCCGAGTGAAGGGGCTCCTGTCGCGAGTGAAGGGGCTCCTGTCCCGAGTGAAGGGGCTCCTGTCCCGAGTGAAGGGGCTCCTGTCCCGAGTGAAGGGGCTCCTGTCCCGAGTGAAGTGGCTCCTGTCCCGAGTGAAGGGGCTCCTGTCCCGAGTGAAGGGGCTCCTGTCCCGAGTGAAGGGGCTCCTGTCCCGAGTGAAGGGGCTCCTGTCCCGAGTGAAGTGGCTCCTGTCCCGAGTGAAGGGGCTCCTGTCCCGAGTGAAGCGGCTCCTGTCCCGAGTGAAGGGGCTCCTGTCCCGAGTGAAGGGGCTCCTGTCCCGAGTGAAGGGGCTCCTGCCCCGAGTGAAGAGGCTCCTGTCCCGAGTGAAGGGGCTCCTGTCCCGAGTGAAGGGGCTCCTGTCCCGAGTGAAGGGGCTCCTGTCCCGAGTGAAGGGGCTCCTGTCCCGAGTGAAGGGGCCCCTGCCCCGAGTGAAGGGGCCCCTGTCCCGAGTGAAGGGGCCCCTGCCCCGAGTGAAGGGGCCCCTGTCCCGAGTGAAGGGGCTCCTGCCCCGAGTGAAGGGGCTCCTGTCCCGAGTGAAGGGGCTCCTGTCCCGAGTGAAGGGGCTCCTGTCCCGAGTGAAGGGGCTCCTGCCCCGAGTGAAGGGGCTCCTGTCCCGAGTGAAGGGGCTCCTGTCCCGAGTGAAGGGGCTCCTGTGCCGAGTGAAGGGGCTCCTGTCCCGAGTGAAGGGGCTCCTGTCCCGAGTGAAGGGGCTCCTGTCCCGAGTGAAGGGGCTCCTGTCCCGAGTGAAGGGGCTCCTGTCCCGAGTGAAGGGGCTCCTGTCCCGAGTGAAGGGGCTCCTGTCCCGAGTGAAGGAGCTCCTGTCCCGAGTGAAGGGGCTCCTGTCCCGAGTGAAGGGGCTCCTGTCCCGAGTGAAGGGGCTCCTGTCCCGAGTGAAGGGGCTCCTGTCCCGAGTGATGGGGCTCCTGTCCCGAGTGAAGGGGCTCCTTTCCCGAGTGAAGGGGCTGCTGTCCCGAGTGAAGGGGCTGCTGTCCCGAGTGAAGGGGCTGCTGTCCCGAGTGAAGGGGCTGCTGTCCCGAGTGAAGGGGCTGCTGTCCCGAGTGAAGGGGCTGCTGTCCCGAGTGAAGGGGCTGCTGTCCCGAGTGAAGGGGCTGCTGTCCCGAGTGAAGGGGCTGCTGTCCCGAGTGAAGGGGGCTCCTGTCCCGAGTGAAGGGTCTGCTGTTCCGAAGGAAAGGGCTCCTATCCCGAGTGAAGGAGGTTCCTGTCGCCAGTGAAGGGGCTCCTGTCCCGAGTGAAGGAGGCTGCTGTCCCGAGTGAAGGGGCTGCTGAGCCAGTGAAGGGGCTCCTGCCCCGAGTGAAGGAGGCTCCTGTCCCGAGTGAAGGGTCTGCTGTTCCGAAGGAAGGGGCTCCTATCCCGAGTGAAGGAGGTTCCTGTTGCCAGTGAAGGGGCCCCTGTCCCGAGTGAAGGGGCCCCTGTCCCGAGTGAAGGGGCCTCTGTCCCGAGGGAAGGGGCCCCTGTCCCGAGTGAAGGGTCTCCTGTCCCGAATGAAGGAGGTTCCTGTTGCCAGTGAAGGAGGCTGCTGTCCCGAGTGAAGGGGCTCCTGTAGCGAGTGAAGGGGCTCCTGTACCCCGTGAACGGGCTCCTGTCCCGAGTATAGGGGCTCCTGTTCCGAGTGAAGGGGCGCGTGTCCCGAGCGAGGGAGGCTCCTGTCGCCAGTGAAGGAGGCTGCTGTCCCGAGTAAAGGGGCTCCTGTACCGAGTGAAGGGGCTCCTGTCCCCAGTGAACGGGCTGCTGTCCCGAGTGAAGGGGCTCCTGTTCCGAGTAAAGGGGCGCGTGTCCCGAGCGAGGGAGGCTACTGTCGCCATTGAGGGAGGCTGCTGTCCCGAGCGAAGGAGGCTCCTGTCCCGAGCGAAGGAGGCTCCTGTCCCGAGTGAAGTGGCTCCTGTCCCGAGTGAAGGGGCTCCTGTCCCGAGTGAAGGGGCTCCTGTCCCGAGTGAAGCGGCTCCTGTCCCGAGTGAAGCTGCTCCTGTCCCGAGTAAATGAGGCTGCTGTGTCGAGTGAAGGGGCTCCTGTCCCGAGTGAAAGGGCGCATGTCCCGAGTGAAGGGGCTCCTGTCCCGAGTGAAGGGGCTGCTGTCCCGAGTGAAGGGGCTGCTGTCCCGAGTGAAGGGGCTGCTGTCCCGAGTGAAGGGGCTGCTGTCCCGAGTGAAGGGGCTGCTGTCCCGAGTGAAGGGGCTGCTGTCCCGAGTGAAGGGGCTGCTGTCCCGAGTGAAGGAGGCTGCTGTCCCGAGTGAAGGGGCTGCTGAGCCAGTGAAGGGGCTCCTGCCCCGAGTGAAGGAGGCTCCTGTCCCGAGTGAAGGGTCTGCTGTTCCGAAGGAAGGGGCTCCTATCCCGAGTGAAGGAGGCTCCTGTTGCCAGTGAAGGGGCCCCTGTCCCGAGTGAAGGGGCCCCTGTCCCGAGGGAAGGGGCCCCGGTCCCGAGTGAAGGGTCTCCTGTCCCGAATGAAGGAGGTTCCTGTTGCCAGTGAAGGAAGCTCCTGTCTTGAGTGAAGGAGGCTCCTGAACCGAGTGAATGGGCTCCTGTCCCGATTGAAGGGGCTCCTGTCCCGAGTGAAGGGGCTCCTGTCCAGAGTGAAGGAGGCTCCTGACCCGAGTGAACGGGCTCCTGTCCCGAGTGAAGGAGGCTCCTGTCCCGAGTGACGGGGCTCCTGACCCGAGTGAAGGAGGCCCCTGACCCGGGTGAAGGGGCTCCTATCCCGAGTTAGGGAGGCCCCTGTCCCGAGTGAATGAGGCTCCGGTCCCGAGTGAATGGGCTCCTGTCCCCAGTGAAGCGGCTCCTGTACCAAGTGAATGAGGCTCCAGTCCCGAGTGAAGGGTCTCCTGTCCCGAGTAAAGGGGTCCTGTCCCGAGTAAATGAGGCTGCTGTCCCGAGTGAAGGAGGTTCCTGTCCCGAGTGAAGTAGGTTCCTGCTGCCAGTGAAGGAGGCTGCTGTCCCAAGTGAAGGGGCTCCTGTACCGAGTGAAAGGGCTCCTATCCCCAGTGAACGGGCTGTTGTCCCGAGTGAAGGGGCTCTTGTTCCCAGTGAAGGAGCTCCTGTCCCGAGTGAAAGGGCTCCTGTCCCCAGTGAACGGGCTGTTGTCCCGAGTGAAGGGGCTCCTGTTCCGAGTGAAGGGGCTCCTGTCCCGAGTGAAGGGGCTCCTGTCCCGAGTGAAGGTGCTCCTGTCCCAAGTGAAGGGGCTCCTGTCCCGAGTGAAGGAGGCTCTTGCCCCGAGTGAAGGAGGCTCCATTCCCGAGTGAAGGAGGCTCCAGTCCCGAATGAAGGGGCTCCTGTCCCGAGTGAAGAAGGCTCCTCTCCCGAGTGAAGGGGCTCCTGTCCCCAGTGAATGGACTCCTGTCTCGAGTGAAGGGGCTCCTGTCCCGAGTGAAAGGGCTCCTGTCCCGAGTGAAGGAGGCTCCGGTCCCGAGTGAAGGGGCTCCTGTCCCGAGAGAAGGAGGCTCCTGTCCCGAGTGAAGGGGCTCCTGTCCCGAGTGAAGGGGCTCCTGTCCCGAGTGAAGGGGCTCCTGTCCCGAGTGAAGCGGCTCCTGTCCCGAGTGACGGGGCTCCTGACCCGAGTGAAGGAGGCCCCTGACCCGGGTGAAGGGGCTCCTGCCCCGAGTTAGGGAGGCCCCTGTCCCGAGTGAATGAGGCTCCGGTCCCGAGTGAATGGGCTCCTGTCCCCAGTGAAGCGGCTCCTGTACCAAGTGAATGAGGCTCCAGTCCCGAGTGAAGGGTCTCCTGTCCCGAGTAAAGGGGTCCTGTCCCGAGTAAATGAGGCTGCTGTCCCGAGTGAAGGAGGTTCCTGTCCCGAGTGAAGTAGGTTCCTGTTGCCAGTGAAGGAGGCTGCTGTCCCAAGTGAAGGGGCTCCTGTACCGAGTGAAAGGGCTCCTATCCCCAGTGAACGGGCTGCTGTCCCGAGTGAAGGGGCTCTTGTTCCCAGTGAAGGAGCTCCTGTCCCGAGTGAAAGGGCTCCTGTCCCCAGTGAACGGGCTGTTGTCCCGAGTGAAGGGGCTCCTGTTCCGAGTGAAGGGGCTCCTGTCCCGAGTGAAAGGGCTCCTGCCCCAGTGAAAGAGGCTCCAGTCCCGAGTGAAGGAGGCTCCGGTCCCGAGTGAAGGGGCTCCTGTCCCGAGAGAAGGAGGCTCCTGTCCCGAGTGAAGGGGCTCCTGTCCCGAGTGAAGGGGCTCCTGTCCCGAGTGAAGGGGCTCCTGTCCCGAGTGAAGCGGCTCCTGTCCCGAGTGACGGGGCTCCTGACCCGAGTGAAGGAGGCCCCTGACCCGGGTGAAGGGGCTCCTGCCCCGAGTTAGGGAGGCCCCTGTCCCGAGTGAATGAGGCTCCGGTCCCGAGTGAATGGGCTCCTGTCCCCAGTGAAGCGGCTCCTGTACCAAGTGAATGAGGCTCCAGTCCCGAGTGAAGGGTCTCCTGTCCCGAGTAAAGGGGTCCTGTCCCGAGTAAATGAGGCTGCTGTCCCGAGTGAAGGAGGTTCCTGTCCCGAGTGAAGTAGGTTCCTGTTGCCAGTGAAGGAGGCTGCTGTCCCAAGTGAAGGGGCTCCTGTACCGAGTGAAAGGGCTCCTATCCCCAGTGAACGGGCTGCTGTCCCGAGTGAAGGGGCTCTTGTTCCCAGTGAAGGAGCTCCTGTCCCGAGTGAAAGGGCTCCTGTCCCCAGTGAACGGGCTGTTGTCCCGAGTGAAGGGGCTCCTGTTCCGAGTGAAGGGGCTCCTGTCCCGAGTGAAAGGGCTCCTGCCCCAGTGAAAGAGGCTCCAGTCCCGAGTGAAGGGGCGCGTGTCCCGAGTGAGGGGGGCTCCTGTCCCGAGTGAAGGAGGCTACGGTCCCGAGTGAAGGGGCTCCTGTCCCGAGTGAAGGGGCTCCTGTCCCGAGTGAAGGGGCTCCTGTCCCGAGTGAAGGGGCTCCTGTTCCGAGTGAAGGGGCGCGTGTCCCGAGCGAGGGAGGCTCCTGTCGCCAGTGAAGGAGGCTGCTGTCCCGAGTAAAGGGGCTCCTGTACCGAGTGAAGGGGCTCCTGTCCCCAGTGAACGGGCTGCTGTCCCGAGTGAAGGGGCTCCTGTTGCGAGTAAAGGGGCGCGTGTCCCGAGCGAGGGAGGCTCCTGTCGCCATTGAGGGAGGCTGCTATCCCGAGCGAAGGAGGCTCCTGTCCCGAGCGAAGGAGGCTCCTGTCCCGAGTGAAGTGGCTCCTGTCCCGAGTGAAGGGGCTCCTGTCCCGAGTGAAGGGGCTCCTGTCCCGAGTGAAGCGGCTCCTGTCCCGAGTGAAGCTGCTCCTGTCCCGAGTAAATGAGGCTGCTGTGTCGAGTGAAGGGGCTCCTGTCCCGAGTGAAAGGGCGCATGTCCCGAGTGAAGGGGCTCCTGTCCCGAGTGAAGGGGCTGCTGTCCCGAGTGAAGGGGCTGCTGTCCCGAGTGAAGGGGCTGCTGTCCCGAGTGAAGGGGCTGCTGTCCCGAGTGAAGGGGCTGCTGTCCCGAGTGAAGGGGCTGCTGTCCCGAGTGAAGGAGGCTGCTGTCCCGAGTGAAGGGGCTGCTGAGCCAGTGAAGGGGCTCCTGCCCCGAGTGAAGGAGGCTCCTGTCCCGAGTGAAGGGTCTGCTGTTCCGAAGGAAGGGGCTCCTATCCCGAGTGAAGGAGGCTCCTGTTGCCAGTGAAGGGGCCCCTGTCCCGAGTGAAGGGGCCCCTGTCCCGAGTGAAGGGGCCCCTGTCCCGAGGGAAGGGGCCCCGGTCCCGAGTGAAGGGTCTCCTGTCCCGAATGAAGGAGGTTCCTGTTGCCAGTGAAGGAAGCTCCTGTCTTGAGTGAAGGAGGCTCCTGAACCGAGTGAATGGGCTCCTGTCCCGATTGAAGGGGCTCCTGTCCCGAGTGTAGGGGCTCCTGTCCAGAGTGAAGGAGGCTCCTGACCCGAGTGAACGGGCTCCTGTCCCGAGTGAAGGAGGCTCCTGTCCCGAGTGACGGGGCTCCTGACCCGAGTGAAGGAGGCCCCTGACCCGGGTGAAGGGGCTCCTGCCCCGAGATAGGGAGGCCCCTGTCCCGAGTGAATGAGGCTCCGGTCCCGAGTGAATGGGCTCCTGTCCCCAGTGAAGCGGCTCCTGTACCAAGTGAATGAGGCTCCAGTCCCGAGTGAAGGGTCTCCTGTCCCGAGTAAAGGGGTCCTGTCCCGAGTAAATGAGGCTGCTGTCCCGAGTGAAGGAGGTTCCTGTCCCGAGTGAAGTAGGTTCATGTTGCCAGTGAAGGAGGCTGCTGTCCCAAGTGAAGGGGCTCCTGTACCGAGTGAAAGGGCTCCTATCCCCAGTGAACGGGCTGTTGTCCCGAGTGAAGGGGCTCTTGTTCCCAGTGAAGGAGCTCCTGTCCCGAGTGAAAGGGCTCCTGTCCCCAGTGAACGGGCTGTTGTCCCGAGTGAAGGGGCTCCTGTTCCGAGTGAAGGGGCTCCTGTCCCGAGTGAAAGGGCTCCTGCCCCAGTGAAAGAGGCTCCAGTCCCGAGTGAAGGGGCGCGTGTCCCGAGTGAGGGGGGCTCCTGTCCCGAGTGAAGGAGGCTACGGTCCCGAGTGAAGGGGCTCCTGTCCCGAGTGAAGGGGCTCCTGTCCCGAGTGAAGGGGCTCCTGTCCCGAGTGAAGGTGCTCCTGTCCCAAGTGAAGGGGCTCCTGTCCCGAGTGAAGGAGGCTCTTGCCCCGAGTGAAGGAGGCTCCATTCCCGAGTGAAGGAGGCTCCAGTCCCGAATGAAGGGGCTCCTGTCCCGAGTGAAGAAGGCTCCTCTCCCGAGTGAAGGGGCTCCTGTCCCCAGTGAATGGACTCCTGTCTCGAGTGAAGGGGCTCCTGTCCCGAGTGAAAGGGCTCCTGTCCCGAGTGAAGGAGGCTCCGGTCCCGAGTGAAGGGGCTCCTGTCCCGAGAGAAGGAGGCTCCTGTCCCGAGTGAAGGGGCTCCTGTCCCGAGTGAAGGGGCTCCTGTCCCGAGTGAAGGGGCTCCTGTCCCGAGTGAAGCGGCTCCTGTCCCGAGTGACGGGGCTCCTGACCCGAGTGAAGGAGGCCCCTGACCCGGGTGAAGGGGCTCCTGCCCCGAGTTAGGGAGGCCCCTGTCCCGAGTGAATGAGGCTCCGGTCCCGAGTGAATGGGCTCCTGTCCCCAGTGAAGCGGCTCCTGTACCAAGTGAATGAGGCTCCAGTCCCGAGTGAAGGGTCTCCTGTCCCGAGTAAAGGGGTCCTGTCCCGAGTAAATGAGGCTGCTGTCCCGAGTGAAGGAGGTTCCTGTCCCGAGTGAAGTAGGTTCCTGTTGCCAGTGAAGGAGGCTGCTGTCCCAAGTGAAGGGGCTCCTGTACCGAGTGAAAGGGCTCCTATCCCCAGTGAACGGGCTGCTGTCCCGAGTGAAGGGGCTCTTGTTCCCAGTGACGGAGCTCCTGTCCCGAGTGAAAGGGCTCCTGTCCCCAGTGAACGGGCTGTTGTCCCGAGTGAAGGGGCTCCTGTTCCGAATGAAGGGGCTCCTGTCCCGAGTGAAAGGGCTCCTGCCCCAGTGAAAGAGGCTCCAGTCCCGAGTGAAGGGGCGCGTGTCCCGAGTGAGGGGGGCTCCTGTCCCGAGTGAAGGAGGCTACGGTCCCGAGTGAAGGGGCTCCTGTCCCGAGTGAAGGGGCTCCTGTCCCGAGTGAAGGGGCTCCTGTCCCGAGTGAAGGTGCTCCTGTCCCGAGTGAAGGGGCTCCTGTCCCGAGTGAAGGAGGCTCTTGCCCCGAGTGAAGGAGGCTCCATTCCCGAGTGAAGGAGGCTCCAGTCCCGAATGAAGGGGCTCCTGTCCCGAGTGAAGGGGCTCCTGTCCCCAGTGAATGGACTCCTGTCTCGAGTGAAGGGGCTCCTGTCCCGAGTGAAAGGGCTCCTGTCCCGAGTGAAGGAGGCTCCGGTCCCGAGTGACGGGGCTCCTGTCCCGAGAGAAGGAGGCTCCTGTCCCGAGTGAAGGGGCTCCTGTCCCGAGTGAAGGGGCTCCTGTCCCGAGTGAAGGGGCTCCTGTCCCGAGTGAAGCGGCTCCTGTCCCGAGTGAAGCTGCTCCTGTCCCGAGTGAATGAGGCTGCTGTCCCGAGTGAAGGGGCTCCTGTCCCGAGTGAAAGGGCGCATCTCCCGAGTGAAGGGGGTCCTGTCCCGACTGAAAGGGCTCCTGTCCCGAGTGAAGGAGGCTCCGGTCCCGAGTGAAGGGGCTCCTGTCCCGAGAGAAGGAGGCTCCTGTCCCGAGTGAAGGGGCTCCTGTCCTGAGTGAAGGGGCTCCTGTCCCGAGTGAAGGGGCTCCTGTCCCGAGTGAAACGGCTCCTGTCCCGAGTGAAGGGGCTCCTGTCCCGAGTGAAAGGGCGCATGTCCCGAGCGAAGGGGCTCCTGTCCCGAGTGTAGGGGCTCCTGTCCCGAGTGAAGGGGCTCCTGTCCCGAGTCACGGAGGCTCCTGCCCCGAGTGAAGGAGGCTCCATTCCCGAGTGAAGGAGGCTCCAGTCCCGAGTGAAGGGGCCCACGTCTCGAGTGAAGCGGCTCCTGTCCCGACTGAAGGGGCTCCTGTCCCGAGTGAAGGGGCTCCTGTCCCGAGTGAAGGGGCTGCTGTCCCGAGTGAAGGGGCTGCTGTCCCGAGTGAAGGGGCTGCTGTCCCGCGTGAAGGGGCTGCTGTCCAGAGTGAAGGGGCTGCTGTCCCGAGTGAAGGGGCTGCTGTCCCGAGTGAAGGGGCTCCTGTCCCGAGTGAAGGGGCTCCTGTGCCGATTGAAGGGGCTCCTGTACCGAGTGAAGGGGCTCCTGTCCCGAGTGAAGGGGCTCCTGTCCCGAGTGAAGGGGCTCCTGTCCCGAGTGAAGGGGCTCCTGTCCCGAGTGAAGGGGCTCCTGTCCCGAGTGAAGGGGCTCCTGTCCCGAGTGAAGGTGCTCCTGTCCCGAGTGAAGGGGCTCCTGTCCCGAGTGATCGGGCTCCTGTCCCGAGTGAAGGGGTCCTTTCCCGAGTGAAGGGGCTGCTGTCCCGAGTGAAGGGGCTGCTGTCCCGAGTGAAGGGGCTGCTGTCCCGAGTGAAGTGGCTGCTGTCCCGAGTGAAGGGGCTGCTGTCCCGAGTGAAGGGGCTGCTGGCCCGAGTGAAGGGGCTGCTGTCCCGAGTGAAGGGGCTGCTGTCCCGAGTGAAGGGGCTGCTGTCCCGAGTGAAGGGGCTGCTGTCCCGAGTGAAGGGGCTGCTGTCCCGAGTGAAGGGGCTGCTGTCCCGAGTGAAGGGGCTGCTGTCCCGAGTGAAGGGGGCTCCTGTCCCGAGTGAAGGGTCTGCTGTTCCGAAGGAAGGGGCTCCTATCCCGAGTGAAGGAGGTTCCTGTCGCCAGTGAAGGGGCTCCTGTCCCGAGTGAAGGAGGCTGCTGTCCCGAGTGAAGGGGCTGCTGAGCCAGTGAAGGGGCTCCTGCCCCGAGTGAAGGAGGCTCCTGTCCCGAGTGAAGTGTCTGCTGTTCCGAAGGATGGGGCTCCTATCCCGAGTGAAGGAGGTTCCTGTTGCCAGTGAAGGGGCCCCTGTCCCGAGTGAAGGGGCCCCTGTCCCGAGGGAAGGGGCCCCTGTCCCGAGTGAAGGGTCTCCTGTCCCGAATGAAGGAGGTTCCTGTTGCCAGTGAAGGAGGCTGCTGTCCCGAGTGAAGGGGCTCCTGTACCGAGTGAAGGGGCTCCTGTCCCCAGTGAACGGGCTGCTGTCCCGAGTATAGGGGCTCCTGTTCCGAGTGAAGGGGCGCGTGTCCCGAGCGAGGGAGGCTCCTGTCGCCAGTGAAGAAGGCTGCTGTCCCGAGTGAAGGGGCTCCTATACCGAGTGAAGGGGCTCCTGTCCCCAGTGAACGGGCTGCTGTCCCGAGTGAAGGGGCTCCTGTTCCGAGTGAAGGGGCTGCTGTCCCGAGTGAAGGGGCTGCTGTCCCGAGTGAAGGGGCTGCTGTCCCGAGTGAAGGGGGCTCCTGTCCCGAGTGAAGGGTCTGCTGTTCCGAAGGAAGGGGCTCCTATCCCGAGTGAAGGAGGTTCCTGTCGCCAGTGAAGGGGCTCCTGTCCCGAGTGAAGGAGGCTGCTGTCCCGAGTGAAGGGGCTGCTGAGCCAGTGAAGGGGCTCCTGCCCCGAGTGAAGGAGGCTCCTGTCCCGAGTGAAGTGTCTGCTGTTCCGAAGGATGGGGCTCCTATCCCGAGTGAAGGAGGTTCCTGTTGCCAGTGAAGGGGCCCCTGTCCCGAGTGAAGGGGCCCCTGTCCCGAGGGAAGGGGCCCCTGTCCCGAGTGAAGGGTCTCCTGTCCCGAATGAAGGAGGTTCCTGTTGCCAGTGAAGGAGGCTGCTGTCCCGAGTGAAGGGGCTCCTGTACCGAGTGAAGGGGCTCCTGTCCCCAGTGAACGGGCTGCTGTCCCGAGTATAGGGGCTCCTGTTCCGAGTGAAGGGGCGCGTGTCCCGAGCGAGGGAGGCTCCTGTCGCCAGTGAAGAAGGCTGCTGTCCCGAGTGAAGGGGCTCCTATACCGAGTGAAGGGGCTCCTGTCCCCAGTGAACGGGCTGCTGTCCCGAGTGAAGGGGCTCCTGTTCCGAGTGAAGGGGCGCGTGTCCCGAGCGAGGGAGGCTCCTGTCGCCAGTGAGGGAGGCTGCTGTCCCGAGCGAAGGAGGCTCCTGTCCCGAGCGAAGGAGGCTCCTGTCCCGAGTGAATGGGCTCCTGTCCCGAGTGAAGGGGCTCCTGTCCCGAGTGAAGGGGCTCCTGTCCCGAGTGAAGGGGCTCCTGTCCCGAGTGAAGCGGCTCCTGTCCCGAGTGAAGCTGCTCCTGTCCCGAGTAAATGAGGCTGCTGTCCCGAGTGAAGGGGCTCCTGTCCTGAGTGAAAGGGCGCATGTCCCGAGTGAAGGGTCTCCTGTCCCGATTGAAGGGGCTGCTGTCCCGAGTGAAGGGGCTGCTGTCCCGAGTGAAGGGGCTGCTGTCCCGAGTGAAGGGGCTGCTGTCCCGAGTGAAGGGGCTGCTGTCCCGAGTGACAGGGCTGCTGTCCCGAGTGAAGGGGCTGCTGTCCCGAGTGAAGGGGCTGCTGTCCCGAGTGAAGGGGCTGCTGTCCCGAGTGAAGGGGCTGCTGTCCCGAGTGAAGGGGCTGCTGTCCCGAGTGAAGGGGCTGCTGTCCCGAGTGAAGGGGCTCCTGTCCCGAGTGAAGGGGCTCCTGTCCCGAGTGAAGGGGCTCCTGTCCCGAGTGAAGGGGCTCCTGTCCCGAGTGAAGGAGGCTGCTGTCCCGAGTGAAGGGGCTGCTGAGCCAGTGAAGGGGCTCCTGCCCCGAGTGAAGGAGGGTCCTGTCCCGAGTGAAGGGTCCGCTGTTCCGAAGGAAGGGGCTCCTATCCCGAGTGAAGGAGGTTCCTGTTGCCAGTGAAGGGGCCCCTGTCCCGAGTGAAGGGGCCCCTGTCCCGAGTGAAGGGGCCCCTGTCCCGAGGGAAGGGGCCCCGGTCCCGAGTGAAGGGTCTCCTGTCCCGAATGAAGGAGGTTCCTGTTGCCAGTGAAGGAAGCTCCTGTCTTGAGTGAAGGAGGCTCCTGAACCGAGTGAAGGGGCTCCTGTCCCGATTGAAGGGGCTCCTGTCCCGAGTGAAGGGGCTCCTGTCCAGAGTGAAGGAGGCTCCTGACCCGAGTGAACGGGCTCCTGTCCCGAGTGAAGGAGGCTCCTGTCCCGAGTGACGGGGCTCCTGACCCGAGTGAAGGAGGCCCCTGACCCGGGTGAAGGGGCTCCTGTCCCGAGTTATGGAGGCCCCTGTCCCGAGTGAATGAGGCTCCGGTCCCGAGTGAATGGGCTCCTGTCCCCAGTGAAGCGGGTCCTGTACCAAGTGAATGAGGCTCCAGTCCCGAGTGAAGGGTCTCCTGTCCCGAGTGAAGGAGGTTCCTGTCCCGAGTGAAGTAGGTTCCTGTTGCCAGTGAAGGAGGCTGCTGTCCCAAGTGAAGGGGCTCCTGTACCGAGTGAAAGGGCTCCTATCCCCAGTGAACGGGCTGCTGTCCCGAGTGAAGGGGCTCTTGTTCCCAGTGAAGGAGCTCCTGTCCCGAGTGAAAGGGCTCCTGTCCCCAGTGAACGGGCTGTTGTCCCGAGTGAAGGGGCTCCTGTTCCGAGTGAAGGGGCTCCTGTCCCGAGTGAAAGGGCTCCTGCCCCAGTGAAAGAGGCTCCAGTCCCGAGTGAAGGGGCGCGCGTCCCGAGTGAGGGGGGCTCCTGTCCCGAGTGAAGGAGGCTACGGTCCCGAATGAAGGGGCTCCTGTCCCGAGTGAAGGGGCTCCTGTCCCGAGTGAAGGGGCTCCTGTCCCGAGTGAAGGAGGCTCTTGCCCCGAGTGAAGGAGGCTCCATTCCCGAGTGAAGGAGGCACCAGTCCCGAATGAAGGGGCTCCTGTCCCGAGTGAAGAAGGCTCCTCTCCCGAGTGAAGGGGCTCCTGTCCCCAGTGAATGGACTCCTGTCTCGAGTGAAGGGGCTCCTGTCCCGAGTGAAAGGGCTCCTGTCCCGAGTGAAGGAGGCTCCGGTCCCGAGTGAAGGGGCTCCTGTCCCGAGAGAAGGAGGCTCCTGTCCCGAGTGAAGGGGCTCCTGTCCCGAGTGAAGGGGCTCCTGTCCCGAGTGAAGGGGCTCCTGTCCCGAGTGAAGCGGCTCCTGTCCCGAGTGAAGCTGCTCCTGTCCCGAGTGAATGAGGCTGCTGTCCCGAGTGAAGGGGCTCCTGTCCCGAGTGAAAGGGCGCATGTCCCGAGTGAAGGGGCTCCTGTCCCGAGTGAAAGGGCTCCTGTCCCGAGTGAAGGAGGCTCCGGTCCCGAGTGAAGGGGCTCCTGTCCCGAGAGAAGGAGGCTCCTGTCCCGAGTGAAGGGGCTCCTGTCCCGAGTGAAGGGGCTCCTGTCCCGAGTGAAGGGGCTCCTGTCCCGAGTGAAGCGGCTCCTGTCCCGAGTGAAGCTGCTCCTGTCCCGAGTAAATGAGGCTGCTGTCCCGAGTGAAGGGGCTCCTGTCCCGAGTGAAGGGGCTCCTGTCCCGAGTGAAGGGGCTCCTGTCCCGAGTGAAGGGGCTCCTGTCCCGAGTCACGGAGGCTCCTGCCCCGAGTGAAGGAGGCTCCATTCCCGAGTGAAGGAGGCTCCAGTCCCGAGTGAAGGGGCCCATGTCTCGAGTGAAGCGGCTCCTGTCCCGACTGAAGGGGCTCCTGTCCCGAGTGAAGGGGCTCCTGTCCCGAGTGACGGGGCTGCTGTCCCGAGTGAAGGGGCTGCTGTCCCGAGTGACGGGGCTGCTGTCCCGAGTGAAGGGGCTGCTGTCCCGAGTGAAGGGTCTGCTGTTCCGAGTGAAGAGGCTGCTGTCCCGAGTGAAGGGACTGCTGTCCCGAGTGAAGGGGCTCCTGTCCCGAGTGAAGGGGCTCCTGTCCCGAGTGAAGGGGCTCCTGTCCCGAGTGAAGGGGCTCCTGTCCCGAGTGAAAGGGCTCCTGTCCCCAGTGAACAGGCTGTTGTCCCGAGTGAAGGGGCTCCTGTTCCGAGTGAAGGGGCTCCTGTCCCGAGTGAAAGGGCTCCTGCCCCAGTGAATGAGGCTCCAGTCCCGAGTGAAGGGGCTCCTGTCCCGAGTAAATGAGGCTGCTGTCCCGAGTGAATGAGGTTCCTGTCCTGAGTGAAAGGGCGCATGTCCCGAGTGAAGGGGCTCCTGTCCTGAGTGAAGGGGCTCCTGTCCCGAGTGAAAGGGCTCCTGCCCCAGTGAATGAGGCTCCAGTCCCGAGTGAAGGGGCTCCTGTCCCGAGTAAATGAGGCTGCTGTCCCGAGTGAATGAGGTTCCTGTCCTGAGTGAAAGGGCGCATGTCCCGAGTGAAGGGGCTCCTGTCCCGAGTGAAGGGGCTCCTCTCCCGAGTGAAGGGGATCCTGTCCCCAGTGAATGGACTCCTGTCTCGAGTGAAGGGGTTCCTGTCCCGAGTGAAGGGGCGCCTTTACCGAGTGAAGGGGCTCTTGTCCCGAGTGAAGGGGCTCCTGTCCCGAGTGAAGGGGCTCCTGTCCCGAGTGAAGGGGCTCCTGTCCCGAGTGAAGGAGGCTGCTGTCCCGAGTGAAGGGGCTGCTGTCCCGAGTGAAGGGGCTGCTGTCCCGAGTGAAAGGGCTGCTGTCCCGAGTGAACGGGCTGCTTTCCCGAGTGAAGGGGCTGCTGTCCCGAGTGAAGGGGCTGCTGTCCCGAGTGAAGGGGCTGCTGTCCCGAATGAAGGGGCTGCTGTCCCGAGTGAAGGGGCTGCTGTCCCTAGTAAAGGGGCTGCTGTCCCGAGTGAAGGGGCTGCTGTCTCGAGTGAAGGGGCTGCTGTCCCGAGTGAAGTGGCTGCTGTCCCGAGTGAAGGGGCTGCTGTCCCGAGTGAAGGGGCTGCTGTCCCGAGTGAAGGGGCTGCTGTCCCGAGTGAAGCGGCTGCTGTCCCGAGTGAAGGGGCTGCTGTCCCGAGTGAAGGAGGCTCCTGACCCGAGTGAACGGGCTCCTGTCCCGAGTGAAGGAGGCTCCTGTCCCGAGTGACGGGGATCCTGACCCGAGTGAAGGAGGCCCCTGACCCAGGTGAATGAGGCTCCAGAACCGAGTGAAGGGGCTCCTGTCCCGATTGTAGGGGCTCCTGTCCCGAGTGAAGGGGCTCCTGACCCGTGAATGGGCTCCTGACCCGAGTGAAGGGGCTCCTGTCCCGAGTGAAGGAGGCTCCTGACCCGAGTGAACGGGCTCCTGTACCGAGTGAAGGAGGCTCCTGTCCCGAGTGAAGGGGCTCCTGACCCGAGTGAAGGAGGCCCCTGACCCGAGTGAAGGGGCTCCTGTCCCGAGCGAGGGAGGCGCCTGTCCCGAGTGACGGGGCTCCTGAACCGAGTGAAGGGGCTCCAGTCCCGATTGTAGGGGCTCCTGTCCCGAGTGAAGTAAGCTCCTGACCCGTGAAGGGCCTCCTGACCCGAGTGAAGAGGCTCCTGTCCCGAGTGAAGGAGGCTCCTGTCCCGAGTGAAGGGGCTCCTGACCCGAGTGAAGGAGGCCCCTGACCCGAGTGAAGGGGCTCCTGTCCCGAGCGAGGGAGGCTCCTGTCCCGAGTGAATGAGGCTCCGGTCCCGAGTGAAGGGGCTCCAGTCCCGAGTGAAGGGCCTCCTGTCCCGAGTAAAGGGGTCCTGTCCCGAGTAAATGAGGCTGCTGTCCCGAGTGAAGGAGGTTCCTGTCCCGAGTGAAAGAGCTCCTGTCCTGAGTGAAGGGGCTCCTGTCCCGAGTGAAGGGGCTCCTGTCCACAGTGAAGGGCTCCTGCCCCGAGTGAAGGAAGCTCCTGTCTCGAGTGAAGGAGGCTCCTGCCCCGAGTGAAGGAGGCTCCTGTCCCGAGTGAAGGAGGCTTCAGTCCCGAGTGAAGGGGCCCCTGTCTCGAGTGAAGGGGCTCCTGACCCGAGTGAAGGAGGCCCCTGACCCGAGTGAAGTAGGTTCCTGTTGCCAGTGAAGGAGGCTGCTGTCCCAAGTGAAGGGGCTCCTGTACCGAGTGAAAGGGCTCCTGTCCCGAGTGAAGGGGCTCCTGTCCCGAGTGAAAGGGCTCCTGCCCCAGTGAAAGAGGCCCCATTCCTGAGTGAAGTGGCGCGTGTCCCGAGTGAGGGGGGCTCCTGTCCCGAGTGAAGGAGGCTCCGGTCCTGAGTGAAGTTGCTCCTGTCCCGAGTGAAGGAGGCTCCTGTCTCGAGTGAAGGGGCTCCTGTCCCGAGTGAAGAAGTCTCCTCTCCCGAGTGAAGGGGCTCCTGTCCCCAGTGAACGGGCTCCTGTCCCGAGTGAAGGAAGCTCCTGTCTCGAGTGAAGGAGGCTTCAGTCTCGAGTGAAGGGGCCCCTGTCTCGAGTGAAGGGGCTCCTGTACCGAGTGAAGGGGCTCCTGTCCCCAGTTAACAGGCTGCTGTCCCGAGTTGAGGGGCTCCTGTTCCGAGTGAGGGGCGCGTGTCCCGAGCGAGGGAGGCTCCTGTCGCCAGTGAGGGAGGGTGCTGTCCCAAATGAAGGGGCTCCTGTCCCGAGTGAAGGGGCTCCTGTCCCCAGTGAAGGGGCTCCTGCCCCGAGTGAAGGAAACTCCTGCCCCGAGTGAAGGAGGCTCCTGCCCCGAGTGAAGGAGGCTCCTGCCCCGAGTGACGGAGGCTCCTGCCCCGAGTGAAGGAGGCTCCTGCCCCGAGTGAAGGAGGCTCCTGTCCCGAGTGAAGGAGGCTTCAGTCCCGAGTGAAGGGGCCCCTGTCTCAAGTGAAGAGGCTCCTGTCCCGAGTGAAGGGTCTCCTGTCCTGAGTGAAGGGGCTCCTGTCCCGAGTGAAGGAGGTTCCTGTTGCCAGTGATGGAGGCTGCTGTCCCAAGTGAAGGGGCTCCTGTTCCGAGTGAAGGGGCTCCTGTCCCGAGTGAAAGGGCTTCTGTCCCCAGTGAACGGGCTGTTGTCCCGAGTGAAGGGGCTCCTGTTCCGAGTGAAGTGGCTCCTGTCCCGAGTGAAAGGGCTCCTGCCCCAGTGAAAGAGGCTCCAGTCCTGAGTGAAGTGGCGCGTGTCCCGAGTGAGGGGGGCTCCTGTCCCGAGTGAAGGAGGCTACGGTCCCGAGTGAAGGGGCTCCTGTCCCGAGTGAAGGGGCTCCTGTCCTGAGTGAAAGGGCTCCTGCCCAAGTGAAAGAGGCCCCATTCCCGAGTGAAGTGGCGCGTGTCCCGAGTGAGGGGGTCTCCTGTCCCGAGTGAAGGAGGCTCCGGTCCTGAGTGAAGGGGCTCCTGTCCCGAGTGAAGGAGGCTCCTGTCTCGAGTGAAGGGGCTCCTGTCCCGAGTGAAGGGGCTCCTGTCCCGAGTGAAGAAGGCTCCTCTCCCGAGTGAAGGGGCTCCTGTCCCCAGTGAAGGGGCTCCTGTCCCGAGTGAAGGGGCTACTGTCCCGAGTGCAGGAGTCTCCTGTGCCGAGTGAAGGGGCTACTGTCCCGAGCGAAGGGGCTCCTGACCCGAGTGAAGGGACTCCTGTCCAGAGTGAAGGAGTCTCCTGACCCGAGTGAAGGGGCTCCGGACCCGAGTGAAGGGGCTCCTGTCCCGAGTGAAGGAGGCTCCTGACCCGAGTGAACGGGCTCCTGTCCCGAGTGAAGGGGCTCCTGTCCCGAGCGAGGGAGGCTCCTGTCCCCAGTGATGCGGCTCCTGTCCCAAGTGAATGAGGTTCCCGTCCCGAGTGAAGGGTCTCCTGTCCCGAGTGAAGAGGTCCTGTCCCGAGTAAATGAGGCTGCTGTCCCGAGTGAAGGAGGTTACTGTCCTGAGTGAAAGGGCTCCTGTCCCGAGTGAAGGGGCTCCTGTCCCGAGTGAATGAAGCTCCTGTCCTGAGTGAAGGAGGCACCTGCCCCGAGTGAAGGAGGCACATGTCCCGAGTGAAGGAGGCTCCTGTCCCGAGGGAAGGGGCTCCTGTCCCGAGTGAAGGGGCTCCTGTCCCGAGTGAAGGGGCTCCTTTCCCGAGTGAAGGAGATTCCTGTTGCCAGTGAAGGGGCTCCTGTCCCGAGTGAAGGGGCTCCTGTCCCGAGTGAAGGGGCTCCTGTCCCGAGTGAAGTGTCTCCTGTCCCGAGTGAAGGGGCTCCTGCCCCGAGTGAAGGAGGTTCCTGTTGCCAGTGAAGGAGGCTGCTGTCCCAAGTGACGGGGCTCCTGTACCGAGTGAAGGGGCTCCTGTCCCCAGTGAACGGGCTGCTGTCTCGAGTGAAGGGGCTCCTGTTCCGAGTGAAGGGGCTCCTGTCCCGAGTTAAGGAAGCTCCTGTCCCGAGTGAAGGGGCTCCTGTCTCGAGTGAAGGTGCTCCTGTCCCGAGGGAAGAGGTTCCTGTTGCCAGTGAAGTTGGCTGCTGTCCCAAGTGAAGGGGCTCCTGTACCGAGTGAAAGGGCTCCTATGCCCAGTGAACGGGCTGCTGTCCCGAGTGAAGGGGCTCCTGTTCCGAGTGAAGGGGCTCCTGTCCCGAGTGAAAGGGCTTCTGACCCCAGTGAATGGGCTGTTGTCCCGAGTGAAGGGGCTCCTGTTCCGAGTGAAGAGGCTCCTGTCCCGAGTGAAAGGGCTCCTGCCCAAGTGAAAGAGGCCCCATTCCCGAGTGAAGTGGCGCGTGTCCCGAGTGAGGGGGGCTCCTGTCCCGAATGAAGGAGGCGCCGGTCGTGAGTGAAGGGGCTCCTGTCCCGAGTGAAGGAGGCTCCTGTCTCGAGTGAAGGAGGCTCCTGTCTCGAGTGAAGGGGCTCCTGTCCCAAGTGAAGGGGCTCCTGTCCCGAGTGAAGGGACTCCTGTCCCAAGTGAAGGGGCTCCTGCCCCGAGTGAAGGAGGCTCCTGCCCCGAGTGAAGGAGGCTCCAGTCCCAAATGAAGGGGCCCCTGTCCCCAGTGAAGGGGCTCATGACCCGAGTGAAGGAGGCCCCTGACCCGAGTGAAGGGGCCCCTGTCCCCAGTGAAGCGGCTCCTGTACCAAGTGAATGAGGCTCCAGTCCCGAGTGAAGGGTCTCCTGTCCCGAGTAAAGGGGTCCTGTCCTGAGTAAATGAGGCTGCTGTCCCGAGTGAAGAGGCTCCTGTCCCGAGTGAAGGGGCTCCTGTCCCGAGTGAAGGGCTCCTGCCCCGAGTGAAGGAGGCTCCTGTCCCGAGTGAAGGAGGCTCCTGTCCCGAGTGAAGGAAGCTCCTGTCCCGAGTGAAGGAGGCTCCTGTCCCGAGTGAAGGGGCTCCTGTCCCGAGTGAAGGGGCTCCTGTCCCGAGTGAAGGGGCTCCTGTCCGGAGTGAAGGGGCTCCTGTCCCGAGTGAAGGGGCTCCTGTCCCGAGTGTAGGGGCTCCTGTCCCGAGTGAAGGGGCTCCTGTCCCGAGTGAAGGGGCTCCTGTCCCGAGTGAAGGGGCTCCTGTCCCGAGTGAAGGGGCTCCTGTCCCGAGTGAAGGGGCTCCTGTCCCGAGTGAAGGGGCTCCTGTCCCGAGTGAAGGGGCTCCTGTCCTGAGTGAAGGGTCTCCTGTCCCGAGTGAAGGAGGTTCCTGTCGCCAGTCAAGGAGGCTGCTGTCCCGAGTGAAGGGGCTCCTGTTCCGAGTGAAGGGGCTCCTGTCCCGAGTTAAGGAAGCTCCTGTCCCCAGTGAAGGGGCTCCTGTCCCCAGTGAAGGGGCTCCTGCCCCGAGTGAAGGAGGCTCCTGTCCCGAGTGAAGGAGGCTTCAGTCCCGAGTGAAGGGGCCCCTGTCTCGAGTGAAGGGGCTCCTGCCCTGAGGGAAGAGGTTCCTGTTGCCAGTGAAGGAGGCTGCTGTCCCAAGTGAAGGGGCTCCTGTACCGAGTGAAATGGCCCCTATCCCCAGTGAATGGGCTGCTGTCCCGAGTGAAGGGGCTCCTGTCCCGAGTGAAGGAGGCTCCTGACCCGAGTGAACGGGCTCCTGTTCCGAGTGAAGGAGGCTCCGGTCCCGAGTGAAGGGGCTCCTGACCCGAGTGAAGGAGGCCCCTGACCCGAGTGAAGGGGCTCCTGTCCCGAGCGAGGGAGGCTCCTGTCCCGAGTGACGGGGCTCCTGACCCGAGTGAAGGAGGCCCCTGACCCGGGTGAAGGGGCTCCTGTCCCGAGTGAAGGAGGCTCCTGTCCCGAGTGAAGGAGGCTCCTGAACCGAGTGAAGGGGCTCCTGTCCCGATTGTAGGGGCTCCTGTCCCGAGTGAAGTAAGCTCCTGACCCGTGAAGGGGCTCCTGACCCGAGTGAAGAGGCTCCTGTCCCGAGTGAAGGAGGCTCCTGACCCGAGTGAACGGGCTCCTGTCCCGAGTGAAGGAGGCTCCTGTCCCGAGTGATGGGGCTCCTGACCCGAGTGAAGGAGGCCCCTGACCCGAGTGAAGGGGCTCCTGTCCCGAGCGAGGGAGGCTCCTGTCCCGAGTGAATGATGCTCCGGTCCCGAGTGAAGGTGCTCCAGTCCCGAGTGAAGGGTCTCCTGTCCCGAGTAAAGGGGTCCTGTCCCGAGTAAATGAGGCTGCTGTCCCGAGTGAAGGAGGTGCCTGTCCCGAGTGAAAGAGCTCCTGTCCCGAGTGAAGGGGCTCCTGTCCCGAGTGAAGGGGCTCCTGTCCACAGTGAAGGGCTCCTGCCCCGAGTGAAGGAAGCTCCTGTCTCGAGTGAAGGAGGCTCCTGCCCCGAGTGAAGGAGGCTCCTGTCCCGAGTGAAGTGGCTCCTGTCCCGAGTGAAGGGGCTCCTGTCCCGAGTGAAGGGGCTCCTGTCCCGAGTGAAGGGGCTCCTGTCCCGAGTGAAGGGGCTCCTGTCCCGAGTGAAGGGTCTCCTGTCCCGAGTGAAGGGGCTCCTGTCCCGAGTGAAGGGGCTCCTGTCCCGAGTGAAGGAGGTTCCTGTTGCCAGTGAAGGAGGCTGCTGTCCCAAGTGAAGGGGCTCCTGTACCGAGTGAAGGGGCTCCTGTCCCCAGTGAACGGGCTGCTGTCTTGAGTGAAGGGGCTCCTGTCCCCAGTGAATGGGCTCCTATCCCGAGTGAAGGGGCTCCTGTCCCCAGTGAACGGGCTCCTATCCCGAGTGAAGAGGCTCCTCTCCTGAGTGAAGGGGCTCCTGACCCGAGTGAAGGAGGCCCCTGACCCGAGTGAAGTAGGTTCCTGTTGCCAGTGAAGGAGGCTGCTGTCCCAAGTGAAGGGGCTCCTGTACCGAGTGAAAGGGCTCCTATCCCCAGTGAACGGGCTCCTGTCCCGAGTGAAGGGGCTCCTGTCCCGAGTGAAAGGGCTCCTGCCCCAGTGAAAGAGGCCCCATTCCCGAGTGAAGTGGCGCGTGTCCCGAGTGAGGGGGGCTCCTGTCCCGAGTGAAGGAGGCTCCGGTCCTGAGTGAAGGGGCTCCTGTCCCGAGTGAAGGAGGCTCCTGTCTCGAGTGAAGGGGCTCCTGTCCCGAGTGAAGTGTCTCCTCTCCCGAGTGAAGAAGTCTCCTCTCCCGCGTGAAGGGGCTCCTGTCCCCAGTGAACGGGCTCCTGTCCCGAGTGAAGGAAGCTCCTGTCTCGAGTGAAGGAGGCTTCAGTCTCGAGTGAAGGGGCCCCTGTCTCGAGTGAAGGGGCTCCTGTACCGAGTGAAGGGGCTCCTGTCCCCAGTGAACAGTCTGCTGTCCAGAGTTGAGGGGCTCCTATTCCGAGTGAAGGGCGCGTGTCCCGAGCGAGGGAGGCTCCTGTCGCCAGTGAGGGAGGGTGCTGTCCCAAATGAAGGGGCTCCTGTCCCGAGTGAAGGGGCTCCTGTCCCCAGTGAAGGGGCTCCTGTCCCGAGTGAAGAAGGCTCCTCTCCTGATTGAAGGGGCTCCTGTCCCGAGTGAAGGGGCTCCTGACCAGAGTGAAGTGGCTCCTGTCCCGAGTGAAGGAGGCTCCTGACCCGAGTGAACGGGCTCCTGTCCCGAGTGAAGGAGGCTCCTGTCCCGAGTGAAGGGGCTCCTAACCCGAGTGAAGGGGCTCATGTCCCGAGTGAAGGGGCTCCTAACCCGAGTGAAGGGGCTCATGTCCCGAGCGAGGGAGGCTCCTGTCCCGAGTGAATGAGGCTCCAGTCCCGAGTGAAGGGGCTCCTGTCCCGAGTCAAGGTGTCCAGTCCCGAGTAACTGAGGCTGCTGTCCCGAGTGAAGTAGGTTCCTGTCCTGAGTGAAAGTGCTCCTGTCCCGAGTGAAGGGGCTTCTGTCCCGAGTGAAGGGGCTCCTGTCCCCAGTGAAGTGGCTCCTGCCCCGAGTGAAGGTAGCTCCAGTCCCGAGTGAAGGAGGCTCCTGCCCCGAGTGAAGGAGGCTCCTGTCCGAGTGAAGGGGCTCCTGTCCTGAGGGATGGGGCTCCTGTCCCGAGTGAAGGGGCTTCTGTCCCGAGTGAAGGTGCTCCTATCCCAAGTGAAGGAGGTTCCTGTTGCCAGTGAAGCGGCTCCTGTCCCGAGTGAAGGGGCTCCTGTCCCGTGTGAAGGGGCTCCTGTCCCGTGTGAAGGGGCTCCTGTCCCGTGCGAAGGGGCTTCTGTCCCGTGTGAAGGGGCTCCTGTCCCGAGTGAAGGGGCTCCTGTCCCGAATGAAGGGGCGCCTGTCCCCAGTGAAGGGGCTCCTGTACCGAGTGAAGGGGCTCCTATCCCGAGTGAAGGAGGCTCCTGTCCCGAGTGAACGAGGCTGCTGACCCGAGTGGAGGGGCTCCAGTCCCGAGTGAAGGGGGCTCCTGTCCCGAGTGAAGGGGCTTCTGTCCCGAGTGAACGAGGCTGCTGTCCCGAGTGAAGGGGCTCCTGTTCCGAGCGAGTGAGGCTCCGGTCATGAGTGAAGGGGCGCGTGTCCCGAACGAGGGAGGCTCCTGTCCCGAGTGAAGGGGCTCCTGTCCCGAGTGAAGGAGGTTCCTGTCCCCAGTGAACGGGCTCCTGACCCGGGTGAAGGGGCTCCTGTCCCGAGTGAAGGAGGCTCCTGCCCCGAGTGTAGGGGCTCCTGTCCCGAGTGTACGGGCTCCTGTCCCGAGTGAAGGGGCTCCTGTCCCGAGTGAAGGGTCTCCTGTCCCGAGTGAAGGGGCTCCTGTCCCAAGTGAAGGGGCTCCTGTCCCGAGTGAAGGAGGTTCCTGTTGCCAGTGAAGGAGGCTGCTGTCCCAAGTGAAGGGGCTCCTGTACCGAGTGAAGGGGCTCCTGTCCCCAGTGAACGGGCTGCTGTCTTGAGTGAAGGGGCTCCTGTCCCCAGTGAATGGGCTCCTATCCCGAGTGAAGGGGCTCCTGTCCCCAGTGAACGGGCTCCTATCCCGAGTGAAGAGGCTCCTCTCCTGAGTGAAGGGGCTCCTGACCCGAGTGAAGGAAGCCCCTGACCCGAGTGAAGTAGGTTCCTGTTGCCAGTGAAGGAGGCTGCTGTCCCAAGTGAAGGGGCTCCTGTACCGAGTGAAAGGGCTCCTATCCCCAGTGAACGGGCTCCTGTCCCGAGTGAAGGGGCTCCTGTCCCGAGTGAAAGGGCTCCTGCCCCAGTGAAAGAGGCCCCATTCCCGAGTGAAGTGGCGCGTGTCCCGAGTGAGGGGGGCTCCTGTCCCGAGTGAAGGAGGCTCCGGTCCTGAGTGAAGGGGCTCCTGTCCCGAGTGAAGGAGGCTCCTGTCTCGAGTGAAGGGGCTCCTGTCCCGAGTGAAGTGTCTCCTCTCCCGAGTGAAGAAGTCTCCTCTCCCGAGTGAAGGGGCTCCTGTCCCCAGTGAACGGGCTCCTGTCCCGAGTGAAGGAAGCTCCTGTCTCGAGTGAAGGAGGCTTCAGTCTCGAGTGAAGGGGCCCCTGTCTCGAGTGAAGGGGCTCCTGTACCGAGTGAAGGGGCTCCTGTCCCCAGTGAACAGTCTGCTGTCCAGAGTTGAGGGGCTCCTATTCCGAGTGAGGGGCGCGTGTCCCGAGCGAGGGAGGCTCCTGTCGCCAGTGAGGGAGGGTGCTGTCCCAAATGAAGGGGCTCCTGTCCCGAGTGAAGGGGCTCCTGTCCCCAGTGAAGGGGCTCCTGTCCCGAGTGAAGAAGGCTCCTCTCCTGATTGAAGGGGCTCCTGTCCCGAGTGAAGGGGCTGCTGACCAGAGTGAAGGGGCTCCTGTCCCGAGTGAAGGAGGCTCCTGACCCGAGTGAACGGGCTCCTGTCCCGAGTGAAGGAGGCTCCTGTCCCGAGTGAAGGGGCTCCTAACCCGAGTGAAGGGGCTCATGTCCCGAGTGAAGGGGCTCCTAACCCGAGTGAAGGGGCTCATGTCCCGAGCGAGGGAGGCTCCTGTCCCGAGTGAATGAGGCTCCAGTCCCGAGTGAAGGGGCTCCTGTCCCGAGTCAAGGTGTCCAGTCCCGAGTAACTGAGGCTGCTGTCCCGAGTGAAGTAGGTTCCTGTCCTGAGTGAAAGTGCTCCTGTCCCGAGTGAAGGGGCTTCTGTCCCGAGTGAAGGGGCTCCTGTCCCCAGTGAAGTGGCTCCTGCCCCGAGTGAAGGTAGCTCCAGTCCCGAGTGAAGGAGGCTCCTGCCCCGAGTGAAGGAGGCTCCTGTCCGAGTGAAGGGGCTCCTGTCCTGAGGGATGGGGCTCCTGTCCCGAGTGAAGGGGCTCCTGTCCCGAGTGAAGGTGCTCCTATCCCAAGTGAAGGAGGTTCCTGTTGCCAGTGAAGCGGCTCCTGTCCCGAGTGAAGGGGCTCCTGTCCCGTGTGAAGGGGCTCCTGTCCCGTGTGAAGGGGCTCCTGTCCCGTGTGAAGGGGCTCCTGTCCCGTGTGAAGGGGCTTCTGTCCCGTGTGAAGGGGCTCCTGTCCCGAGTGAAGGGGCTCCTGTCCCGAATGAAGGGGCGCCTGTCCCCAGTGAAGGGGCTCCTGTACCGAGTGAAGGGGCTCCTATCCCGAGTGAAGGAGGCTCCTGTCCCGAGTGAACGAGGCTGCTGACCCGAGTGGAGGGGCTCCAGTCCCGAGTGAAGGGGGCTCCTGTCCCGAGTGAAGGGGCTTCTGTCCCGAGTGAACGAGGCTGCTGTCCCGAGTGAAGGGGCTCCTGTTCCGAGCGAGTGAGGCTCCGGTCATGAGTGAAGGGGCGCGTGTCCCGAACGAGGGAGGCTCCTGTCCCGAGTGAAGGGGCTCCTGTCCCGAGTGAAGGAGGTTCCTGTCCCCAGTGAACGGGCTCCTGACCCGGGTGAAGGGGCTCCTGTCCCGAGTGAAGGAGGCTCCTGCCCCGAGTGTAGGGGCTCCTGTCCCGAGTGTACGGGCTCCTGTCCCGAGTGAAGGGGCTCCTGTCCCGAGTGAAGGGGCTCCTGACCCGAGTGAAGGGGCTCCTGTCCCCAGTGAAGGTGCTCCAGTCCCGAGTGAAGGAGGCTCCTGTCCCGAGAGAAGGGGCGCATGTCCCGAGTGAGGGGGGCTCCTGTCCCGAGTGAAGGAGGCTCCGGTAACGAGTGAAGCGGCTCCTGTCCCGAGTGAAGGAGGGTCCTGTCCCGAGTGAAGTGGCTCCTGTCCCCAGTGAACAGGCTACTATCCCCAGATAACGGGCTCCTGACCCGTGTGTAGGGGCTCCTGGCCCGAGTGAAGGAGGCTCCAGTCCCGAGTGAAGGAGGCTCCTGTCCCGAGCGAAGGAGGCTCCTGTCCCGAGTGAGGAAGGCACCTGTCCTGAGTGAAGGGGCTCCTGTTCCGAGTGAATGGGCTCCTGTCCCGAGTGAAGGAGGCTCCGGTCCCGAGTGAAGGGGCTCCTGTCCCGAGTGAAGGAGGCTCTGGTCCCGAGTGAAGGGGCTCCTGTCCCGAGTGAAGGAGGCTCCTGTCTCGAGTGAAGGGGCTGCTGTCCTGAGTGAAGGGGCTCCTGTCCCGAGTGAACAAGGCTCCTCTCCTGATTGAAGGGGCTCCTGTCCCCAGTGAACGGGCTCCTGTCCCGAAGAAGGGGCTCCTGTCCCGAGAGAAGGGGCGCATGTCCCGAGTGAGGGGGGCTCCTGTCCCGAGTGAAGGAGGCTCAGGTAACGAATGAAGCGGCTCCTCTCCCGAGTGAAGGAGGCTCCTGTCCTGAGTGAAGGGGCTCCTGTCCCGAGTGAAGGGGCTCCTGTCCTGAGTGAAGGGGCTCCTGTCCCGAGTGAAGGAGATTCCTGTCCCAAGTGAAGGGGCTCCTGTCCCGAGTGAACAAGGCTCCTCTCCTGATTGAAGGGGCTCCTGTCCCCAGTGAACGGGCTCCTGTCCCGAAGAAGGGGCTCCTGTCCCGAGAGAAGGGGCGCATGTCCCGAGTGAGGGGGGCTCCTGTCCCGAGTGAAGGAGGCTCAGGTAACGAATGAAGCGGCTCCTCTCCCGAGTGAAGGAGGCTCCTGTCCCGAGTGAAGGGGCTCCTGTTCCGAGTGAAGGGGCTCCTGTCCCGAGTGAAGGGGCTCCTGTCCTGAGTGAAGGAGGCTCCTGTCCGCAATGAAGGGGCACCTGTCCCGAGTGAAGGAGGCTCCTGTCCCGAGTGAGGAAGGCACCTGTCCTGAGTGAAGGGGCTCCTGTTCCGAGCGAAAGGTCTCCTGTCCAGAGTGAAGAAGGCTCCTGTCTCGAGTGAAGGGGCTCCTGTCCCGAGTGAAGGGGCTCCTGTCCCGAGTGAAGAAGGCTCCTCTCCTGATCGAAGGGGCTCCTGTCCCCAGTGAACGGGCTCCTGTCCCGAAGAAGGGGCTCCTGTCCCGAGTGAGGGGGGCTCCTGTCCCGAGTGAAGGGGCTCCTGTCCCGAAGAAGGGGCTCCTGTCCCGATTGAAGGGGCTCCTGTCCCGAGTGAAGGAGGCTCCTGACCCGAGTGAAGGGGCTCCTGTCCCGAGTGAAGGAGGATCATGTCCCGAGTGAAGGGGCTCCTAACCCGAGTGAAGGGGCTCCTGTCCCGAGCGAGGGAAGCTCCTGTCCCGAGTGAATGAGGCTCCAGTCCCGAGTGAAGGGGCTCCTGTCCTGAGTGAAGGTGCCCCGTCCCGAGTGACTGAGGCTGCTGTCCCGAGTGAAGTAGGTTCCTGTCCTGAGTGAAAGTGCTCCTGTCCCGAGTGAAGGGGCTCCTGTCCCGAGTGAAGGGGCTCCTGTCCCCAGTGAAGGGGCTCCTGCCCCGAGGGAAGGTAGCTCCAGTCCCGAGTGAAGGAGGCTCCTGCCCCGAGTGAAGGAGGCTCCTGTCCCGAGTGAAGGGGCTCCTGTCCCGAGTGAAGAAGGCTCCTCTCCTGATTGAAGGGGCTCCTGTCCCGAGTGAAGGGGCTCCTGACCCGAGTGAAGGAAGCTCCTGTCCCGAGTGAAGGAGGCTCCTGTCCCGAGTGAAGGGGCTCCTGTCCCGAGTGAAGGGGCTCCTGTCCCGAGTGAAGGGGCTCCTGTCCCGAGTGAAGGGGCTCCTGTCCCGAGTGAAGGGGCTCCTGTCCCGAGTGAAGGGGCTCCTGTCCCGAGTGTAGGGGCTCCTGTCCCGAGTGAAGGGGCTCCTGTCCCGAGTGAAGGGGCTCCTGTCCCGAGTGAAGGGGCTCCTGTCCCGAGTGAAGGGGCTCCTGTCCCGAGTGAAGGGGCTCCTGTCCCGAGTGAAGGGGCTCCTGTCCCGAGTGAAGGGGCTCCTGTCCCGAGTGAAGGGTCTCCTGTCCCGAGTGAAGGAGGTTCCTGTCGCCAGTCAAGGAGGCTGCTGTCCCGAGTGAAGGGGCTCCTGTTCCGAGTGAAGGGTCTCCTGTCCTGAGTTAAGGAAGCTCCTGTCCCCAGTGAAGGGGCTCCTGTCCCCAGTGAAGGGGCTCCTGCCCCGAGTGAAGGAAACTCCTGTCTCGAGTGAAGGAGGCTCCTGCCCCGAGTGAAGGAGGCTCCTGTCCCGAGTGAAGGAGGCTTCAGTCCTGAGTGAAGGGGCCCCTGTCTCGAGTGAAGGGGCTCCTGCCCCGAGGGAAGAGGTTCCTGTTGCCAGTGAAGGAGGCTGCTGTCCCAAGTGAAGGGCTCCTGTACCGAGTGAAATGGCTCCTATCCCCAGTGAATGGGCTGCTGTCCCGAGTGAAGGGGCTCCTGTCCCGAGTGAAGGAGGCTCCTGACCCGAGTGAACGGGCTCCTGTTCCGAGTGAAGGAGGCTCCGGTCCCGAGTGAAGGGGCTCCTGACCCGAGTGAAGGAGGCCCCTGACCCGAGTGAAGGGGCTCCTGTCCCGAGCGAGGGAGGCTCCTGTCCCGAGTGACGGGGCTCCTGACCCGAGTGAAGGAGGCCCCTGACCCGGGTGAAGGAGGCTCCTGAACCGAGTGAAGGGGCTCCTGTCCCGAGTGAAGGAGGCTCCTGAACCGAGTGAAGGGGCTCCTGTCCCGATTGTAGGGGCTCCTGTCCCGAGTGAAGTAAGCTCCTGACCCGTGAAGGGGCTCCTGACCCGAGTGAAGAGGCTCCTGTCCCGAGTGAAGGAGGCTCCTGACCCGAGTGAACGGGCTCCTGTCCCGAGTGAAGTAGGCTCCTGTCCCGAGTGAAGGGGCTCCTGACCCGAGTGAAGGAGGCCCCTGACCCGAGTGAAGGGGCTCCTGTCCCGAGCGAGGGAGGCTCCTGTCCCGAGTGAATGAGGCTCCGGTCCCGAGTGAAGGTGCTCCAGTCCCGAGTGAAGGGTCTCCTGTCCCGAGTAAAGGGGTCCTGTCCCGAGTAAATGAGGCTGCTGTCCCGAGTGAAGGAGGTGCCTGTCCCGAGTGAAAGAGCTCCTGTCCCGAGTGAAGGGGCTCCTGTCCCGAGTGAAGGGGCTCCTGTCCACAGTGAAGGGGCTCCTGTCCCGAGTGAAGGAGGTTCCTGCCCCGAGTGAAGGAGGCTCCTGTCCCGAGTGAAGTGGCTCCTGTCCCGAGTGAAGGGGCTCCTGTCTCGAGTGAAGGAGGCTCCTGCCCCGAGTGAAGGAGGCTCCTGTCCCGAGTGAAGTGGCTCCTGTCCCGAGTGAAGGGGCTCCTGTCCCGAGTGAAGGGGCTCCTGTCCCGAGTGAAGGGGCTCCTGTCCCGAGTGAAGGGGCTCCTGTCCCGAGTGAAGGGTCTCCTGTCCCGAGTGAAGGGGCTCCTGTCCCAAGTGAAGGGGCTCCTGTCCCGAGTGAAGGAGGTTCCTGTTGCCAGTGAAGGAGGCTGCTGTCCCAAGTGAAGGGGCTCCTGTACCGAGTGAAGGGGCTCCTGTCCCCAGTGAACGGGCTGCTGTCTTGAGTGAAGGGGCTCCTGTCCCCAGTGAATGGGCTCCTATCCCGAGTGAAGGGGCTCCTGTCCCCAGTGAACGGGCTCCTATCCCGAGTGAAGAGGCTCCTCTCCTGAGTGAAGGGGCTCCTGACCCGAGTGAAGGGGGCCCCTGACCCGAGTGAAGTAGGTTCCTGTTGCCAGTGAAGGAGGCTGCTGTCCCAAGTGAAGGGGCTCCTGTACCGAGTGAAAGGGCTCCTATCCCCAGTGAACGGGCTCCTGTCCCGAGTGAAGGGGCTCCTGTCCCGAGTGAAAGGGCTCCTGCCCCAGTGAAAGAGGCCCCATTCCCGAGTGAAGTGGCGCGTGTCCCGAGTGAGGGGGGCTCCTGTCCCGAGTGAAGGAGGCTCCGGTCCTGAGTGAAGGGGCTCCTGTCCCGAGTGAAGGAGGCTCCTGTCTCGAGTGAAGAGGCTCCTGTCCCGAGTGAAGTGTCTCCTCTCCCGAGTGAAGAAGTCTCCTCTCCCGAGTGAAGGGGCTCCTGTCCCCAGTGAACGGGCTCCTGTCCCGAGTGAAGGAAGCTCCTGTCTCGAGTGAAGGAGGCTCCGGTCCTGAGTGAAGGGGCTCCTGTCCCGAGTGAAGGAGGCTCCTGTCTCGAGTGAAGGAGGCTCCGGTCCTGAGTGAAGGGGCTCCTGTCCCGAGTGAAGGAGGCTCCTGTCTCGAGTGAAGGGGCTCCTGTCCCGAGTGAAGTGTCTCCTCTCCCGAGTGAAGAAGTCTCCTCTCCCGAGTGAAGGGGCTCCTGTCCCCAGTGAACGGGCTCCTGTCCCGAGTGAAGGAAGCTCCTGTCTCGAGTGAAGGAGGCTTCAGTCTCGAGTGAAGGGGCCCCTGTCTCGAGTGAAGGGGCTCCTGTACCGAGTGAAGGGGCTCCTGTCCCCAGTGAACAGTCTGCTGTCCAGAGTTGAGGGGCTCCTATTCCGAGTGAGGGGCGCGTGTCCCGAGCGAGGGAGGCTCCTGTCGCCAGTGAGGGAGGGTGCTGTCCCAAATGAAGGGGCTCCTGTCCCCAGTGAAGGGGCTCCTGTCCCGAGTGAAGAAGGCTCCTCTCCTGATTGAAGGGGCTCCTGTCCCGAGTGAAGGGGCTCCTGACCAGAGTGAAGGGGCTCCTGTCCCGAGTGAAGGAGGCTCCTGACCCGAGTGAACGGGCTCCTGTCCCGAGTGAAGGAGGCTCCTGTCCCGAGTGAAGGGGCTCCTAACCCGAGTGAAGGGGCTCATGTCCCGAGCGAGGGAGGCTCCTGTCCCGAGTGAATGAGGCTCCAGTCCCGAGTGAAGGGGCTCCTGTCCCGAGTCAAGGTGTCCAGTCCCGAGTAACTGAGGCTGCTGTCCCGAGTGAAGTAGGTTCCTGTCCTGAGTGAAAGTGCTCCTGTCCCGAGTGAAGGGGCTTCTGTCCCGAGTGAAGGGGCTCCTGTCCGAGTGAAGGGGCTCCTGTCCTGAGGGATGGGGCTCCTGTCCCGAGTGAAGGGGCTCCTGTCCCGAGTGAAGGTGCTCCTATCCCAAGTGAAGGAGGTTCCTGTTGCCAGTGAAGCGGCTCCTGTCCCAAGTGAAGGGGCTCCTGTCCCGTGTGAAGGGGCTCCTGTCCCCAGTGAAGTGGCTCCTGCCCCGAGTGAAGGTAGCTCCAGTCCCGAGTGAAGGAGGCTCCTGCCCCGAGTGAAGGAGGCTCCTGTCCGAGTGAAGGGGCTCCTGTCCTGAGGGATGGGGCTCCTGTCCCGAGTGAAGGGGCTCCTGTCCCGAGTGAAGGTGCTCCTATCCCAAGTGAAGGAGGTTCCTGTTGCCAGTGAAGCGGCTCCTGTCCCGAGTGAAGGGGCTCCTGTCCCGTGTGAAGGGGCTCCTGTCCCGTGTGAAGGGGCTCCTGTCCCGTGTGAAGGGGCTCCTGTCCCGTGTGAAGGGGCTCCTGTCCCGTGTGAAGGGGCTTCTGTCCCGTGTGAAGGGGCTCCTGTCCCGAGTGAAGGGGCTCCTGTCCCGAATGAAGGGGCTCCTGTCCCCAGTGAAGGGGCTCCTGTACCGAGTGAAGGGGCTCCTATCCCGAGTGAAGGAGGCTCCTGTCCCGAGTGAACGAGGCTGCTGACCCGAGTGGAGGGGCTCCAGTCCCGAGTGAAGGGGGCTCCTGTCCCGAGTGAAGGGGCTTCTGTCCCGAGTGAACGAGGCTGCTGTCCCGAGTGAAGGGGCTCCTGTTCCGAGCGAGTGAGGCTCCGGTCATGAGTGAAGGGGCGCGTGTCCCGAACGAGGGAGGCTCCTGTCCCGAGTGAAGGGGCTCCTGTCCCGAGTGAAGGAGGTTCCTGTCCCCAGTAAACGGGCTCCTGACCCGGGTGAAGGGGCTCCTGTCCCGAGTGAAGGAGGCTCCTGCCCCGAGTGTAGGGGCTCCTGTCCCGAGTGTACGGGCTCCTGTCCCGAGTGAAGGGGCTCCTGTCCCGAGTGAAGGGGCTCCTGACCCGAGTGAAGGGGCTCCTGTCCCCAGTGAAGGTGCTCCAGTCCCGAGTGAAGGAGGCTCCTGTCCCGAGAGAAGGGGCGCATGTCCCGAGTGAGGGGGGCTCCTGTCCCTAGTGAAGGAGGCTCCGGTAACGAGTGAAGCGGCTCCTGTCCCGAGTGAAGGAGGGTCCTGTCCCGAGTGAAGTGGCTCCTGTCCCCAGTGAACAGGCTACTATCCCCAGATAACGGGCTCCTGACCCGTGTGTAGGGGCTCCTGGCCCGAGTGAAGGAGGCTCCAGTCCCGAGTGAAGGAGGCTCCTGTCCCGAGCGAAGGAGGCTCCTGTCCCGAGTGAGGAAGGCACCTGTCCTGAGTGAAGGGGCTCCTGTTCCGAGTGAATGGGCTCCTGTCCCGAGTGAAGGAGGCTCCGGTCCCGAGTGAAGGGGCTCCTGTCCCGAGTGAAGGAGGCTCCGGTCCCGAGTGAAGGGGCTCCTGTCCCGAGTGAAGGAGGCTCCTGTCTCGAGTGAAGGGGCTGCTGTCCTGAGTGAAGGGGCTCCTGTCCCGAGTGAACAAGGCTCCTCTCCTGATTGAAGGGGCTCCTGTCCCCAGTGAACGGGCTCCTGTCCCGAAGAAGGGGCTCCTGTCCCGAGAGAAGGGGCGCATGTCCCGAGTGAGGGGGGCTCCTGTCCCGAGTGAAGGAGGCTCAGGTAACGAATGAAGCGGCTCCTCTCCCGAGTGAAGGAGGCTCTTGTCCCGAGTGAAGGGGCTCCTGTCCCGAGTGAAGGGGCTCCTGTCCTGAGTGAAGGGGCTCCTGTCCCGAGTGAAGGAGATTCCTGTCCCAAGTGAAGGGGCTCCTGTCCTGAGTGAACAAGGCTCCTCTCCTGATTGAAGGGGCTCCTGTCCCCAGTGAACGGGCTCCTGTCCCGAAGAAGGGGCTCCTGTCCCGAGAGAAGGGGCGCATGATCCGAGTGAGGGGGGCTCCTGTCCCGAGTGAAGGAGGCTCAGGTAACGAATGAAGCGGCTCCTCTCCCGAGTGAAGGAGGCTCCTGTCCCGAGTGAAGGGGCTCCTGTCCCGAGTGAAGGGGCTCCTGTCCTGAGTGAAGGAGGCTCCTGTCCGCAATGAAGGGGCACCTGTCCCGAGTGAAGGAGGCTCCTGTCCCGAGTGAGGAAGGCACCTGTCCTGAGTGAAGGGGCTCCTGTTCCGAGCGAAAGGTCTCCTGTCCAGAGTGAAGAAGGCTCCTGTCTCGAGTGAAGGGGCTCCTGTCCCGAGTGAAGGGGCTCCTGTCCCGAGTGAAGAAGGCTCCTCTCCTGATCGAAGGGGCTCCTGTCCCCAGTGAACGGGCTCCTGTCCCGAAGAAGGGGCTCCTGTCCCGAGTGAGGGGGGCTCCTGTCCCGAGTGAAGGGGCTCCTGTCCCGAAGAAGGGGCTCCTGTCCCGAGTGAAGGAGCTCCTGACCAGAGTGAAGGGGCTCCTGTCCCGAGTGAAGGAGGATCATGTCCCGAGTGAAGGGGCTCCTAACCCGAGTGAAGGGGCTCCTGTCCCGAGCGAGGGAAGCTCCTGTCCCGAGTGAATGAGGCTCCAGTCCCGAGTGAAGGGGCTCCTGTCCTGAGTGAAGGTGCCCCGTCCCGAGTGACTGAGGCTGCTGTCCCGAGTGAAGTAGGTTCCTGTCCTGAGTGAAAGTGCTCCTGTCCCGAGTGAAGGGGCTCCTGTCCCGAGTGAAGGGGCTCCTGTCCCCAGTGAAGGGGCTCCTGCCCCGAGGAAAGGTAGCTCCAGTCCCGAGTGAAGGAGGCTCCTGCCCCGAGTGAAGGAGGCTCCTGTCCCGAGTGAAGGGGCTCCTGTCCCGAGTGAAGAAGGCTCCTCTCCTGATTGAAGGGGCTCCTGTCCCGAGTGAAGGGGCTCCTGACCAGAGTGAAGGAGGCTCAGGTAACGAATGAAGCGGCTCCTCTCCCGAGTGAAGGAGGCTCCTGTCCCGAGTGAAGGGGCTCCTGTCCCGAGTGAAGGGGCTCCTGTCCCGAGTGAAGGGGCTCCTGTCCTGAGTGAAGGAGGCTCCTGTCCGCAATGAAGGGGCACCTGTCCCGAGTGAAGGAGGCTCCTGTCCCGAGTGAGGAAGGCACCTGTCCTGAGTGAAGGGGCTCCTGTTCCGAGCGAAAGGTCTCCTGTCCAGAGTGAAGAAGGCTCCTGTCTCGAGTGAAGGGGCTCCTGTCCCGAGTGAAGGGGCTCCTGTCCCGAGTGAAGAAGGCTCCTCTCCTGATCGAAGGGGCTCCTGTCCCCAGTGAACGGGCTCCTGTCCCGAAGAAGGGGCTCCTGTCCCGAGTGAGGGGGGCTCCTGTCCCGAGTGAAGGGGCTCCTGTCCCGAAGAAGGGGCTCCTGTCCCGAGTGAAGGAGCTCCTGACCAGAGTGAAGGGGCTCCTGTCCCGAGTGAAGGAGGATCATGTCCCGAGTGAAGGGGCTCCTAACCCGAGTGAAGGGGCTCCTGTCCCGAGCGAGGGAAGCTCCTGTCCCGAGTGAATGAGGCTCCAGTCCCGAGTGAAGGGGCTCCTGTCCTGAGTGAAGGTGCCCCGTCCCGAGTGACTGAGGCTGCTGTCCCGAGTGAAGTAGGTTCCTGTCCTGAGTGAAAGTGCTCCTGTCCCGAGTGAAGGGGCTCCTGTCCCGAGTGAAGGGGCTCCTGTCCCCAGTGAAGGGGCTCCTGCCCCGAGGGAAGGTAGCTCCAGTCCCGAGTGAAGGAGGCTCCTGCCCCGAGTGAAGGAGGCTCCTGTCCGAGTGAAGGGGCTCCTATCCCAAGTGAAGGAGGTTCCTGTTGCCAGTGAAGCGGCTCCTGTCCCGAGTGAAGGGGCTCCTGTCCAGAGTGAAGGGGCTCCTGTCCCGTGTGAAGGGGCTCCTGTCCCGTGTGAAGGGGCTCCTGTCCCGTGTGAAGCGGCTCCTGTCCCGAGTGAAGGGGCTCCTGTCCCAAATGAAGGGGCTCCTGTCCCCAGTGAAGGGGCTCCTGTCCCGAGTGAAGGGGCTCCTGTCACGAAGAAGGGGCTCCTGTCCCAATTGAAGGGGCTCCTGTCCCGAGTGAAGGAGCTCCTGACCAGAGTGAAGGGGCTCCTGTCCCGAGTGAAGGAGGCTCCTGACCCGAGTGAAGGGGCTCCTGTCCCGAGTGAAGGAGGATCATGTCCCGAGTGAAGGGGCTCCTAACCCGAGTGAAGGAGCTCCTGTCCCGAGCGAGGGAAGCTCCTGTCCCGAGTGAATGAGGCTCCAGTCCCGAGTGAAGGGGCTCCTGTCCTGAGTGAAGGTGCCCCGTCCCGAGTGACTGAGGCTGCTGTCCCGAGTGAAGTAGGTTCCTGTCCTGAGTGAAAGTGCTCCTGTCCCGAGTGAAGGGGCTCCTGTCCCGAGTGAAGGGGCTCCTGTCCCCAGTGAAGAGGCTCCTGCCCCGAGGGAAGGTAGCTCCAGTCCCGAGTGAAGGAGGCTCCTGCCCCGAGTGAAGGAGGCTCCTGTCCCGAGTGAAGGGGCTCCTGTCCCGAGTGAAGAAGGCTCCTCTCCTGATTGAAGGGGCTCCTGTCCCGAGTGAAGGGGCTCCTGACCAGAGTGAAGGGGCTCCTGTCCTGAGTGAAGGAGGCTCCTGACCCGAGTGAACGGGCTCCTGTCCCGAGTGAAGGAGGCTCCTGTCCCGAGTGAAGGGGCTCCTAACCCGAGTGAAGGGGCTCATGTCCCGAGCGAGGGAGGCTCCTGTCCCGAGTGAATGAGGCTCCAGTCCCGAGTGAAGGGGCTCCTGTCCCGAATGAAGGTGTCCAGTCCCGAGTAACTGAGGCTGCTCTCCCGAGTGAAGTAGGTTCCTGTCCTGAATGAAAGTGCTCCTGTCCCGAGTGAAGGGGCTTCTGTCCCGAGTGAAGGGGCTCCTGTCCCCAGTGAAGTGGCTCCTGCCCCGAGTGAAGGTAGCTCCAGTCCCGAGTGAAGGAGGCTCCTGCCCCGAGTGAAGGAGGCTCCTGTCCGAGTGAAGGGGCTCCTATCCCAAGTGAAGGAGGTTCCTGTTGCCAGTGAAGCGGCTCCTGTCCCGAGTGAAGGGGCTCCTGTCCAGAGTGAAGGGGCTCTTGTCCCGTGTGAAGGGGCTCCTGTCCCGTGTGAAGGGGCTCCTGTCCCGTGTGAAGCGGCTCCTGTCCCGAGAGAAGGGGCTCCTGTCCCGAATGAAGGGGCTCCTGTCCCCAGTGAAGGGGCTCCTGTACCGAGTGAAGGAGGCTCCTGTCCCGAGTGAACGAGGCTGCTGGCCCGAGTAGAGGGGCTCCAGTCCCGAGTGAAGGGGGCTCCTGTCCCGAGTGAAGGGGCTTCTGTCCCGAGTGAACGAGGCTGCTGTCCCGAGTGAAGGGGCTCCTGTCCCGACCGAGTGAGGCTCCGGTCATCAGTGAAGGGGCCCGTGTCCCGAACGAGGGAGGCTCCTGTCCCGAGTGAAGGAGCTCCTGTCCCGAATGAAGGAGGTTCCTGTCCCCAGTGAACGGGCTCCTGACCCGGGTGAAGGGGCTCCTGTCCCGAGTGAAGGAGGCTCCTGCCCCGAGTGTAGGGGCTCTTGTCCCGAGTGTAGGGGCTCCTGTCCCGAGTGAAGGGGCTCCTGTCCCGAGTGAAGGGACTCCTGACCCGAGTGAAGGGGCTCCTGTCCCCAGTGAAGGGGCTCCTGCCCCGAGTGAAGGTAGCTCCAGTCCCGAGTGAAGGAGGCTCCTTTCCCGAGGGAAGGGGCTCCTGTCCCGAGGGAAGGGGCTCCTGTCCCGAGTGAAGGAGGCTCCTTTCCCGAGAGAAGGAGGCTCCTGTCCCGAGGGAAGGGGCTCCTGTCCCGAGGGAAGGGGCTCCTGTCCCGAGTGAAGGGGCTCCTATCCCGAGTGAAGGGGCTCCTATCCCAAGTGAAGGAGGTTCCTGTTACCAGTGAAGGGGCTCCTGTCCCGAGTGAAGGGGCTCCTGTCCCGAGTGAAGGGGCTCCTGACCCGAGTGAATGGGCTCCTGTCCCGAGTGAAGGGGTTCCTGTCCCGAGTGAAGGGGTTCCTGTCCCGAGTGAAGGGGCTCCTCTCGCAAGTGAAGGGGCTCCTGTCCCGATTGAAGCGGATCCTGTCCCGAGTGAAGGAGCTCCTGACCAGAGTGAAGGGGCTCCTGTCCCGAGTGAAGGGGCTCCTGACCAGAGTGAAGGGGCTCCTGTCCCGAGTGAAGGAGGCTCCTGACCCGAGTGAACGGGCTCCTGTCCCGAGTGAAGGAGGCTCCTGTCCCGAGTGAAGGGGCTACTGACCCGAGTGAAGGAGGCCCCTGACCCGAGTGAAGAGGCTCCTAACCCGAGTGAAGGGGCTCCTGTCCCGAGCGAGGGAGGCTCCTGTCCTGAGTGAAGGGGCTGCTGTCCCGAGGGAAGGGGCTAGTGTCCCGAGTGAAGGGGCTCCTGTCCCGAGTGAAGGGGCTCCTGTCCCCAGTGAAGGGGCTCCTGTCCCGAATGAAGGGGCTCCTGTCCCCAGTGAAGGGTCTCCTGTCCCCAGTGAAGGGGCTCCTGTCCCGAGTGAAGGAGGCTCCTGTCCCGAGTGAAGGGGCTGCTGTCCTGAGTGAAGGGGCTGCTGTCCCGAGTGAAGGGGGCTCCTGTCCCGAGTGAAGGGTCTGCTGTTCCGAAGGAAGGGGCTCTTATCCCGAGTGAAGGAGGTTCCTGTCGCCAGTGAAGGGGCTCCTGTCCCGAGTGAAGGAGGCTGCTGTCCCGAGTGAAGGGGCTGCTGAGCCAGTGAAGGGGCTCCTGCCCCGAGTGAAGGAGGCTCCTGTCCCGAGAGAAGGGTCTGCTGTTCCGAAGGAAGGGGCTCCTATCCCGAGTGAAGGAGGTTCCTGTTGCCAGTGAAGGGGCCCCTGTCCCGAGTGAAGGGGCCCCTGTCCCGAGTGAAGGGGCCCCTGTCCCGAGGGAAGGGGCCCCTGTCCCGAGTGAAGCGTCTCCTGTCCCGAATGAAGGAGGTTCCTGTTGCCAGTGAAGGAGGCTGCTGTCCCGAGTGAAGGGGCTCCTGTACCGAGTGAAGGGGCTCCTGTCCCCAGTGAACGGGCTGCTGTCCCGAGTATAGGGGCTCCTGTTCCGAGTGAAGGGGCGCGTGTCCCGAGCGAGGGAGGCTCCTGTCGCCAGCGAGGGAGGCTGCTGTCCCGAGCGAAGGAGGCTCCTGTCCCGAGTGAAGGGGCTCCTGTCCCGAGTGAAGGGGCTCCTGTCCCGAGTGAAGGGGCTCCTGTCCCGAGTGAAGCGGCTCCTGTCCCGAGTGAAGCTGCTCCTGTCCCGAGTAAATGAGGCTGCTGTCCCGAGTGAAGGGGTTCCTGTCCCGAGTGAAAGGGCGCATGTCCCGAGTGAAGGGGCTGCTGTCCCGAGTGAAGGGGCTGCTGTCCCGAGTGAAGGGGCTGCTGTCCCGAGTGAAGGGGCTGCTGTCCCGAGTGAAGGGGCTGCTGTCCCGAGTGAAGGGGCTGCTGTCCCGAGTGAAGGGGCTGCTGTCCCGAGTGACGGGGCTGCTGTCCCGAGTGAAGGGGCTGCTGTCCCGAGTGAAGGGGCTGCTGTCCCGAGTGAAGGGGCTGCTGTCCCGAGTGAAGGGGCTGCTGTCCCGATTGAAGGGGCTGCTGTCCCGAGTGAAGGGGCTGCTGTCCCAAGTGAAGGGGCTGCTGTCCCGAGTGAAGGGGCTCCTGTCCCGAGTGAAGGGGCTCCTGTCCCGAGTGAAGGGGCTCCTGTCCCGAGTGAAGGAGGCTGCTGTCCCGAGTGAAGGGGCTGCTGAGCCAGTGAAGGGGCTCCTGCCCCGAGTGAAGGAGGCTCCTGTCCCGAGTGAAGTGTCTGCTGTTCCGAAGGAAGGGGCTCCTATCCCGAGTGAAGGAGGTTCCTGTTGCCAGTGAAGGGGCCCCTGTCCCGAGTGAAGGGGCCCCTGTCCCGAGTGAAGGGGCCCCTTTCCCGAGGGAAGGGGCCCCGGTCCCGAGTGAAGGGTCTCCTGTCCCGAATGAAGGAGGTTCCTGTTGCCAGTGAAGGAAGCTCCTGTCTTGAGTGAAGGAGGCTCCTGAACCGAGTGAAGGGGCTCCTGTCCCGATTGAAGGGGCTCCTGTCCCGAGTGAAGGGGCTCCTGTCCAGAGTGAAGGAGGCTCCTGACCCGAGTGAACGGGCTCCTGTCCCGAGTGAAGGAGGCTCCTGTCCCGAGTGACGGGGCTCCTGACCCGAGTGAAGGAGGCCCCTGACCCGGGTGAAGGGGCTCCTGTCCCGAGTTAGGGAGGCCCCTGTCCCGAGTGAATGAGGCTCCGGACCCAAGTGAATGGGCTCCTGTCCCCAGTGAAGCGGCTCCTGTACCAAGTGAATGAGGCTCCAGATCCGAGTGAAGGGTCTCCTGTCCCGAGTAAAGGGGTCCTGTCCCGAGTAAATGAGGCTGCTGTCCCGAGTGAAGGAGGTTCCTGTCGCGAGTGAAGTAGGTTCCTGTTGCCAGTGAAGGAGGCTGCTGTCCCAAGTGAAGGGGCTCCTGTACCGAGTGAAAGGGCTCCTATCCCCAGTGAACGGGCTGCTGTCCCGAGTGAAGGGGCTCTTGTTCCGAGTGAAGGAGCTCCTGTCCCGAGTGAAAGGGCTCCTGTCCCCAGTGAACGGGCTGTTGTCCCGAGTGAAGGGGCTCCTGTTCCGAGTGAAGGGGCTCCTGTCCCGAGTGAAAGGGCTCCTGCCCCAGTGAAAGAGGCTCCAGTCCCGAGTGAAGGGGCGCGTGTCCCGAGTGAGGGGGGCTCCTGTCCCGAGTGAAGGAGGCTACGGTCCCGAGTGAAGGGGCTCCTGTCCCGAGTGAAGGGGCTCCTGTCCCGAGTGAAGGGGCTCCTGTCCCGAGTGAAGGTGCTCCTGTCCCGAGTGAAGGGGCTCCTGTCCCGAGTGAAGGAGGCTCTTGCCCCGAGTGAAGGAGGCTCCATTCCCGAGTGAAGGAGGCTCCAGTCCCGAATGAAGGGGCTCCTGTCCCGAGTGAAGGGGCTCCTGTCCCCAGTGAATGGACTTCTGTCTCGAGTGAAGGGGCTCCTGTCCCGAGTGAAAGGGCTCCTGTCCCGAGTGAAGGAGGCTCCGGTCCCGAGTGAAGGGGCTCCTGTCCCGAGAGAAGGAGGCTCCTGTCCCGAGTGACGGGGCTCCTGTCCCGAGTGAAGGGGCTCCTGTCCCGAGTGAAGGGGCTCCTGTCCCGAGTGAAGCGGCTCCTGTCCCGAGTGAAGCTGCTCCTGTCCCAAGTGAATGAGGCTGCTGTCCCGAGTGAAGGGGCTCCTGTCCCGAGTGAAAGGGCGCATGTCCCGAGTGAAGGGGCTCCTGTCCCGAGTGGAAGGGCTCCTGTCCCGAGTGAAGGAGGCTCCGGTCCCGAGTGAAGGGGCTCCTGTCCCGAGTGAAGAAGGCTCCTCTCCTGATTGAAGGGGCACCTGTCCCGAGTGAAGGGGCTCCTGACCAGAGTGAAGGGGCTCCTGTCCCGAGTGAAGGAGGCTCCTGACCCGAGTGAACGGGCTCCTGTCCCGAGTGAAGGAGGCTCCTGTCCCGAGTGAAGGGGCTCCTAACCCGAGTGAAGGGGCTCATGTCCCGAGCGAGGGAGGCTCCTGTCCCGAGTGAATGAGGCTCCAGTCCCGAGTGAAGCGGCTCCTGTCCCGAGTGAAGGTGTCCAGTCCCGAGTAACTGAGGCTGCTGTCCCGAGTGAAGAAGGTTCCTGTCCTGAGTGAAAGTGCTCCTGTCCCGAGTGAAGGGGCTTCTGTCCCGAGTGAAGGGGCTCCTGTCCCCAGTGAAGTGGCTCCTGCCCCGAGTGAAGGTAGCTCCAGTCCCGAGTGAAGGAGGCTCCTGCCCCGAGTGAAGGAGGCTCCTGTCCGAGTGAAGGGGCTCCTATCCCAAGTGAAGGAGGTTCCTGTTGCCAGTGAAGCGGCTCCTGTCCCGAGTGAAGGGGCTCCTGTCCAGAGTGAAGGGGCTCCTGTCCCGTGTGAAGGGGCTCCTGTCCCGTGTGAAGGGGCTCCTGTCCCGTGTGAAGGGGCTCCTGTCCCGAGTGAAGGGGCTCCTGTCCCGAATGAAGGGGCTCATGTCCCCAGTGAAGGGGCTCCTGTACCGAGTGAAGGAGGCTCCTGTCCCGAGTGAACGAGGCTGCTGACCCGAGTGGAGGGGGTCCAGTCCCGAGTGAAGGGGGCTCCTGTCCCGAGTGAAGGGGCTTCTGTCCCGAGTGAACGAGGCTGCTGTCCCGAGTGAAGGGGCTTCTGTCCCGAGTGAACGAGGCTGCTGTCCTGAGTGAAGGTGCCCCGTCCCGAGTGACTGAGGCTGCTGTCCCGAGTGAAGTAGGTTCCTGTCCTGAGTGAAAGTGCTCCTGTCCCGAGTGAAGGGGCTCCTGTCCCGAGTGAAGGGGCTCCTGTCCCCAGTGAAGGGGCTCCTGCCCCGAGGGAAGGTAGCTCCAGTCCCGAGTGAAGGAGGCTCCTGCCCCGAGTGAAGGAGGCTCCTGTCCCGAGTGAAGGGGCTCCTGTCCCGAGTGAAGAAGGCTCCTCTCCTGATTGAAGGGGCTCCTGTCCCGAGTGAAGGGGCTCCTGACCAGAGTGAAGGAGGCTCAGGTAACGAATGAAGCGGCTCCTCTCCCGAGTGAAGGAGGCTCCTGTCCCGAGTGAAGGGGCTCCTGTCCCGAGTGAAGGGGCTCCTGTCCCGAGTGAAGGGGCTCCTGTCCTGAGTGAAGGAGGCTCCTGTCCGCAATGAAGGGGCACCTGTCCCGAGTGAAGGAGGCTCCTGTCCCGAGTGAGGAAGGCACCTGTCCTGAGTGAAGGGGCTCCTGTTCCGAGCGAAAGGTCTCCTGTCCAGAGTGAAGAAGGCTCCTGTCTCGAGTGAAGGGGCTCCTGTCCCGAGTGAAGGGGCTCCTGTCCCGAGTGAAGAAGGCTCCTCTCCTGATCGAAGGGGCTCCTGTCCCCAGTGAACGGGCTCCTGTCCCGAAGAAGGGGCTCCTGTCCCGAGTGAGGGGGGCTCCTGTCCCGAGTGAAGGGGCTCCTGTCCCGAAGAAGGGGCTCCTGTCCCGAGTGAAGGAGCTCCTGACCAGAGTGAAGGGGCTCCTGTCCCGAGTGAAGGAGGATCATGTCCCGAGTGAAGGGGCTCCTAACCCGAGTGAAGGGGCTCCTGTCCCGAGCGAGGGAAGCTCCTGTCCCGAGTGAATGAGGCTCCAGTCCCGAGTGAAGGGGCTCCTGTCCTGAGTGAAGGTGCCCCGTCCCGAGTGACTGAGGCTGCTGTCCCGAGTGAAGTAGGTTCCTGTCCTGAGTGAAAGTGCTCCTGTCCCGAGTGAAGGGGCTCCTGTCCCGAGTGAAGGGGCTCCTGTCCCCAGTGAAGGGGCTCCTGCCCCGAGGGAAGGTAGCTCCAGTCCCGAGTGAAGGAGGCTCCTGCCCCGAGTGAAGGAGGCTCCTGTCCCGAGTGAAGGGGCTCCTGTCCCGAGTGAAGAAGGCTCCTCTCCTGATTGAAGGGGCTCCTGTCCCGAGTGAAGGGGCTCCTGGCCAGAGTGAAGGGGCTCCTGTCCCGAGTGAAGGAGGCTCCTGACCCGAGTGAACGGGCTCCTGTCCCGAGTGAAGGAGGCTCCTGTCCCGAGTGAAGGGGCTCCTAACCCGAGTGAAGGGGCTCATGTCCCGAGCGAGGGAGGCTCCTGTCCCGAGTGAATGAGGCTCCAGTCCCGAGTGAAGGGGCTCCTGTCCCGAATGAAGGTGTCCAGTCCCGAGTAACTGAGGCTGCTGTCCCGAGTGAAGTAGGTTCCTGTCCTGAGTGAAAGTGCTCCTGTCCCGAGTGAAGGTGCTTCTGTCCCGAGTGGAGGGGCTCCTGTCCCCAGTGAAGTGGCTCCTGCCCCGAGTGAAGGTAGCTCCAGTCCCGAGTGAAGGAGGCTCCTGCCCCGAGTGAAGGAGGCTCCTGTCCGAGTGAAGGGGCTCCTATCCCAAGTGAAGGAGGTTCCTGTTGCCAGTGAAGCGGCTCCTGTCCCGAGTGAAGGGGCTCCTGTCCAGAGTGAAGGGGCTCCTGTCCCGTGTGAAGGGGCTCCTGTCCCGTGTGAAGGGGCTCCTGTCCCGTGTGAAGCGGCTCCTGTCCCGAGTGAAGGGGCTCCTGTCCCAAATGAAGGGGCTCCTGTCCCCAGTGAAGGGGCTCCTGTCCCGAGTGAAGGGGCTCCTGTCACGAAGAAGGGGCTCCTGTCCCAATTGAAGGGGCTCCTGTCCCGAGTGAAGGAGCTCCTGACCAGAGTGAAGGGGCTCCTGTCCCGAGTGAAGGAGGCTCCTGACCCGAGTGAAGGGGCTCCTGTCCCGAGTGAAGGAGGATCATGTCCCGAGTGAAGGGGCTCCTAACCCGAGTGAAGGAGCTCCTGTCCCGAGCGAGGGAAGCTCCTGTCCCGAGTGAATGAGGCTCCAGTCCCGAGTGAAGGGGCTCCTGTCCTGAGTGAAGGTGCCCCGTCCCGAGTGACTGAGGCTGCTGTCCCGAGTGAAGTAGGTTCCTGTCCTGAGTGAAAGTGCTCCTGTCCCGAGTGAAGGGGCTCCTGTCCCGAGTGAAGGGGCTCCTGTCCCCAGTGAAGGGGCTCCTGCCCCGAGGGAAGGTAGCTCCAGTCCCGAGTGAAGGAGGCTCCTGCCCCGAGTGAAGGAGGCTCCTGTCCCGAGTGAAGGGGCTCCTGTCCCGAGTGAAGAAGGCTCCTCTCCTGATTGAAGGGGCTCCTGTCCCGAGTGAAGGGGCTCCTGACCAGAGTGAAGGGGCTCCTGTCCTGAGTGAAGGAGGCTCCTGACCCGAGTGAACGGGCTCCTGTCCCGAGTGAAGGAGGCTCCTGTCCCGAGTGAAGGGGCTCCTAACCCGAGTGAAGGGGCTCATGTCCCGAGCGAGGGAGGCTCCTGTCCCGAGTGAATGAGGCTCCAGTCCCGAGTGAAGGGGCTCCTGTCCCGAATGAAGGTGTCCAGTCCCGAGTAACTGAGGCTGCTGTCCCGAGGGAAGTAGGTTCCTGTCCTGAATGAAAGTGCTCCTGTCCCGAGTGAAGGGGCTTCTGTCCCGAGTGAAGGGGCTCCTGTCCCCAGTGAAGTGGCTCCTGCCCCGAGTGAAGGTAGCTCCAGTCCCGAGTGAAGGAGGCTCCTGCCCCGAGTGAAGGAGGCTCCTGTCCGAGTGAAGGGGCTCCTATCCCAAGTGAAGGAGGTTCCTGTTGCCAGTGAAGCGGCTCCTGTCCCGAGTGAAGGGGCTCCTGTCCAGAGTGAAGGGGCTCTTGTCCCGTGTGAAGGGGCTCCTGTCCCGTGTGAAGGGGCTCCTGTCCCGTGTGAAGCGGCTCCTGTCCCGAGAGAAGGGGCTCCTGTCCCGAATGAAGGGGCTCCTGTCCCCAGTGAAGGGGCTCCTGTACCGAGTGAAGGAGGCTCCTGTCCCGAGTGAACGAGGCTGCTGGCCCGAGTAGAGGGGCTCCAGTCCCGAGTGAAGGGGGCTCCTGTCCCGAGTGAAGGGGCTTCTGTCCCGAGTGAACGAGGCTGCTGTCCCGAGTGAAGGGGCTCCTGTCCCGACCGAGTGAGGCTCCGGTCATCAGTGAAGGGGCCCGTGTCCCGAACGAGGGAGGCTCCTGTCCCGAGTGAAGGAGCTCCTGTCCCGAATGAAGGAGGTTCCTGTCCCCAGTGAACGGGCTCCTGACCCGGGTGAAGGGGCTCCTGTCCCGAGTGAAGGAGGCTCCTGCCCCGAGTGTAGGGGCTCTTGTCCCGAGTGTAGGGGCTCCTGTCCCGAGTGAAGGGGCTCCTGTCCCGAGTGAAGGGACTCCTGACCCGAGTGAAGGGGCTCCTGTCCCCAGTGAAGGGGCTCCTGCCCCGAGTGAAGGTAGCTCCAGTCCCGAGTGAAGGAGGCTCCTTTCCCGAGGGAAGGGGCTCCTGTCCCGAGGGAAGGGGCTCCTGTCCCGAGTGAAGGAGGCTCCTTTCCCGAGAGAAGGAGGCTCCTGTCCCGAGGGAAGGGGCTCCTGTCCCGAGGGAAGGGGCTCCTGTCCCGAGTGAAGGGGCTCCTATCCCGAGTGAAGGGGCTCCTATCCCAAGTGAAGGAGGTTCCTGTTACCAGTGAAGGGGCTCCTGTCCCGAGTGAAGGGGCTCCTGTCCCGAGTGAAGGGGCTCCTGACCCGAGTGAATGGGCTCCTGTCCCGAGTGAAGGGGTTCCTGTCCCGAGTGAAGGGGTTCCTGTCCCGAGTGAAGGGGCTCCTCTCGCAAGTGAAGGGGCTCCTGTCCCGATTGAAGCGGATCCTGTCCCGAGTGAAGGAGCTCCTGACCAGAGTGAAGGGGCTCCTGTCCCGAGTGAAGGGGCTCCTGACCAGAGTGAAGGGGCTCCTGTCCCGAGTGAAGGAGGCTCCTGACCCGAGTGAACGGGCTCCTGTCCCGAGTGAAGGAGGCTCCTGTCCCGAGTGAAGGGGCTACTGACCCGAGTGAAGGAGGCCCCTGACCCGAGTGAAGAGGCTCCTAACCCGAGTGAAGGGGCTCCTGTCCCGAGCGAGGGAGGCTCCTGTCCTGAGTGAAGGGGCTCCTGTCCCGAGGGAAGGGGCTAGTGTCCCGAGTGAAGGGGCTCCTGTCCCGAGTGTAGGGACTCCTATCACAACTGAAGGAGGTTCCTGTTGCCAGTGAAGCGGCTCCTGTCCCGAGTGAAGGGGCTCCTGTCCCGAGTGAAGGGGCTCCTGTCCCCAGTGAAGGGGCTCCTGTCCCGAATGAAGGGGCTCCTGTCCCCAGTGAAGGGTCTCCTGTCCCCAGTGAAGGGGCTCCTGTCCCGAGTGAAGGAGGCTCCTGTCCCGAGTGAAGGGGCTGCTGTCCTGAGTGAAGGGGCTGCTGTCCCGAGTGAAGGGGGCTCCTGTCCCGAGTGAAGGGTCTGCTGTTCCGAAGGAAGGGGCTCTTATCCCGAGTGAAGGAGGTTCCTGTCGCCAGTGAAGGGGCTCCTGTCCCGAGTGAAGGAGGCTGCTGTCCCGAGTGAAGGGGCTGCTGAGCCAGTGAAGGGGCTCCTGCCCCGAGTGAAGGAGGCTCCTGTCCCGAGAGAAGGGTCTGCTGTTCCGAAGGAAGGGGCTCCTATCCCGAGTGAAGGAGGTTCCTGTTGCCAGTGAAGGGGCCCCTGTCCCGAGTGAAGGGGCCCCTGTCCCGAGTGAAGGGGCCCCTGTCCCGAGGGAAGGGGCCCCTGTCCCGAGTGAAGCGTCTCCTGTCCCGAATGAAGGAGGTTCCTGTTGCCAGTGAAGGAGGCTGCTGTCCCGAGTGAAGGGGCTCCTGTACCGAGTGAAGGGGCTCCTGTCCCCAGTGAACGGGCTGCTGTCCCGAGTATAGGGGCTCCTGTTCCGAGTGAAGGGGCGCGTGTCCCGAGCGAGGGAGGCTCCTGTCGCCAGCGAGGGAGGCTGCTGTCCCGAGCGAAGGAGGCTCCTGTCCCGAGTGAAGGGGCTCCTGTCCCGAGTGAAGGGGCTCCTGTCCCGAGTGAAGGGGCTCCTGTCCCGAGTGAAGCGGCTCCTGTCCCGAGTGAAGCTGCTCCTGTCCCGAGTAAATGAGGCTGCTGTCCCGAGTGAAGGGGTTCCTGTCCCGAGTGAAAGGGCGCATGTCCCGAGTGAAGGGGCTCCTGTCCCGAGTGAAGGGGCTGCTGTCCCGAGTGAAGGGGCTGCTGTCCCGAGTGAAGGGGCTGCTGTCCCGAGTGAAGGGGCTGCTGTCCCGAGTGAAGGGGCTGCTGTCCCGAGTGAAGGGGCTGCTGTCCCGAGTGACGGGGCTGCTGTCCCGAGTGAAGGGGCTGCTGTCCCGAGTGAAGGGGCTGCTGTCCCGAGTGAAGGGGCTGCTGTCCCGAGTGAAGGGGCTGCTGTCCCGATTGAAGGGGCTGCTGTCCCGAGTGAAGGGGCTGCTGTCCCGAGTGAAGGGGCTGCTGTCCCGAGTGAAGGGGCTCCTGTCCCGAGTGAAGGGGCTCCTGTCCCGAGTGAAGGGGCTCCTGTCCCGAGTGAAGGAGGCTGCTGTCCCGAGTGAAGGGGCTGCTGAGCCAGTGAAGGGGCTCCTGCCCCGAGTGAAGGAGGCTCCTGTCCCGAGTGAAGTGTCTGCTGTTCCGAAGGAAGGGGCTCCTATCCCGAGTGAAGGAGGTTCCTGTTGCCAGTGAAGGGGCCCCTGTCCCGAGTGAAGGGGCCCCTGTCCCGAGTGAAGGGGCCCCTGTCCCGAGGGAAGGGGCCCCGGTCCCGAGTGAAGGGTCTCCTGTCCCGAATGAAGGAGATTCCTGTTGCCAGTGAAGGAAGCTCCTGTCTTGAGTGAAGGAGGCTCCTGAACCGAGTGAAGGGGCTCCTGTCCCGATTGAAGGGGCTCCTGTCCCGAGTGAAGGGGCTCCTGTCCAGAGTGAAGGAGGCTCCTGACCCGAGTGAACGGGCTCCTGTCCCGAGTGAAGGAGGCTCCTGTCCCGAGTGACGGGGCTCCTGACCCGAGTGAAGGAGGCCCCTGACCCGGGTGAAGGGGCTCCTGTCCCGAGTTAGGGAGGCCCCTGTCCCGAGTGAATGAGGCTCCGGACCCAAGTGAATGGGCTCCTGTCCCCAGTGAAGCGGCTCCTGTACCAAGTGAATGAGGCTCCAGATCCGAGTGAAGGGTCTCCTGTCCCGAGTAAAGGGGTCCTGTCCCGAGTAAATGAGGCTGCTGTCCCGAGTGAAGGAGGTTCCTGTCGCGAGTGAAGTAGGTTCCTGTTGCCAGTGAAGGAGGCTGCTGTCCCAAGTGAAGGGGCTCCTGTACCGAGTGAAAGGGCTCCTATCCCCAGTGAACGGGCTGCTGTCCCGAGTGAAGGGGCTCTTGTTCCGAGTGAAGGAGCTCCTGTCCCGAGTGAAAGGGCTCCTGTCCCCAGTGAACGGGCTGTTGTCCCGAGTGAAGGGGCTCCTGTTCCGAGTGAAGGGGCTCCTGTCCCGAGTGAAAGGGCTCCTGCCCCAGTGAAAGAGGCTCCAGTCCCGAGTGAAGGGGCGCGTGTCCCGAGTGAGGGGGGCTCCTGTCCCGAGTGAAGGAGGCTACGGTCCCGAGTGAAGGAGGCTCCAGTCCCGAATGAAGGGGCTCCTGTCCCGAGTGAAGGGGCTCCTGTCCCCAGTGAATGGACTCCTGTCTCGAGTGAAGGGGCTCCTGTCCCGAGTGAAAGGGCTCCTGTCCCGAGTGAAGGAGGCTCCGGTCCCGAGTGAAGGGGCTCCTGTCCCGAGAGAAGGAGGCTCCTGTCCCGAGTGACGGGGCTCCTGTCCCGAGTGAAGGGGCTCCTGTCCCGAGTGAAGGGGCTCCTGTCCCGAGTGAAGCGGCTCCTGTCCCGAGTGAAGCTGCTCCTGTCCCAAGTGAATGAGGCTGCTGTCCCGAGTGAAGGGGCTCCTGTCCCGAGTGAAAGGGCGCATGTCCCGAGTGAAGGGGCTCCTGTCCCGAGTGGAAGGGCTCCTGTCCCGAGTGAAGGAGGCTCCGGTCCCGAGTGAAGGGGCTCCTGTCCCGAGTGAAGAAGGCTCCTCTCCTGATTGAAGGGGCTCCTGTCCCGAGTGAAGGGGCTCCTGACCAGAGTGAAGGGGCTCCTGTCCCGAGTGAAGGAGGCTCCTGACCCGAGTGAACGGGCTCCTGTCCCGAGTGAAGGAGGCTCCTGTCCCGAGTGAAGGGGCTCCTAACCCGAGTGAAGGGGCTCATGTCCCGAGCGAGGGAGGCTCCTGTCCCGAGTGAATGAGGCTCCAGTCCCGAGTGAAGCGGCTCCTGTCCCGAGTGAAGGTGTCCAGTCCCGAGTAACTGAGGCTGCTGTCCCGAGTGAAGAAGGTTCCTGTCCTGAGTGAAAGTGCTCCTGTCCCGAGTGAAGGGGCTTCTGTCCCGAGTGAAGGGGCTCCTGTCCCCAGTGAAGTGGCTCCTGCCCCGAGTGAAGGTAGCTCCAGTCCCGAGTGAAGGAGGCTCCTGCCCCGAGTGAAGGAGGCTCCTGTCCGAGTGAAGGGGCTCCTATCCCAAGTGAAGGAGGTTCCTGTTGCCAGTGAAGCGGCTCCTGTCCCGAGTGAAGGGGCTCCTGTCCAGAGTGAAGGGGCTCCTGTCCCGTGTGAAGGGGCTCCTGTCCCGTGTGAAGGGGCTCCTGTCCCGTGTGAAGGGGCTCCTGTCCCGAGTGAAGGGGCTCCTGTCCCGAATGAAGGGGCTCATGTCCCCAGTGAAGGGGCTCCTGTACCGAGTGAAGGAGGCTCCTGTCCCGAGTGAACGAGGTTGCTGACCCGAGTGGAGGGGGTCCAGTCCCGAGTGAAGGGGGCTCCTGTCCCGAGTGAAGGGGCTTCTGTCCCGAGTGAACGAGGCTGCTGTCCCGAGTGAAGGGGCTCCTGTCCCGAGCGAGTGAGGCTCCGGTCATCAGTGAAGGGGCCCGTGTCCCGAACGAGGGAGGCTCCTGTCCCGAGTGAAGGGGCTCCTGTCCCGAGTGAAGGAGGTTCCTGTCCCCAGAGAACGGGCTCCTGACCCGGGTGAAGGGGCTCCTGTCCCGAGTGAAGGAGGCTCCTGCCCCGAGTGTAGGGGCTCCTGTCCCGAGTGTAGGGGCTCCTGTCCCGAGTGAAGGGGCTCCTGTCCCGAGTGAAGGGGCTCCTGACCCGAGTGAAGGGGCTTCTGTCCCCAGTGAAGGGGCTCCTGCCCCGAGTGAAGGTATCTCCAGTCCCGAGTGAAGGAGGCTCCTTTCCCGAGGGAAGGGGCTCCTGTCCCGAGGGAAGGGGCTCCTGTCCCGAGTGAAGGGGCTCCTGTCCCGGGTGAAGGGGCTCCTATCCCAAGTGAAGGAGGTTCCTGTTGCCAGTGAAGGGGCTCCTGTCCCGAGTGAAGGGGCTCCTGTCCCGAGTGAAGGGGCTCCTGACCCGAGTGAATGGGCTCCTGTCCCGAGTGAAGGGGTTCCTGTCCCGAGTGAAGGGGTTCCTGTCCCGAGTGAAGGGGCTCCTGTCCCGAGTGAAGGGGCTCCTGTCCCGATTGAAGCGGATCCTGTCCCGAGTGAAGGAGCTCCTGACCAGAGTGAAGGGGCTCCTGTCCCGAGTGAAGGAGGCTCCTGACCCGAGTGAACGGGCTCCTGTCCCGAGTGAAGGAGGCTCCTGTCCCGAGTGAAGGGGCTACTGACCCGAGTGAAGGAGGCCCCTGACCCGAGTGAAGAGGCTCCTAACCCGAGTGAAGGGGCTCCTGTCCCGAGCGAGGGAGGCTCCTGTCCTGAGTGAAGGGGCTCCTGTCCTGAGGGAAGGGGCTCCTGTCCCGAGTGAAGGGGCTCCTGTCCCGAGTGTAGGGACTCCTATCACAACTGAAGGAGGTTCCTGTTGCCAGTGAAGCGGCTCCTGTCCCGAGTGACGGGGCTCCTGTCCCGAGTGAAGGGGCTCCTGTCCCCAGTGAAGGGGCTCCTGTCCCAAGTGAAGGGGCTCCTGTCCTGAGTGAACGGGCTCCTGTCCCGAATGAAGGGGCTCCTGTCCCCAGTGAAGGGTCTCCTGTCCCCAGTGAAGGGGCTCCTGTCCCGAGTGAAGGAGGCTCCTGTCCCGAGTGAACGAGGCTGCTGACCCGAGTAGAGGGGCTCTAGTCCCGAGTGAAGGGGGCTCCTGTCCCGAGTGAAGGGGCTCCTGTCCCGAGTGAAGGAGCTTCCTGTCCCCAGTGAACGGGCTCCTGTCCCGGGTGAAGGGTCTCCTGTCCCGAGTGAAGGAGGCTCCTGCCCCGAGTGTAGGAGGCTCCTGTCCCGAGTGAAGCGGCTCCTGTCACGAGTGGAGGGGCACGTGTCCCGAGTGAGGGGGGCTCCTGTCCCGAGTGAGGGAGGCTACGGTCCCGAGCGAAGGGGTTCCTGTCCCGAGTGAAGGAGGCTCCTGTCCCGAGTGAAAGGTCTCCTGTCCCTAGTGAATGGGCGCGTGTCCCGAGTGAGGGGGGCTCCTGTCCCGAGTGAAGGTGGCTCCTGTCCCGAGTGAAGGGGCTCCTGTCCCGAGTGAAGGGGCTCCTGACCCGAGTGAAAGGGCTCCTCTCCTGAGTGAAGTAGGCTGCTGTCTCGCATGAAGGGCTCCTGTCCCGAGTGAAGGAGTCTGCTGCCCCGAGTGAAGGGGCTCCTGACCCGAGTGAATGGTCTCCTGTCCCGAGTGAAGGGGTGCCTGTACCGAGCGAGGGAGGCTCCTGTCGACAGTGAAGGGGCTCCTGTCCCAAGTGAAGGGGCTGATATCCTGAGTGAAGGAGGCTCCTTTCCCGAACGAGGGAGGCTCCTGGAAAAAGTGAAGGGGCTCCTGTCCCGAATGAAGGAGACTCCGGTCCCGAGTGAAGGGGCTCCTGTCGCGAGTGAAGGGGCTCCTGTCCCGAGTGAAGGGGCTCCTGTCCCGAGTGAAGGGGCTCCTGTCCCGAGTGAAGTGGCTCCTGTCCCGAGTGAAGGGGCTCCTGTCCCGAGTGAAGCGGCTCCTGTCCCGAGTGAAGGGGCTCCTGTCCCGAGTGAAGGGGCTCCTGCCCCGAGTGAAGGTGCTCCTGACCCGAGTGAAGGGGCTCCTGTCCCGAGTGAAGGGGCTCCTGTCCCGAGTGAAGGGGCTCCTGTCCCGAGTGAAGGAGCTTCCTGTCCCCAGTGAACGGGCTCCTGTCCCGGGTGAAGGGTCTCCTGTCCCGAGTGAAGGAGGCTACGGTCCCGAGTGAAGGAGGCTCCAGTCCCGAATGAAGGGGCTCCTGTCCCGAGTGAAGGGGCTCCTGTCCCCAGTGAATGGACTCCTGTCTCGAGTGAAGGGGCTCCTGTCCCGAGTGAAAGGGCTCCTGTCCCGAGTGAAGGAGGCTCCGGTCCCGAGTGAAGGGGCTCCTGTCCCGAGAGAAGGAGGCTCCTGTCCCGAGTGACGGGGCTCCTGTCCCGAGTGAAGGGGCTCCTGTCCCGAGTGAAGGGGCTCCTGTCCCGAGTGAAGCGGCTCCTGTCCCGAGTGAAGCTGCTCCTGTCCCAAGTGAATGAGGCTGCTGTCCCGAGTGAAGGGGCTCCTGTCCCGAGTGAAAGGGCGCATGTCCCGAGTGAAGGGGCTCCTGTCCCGAGTGGAAGGGCTCCTGTCCCGAGTGAAGGAGGCTCCGGTCCCGAGTGAAGGGGCTCCTGTCCCGAGTGAAGAAGGCTCCTCTCCTGATTGAAGGGGCTCCTGTCCCGAGTGAAGGGGCTCCTGACCAGAGTGAAGGGGCTCCTGTCCCGAGTGAAGGAGGCTCCTGACCCGAGTGAACGGGCTCCTGTCCCGAGTGAAGGAGGCTCCTGTCCCGAGTGAAGGGGCTCCTAACCCGAGTGAAGGGGCTCATGTCCCGAGCGAGGGAGGCTCCTGTCCCGAGTGAATGAGGCTCCAGTCCCGAGTGAAGCGGCTCCTGTCCCGAGTGAAGGTGTCCAGTCCCGAGTAACTGAGGCTGCTGTCCCGAGTGAAGAAGGTTCCTGTCCTGAGTGAAAGTGCTCCTGTCCCGAGTGAAGGGGCTTCTGTCCCGAGTGAAGGGGCTCCTGTCCCCAGTGAAGTGGCTCCTGCCCCGAGTGAAGGTAGCTCCAGTCCCGAGTGAAGGAGGCTCCTGCCCCGAGTGAAGGAGGCTCCTGTCCGAGTGAAGGGGCTCCTATCCCAAGTGAAGGAGGTTCCTGTTGCCAGTGAAGCGGCTCCTGTCCCGAGTGAAGGGGCTCCTGTCCAGAGTGAAGGGGCTCCTGTCCCGTGTGAAGGGGCTCCTGTCCCGTGTGAAGGGGCTCCTGTCCCGTGTGAAGGGGCTCCTGTCCCGAGTGAAGGGGCTCCTGTCCCGAATGAAGGGGCTCATGTCCCCAGTGAAGGGGCTCCTGTACCGAGTGAAGGAGGCTCCTGTCCCGAGTGAACGAGGTTGCTGACCCGAGTGGAGGGGGTCCAGTCCCGAGTGAAGGGGGCTCCTGTCCCGAGTGAAGGGGCTTCTGTCCCGAGTGAACGAGGCTGCTGTCCCGAGTGAAGGGGCTCCTGTCCCGAGCGAGTGAGGCTCCGGTCATCAGTGAAGGGGCCCGTGTCCCGAACGAGGGAGGCTCCTGTCCCGAGTGAAGGGGCTCCTGTCCCGAGTGAAGGAGGTTCCTGTCCCCAGAGAACGGGCTCCTGACCCGGGTGAAGGGGCTCCTGTCCCGAGTGAAGGAGGCTCCTGCCCCGAGTGTAGGGGCTCCTGTCCCGAGTGTAGGGGCTCCTGTCCCGAGTGAAGGGGCTCCTGTCCCGAGTGAAGGGGCTCCTGACCCGAGTGAAGGGGCTTCTGTCCCCAGTGAAGGGGCTCCTGCCCCGAGTGAAGGTATCTCCAGTCCCGAGTGAAGGAGGCTCCTTTCCCGAGGGAAGGGGCTCCTGTCCCGAGGGAAGGGGCTCCTGTCCCGAGTGAAGGGGCTCCTGTCCCGGGTGAAGGGGCTCCTATCCCAAGTGAAGGAGGTTCCTGTTGCCAGTGAAGGGGCTCCTGTCCCGAGTGAAGGGGCTCCTGTCCCGAGTGAAGGGGCTCCTGACCCGAGTGAATGGGCTCCTGTCCCGAGTGAAGGGGTTCCTGTCCCGAGTGAAGGGGTTCCTGTCCCGAGTGAAGGGGCTCCTGTCCCGAGTGAAGGGGCTCCTGTCCCGATTGAAGCGGATCCTGTCCCGAGTGAAGGAGCTCCTGACCAGAGTGAAGGGGCTCCTGTCCCGAGTGAAGGAGGCTCCTGACCCGAGTGAACGGGCTCCTGTCCCGAGTGAAGGAGGCTCCTGTCCCGAGTGAAGGGGCTACTGACCCGAGTGAAGGAGGCCCCTGACCCGAGTGAAGAGGCTCCTAACCCGAGTGAAGGGGCTCCTGTCCCGAGCGAGGGAGGCTCCTGTCCTGAGTGAAGGGGCTCCTGTCCTGAGGGAAGGGGCTCCTGTCCCGAGTGAAGGGGCTCCTGTCCCGAGTGTAGGGACTCCTATCACAACTGAAGGAGGTTCCTGTTGCCAGTGAAGCGGCTCCTGTCCCGAGTGACGGGGCTCCTGTCCCGAGTGAAGGGGCTCCTGTCCCCAGTGAAGGGGCTCCTGTCCCAAGTGAAGGGGCTCCTGTCCTGAGTGAACGGGCTCCTGTCCCGAATGAAGGGGCTCCTGTCCCCAGTGAAGGGTCTCCTGTCCCCAGTGAAGGGGCTCCTGTCCCGAGTGAAGGAGGCTCCTGTCCCGAGTGAACGAGGCTGCTGACCCGAGTAGAGGGGCTCTAGTCCCGAGTGAAGGGGGCTCCTGTCCCGAGTGAAGGGGCTCCTGTCCCGAGTGAAGGAGCTTCCTGTCCCCAGTGAACGGGCTCCTGTCCCGGGTGAAGGGTCTCCTGTCCCGAGTGAAGGAGGCTCCTGCCCCGAGTGTAGGAGGCTCCTGTCCCGAGTGAAGCGGCTCCTGTCACGAGTGAAGGGGCACGTGTCCCGAGTGAGGGGGGCTCCTGTCCCGAGTGAGGGAGGCTACGGTCCCGAGCGAAGGGGTTCCTGTCCCGAGTGAAGGAGGCTCCTGTCCCGAGTGAAAGGTCTCCTGTCCCTAGTGAATGGGCGCGTGTCCCGAGTGAGGGGGGCTCCTGTCCCGAGTGAAGGTGGCTCCTGTCCCGAGTGAAGGGGCTCCTGTCCCGAGTGAAGGGGCTCCTGACCCGAGTGAAAGGGCTCCTCTCCTGAGTGAAGTAGGCTGCTGTCTCGCATGAAGGGCTCCTGTCCCGAGTGAAGGAGTCTGCTGCCCCGAGTGAAGGGGCTCCTGACCCGAGTGAATGGTCTCCTGTCCCGAGTGAAGGGGTGCCTGTACCGAGCGAGGGAGGCTCCTGTCGACAGTGAAGGGGCTCCTGTCCCAAGTGAAGGGGCTGATATCCTGAGTGAAGGAGGCTCCTTTCCCGAACGAGGGAGGCTCCTGGAAAAAGTGAAGGGGCTCCTGTCCCGAATGAAGGAGACTCCGGTCCCGAGTGAAGGGGCTCCTGTCGCGAGTGAAGGGGCTCCTGTCCCGAGTGAAGGGGCTCCTGTCCCGAGTGAAGGGGCTCCTGTCCCGAGTGAAGTGGCTCCTGTCCCGAGTGAAGGGGCTCCTGTCCCGAGTGAAGCGGCTCCTGTCCCGAGTGAAGGGGCTCCTGTCCCGAGTGAAGGGGCTCCTGCCCCGAGTGAAGGTGCTCCTGACCCGAGTGAAGGGGCTCCTGTCCCGAGTGAAGGGGCTCCTGTCCCGAGTGAAGGGGCTCCTGTCCCGAGTGAAGGGGCTCCTGCCCCGAGTGAAGGGGCTCCTGTCCCGAGTGAAGGGGCTCCTGTCCCGAGTGAAGGGGCTCCTGTCCCGAGTGAAGGGGCTCCTGTCCCGAGTGAAGGGGCTCCTGTCCCGAGTGAAGGGGCTCCTGTCCCGAGTGAAGGGGCTCCTGTCCCGAGTGAAGGAGGCTCCGGTCCCGAGTGAAGGGGCTCCTGTCCCGAGAGAAGGAGGCTCCTGTCCCGAGTGAAGGGGCTCCTGTCCCGAGTGAAGGGGCTCCTGTCCCGAGTGAAGGGGCTCCTGTCCCGAGTGAAGGGGCTCCTGTCCCGAGTGAAGGGGCTCCTGCCCCGAGTGAAGGGGCTCCTGCCCCGAGTGAAGGAGGCTCCTGTCCCGAGTGAAGGGGCTCCTGTCCCGAGTGAAGGGGCTCCTGTCCCGAGTGAAGGGGCTCCTGCCCCGAGTGAAGGGGCTCCTGTCCCGAGTGAAGGGGCTCCTGTCCCGAGTGAAGGGGCTCCTGTCCCGAGTGAAGGGGCTCCTGTCCCGAGTGAAGGGGCTCCTGTCCCGAGTGAAGGGGCTCCTGTCCCGAGTGAAGGGGCTGCTGTCCCGAGTGAAGGGGCTCCTGTCCCGAGTGAAGGGGCTCCTGTCCCGAGTGAAGGGGCTCCTGTCCCGAGTGAAGGGGCTCCTGTCCCGAGTGAAGGGGCTCCTGTCCCGAGTGAAGGGGCTCCTGTCCCGAGTGATGGGGCTCCTGTCCCGAGTGAAGGGGCTCCTGTCCCGAGTGAAGGAGGCTGCTGTCCCGAGTGAAGGGGCTGCTGAGCCAGTGAAGGGGCTCCTGCCCCGAGTGAAGGAGGCTCCTGTCCCGAGTGAAGTGTCAGCTGTTCCGAAGGAAGGGGCTCCTATCCCGAGTGAAGGAGGTTCCTGTTGCCAGTGAAGGGGCCCCTGTCCCGAGTGAAGGGGCCCCTGTCCCGAGTGAAGGGGCCCCTGTCCCGAGGGAAGGGGCCCCGGTCCCGAGTGAAGGGTCTCCTGTCCCGAATGAAGGAGGTTCCTGTTGCCAGTGAAGGAAGCTCCTGTCTTGAGTGAAGGAGGCTCCTGAACCGAGTGAAGGGGCTCCTGTCCCGATTGAAGGGGCTCCTGTCCCGAGTGAAGGGGCTCCTGTCCAGAGTGAAGGAGGCTCCTGACCCAAGTGAACGGGCTCCTGTCCCGAGTGAAGGAGGCTCCTGTCCCGAGTGACGGGGCTCCTGACCCGAGTGAAGGAGGCCCCTGACCCGGGTGAAGGGGCTCCTGTCCCGAGTTAGGGAGGCCCCTGTCCCGAGTGAATGAGGTTCCGGTCCCGAGTGAATGGGCTCCTGTCCCCAGTGAAGCGGCTCCTGTACCAAGTGAATGAGGCTCCAGTCCCGAGTGAAGGGTCTCCTGTCCCGAGTAAAGGGGTCCTGTCCCGAGTAAATGAGGCTGCTGTCCCGAGTGAAGGAGGTTCCTGTCCCGAGTGAAGTAGGTTCCTGTTGCCAGTGAAGGAGGCTGCTGTCCCAAGTGAAGGGGCTCCTGTACCGAGTGAAAGGGCTCCTATCCCCAGTGAACGGGCTGCTGTCCCGAGTGAAGGGGCTCTTGATCCGAGTGAAGGAGCTCCTGTCCCGAGTGAAAGGGCTCCTGTCCCCAGTGAACGGGCTGTTGTCCCGAGTGAAGGGGCTCCTGTTCCGAGTGAAGGGGCTCCTGTCCCGAGTGAAAGGGCTCCTGCCCCAGTGAAAGAGGCTCCAGTCCCGAGTGAAGGGGCGCGTGTCCCGAGTGAGGGGGGCTCCTGTCCCGAGTGAAGGAGGCTCCTGTCCCGAGTGAAGGGGCTCCTGTCCCGAGTGAAGGGGCTCCTGTCCCGAGTGAAGGAGGCTACGGTCCCGAGTGAAGGGGCTCCTGTCCCGAGTGAAGGGGCTCCTGTCCCGAGTGAAGGGGCTCCTGTCCCGAGTGAAGGTGCTCCTGTCCCGAGTGAAGGGGCTCCTGTCCCGAGTGAAGGGGCTCCTGTCCCGAGTGAAGGGGCTCCTGTCCCGAGTGAAGGGGCTCCTGTCCCGAGTGAAGTGGCTCCTGTCCCGAGTGAAGGGGCTCCTGTCCCGAGTGAAGGGGCTCCTGACCCGAGTGAAAGGGCTCCTCTCCTGAGTGAAGGAGGCTGCTGTCTCGCATGAAGGGCTCCTGTCCCGAGTGAAGGAGTCTGCTGCCCCGAGTGAAGGGGCTCCTGACCCGAGTGAATGGTCTCCTGTCCCGAGTGAAGGTGTGCCTGTACCGAGCGAGGGAGGCTCCTGTCGACAGTGAAGGGGCTCCTGTCCCAAGTGAAGGGGCTGATATCCTGAGTGAAGGAGGCTCCTTTCCCGAACGAGGGAGGCTCCTGGAAAAAGTGAAGGGGCTCCTGTCCCGAATGAAGGAGACTCCGGTCCCGAGTGAAGGGGCTCCTGTCGCGAGTGAAGGGGCTCCTGTCCCGAGTGAAGGGGCTCCTGTCCCGAGTGAAGGGGCTCCTGTCCCGAGTGAAGTGGCTCCTGTCCCGAGTGAAGGGGCTCCTGTCCCGAGTGAAGCGGCTCCTGTCCCGAGTGAAGGGGCTCCTGTCCCGAGTGAAGGGGCTCCTGCCTCGAGTGAAGGGGCTCCTGTCCCGAGTGAAGGGGCTCCTGCCCCGAGTGAAGGGGCTCCTGTCCCGAGTGAAGGGGCTCCTGTCCCGAGTGAAGGGGCTCCTGTCCCGAGTGAAGGGGCTCCTGTCCCGAGTGAAGGGGCTCCTGTCCCGAGTGAAGGAGCTCCTGTCCCGAGTGAAGGAGGCTCCGGTCCCGAGTGAAGGGGCTCCTGTCCCGAGAGAAGGAGGCTCCTGTCCCGAGTGAAGGGGCTCCTGTCCCGAGTGAAGGGGCTCCTGTCCCGAGTGAAGGGGCTCCTGCCCCGAGTGAAGGGGCTCCTGCCCCGAGTGAAGGGGCTCCTGTCCCGAGTGAAGGGGCTCCTGTCCCGAGTGAAGGGGCTGCTGTCCCGAGTGAAGGGGCTCCTGTCCCGAGTGAAGGGGCTCCTGTCCCGAGTGAAGGGGCTCCTGTCCCGAGTGAAGGGGCTCCTGTCCCGAGTGAAGGGGCTCCTGTCCCGAGTGATGGGGCTCCTGTCCCGAGTGAAGGGGCTCCTGTCCCGAGTGAAGGAGGCTGCTGTCCCGAGTGAAGGGGCTGCTGAGCCAGTGAAGGGGCTCCAGCCCCGAGTGAAGGAGGCTCCTGTCCCGAGTGAAGTGTCTGCTGTTCCGAAGGAAGGTGCTCCTATCCCGAGTGAAGGAGGTTCCTGTTGCCAGTGAAGGGGCCCCTGTCCCGAATGAAGGGGCCCCTGTCCCGAGTGAAGGGGCCCCTGTCCCGAGGGAAGGGGCCCCGGTCCCGAGTGAAGGGTCTCCTGTCCCGAATGAAGGAGGTTCCTGTTGCCAGTGAAGGAAGCTCCTGTCTTGAGTGAAGGAGGCTCCTGAACCGAGTGAAGGGGCTCCTGTCCCGATTGAAGGGGCTCCTGTCCCGAGTGAAGGGGCTCCTGTCCAGAGTGAAGAAGGCTCCTGACCCGAGTGAACGGGCTCCTGTCCCGAGTGAAGGAGGCTCCTGTCCCGAGTGACGGGGCTCCTGACCCGAGTGAAGGAGGCCCCTGACCCGGGTGAAGGGGCTCCTGTCCCGAGTTAGGGAGGCCACTGTCCCGAGTGAATGAGGCTCCGGTCCCGAGTGAATGGGCTCCTGTCCCCAGTGAAGCGGCTCCTGTACCAAGCGAATGAGGCTCCAGTCCCGAGTGAAGGGTCTCCTGTCCCGAATAAAGGGGTCCTGTCCCGAGTAAATGAGGCTGCTGTCCCGAGTGAAGGAGGTTCCTGTCCCGAGTGAAGTAGGTTCCTGTTGCCAGTGAAGGAGGCTGCTGTCCCAAGTGAAGGGGCTCCTGTACCGAGTGAAAGGGCTCCTATCCCCAGTGAACGGGCTGCTGTCCCGAGTGAAGGGGCTCTTGTTCCGAGTGAAGGAGCTCCTGTCCCGAGTGAAAGGGCTCCTGTCCCCAGTGAACGGGCTGTTGTCCCGAGTGAAGGGGCTCCTGTTCCGAGTGAAGGGGCTCCTGTCCCGAGTGAAAGGGCTCCTGCCCCAGTGAAAGAGGCTCCAGTCCCGAGTGAAGGGGCGCGTGTCCCGAGTGAGGGGGGCTCCTGTCCCGAGTGAAGGAGGCTACGGTCCCGAGTGAAGGGGCTCCTGTCCCGAGTGAAGGGGCTCCTGTCCCGAGTGAAGGGGCTCCTGTCCCCAGTGAAGGAGGCTCCTGTCCCGAGTGAAGGGGCTCCTGCCCCGAGTGAAGGGGCTCCTGCCCCGAGTGAAGGGGCTCCTGCCCCGAGTGAAGGGGCTCCTGTAGCGAGTGAAGGGGCTCCTGTCCCGAGTGAAGGGGCTCCTGTCCCGAGTGAAGGGGCTCCTGCCCCGAGTGAAGGGGCTCCTGTCCCGAGTGAAGGGGCTCCTGTCCCGAGTGAAGGGGCTCCTGCCCCGAGTGAAGGGGCTCCTGCCCCGAGTGAAGGGGCTCCTGTCCCGAGTGAAGGGGCTCCTGTCCCGAGTGAAGGGGCTCCTGTCCCGAGTGAAGGGGCTCCTGCCCGAGTGAAGGGGCTCCTGTCCCGACTGAAGGGGCTCCTGTCCCCAGTGAAGGGGCTCCTGTCCCGAGTGAAGGAGGCTCCGGTCCCGAGTGAAGGGGCTCCTGTCCCGAGAGAAGGAGGCTCCTGTCCCGAGTGAAGGGGCTCCTGTCCCGAGTGAAGGGGCTCCTGTCCCGAGTGAAGGGGCTCCTGTCCCGAGTGAAGGGGCTCCTGCCCCAGTGAAAGAGGCTCCAGTCCCGAGTGAAGGGGCGCGTGTCCCGAGTGAGGGGGGCTCCTGTCCCGAGTGAAGGAGGCTACGGTCCCGAGTGAAGGGGCTCCTGTCCCGAGTGAAGGGGCTCCTGTCCCGAGTGAAGGGGCTCCTGTCCCGAGTGAAGGTGCTCCTGTCCCGAGTGAAGGGGCTCCTGTCCCGAGTGAAGGAGGCTCTTGCCCCGAGTGAAGGAGGCTCCATTCCCGAGTGAAGGAGGCTCCAGTCCCGAATGAAGGGGCTCCTGTCCCGAGTGAAGGGGCTCCTGTCCCCAGTGAATGGACTCCTGTCTCGAGTGAAGGGGCTCCTGTCCCGAGTGAAAGGGCTCCTGTCCCGAGTGAAGGAGGCTCCGGTCCCGAGTGAAGGGGCTCCTGTCCCGAGAGAAGGAGGCTCCTGTCCCGAGTGAAGGGGCTCCTGTCCCGAGTGAAGGGGCTCCTGTCCCGAGTGAAGGGGCTCCTGTCCCGAGTGAAGCGGCTCCTGTCCCGAGTGAAGCTGCTCCTGTCCCGAGTGAATGAGGCTGCTGTCCCGAGTGAAGGGGCTCCTGTCCCGAGTGAAAGGGCGCATGTCCCGAGTGAAGGGGCTCCTGTCCCGAGTGAAAGGGCTCCTGTCCCGAGTGAAGGAGGCTCCGGTCCCGAGTGAAGGGGCTCCTGTCCCGAGTGAAGAAGGCTCCTCTCCTGATTGAAGGGGCTCCTGTCCCGAGTGAAGGGGCTCCTGACCAGAGTGAAGGGGCTCCTGTCCCGAGTGAAGGAGGCTCCTGACCCGAGTGAACGGGCTCCTGTCCCGAGTGAAGGAGGCTCCTGTCCCGAGTGAAGGGGCTCCTAACCCGAGTGAAGGGGCTCATGTCCCGAGCGAGGGAGGCTCCTGTCCCGAGTGAATGAGGCTCCAGTCCCGAGTGAAGCGGCTTCTGTCCCGAGTGAAGGTGTCCAGTCCCGAGTAACTGAGGCTGCTGTCCCGAGTGAAGAAGGTTCCTGTCCTGAGTTAAAGTGCTCCTGTCCCGAGTGAAGGGGCTTCTGTCCCGAGTGAAGGGGCTCCTGTCCCCAGTGAAGTGGCTCCTGCCCCGAGTGAAGGTAGCTCCAGTCCCGAGTGAAGGAGGCTCCTGCCCCGAGTGAAGGAGGCTCCTGTCCGAGTGAAGGGGCTTCTATCCCAAGTGAAGGAGGTTCCTGTTGCCAGTGAAGCGGCTCCTGTCCCGAGTGAAGGGGCTCCTGTCCAGAGTGAAGGGGCTCCTGTCCCGTGTGAAGGGGCTCCTGTCCCGTGTGAAGGGGCTCCTGTCCCGTGTGAAGGGGCTCCTGTCCCGAGTGAAGGGGCTCCTGTCCCGAATGAAGGGGCTCATGTCCCCAGTGAAGGGGCTCCTGTACCGAGTGAAGGAGGCTCCTGTCCCGAGTGAACGAGGCTGCTGACCCGAGTGGAGGGGGTCCAGTCCCGAGTGAAGGGGGCTCCTGTCCCGAGTGAAGGGGCTTCTGTCCCGAGTGAACGAGGCTGCTGTCCCGAGTGAAGGGGCTCCTGTCCCGAGCGAGTGAGGCTCCGGTCATCAGTGAAGGGGCCCGTGTCCCGAACGAGGGAGGCTACTGTCCCGAGTGAAGGGGCTCCTGTCCCTAGTGAAGGAGGCTCCTGCCCCGAGTGTAGGGGCTCCTGTCCCGAGTGTAGGGGCTCCTGTCCCGAGTGAAGGGGCTCCTGTCCCGAGTGAAGGGGCTCCTGACCCGAGTGAAGGGGCTTCTGTCCCCAGTGAAGGGGCTCCTGCCCCGAGTGAAGGTATCTCCAGTCCCGAGTGAAGGAGGCTCCTTTCCCGAGGGAAGGGGCTCCTGTCCCGAGGGAAGGGGCTCCTGTCCCGAGTGAAGGGGCTCCTGTCCCGAGTGAAGGGGCTCCTATCCCAAGTGAAGGAGATTCCTGTTGCCAGTGAAGGGGCTCCTGTCCCGAGTGAAGGGGCTCCTGTCCCGAGTGAAGGGGCTCCTGACCCGAGTGAATGGGCTCCTGTCCCGAGTGAAGGGGTTCCTGTCCCGAGTGAAGGGGTTCCTGTCCCGAGTGAAGGGGCTCCTCTCCCGAGTGAAGGGGCTCCTGTCCCGATTGAAGCGGATCCTGTCCCGAGTGAAGGAGCTCCTGACCAGAGTGAAGGGGCTCCTGTCCCGAGTGAAGGAGGCTCCTAACCCGAGTGAACGGGCTCCTGTCCCGAGTGAAGGAGGCTCCTGTCCCGAGTGAAGGGGCTACTGACCCGAGTGAAGGAGGCCCCTGACCCGAGTGAAGAGGCTCCTAACCCGAGTGAAGGGGCTCCTGTCCCGAGCGAGGGAGGCTCCTGTCCTGAGTGAAGGGGCTCCTGTCCTGAGGGAAGGGGCTCCTGTCCCGAGTGAAGGGGCTCCTGTCCCGAGTGTAGGGATTCCTATCACAACTGAAGGAGGTTCCTGTTGCCAGTGAAGCGGCTCCTGTCCCGAGTGACGGGGCTCCTGTCCCGAGTGAAGGGGCTCCTGTCCCCAGTGAAGGGGCTCCTGTCCCAAGTGAAGGGGCTCCTGTCCTGAGTGAACGGGCTCCTGTCCCGAATGAAGGGGCTCCTGTCCCCAGTGAAGGGTCTCCTGTCCCCAGTGAAGGGGCTCCTGTCCCGAGTGAAGGGGCTCCTGTCCCGAGTGAAGGGGCTCCTGTCCCGAGTGAAGCGGCTCCTGTCCCGAGTGAAGCTGCTCCTGTCCCGAGTGAATGAGGCTGCTGTCCCGAGTGAAGGGGCTCCTGTCCCGAGTGAAAGGGCGCATGTCCCGAGTGAAGGGGCTCCTGTCCCGAGTGAAAGGGCTCCTGTCCCGAGTGAAGGAGGCTCCGGTCCCGAGTGAAGGGGCTCCTGTCCCGAGTGAAGAAGGCTCCTCTCCTGATTGAAGGGGCTCCTGTCCCGAGTGAAGGGGCTCCTGACCAGAGTGAAGGGGCTCCTGTCCCGAGTGAAGGAGGCTCCTGACCCGAGTGAACGGGCTCCTGTCCCGAGTGAAGGAGGCTCCTGTCCCGAGTGAAGGGGCTCCTAACCCGAGTGAAGGGGCTCATGTCCCGAGCGAGGGAGGCTCCTGTCCCGAGTGAATGAGGCTCCAGTCCCGAGTGAAGCGGCTTCTGTCCCGAGTGAAGGTGTCCAGTCCCGAGTAACTGAGGCTGCTGTCCCGAGTGAAGAAGGTTCCTGTCCTGAGTTAAAGTGCTCCTGTCCCGAGTGAAGGGGCTTCTGTCCCGAGTGAAGGGGCTCCTGTCCCCAGTGAAGTGGCTCCTGCCCCGAGTGAAGGTAGCTCCAGTCCCGAGTGAAGGAGGCTCCTGCCCCGAGTGAAGGAGGCTCCTGTCCGAGTGAAGGGGCTTCTATCCCAAGTGAAGGAGGTTCCTGTTGCCAGTGAAGCGGCTCCTGTCCCGAGTGAAGGGGCTCCTGTCCAGAGTGAAGGGGCTCCTGTCCCGTGTGAAGGGGCTCCTGTCCCGTGTGAAGGGGCTCCTGTCCCGTGTGAAGGGGCTCCTGTCCCGAGTGAAGGGGCTCCTGTCCCGAATGAAGGGGCTCATGTCCCCAGTGAAGGGGCTCCTGTACCGAGTGAAGGAGGCTCCTGTCCCGAGTGAACGAGGCTGCTGACCCGAGTGGAGGGGGTCCAGTCCCGAGTGAAGGGGGCTCCTGTCCCGAGTGAAGGGGCTTCTGTCCCGAGTGAACGAGGCTGCTGTCCCGAGTGAAGGGGCTCCTGTCCCGAGCGAGTGAGGCTCCGGTCATCAGTGAAGGGGCCCGTGTCCCGAACGAGGGAGGCTACTGTCCCGAGTGAAGGGGCTCCTGTCCCTAGTGAAGGAGGCTCCTGCCCCGAGTGTAGGGGCTCCTGTCCCGAGTGTAGGGGCTCCTGTCCCGAGTGAAGGGGCTCCTGTCCCGAGTGAAGGGGCTCCTGACCCGAGTGAAGGGGCTTCTGTCCCCAGTGAAGGGGCTCCTGCCCCGAGTGAAGGTATCTCCAGTCCCGAGTGAAGGAGGCTCCTTTCCCGAGGGAAGGGGCTCCTGTCCCGAGGGAAGGGGCTCCTGTCCCGAGTGAAGGGGCTCCTGTCCCGAGTGAAGGGGCTCCTATCCCAAGTGAAGGAGATTCCTGTTGCCAGTGAAGGGGCTCCTGTCCCGAGTGAAGGGGCTCCTGTCCCGAGTGAAGGGGCTCCTGACCCGAGTGAATGGGCTCCTGTCCCGAGTGAAGGGGTTCCTGTCCCGAGTGAAGGGGTTCCTGTCCCGAGTGAAGGGGCTCCTCTCCCGAGTGAAGGGGCTCCTGTCCCGATTGAAGCGGATCCTGTCCCGAGTGAAGGAGCTCCTGACCAGAGTGAAGGGGCTCCTGTCCCGAGTGAAGGAGGCTCCTAACCCGAGTGAACGGGCTCCTGTCCCGAGTGAAGGAGGCTCCTGTCCCGAGTGAAGGGGCTACTGACCCGAGTGAAGGAGGCCCCTGACCCGAGTGAAGAGGCTCCTAACCCGAGTGAAGGGGCTCCTGTCCCGAGCGAGGGAGGCTCCTGTCCTGAGTGAAGGGGCTCCTGTCCTGAGGGAAGGGGCTCCTGTCCCGAGTGAAGGGGCTCCTGTCCCGAGTGTAGGGATTCCTATCACAACTGAAGGAGGTTCCTGTTGCCAGTGAAGCGGCTCCTGTCCCGAGTGACGGGGCTCCTGTCCCGAGTGAAGGGGCTCCTGTCCCCAGTGAAGGGGCTCCTGTCCCAAGTGAAGGGGCTCCTGTCCTGAGTGAACGGGCTCCTGTCCCGAATGAAGGGGCTCCTGTCCCCAGTGAAGGGTCTCCTGTCCCCAGTGAAGGGGCTCCTGTCCCGAGTGAAGGAGGCTCCTGTCCCGAGTGAAGGAGGCTGCTGACCCGAGTAGAGGGGCTCTAGACCCGAGTGAAGGGGGCTCCTGTCCCGAGTGAAGGGGCTCCTGTCCCGAGTGAAGGAGCTTCCTGTCCCCAGTGAACGGGCTCCTGTCCCGGGTGAAGGGTCTCCTGTCCCGAGTGAAGGAGGCTCCTGCCCCGAGTGTAGGAGGCTCCTGTCCCGAGTGAAGGGGCTCCTGTCACGAGTGAAGGGGCACGTGTCCCGAGTGAGGGGGGCTCCTGTCCCGAGTGAGGGAGGCTACGGTCCCGAGCGAAGGGGTTCCTGTCCCGAGTGAAGGAGGCTCCTGTCCCGAGTGAAAGGTCTCCTGTCCCTAGTGAATGGGCGCGTGTCCCGAGTGAGGGGGGCTCCTGTCCCGAGTGAAGGTGGCTCCTGTCCCGAGTGAAGGGGCTCCTGTCCCGAGTGAAGGGGCTCCTGACCCGAGTGAAAGGGCTCCTCTCCTGAGTGAAGTAGGCTGCTGTCTCGCATGAAGGGCTCCTGTCCCGAGTGAAGGAGTCTGCTGCCCCGAGTGAAGGGGCTCCTGACCCGAGTGAATGGTCTCCTGTCCCGAGTGAAGGGGTGCCTGTACCGAGCGAGGGAGGCTCCTGTCGACAGTGAAGGGGCTCCTTTCCCAAGTGAAGGGGCTGATATCCTGAGTGAAGGAGGCTCCTTTCCCGAACGAGGGAGGCTCCTGACCCAAGTGAGGGAGGCTCCTGGAAAAAGTGAAGGGGCTCCTGTCCCGAATGAAGGAGACTCCGGTCCCGAGTGAAGGGGCTCCTGTCGCGAGTGAAGGGGCTCCTGTCCCGAGTGAAGGGGCTCCTGTCCCGAGTGAAGGGGCTCCTGTCCCGAGTGAAGGGGCTCCTGTCCCGAGTGAAGTGGCTCCTTTCCCGAGTGAAGGGGCTCCTGTCCCGAGTGAAGGGGCTCCTGACCCGAGTGAAAGGGCTCCTCTCCTGAGTGAAGTAGGCTGCTGTCTCGCATGAAGGGCTCCTGTCCCGAGTGAAGGAGTCTGCTGCCCCGAGTGAAGGGGCTCCTGACCCGAGTGAATGGTCTCCTGTCCCGAGTGAAGGGGTGCCTGTACCGAGCGAGGGAGGCTCCTGTCGACAGTGAAGGGGCTCCTGTCCCAAGTGAAGGGGCTGATATCCTGAGTGAAGGAGGCTCCTTTCCCGAACGAGGGAGGCTCCTGTCCCAAGTGAGGGAGGCTCCTGGAAAAAGTGAAGGGGCTCCTGTCCCGAATGAAGGAGACTCCGGTCCCGAGTGAAGGGGCTCCTGTCGCGAGTGAAGGGGCTCCTGTCCCGAGTGAAGGGGCTCCTGTCCCGAGTGAAGGGGCTCCTGTCCCGAGTGAAGGGGCACCTGTCCCGAGTGAAGTGGCTCCTGTCCCGAGTGAAGGGGCTCCTGTCCCGAGTGAAGCGGCTCCTGTCCCGAGTGAAGGGGCTCCTGTCCCGAGTGAAGGGGCTCCTGTCCCGAGTGAAGGGGCTCCTGTCCCGAGTGAAGGGGCTCCTGTCCCGAGTGAAGGGGCTCCTGCCCCGAGTGAAGGGGCTCCTGTCCCGAGTGAAGGGGCTCCTGTCCCGAGTGAAGGGGCTCCTGTCCCGAGTGAAGGGGCTCCTGTCCCGAGTGATGGGGCTCCTGTCCCGAGTGAAGGGGCTCCTTTCCCGAGTGAAGGGGCTGCTGTCCCGAGTGAAGGGGCTGCTGTCCCGAGTGAAGGGGCTGCTGTCCCGAGTGAAGGGGCTGCTGTCCCGAGTGAAGGGGCTGCTGTCCCGAGTGAAGGGGCTGCTGTCCCGAGTGAAGGGGCTGCTGTCCCGAGTGAAGGGGCTGCTGTCCCGAGTGAAGGGGGCTCCTGTCCCGAGTGAAGGGTCTGCTGTTCCGAAGGAAAGGGCTCCTATCCCGAGTGAAGGAGGTTCCTGTCGCCAGTGAAGGGGCTCCTGTCCCAAGTGAAGGAGGCTCCTGTCCCGAGTGAAGGGTCTGCTGTTCCGAAGGAAGGGGCTCCTATCCCGAGTGAAGGAGGTTCCTGTTGCCAGTGAAGGGGCCCCTGTCCCGAGTGAAGGGGCCCCTGTCCCGAGGGAAGGGGCCTCTGTCCCGAGGGAAGGGGCCCCTGTCCCGAGTGAAGGGTCTCCTGTCCCGAATGAAGGAGGTTCCTGTTGCCAGTGAAGGAGGCTGCTGTCCCGAGTGAAGGGGCTCCTGTAGCGAGTGAAGGGGCTCCTGTACCCCGTGAACGGGCTCCTGTCCCGAGTATAGGGGCTCCTGTTCCGAGTGAAGGGGCGCGTGTCCCGAGCGAGGGAGGCTCCTGTCGCCAGTGAAGGAGGCTGCTGTCCCGAGTGAAGGGGCTCCTGTACCGAGTGAAGGGGCTCCTGTCCCCAGTGAACGGGCTGCTGTCCCGGGTGAAGGGTCTCCTGTCCCGAGTGAAGGAGGCTCCTGCCCCGAGTGTAGGAGGCTCCTGTCCCGAGTGAAGGGGCTCCTGTCACGAGTGAAGGGGCACGTGTCCCGAGTGAGGGGGGCTCCTGTCCCGAGTGAGGGAGGCTACGGTCCCGAGCGAAGGGGTTCCTGTCCCGAGTGAAGGAGGCTCCTGTCCCGAGTGAAAGGTCTCCTGTCCCTAGTGAATGGGCGCGTGTCCCGAGTGAGGGGGGCTCCTGTCCCGAGTGAAGGTGGCTCCTGTCCCGAGTGAAGGGGCTCCTGTCCCGAGTGAAGGGGCTCCTGACCCGAGTGAAAGGGCTCCTCTCCTGAGTGAAGTAGGCTGCTGTCTCGCATGAAGGGCTCCTGTCCCGAGTGAAGGAGTCTGCTGCCCCGAGTGAAGGGGCTCCTGACCCGAGTGAATGGTCTCCTGTCCCGAGTGAAGGGGTGCCTGTACCGAGCGAGGGAGGCTCCTGTCGACAGTGAAGGGGCTCCTTTCCCAAGTGAAGGGGCTGATATCCTGAGTGAAGGAGGCTCCTTTCCCGAACGAGGGAGGCTCCTGACCCAAGTGAGGGAGGCTCCTGGAAAAAGTGAAGGGGCTCCTGTCCCGAATGAAGGAGACTCCGGTCCCGAGTGAAGGGGCTCCTGTCGCGAGTGAAGGGGCTCCTGTCCCGAGTGAAGGGGCTCCTGTCCCGAGTGAAGGGGCTCCTGTCCCGAGTGAAGGGGCTCCTGTCCCGAGTGAAGTGGCTCCTTTCCCGAGTGAAGGGGCTCCTGTCCCGAGTGAAGGGGCTCCTGACCCGAGTGAAAGGGCTCCTCTCCTGAGTGAAGTAGGCTGCTGTCTCGCATGAAGGGCTCCTGTCCCGAGTGAAGGAGTCTGCTGCCCCGAGTGAAGGGGCTCCTGACCCGAGTGAATGGTCTCCTGTCCCGAGTGAAGGGGTGCCTGTACCGAGCGAGGGAGGCTCCTGTCGACAGTGAAGGGGCTCCTGTCCCAAGTGAAGGGGCTGATATCCTGAGTGAAGGAGGCTCCTTTCCCGAACGAGGGAGGCTCCTGTCCCAAGTGAGGGAGGCTCCTGGAAAAAGTGAAGGGGCTCCTGTCCCGAATGAAGGAGACTCCGGTCCCGAGTGAAGGGGCTCCTGTCGCGAGTGAAGGGGCTCCTGTCCCGAGTGAAGGGGCTCCTGTCCCGAGTGAAGGGGCTCCTGTCCCGAGTGAAGGGGCACCTGTCCCGAGTGAAGTGGCTCCTGTCCCGAGTGAAGGGGCTCCTGTCCCGAGTGAAGCGGCTCCTGTCCCGAGTGAAGGGGCTCCTGTCCCGAGTGAAGGGGCTCCTGTCCCGAGTGAAGGGGCTCCTGTCCCGAGTGAAGGGGCTCCTGCCCCGAGTGAAGGGGCTCCTGTCCCGAGTGAAGGGGCTCCTGTCCCGAGTGAAGGGGCTCCTGTCCCGAGTGAAGGGGCTCCTGTCCCGAGTGATGGGGCTCCTGTCCCGAGTGAAGGGGCTCCTTTCCCGAGTGAAGGGGCTGCTGTCCCGAGTGAAGGGGCTGCTGTCCCGAGTGAAGGGGCTGCTGTCCCGAGTGAAGGGGCTGCTGTCCCGAGTGAAGGGGCTGCTGTCCCGAGTGAAGGGGCTGCTGTCCCGAGTGAAGGGGCTGCTGTCCCGAGTGAAGGGGGCTCCTGTCCCGAGTGAAGGGTCTGCTGTTCCGAAGGAAAGGGCTCCTATCCCGAGTGAAGGAGGTTCCTGTCGCCAGTGAAGGGGCTCCTGTCCCGAGTGAAGGAGGCTCCTGTCCCGAGTGAAGGGTCTGCTGTTCCGAAGGAAGGGGCTCCTATCCCGAGTGAAGGAGGTTCCTGTTGCCAGTGAAGGGGCCCCTGTCCCGAGTGAAGGGGCCCCTGTCCCGAGGGAAGGGGCCTCTGTCCCGAGGGAAGGGGCCCCTGTCCCGAGTGAAGGGTCTCCTGTCCCGAATGAAGGAGGTTCCTGTTGCCAGTGAAGGAGGCTGCTGTCCCGAGTGAAGGGGCTCCTGTAGCGAGTGAAGGGGCTCCTGTACCCCGTGAACGGGCTCCTGTCCCGAGTATAGGGGCTCCTGTTCCGAGTGAAGGGGCGCGTGTCCCGAGCGAGGGAGGCTCCTGTCGCCAGTGAAGGAGGCTGCTGTCCCGAGTGAAGGGGCTCCTGTACCGAGTGAAGGGGCTCCTGTCCCCAGTGAACGGGCTGCTGTCCCGAGTGAAGGGGCTCCTGTTCCGAGTAAAGGGGCGCGTGTCCCGAGCGAGGGAGGCTCCTGTCGCCATTGAGGGAGGCTGCTGTCCCGAGCGAAGGAGGCTCCTGTCCCGAGCGAAGGAGGCTCCTGTCCCGAGTGAAGTGGCTCCTGTCCCGAGTGAAGGGGCTCCTGTCCCGAGTGAAGGGGCTCCTGTCCCGAGTGAAGCGGCTCCTGTCCCGAGTGAAGCTGCTCCTGTCCCGAGTAAATGAGGCTGCTGTGTCGAGTGAAGGGGCTCCTGTCCCGAGTGAAAGGGCGCATGTCCCGAGTGAAGGGGCTCCTGTCCCGAGTGAAGGGGCTGCTGTCCCGAGTGAAGGGGCTGCTGTCCCGAGTGAAGGGGCTGCTGTCCCGAGTGAAGGGGCTGCTGTCCCGAGTGAAGGGGCTGCTGTCCCGAGTGAAGGAGGCTGCTGTCCCGAGTGAAGGGGCTGCTGAGCCAGTGAAGGGGCTCCTGCCCCGAGTGAAGGAGGCTCCTGTCCCGAGTGAATGGTCTGCTGTTCCGAAGGAAGGGGCTCCTATCCCGAGTGAAGGAGGTTCCTGTTGCCAGTGAAGGGGCCCCTGTCCCGAGTGAAGGGGCCCCTGTCCCGAGTGAAGGGGCCCCTGTCCCGAGGGAAGGGGCCCCGGTCCCGAGTGAAGGGTCTCCTGTCCCGAATGAAGGAGGTTCCTGTTGCCAGTGAAGGAAGCTCCTGTCTTGAGTGAAGGAGGCTCCTGAACCGAGTGAATGGGCTCCTGTCCCGATTGAAGGGGCTCCTGTCCCGAGTGAAGGGTCTCCTGTCCAGAGTGAAGGAGGCTCCTGACCCGAGTGAACGGGCTCCTGTCCCGAGTGAAGGAGGCTCCTGTCCCGAGTGACGGGGCTCCTGACCCGAGTGAAGGAGGCCCCTGACCCGGGTGAAGGGGCTCCTGCCCCGAGTTAGGGAGGCCCCTGTCCCGAGTGAATGAGGCTCCGGTCCCGAGTGAATGGGCTCCTGTCCCCAGTGAAGCGGCTACTGTACCAAGTGAATGAGGCTCCAGGCCCGAGTGAAGGGTCTCCTGTCCCGAGTAAAGGGGTCCTGTCCCGAGTAAATGAGGCTGCTGTCCCGAGTGAAGGAGGTTCCTGTCCCGAGTGAAGTAGGTTCCTGTTGCCAGTGAAGGAGGCTGCTGTCCCAAGTGAAGGGGCTCCTGTACCGAGTGAAAGGGCTCCTATCCCCAGTGAACGGGCTGCTGTCCCGAGTGAAGGGGCTCTTGTTCCCAGTGAAGGAGCTCCTGTCCCGAGTGAAAGGGCTCCTGTCCCCAGTGAACGGGCTGTTGTCCCGAGTGAAGGGGCTCCTGTTCCGAGTGAAGGGGCTCCTGTCCCGAGTGAAAGGGCTCCTGCCCCAGTGAAAGAGGCTCCAGTCCCGAGTGAAGGGGCGCGTGTCCCGAGTGAGGGGGGCTCCTGTCCCGAGTGAAGGAGGCTACGGTCCCGAGTGAAGGGGCTCCTGTCCCGAGTGAAGGGGCTCCTGTCCCGAGTGAAGGTGCTCCTGTCCCAAGTGAAGGGGCTCCTGTCCCGAGTGAAGGAGACTCTTGCCCCGAGTGAAGGAGGCTCCATTCCCGAGTGAAGGAGGCTCCAGTCCCGAATGAAGGGGCTCCTGTCCCGAGTGAAGAAGGCTCCTCTCCCGAGTGAAGGGGCTCCTGTCCCCAGTGAATGGACTCCTGTCTCGAGTGAAGGGGCTCCTGTCCCGAGTGAAAGAGCTCCTGTCCCGAGTGAAGGAGGCTCCGGTCCCGAGTGAAGGGGCTCCTGTCCCGAGAGAAGGAGGCTCCTGTACCGAGTGAAGGGGCTCCTGTCCCGAGTGAAGGGGCTCCTGTCCCGAGTGAAGGGGCTCCTGTCCCGAGTGAAGCGGCACCTGTCCCGAGTGAAGCTGCTCCTGTCCCGAGTGAATGAGGCTGCTGTCCCGAGTGAAGGGGCTCCTGTCCCGAGTGAAAGGGCGCATCTCCCGAGTGAAGGGGCTCCTGTCCCGAGTGAAAGGGCTCCTGTCCCGAGTGAAGGAGGCTCCGGTCCCGAGTGAAGGGGCTCCTGTCCCGAGAGAAGGAGGCTCCTGTCCCGAGTGAAGGGGCTCCTGTCCTGAGTGAAGGGGCTCCTGTCCCGAGTGAAGGGGCTCCTGTCCCGAGTGAAACGGCTCCTGTCCCGAGTGAAGGGGCTCCTGTCCCGAGTGAAAGGGCGCATGTCCCGAGTGAAGGGGCTCCTGTCCCGAGTGTAGGGAGGCTCCTGTCCCAAGTGAGGGAGGCTCCTGGAAAAAGTGAAGGGGCTCCTGTCCCGAATGAAGGAGACTCCGGTCCCGAGTGAAGGGGCTCCTGTCGCGAGTGAAGGGGCTCCTGTCCCGAGTGAAGGGGCTCCTGTCCCGAGTGAAGGGGCTCCTGTCCCGAGTGAAGGGGCTCCTGTCCCGAGTGAAGTGGCTCCTGTCCCGAGTGAAGGGGCTCCTGTCCCGAGTGAAGGGGCTCCTGACCCGAGTGAAAGGGCTCCTCTCCTGAGTGAAGTAGGCTGCTGTCTCGCATGAAGGGCTCCTGTCCCGAGTGAAGGAGTCTGCTGCCCCGAGTGAAGGGGCTCCTGACCCGAGTGAATGGTCTCCTGTCCCGAGTGAAGGGGTGCCTGTACCGGGCGAGGGAGGCTCCTGTCGACAGTGAAGGGGCTCCTGTCCCAAGTGAAGGGGCTGATATCCTGAGTGAAGGAGGCTCCTTTCCCGAACGAGGGAGGCTCCTGGAAAAAGTGAAGGGGCTCCTGTCCCGAATGAAGGAGACTCCGGTCCCGAGTGAAGGGGCTCCTGTCGCGAGTGAAGGGGCTCCTGTCCCGAGTGAAGGGGCTCCTGTCCCGAGTGAAGTGGCTCCTGTCCCGAGTGAAGGGGCTCCTGTCCCGAGTGAAGCGGCTCCTGTCCCGAGTGAAGGGGCTCCTGTCCCGAGTGAAGGGGCTCCTGTCCCGAGTGAAGGGGCTCCTGTCCCGAGTGAAGGGGCTCCTGTCCCGAGTGAAGTGGCTCCTGTCCCGAGTGAAGGGGCTCCTGTCCCGAGTGAAGGGGCTCCTGTCCCGAGTGAAGGGGCTCCTGCCCCGAGTGAAGGGGCTCCTGTCCCGAGTGAAGGGGCTCCTGTAGCGAGTGAAGGGGCTCCTGCCCCGAGTGAAGGGGCTCCTGCCCCGAGTGAAGGGGCTCCTGTAGTGAGTGAAGGGGCTCCTGTCCCGAGTGAAGGGGCTCCTGTAGCGAGTGAAGGGGCTCCTGCCCCGAGTGAAGGGGCTCCTGTAGCGAGTGAAGGGGCTCCTGCCCCGAGTGAAGGGGCTCCTGTAGCGAGTGAAGGGGCTCCTGTCCCGAGTGAAGGGGCTCCTGTCCCGAGTGAAGGGGCTCCTGTAGCGAGTGAAGGGGCTCCTGTCCCGAGTGCAGGGGCTCTCCTGCCCCGAGTGAAGGGGCTCCTGCCCCGAGTGAAGGAGGCTCCTGTCCCGAGTGAAGGGGCTCCTGTCCCGAGTGAAGGGGCTCCTGTCCCGAGTGAAGGGGATCCTGCCACGAGTGAAGGGGCTCCTGTCCCGAGTGAAGGGGCTCCTGTCCCGAGTGAAGGGGCTCCTGTCCCGAGTGAAGGGGCTCCTGTCCCGAGTGAAGGGGCTCCTGTCCCGAGTGAAGGGGCTCCTGTCCCGAGTGAAGGGGCTCCTGTCCCGATTGAAGGGGCTCCTGTCCCGATTGAAGGGGCTCCTGTCCCGATTGAAGGGGCTCCTGTCCCGATTGAAGGGGCTCCTGTCCCGAGTGAAGGGGCTCCTGTCCCGAGTGAAGGGGCTCCTGTCCCGAGTGAAGGGGCTCCTGTCCCGAGTGAAGGGGCTCTTGTCCCGAGTGAAGGGGCTCCTGTCCCGAGTGAAGGGGCTCCTGTCCCGAGTGAAGGGGCTCCTGTCCCGAGTGAAGGGGCTCCTGTCCCGAGTGATGGGGCTCCTGTCCCGAGTGAAGGGGCTCCTGTCCCGAGTGAAGGAGGCTGCTGTCCCGAGTGAAGGGGCTGCTGAGCCAGTGAAGGGGCTCCTGCCCCGAGTGAAGGAGGCTCCTGTCCCGAGTGAAGTGTCTGCTGTTCCGAAGGAAGGGGCTCCTATCCCGAGTGAAGGAGGTTCCTGTTGCCAGTGAAGGGGCCCCTGTCCCGAGTGAAGTGGCCCCTGTCCCGAGTGAAGGGGCCCCTGTCCCGAGGGAAGGGGCCCCGGTCCCGAGTGAAGGGTCTCCTGTCCCGAATGAAGGAGGTTCCTGTTGCCAGTGAAGGAAGCTCCTGTCTTGAGTGAAGGAGGCTCCTGAACCGAGTGAAGGGGCTCCTGTCCCGATTGAAGGGGCTCCTGTCCCGAGTGAAGGGGCTCCTGTCCAGAGTGAAGGAGGCTCCTGACCCGAGTGAACGGGCTCCTGTCCCGAGTGAAGGAGGCTCCTGTCCCGAGTGACGGGGCTCCTGACCCGAGTGAAGGAGGCCCCTGACCCGGGTGAAGGGGCTGCTGAGCCAGTGAAGGGGCTCCTGCCCCGAGTGAAGGAGGCTCCTGTCCCGAGTGAAGTGTCTGCTGTTCCGAAGGAAGGGGCTCCTATCCCGAGTGAAGGAGGTTCCTGTTGCCAGTGAAGGGGCCCCTGTCCCGAGTGAAGTGGCCCCTGTCCCGAGTGAAGGGGCCCCTGTCCCGAGGGAAGGGGCCCCGGTCCCGAGTGAAGGGTCTCCTGTCCCGAATGAAGGAGGTTCCTGTTGCCAGTGAAGGAAGCTCCTGTCTTGAGTGAAGGAGGCTCCTGAACCGAGTGAAGGGGCTCCTGTCCCGATTGAAGGGGCTCCTGTCCCGAGTGAAGGGGCTCCTGTCCAGAGTGAAGGAGGCTCCTGACCCGAGTGAACGGGCTCCTGTCCCGAGTGAAGGAGGCTCCTGTCCCGAGTGACGGGGCTCCTGACCCGAGTGAAGGAGGCCCCTGACCCGGGTGAAGGGGCTCCTGTCCCGAGTTCGGGAGGCCCCTGTCCCGAGTGAATGAGGCTCCGGTCCCGAGTGAATGGGCTCCTGGCCCCAGTGAAGCGGCTCCTGTACCAAGTGAATGAGGCTCCAGTCCCGAGTGAAGGGTCTCCTGTCCCGAGTAAAGGGGTCCTGTCCCGAGTAAATGAGGCTGCTGTCCCGAGTGAAGGAGGTTCCTGTCCCGAGTGAAGTAGGTTCCTGTTGCCAGTGAAGGAGGCTGCTGTCCCAAGTGAAGGGGCTCCTGTACCGAGTGAAAGGGCTCCTATCCCCAGTGAACGGGCTGCTGTCCCGAGTGAAGGGGCTCTTGTTCCGAGTGAAGGAGCTCCTGTCCCGAGTGAAAGGGCTCCTGTCCCCAGTGAACGGGCTGTTGTCCCGAGTGAAGGGGCTCCTGTTCCGAGTGAAGGGGCTCCTGTCCCGAGTGAAAGGGCTCCTGCCCCAGTGAAAGAGGCTCCAGTCCCGAGTGAAGGGGCACGTGTCCCGAGTGAGGGGGGCTCCTGTCCCGAGTGAAGGAGGCTACGGTCCCGAGTGAAGGGGCTCCTGTCCCGAGTGAAGGGGCTCCTGTCCCGAGTGAAGGGGCTCCTGTCCCGAGTGAAGGTGCTCCTGTCCCGAGTGAAGGGGCTCCTGTCCCGAGTGAAGGAGGCTCTTGCCCCGAGTGAAGGAGGCTCCATTCCCGAGTGAAGGAGGCTCCAGTCCCGAATGAAGGGGCTCCTGTCCCGAGTGAAGGGGCTCCTGTCCCCAGTGAATGGACTCCTGTCTTGAGTGAAGGGGCTCCAGTCCCGAGTGAAAGGGCTCCTGTCCCAAGTGAAGGAGGCTCCTGTCCCCAGTGATGGGGTTCCGAACCCGAGTGAAGGGGTTCCTGTCCCAAGTGAAGGAGGCGCCTGTCCCGAGTGAGTGAGTCTCCTGTCTCGAGTGAAGGAGGCTCCTGTCCCAAGTGGTGTCTCCTGTCTCGAGTGAAGGAGGCTCCTGTCCCGAGTGAGGGGGCGCCTGTCCCGAGTGAAGGGGCTCCTGTCCCGAGTGAAGCGGCTCCTGTCCCGAGTGAAGGGGCTCCTGTCCCGAGTGAAGCGGCTCCTGTCCCGAGTGAAGGGGCTCCTGTCCCGAGTGAAGGGGCTCCTGCCCCGAGTGAAGGGGCTCCTGTCCCGAGTGAAGGGGCTCCTGTCCCGAGTGAAGGGGCTCCTGTCCCGAGTGAAGGGGCTCCTGTCCCGAGTGAAGGGGCTCCTGTCCCGATTGAAGGGGCTCCTGTCCCGATTGAAGGGGCTCCTGTCCCGAGTGAAGGGGCTCCTGTCCCGAGTGAAGGGGCTCCTGTCCCGAGTGAAGGGGCTCCTGTCCCGAGTGAAGGGGCTCCTGTCCCGAGTGAAGGGGCTCCTGTCCCGAGTGATGGGGCTCCTGTCCCGAGTGATGGGGCTCCTGTCCCGAGTGAAGGGGCTCCTTTCCCGAGTGAAGGGGCTGCTGTCCCGAGTGAAGGGGCTGCTGTCCCGAGTGAAGGGGCTGCTGTCCCGAGTGAAGGGGCTGCTGTCCCGAGTGAAGGGGCTGCTGTCCCGAGTGAAGGGGCTGCTGTCCCGAGTGAAGGGGCTGCTGTCCCGAGTGAAGGGGCTGCTGTCCCGAGTGAAGGGGGCTCCTGTCCCGAGTGAAGGGTCTGCTGTTCCGAAGGAAAGGGCTCCTATCCCGAGTGAAGGAGGTTCCTGTCGCCAGTGAAGGGGCTCCTGTCCCGAGTGAAGGAGGCTGCTGTCCCGAGTGAAGGGGCTGCTGAGCCAGTGAAGGGGCTCCTGCCCCGAGTGAAGGAGGCTCCTGTCCCGAGTGAAGGGTCTGCTGTTCCGAAGGAAGGGGCTCCTATCCCGAGTGAAGGAGGTTCCTGTTGCCAGTGAAGGGGCCCCTGTCCCGAGTGAAGGGGCCCCTGTCCCGAGGGAAGGGGCCTCTGTCCCGAGGGAAGGGGCCCCTGTCCCGAGTGAAGGGTCTCCTGTCCCGAATGAAGGAGGTTCCTGTTGCCAGTGAAGGAGGCTGCTGTCCCGAGTGAAGGGGCTCCTGTAGCGAGTGAAGTGGCTCCTGTACCCCGTGAACGGGCTCCTGTCCCGAGTATAGGGGCTCCTGTTCCGAGTGAAGGGGCGCGTGTCCCGAGCGAGGGAGGCTCCTGTCGCCAGTGAAGGAGGCTGCTGTCCCGAGTGAAGGGGCTCCTGTACCGAGTGAAGGGGCTCCTGTCCCCAGTGAACGGGCTGCTGTCCCGAGTGAAGGGGCTCCTGTTCCGAGTAAAGGGGCGCGTGTCCCGAGCGAGGGAGGCTCCTGTTGCCATTGAGGGAGGCTGCTGTCCCGAGCGAAGGAGGCTCCTGTCCCGAGCGAAGGAGGCTCCTGTCCCGAGTGAAGTGGCTCCTGTCCCGAGTGAAGGGGCTCCTGTCCCGAGTGAAGGGGCTCCTGTCCCGAGTGAAGCGGCTCCTGTCCCGAGTGAAGCTGCTCCTGTCCCGAGTAAATGAGGCTGCTGTGTCGAGTGAAGGGGCTCCTGTCCCGAGTGAAAGGGCGCATGTCCCGAGTGAAGGGGCTCCTGTCCCGAGTGAAGGGGCTGCTGTCCCGAGTGAAGGGGCTGCTGTCCCGAGTGAAGGGGCTGCTGTCCCGAGTGAAGGGGCTGCTGTCCCGAGTGAAGGGGCTGCTGTCCCGAGTGAAGGAGGCTGCTGTCCCGAGTGAAGGGGCTGCTGAGCCAGTGAAGGGGCTCCTGCCCCGAGTGAAGGAGGCTCCTGTCCCGAGTGAAGGGTCTGCTGTTCCGAAGGAAGGGGCTCCTATCCCGAGTGAAGGAGGTTCCTGTTGCCAGTGAAGGGGCCCCTGTCCCGAGTGAAGGGGCCCCTGTCCCGAGTGAAGGGGCCCCTGTCCCGAGGGAAGGGGCCCCGGTCCCGAGTGAAGGGTCTCCTGCCCCGAATGAAGGAGGTTCCTGTTGCCAGTGAAGGAAGCTCCTGTCTTGAGTGAAGGAGGCTCCTGAACCGAGTGAATGGGCTCCTGTCCCGATTGAAGGGGCTCCTGTCCCGAGTGAAGGGGCTCCTGTCCAGAGTGAAGGAGGCTCCTGACCCGAGTGAACGGGCTCCTGTCCCGAGTGAAGGAGGCTCCTGTCCCGAGTGACGGGGCTCCTGACCCGAGTGAAGGAGGCCCCTGACCCGGGTGAAGGGGCTCCTGCCCCGAGTTAGGGAGGCCCCTGTCCCGAGTGAATGAGGCTCCGGTCCCGAGTGAATGGGCTCCTGTCCCCAGTGAAGCGGCTCCTGTACCAAGTGAATGAGGCTCCAGTCCCGAGTGAAGGGTCTCCTGTCCCGAGTAAAGGGGTCCTGTCCCGAGTAAATGAGGCTGCTGTCCCGAGTGAAGGAGGTTCCTGTCCCGAGTGAAGTAGGTTCCTGTTGCCAGTGAAGGAGGCTGCTGTCCCAAGTGAAGGGGCTCCTGTACCGAGTGAAAGGGCTCCTATCCCCAGTGAACGGGCTGCTGTCCCGAGTGAAGGGGCTCTTGTTCCCAGTGAAGGAGCTCCTGTCCCGAGTGAAAGGGCTCCTGTCCCCAGTGAACGGGCTGTTGTCCCGAGTGAAGGGGCTCCTGTTCCGAGTGAAGGGGCTCCTGTCCCGAGTGAAAGGGCTCCTGCCCCAGTGAAAGAGGCTCCAGTCCCGAGTGAAGGGGCGCGTGTCCCGAGTGAGGGGGGCTCCTGTCCCGAGTGAAGGAGGCTACGGTCCCGAGTGAAGGGGCTCCTGTCCCGAGTGAAGGGGCTCCTGTCCCGAGTGAAGGTGCTCCTGTCCCGAGTGAAGGGGCTCCTGTCCCGAGTGAAGGAGACTCTTGCCCCGAGTGAAGGAGGCTCCATTCCCGAGTGAAGGAGGCTCCAGTCCCGAATGAAGGGGCTCCTGTCCCGAGTGAAGAAGGCTCCTCTCCCGAGTGAAGGGGCTCCTGTCCCCAGTGAATGGACTCCTGTCTCGAGTGAAGGGGCTCCTGTCCCGAGTGAAAGGGCTCCTGTCCCGAGTGAAGGAGGCTCCGGTCCCGAGTGAAGGGGCTCCTGTCCCGAGAGAAGGAGGCTCCTGTCCCGAGTGAAGGGGCTCCTGTCCCGAGTGAAGGGGCTCCTGTCCCGAGTGAAGGGGCTCCTGTCCCGAGTGAAGCGGCTCCTGTCCCGAGTGAAGCTGCTCCTGTCCCGAGTGAATGAGGCTGCTGTCCCGAGTGAAGGGGCTCCTGTCCCGAGTGAAAGGGCGCATCTCCCGAGTGAAGGGGCTCCTGTCCCGAGTGAAAGGGCTCCTGTCCCGAGTGAAGGAGGCTCCGGTCCCGAGTGAAGGGGCTCCTGTCCCGAGAGAAGGAGGCTCCTGTCCCGAGTGAAGGGGCTCCTGTCCTGAGTGAAGGGGCTCCTGTCCCGAGTGAAGGGGCTCCTGTCCCGAGTGAAACGGCTCCTGTCCCGAGTGAAGGGGCTCCTGTCCCGAGTGAAAGGGCGCATGTCCCGAGTGAAGGGAGGCTCCTGTCCCAAGTGAGGGAGGCTCCTGGAAAAAGTGAAGGGGCTCCTGTCCCGAATGAAGGAGACTCCGGTCCCGAGTGAAGGGGCTCCTGTCGCGAGTGAAGGGGCTCCTGTCCCGAGTGAAGGGGCTCCTGTCCCGAGTGAAGGGGCTCCTGTCCCGAGTGAAGGGGCTCCTGTCCCGAGTGAAGGGGCTCCTGTCCCGAGTGAAGGGGCTCCTGACCCGAGTGAAAGGGCTCCTCTCCTGAGTGAAGTAGGCTGCTGTCTCGCATGAAGGGCTCCTGTCCCGAGTGAAGGAGTCTGCTGCCCCGAGTGAAGGGGCTCCTGACCCGAGTGAATGGTCTCCTGTCCCGAGTGAAGGGGTGCCTGTACCGAGTGAGGGAGGCTCCTGTCGACAGTGAAGGGGCTCCTGTCCCAAGTGAAGGGGCTGATATCCTGAGTGAAGGAGGCTCCTTTCCCGAACGAGGGAGGCTCCTGGAAAAAGTGAAGGGGCTCCTGTCCCGAATGAAGGAGACTCCGGTCCCGAGTGAAGGGGCTCCTGTCGCGAGTGAAGGGGCTCCTGTCCCGAGTGAAGGGGCTCCTGTCCCGAGTGAAGGGGCTCCTGTCCCGAGTGAAGTGGCTCCTGTCCCGAGTGAAGGGGCTCCTGTCCCGAGTGAAGCGGCTCCTGTCCCGAGTGAAGGGGCTCCTGTCCCGAGTGAAGGGGCTCCTGTCCCGAGTGAAGGGGCTCCTGTCCCGAGTGAAGGGGCTCCTGTCCCGAGTGAAGGGGCTCCTGTCCCGAGTGAAGGGGCTCCTGTCCCGAGTGAAGGTGCTCCTGCCCCGAGTGAAGGGGCTCCTGTCCCGAGTGAAGGGGCTCCTGTAGCGAGTGAAGGGGCTCCTGCCCCGAGTGAAGGGGCTCCTGCCCCGAGTGAAGGGGCTCCTGTAGCGAGTGAAGGGGCTCCTGTCCCGAGTGAAGGGGCTCCTGTAGCGAGTGAAGGGGCTCCTGCCCCGAGTGAAGGGGCTCCTGTAGCGAGTGAAGGGGCTCCTGCCCCGAGTGAAGGGGCTCCTGTAGCGAGTGAAGGGGCTCCTGTCCCGAGTGAAGGGGCTCCTGTCCCGAGTGAAGGGGCTCCTGTAGCGAGTGAAGGGGCTCCTGTCCCGAGTGCAGGGGCTCTCCTGCCCCGAGTGAAGGGGCTCCTGTCCCGAGTGAAGGGGCTCCTGTAGCGAGTGAAGGGGCTCCTGTCCCGAGTGAAGGGGCTCCTGTCCCGAGTGAAGGGGCTCCTGTCCCGAGTGAAGGGGCTCCTGTCCCGAGTGAAGGGGCTCCTGTAGCGAGTGAAGGGGCTCTCCTGTCCCGAGTGAAGGGGCTCCTGTCCCGAGTGAAGGATGCTCCTGCCCCGAGTGAAGGGGCTCCTGTCCCGAGTGAAGGGGCTCCTGTCCCGAGTGAAGGGGCTCCTGTCCCGAGTGAAGGGGCTCCTGTCCCGAGTGAAGGGGCTCCTGTCCCGATTGAAGGGGCTCCTGTCCCGATTGAAGGGGCTCCTGTCCCGATTGAAGGGGCTCCTGTCCCGAGTGAAGGGGCTCCTGTCCCGAGTGAAGGGGCTCCTGTCCCGAGTGAAGGGGCTCATGTCCCGAGTGAAGGGGCTCCTGTCCCGAGTGAAGGGGCTCCTGTCCCGAGTGAAGGGGCTCCTGTCCCGAGTGAAGGGGCTCCTGTCCCGAGTGAAGGTGCTCCTGTCCCGAGTGAAGGGGCTCCTGTCCCGAGTGAACGGGCTCCTGTCCCGAGTGAAGGAGGCTCCTGTCCCGAGTGAAGTGGCTCCTGTCCCGAGTGAAGGAGGCTGCTGTCCCGAGTGAAGGGGCTGCTGAGCCAGTGAAGGGGCTCCTGTCCCGAGTAAAGTGTCTGCTGTTCCGAAGGAAGGGGCTCCTATCCCGAGTGAAGGAGGTTCCTGTTGCCAGTGAAGGGGCCCCTGTCCCGAGTGAAGTGGCCCCTGTCCTGAGTGAAGGGGCCCCTGTCCCGAGGGAAGGGGCCCCGGTCCCGAGTGAAGGGTCTCCTGTCATGAGTGAAGGGGCTCCTGTCCCGGGTGAAGGGGCTCCTGGCCCGAATGAAGGAGACTCCTGTCCCGAGTGAAGGGGCTCCTGACCCGGGTGAAGGAGGCTCCTGTCCCGAGTGAAGGAGGCTCCTGTCCCGAGTGAAGGGTCTCCTGTCCCGAGTGAAGGGGCTCCAGTCCCGAGTGAAGGAGGCTCCTGTCCCGAATGAAGGTGCTCCTGTCCTCAGTGACGGGGCTCCTGTCCCGAGTGAAGGGGCTCCTGCTCTGCGTGAAGGGGCTCCTGTCCCGAGTGAAGCGGCTCCTGTCCCGAGTGATGCGGCTCCTGTCCCGAGTGAAGGGGCTCCTGTCCCGAGTGAAGGGGCTCCTGTCCCGAGTGAAGGGGCTCCTGCCCCGAGTGAAGGGGCTCCTGCCCCGAGTGAAGGGGCTCCTGTCCCGAGTGAAGGGGCTCCTGTCCCGAGTGAAGCGGCTCCTTTCCCGAGTGAAGGGTCTTCTGTCCCGGGTGAAGGAGGCTCCTGTCCCGAGTGAAGGAGGCTCCTGTCCCGAGTGAATGGTCTCCTGTTCTGAGTGAAGGGGCTCCTGTCCCGGGTGAAGGAGGCTCCTGTCCCGAGTGAAGGAGGCTCCTGTCCCGAGTGAAGGGGCTCCTGTTCCGCGTGACGGGGCTCCTGCTCCGCGTGAAGGGGCTCCTGCTCCGCGTGAAGGGGCTCCTGACCCGAGTGAAGGGGCTCCTGTCCCGAGTGAAGGGGCTCCTGTCCAGAGAGAAGGGGCTCCTGACCCGAGTGAAGGGGCTCCTGTCACGAGTGAAGGGGCTCCTATCCCGAGTGAAGGGGCTCCTGTCCCGAGTGAAGGGGCTCCTGTCCAGAGTGAATGGGCTCCTGACCCGAGTGAAGGGGCTCCTGTCACGAGTGAAGGGGCTCCTGTCCCGAGTGAAGGGGCTCCTGTCCAGAGTGAAGGTGCTCTGTCACGAGTGAAGGGGCTCCTGTCACGAGTGAAGGGGCTCTTGTCCCCAGTGAAGGCGCTCCTGTCCCGAGGGATGGGGATCCTGTCCCGAGTGAAGGAGGCCCCTGACCCGAGTGATGGTTCTCCTGTCCTCAGTGAAGGGGCTCCTGTCCCGAGTGAAGGGGCTCCTGCTCCGCGTGAAGGGGCTCCTGTCCCGAGTGACGGGGCTCCTCTCAAGAGTGAAGTGACTCCTGTCCCAATTGAAGGAGGCTCCTGCCCCGAGTGAAGGAGGCTCCTGTCCCCAGTGAAGGAGGGTCCTGTCCCGAGTGACGGGGCTCCTCTCCCGAGTGAAGGGGCTCCTATCCCAAGTGAAGGGGCTCCTGTCCCAAGTGAAGAAGGCTCCTGTCCCGAGTGATGGGGTTCCTACCCCGAGTGAAGGGGCTCCTGTCCCAAGTGAAGGAGGCTCCTGTCCAGAGTGAGTGAGTCTCCTGTCTCGAGTGATGGAGGCTCCTGTCCCGAGTGAAGGGGCTCCTGTCCCGCGTGAAGGGGCTTCTGTCCCGCATGAAGGAGCTCCTGTTCCGCATGAAGGGGCTCCAGTCCCGTGTGAAGAGGCTCCTGTCCCGCGTTTATGGGCTCCAGTCCCGAGAGAAGGGGCGCCTGTCCCGAGTGAAGGGGCTCCTGACCCAAGTGAAGGCGTTCCTGTCCAGAGTGAAGGGGCTCCTGTCCCGAGTGAAGGAGGCTCCTGTCCCGAGTGAAGGGGCTCCTGTCCCGGGTGATGGGGCTCCTGGCCCGAATGAAGGAGACTCCTGTCCCGAGTGAAGGGGCTCCTGACCCGGGTGAAGGAGGCTCCTGTCCCAAGTGATGGAGGCTCCTGTCCCGAGTGAAGGGTCAACTGTCACTCGTGAAGGGGATCCTGTCCCGAGTGAAGGAGGCTCCTGTCCCGAATGAAGGTGCTCCTGTCCTCAGTGACGGGGCTCCTGTCCCAAGTGAAGGGGCTCCTGCTCTGCGTGAAGGGGCTCCTGTCCCAAGTGAAGTGGCCCCTGTCCCGAGTGAAGGGGCTCCTGTCACGAGTGAAGGGGCTCTTGTCCCCAGTGAAGGGGCTCCTGTCCCGAGTGAAGGGGCTCCTGTCACGAGTGAACGGGCTCTTGTCCCGAGTGAAGGGGCTCCTGTCCAGAGTGAAGGGGCTCCTGTCCCAAGTGAAGCGGCCCCTGTCCCGAGTGAAGGGGCTCCTGTCCCGAGGGATGGGGCTCCTGTCCCGAGTGAAGGAGGCCCCTGACCCGAGTGAAGGAGGCTGCTATCCCGAGTGAAGGGGCTCCTGACCCGAGCGAGGGAGGCTCCTGTCCCGAGTCATGGAGGCTCCGTTCCCGAGTGAAGGAGGCTCCTGTCCCAAGTGAACGGGCACCTGTCCCGAGTGAAGGAGGCTCCTGTCCCGAGTGAAGGGGCTCCTGACCCGAGTGAATGGGCTCCTGTCCTGAGTGAAGGGGCTCCTGACCCGAGTGAATGGGCTCCTGTCCCGAGTGAGGGAGGCTTCTGACCCGAGTGAAGGGGCTCCTGTCCCGAGTGAAGGGGCTCCTGTCCCGGGTGAAGGAGGCTCCTGTCCCGAGTGAAGGGGCTCCTGACCCGGGTGAAGGAGGCTCCTGTCCCGAGTGAAGGGGCTCCTGTCCTGAGTGAAGGGGTTCCTGTCCCGAGGGAAGGGGTTCCTGTCCTGAGTGACGGGGCTCCTGTCCCGAGTGAAGGGGCTCCTGTCCTGAGTGAAGGGGTTCCTGTCCCGAGTGAAGGGGTTCCTGTCCAGAGTGAAGGGGCTCTGTCCCGAGTGAAGCGTCTCCTGTCTCGAGTTAAGGGGCTCCTGTCCCGAGTGAAGGAGGCTCCAGTCCCGAGTGGAGGGGCTCCTGTCCAGAGTGAAGGGGCTCCTGTCCCGAGTGAAGAGGGTCCTGTCCCGAGTGAAAGAGGCTCCTGTCCCGAGTGAAGGGGCTCCTGTCCCGGGTGAAGGGGCTCCTGACCCGAGTGAAGGAGACTCCTGTCCCGAGTGACGGGGCTCCTGTCCCGGGAGAAGGAGGCTCCTGTCACGATTGAAGGAGGCTCTTGTCCCGAGTGAATGGTCTCCTGTCACGAGTGAAGGGGCTCCTGTCCTGAGTGAAGGAGGCTCCTGTCCCGAATGAAGGAGACTCCTCTCCCGAGTGAAGGGGCTCCTCTCCCGAGTGAAGGAGGCTCCTGTCCCGAGTGAAGGGGCTCCTGTCCCAAGTGAAGGGGCTCCTGTCCCGAGTGAAGGGGCTGCTGTCCCGAGTGAAGGAGACTCCTGTCCCGAGTGACGGGGCTCCTCTCCCGAGTGAAGGAGGCTCCTGTCCCGAGTGAAGGGGCTCCTGTCCCGAGTGAATGGGCTCCTGTCCCGAGTGAAGGGGCTCCTGACCCAAGTGACGGGGCTCCTGTCCCGAGTGAAGGGGCTCCTGACCCGGGTGAAGGAGGCTCCTGTCCCGAGTGAAGGAGGCTCCTGTCCCAAGTGAAGGAGCTCCTGTCCCGAGTGAAGCGGCTCCTGTCTCGAGTGCAGGGTCTCCTGTTCTGAGTGAAGGGGCTCCTGTCCCGAGTGAAGGGGCTCCTGCCCCGAGTGAAGGGGCTCCTGTCCCGAGTGAAGGGGCTCCTGCCCCGAGTGAAGGGGCTCCTGCCCCGAGTGAAGGGTCTTCTGTCCCGGGTGAAGGAGGCTCCTGTCCAGAGTGAAGGGGCTCCTGTCCCGAGTGAAGGAGGCTCCTGTCCCGAGTGAAGGGTCTCCTGTTCTGAGTGAAGGGGCTCCTGTCCCGGGTGAAGGAGGCTCCTGTCCCGTGAAGGAGGCTCCTGTCCCGAATGAAGGGTCTCCTGTTCTCAGTGAAGGGGTTCCTGTCCCGAGGGAAGGGGTTCCTGTCCTGAATGAAGGGGCTCCTGTCCCGAGTGAAGGGGCTCCTGTCCTGAGTGAAGGGGTTCCTGTCCCGAGTGAAGGGGTTCCTGTCCAGAGTGAAGGGGCTCCTGTCCCGAGTGAAGCGTCTCCTGTCTCGAGTTAAGGGGCTCCTGTCCCGAGTGAAGGAGGCTCCAGTCCCGAGTGGAGGGGCTCCTGTCCAGAGTGAAGGGGCTCCTGTCCCGAGTGAAGAGGGTCCTGTCCCGAGTGAAAGAGGCTCCTGTCCCGAGTGAAGGGGCTCCTGTCCCGGGTGAAGGGGCTCCTGACCCGAGTGAAGGAGACTCCTGTCCCGAGTGACGGGGCTCCTGTCCCGGGTGAAGGAGGCTCCTGTCACGATTGAATGAGGCTCCTGTCCCGAGTGAATGGTCTCCTGTCACGAGTGAAGGGGCTCCTGTCCCGAGTGAAGGAGGCTCCTGTCCCGAATGAAGGAGACTCCTCTCCCGAGTGAAGGGGCTCCTCTCCCGAGTGAAGGAGGCTCCTGTCCCGAGTGAAGGGGCTCCTGTCCCAAGTGAAGGGGCTCCTGTCCCGAGTGAAGGGGCTGCTGTCCCGAGTGAAGGAGGCTCCTGTCCCGAGTGAAGGGGCTCCTGTCCCGAGTGAAGGGGCTCCTGTCACGAGTGAAGGGGCTCCTGCCCCGAGTGAAGGGGCTCCTGACCCGAGTGAAGGGGCTCCTGCCCCGAGTGAAGGGGCTCCTGTCCCGAGTGAAGGGGCTCCTGTCCCGAGTGAAGGGGCTTCTGACCCGAGTGAAGGGGTACCTGTCCAGAGTGAAGGGGCTCCTCTCTCGAGTGAAGGAGACTCCTGTCCCGAGTTAATGGGCTTCTGTCCCGAGTGAAGGGGCTCCTGTCCAGAGTGAAGGGGCTCCTGTCCCGAGTGAAGGAGGCTCCTGTCCCGAGTGAAGGGGCTCCTGACCCGGGTGAAGGAGGCTCCTGTCCCGAGTGAAGGAGGCTCCTGTCCCGAGTGAAGGGTCTCCTGTCATGAGTGAAGGGGCTCCTGTCCCGAGTGAAGGGGCTCCTGACCCGGTTGAAGGAGGCTCCTGTCCCGAGTGAAGGAGGCTCCTGTCCCGAGTGAAGGGTCTCCTGTCCCGAGTGAAGGGGCTCCAGTCCCGAGTGAAGGGGCTCCAGTCCCGTGTGAAGGAGGCTCCTGTCCCAAATGAAGGTGCTCCTGTCCTCAGTGACGGGGCTCCTGTCCCGAGTGAAGGGGCTCCTGCTCTGCGTGAAGGGGCTCCTGTCCCGAGTGAAGCGGCTCCTGTCCCGAGTGAAGCGGCTCCTGTCCCGAGTGAAGGGGCTCCTGTCCCGAGTGAAGGGGCTCCTGTCCCGAGTGAAGGGGCTCCTGCCCCGAGTGAAGGGGCTCCTGTCCCGAGTGAAGGAGCTCCTGTCCCGAGTGAAGCGGCTCCTGTCCCGAGTGAAGGGTCTTCTGTCCCGGGTGAAGGAGGCTCCTGTCCCGAGTGAAGGAGGCTCCTGTCCCGAGTGAAGGGTCTCCTGTTCTGAGTGAAGGGGCTCCTGTCCCGGGTGAAGGAGGCTCCTGTCCCGTGAAGGAGGCTCCTGTCCCGAATGAAGGGTCTCCTGTTGTCAGTGAAGGGGCTCCTGCTCCGCGTGAAGGGGCTCCTGACCCGAGTGAAGGGGCTCCTGTCACGAGTGAAGGGGCTCCTGTCCCGAGTGAAGGGGCTCCTGTCCAGAGTGAAGGGGCTCCTGTCACGAGTGAAGGGGCTCCTGTCCCGAGTGAAGGGGCTCTTGTCCCGAGTGAATGGGCTCCTGTCCCGAGGGATGGGGCTCCTGTCCCGAGTGAAGGAGGCTCCTGTCCCGAGTGAAGGGGCTCCTGTCCCGAGTGAATGGGCTCCTATCCCAAGTGAAGGGGCTCCTGTCCAGAGTGAATGGGCTCCTGTCCCGAGGGATGGGGCTCCTGTCCCGAGTGAAGGAGGCCCCTGACCCGAGTGAAGGGGCTCCTGTCCCGAGTGAAGGGGCTCCTGTCCCGAGTGAAGGGGCTCCTGTCCCGACTGAAGGGGCTCCTGTCCCGAGTGAAGGGGCTCCTGTCCCGACTGAAGGGGCTCCTGTCCAGAGTGAAGGGGCTCCTGTCCAGAGTGAAGGGGCTCCTGTCCAGAGTGAAGCGGCTCCTGTCCAGAGTGAAGGGGCTCCTGTCCAGAGTGAAGGGGCTCCTGTCCAGAGTGAAGGGGCTCCTGTCCAGAGTGAAGGGGCTCCTGTCCCGAGTGAAGGAGGCTCCAGTCCCTAGTTAAGGGGCTTCTGTCCCAAGTGAAGGGGCTCCTGTCCAAAGTGAAAGGGCTCCTGTCCCGAGTGAAGGGTCTCCTGTCCAGAGTGAAGGAGGCTCCTGTCCCGAGTGAAGGGGCTCCTTTCCCGGGTCAGGGGGCTCCTGACCCGAGTGAAGGAGACTCCTGTCCCGAGTGAATGGTCTCCTGTCCCGGGTGAAGGAGGCTCCTGTCCCAAGTGAAGGAGGCTCCTGTCCCGGGTGAAGGGGCGCCTGTCCTCAGTGAAGGGGCTCCTGTCACGAGTGAAGGGGCTCCTGTCCCGAGTGAAGGGGCTCCTGTCCCGAGTGAGGGAGTCTCCTGTCGCGAATGAAGTGGCTCCTGTCCCAAGTGAATGAGGCTCCAGTCCCGAGTGAAGGGGCTCCTGTCCCAAGTGAAGCGGCTCCTGTCCCGAGTGAAGGGGCTCCTGTCCCGAGTGTCGGGCCTCCTATCCCGAGTGTCGGGGCTCCTGTACCAAGTGACGGGGCTCCTCTCCCGAGTGAAGTGACTCCTGTCCCAATTGAAGGAGGCTCCTGCCCCGAGTGAAGGAGGCTCCTGTCCCGAGTGAAGGAGGCTCCTGTCCCGAGTGACGGGGCTCCTGTCCCGAGTGAAGGGGCTCCTATCCCAAGTGAATGAGGCTCCTGTCCTGAGTGATGGGGTTCCTAACCCGAGTGAAGGGGCTCCTGTCCCAAGTGAAGGAGGCTCCTGTCCCGAGTGAGAGAGTCTCCTGTCTCGAGTGAAGGAGGCTCCTGTCCCGAGTGGTGTCTCCTGTCTCGAGTGAAGGAGGCTCCTGTCCCGAATGAAGGTGCTCCTGTCCCGAGTGAAGTGTTCCTGTCCCAAGTGAATGAGGCTCCTGTCCCGAGTGAAGGAGGTTCCTGTCCCGAGTGAAGGGGCTCCTGTCCCGAGTGTCGGGGCTCCTATCCCGAGTGTCGGGGCTCCTGTCCCGAGTGACGGGGCTCCTCTCCCGAGTGAAGGGACTCCTGTCCCAATTGAAGGAGGCTCCTGCCCCGAGTGAAGGAGGCTCCTGTCCCGAGTGAAGGAGGCTCCTGTCCCGAGTGACGGGGCTCCTGTCCCGAGTGAAGGGGCTCCTATCCCAAGTGAATGAGGATCCTGTCCCGAGTGATGGGGTTCCTAACCCGAGTGAAGGGGCTCCTGTCCCAAGTGAAGGAGGCTCCTGTCCCGAGTGAGAGAGTCCCCTGTCTCGAGTGAAGGAGGCTCCTGTACCGAGTGGTGTCTCCTGTCTCGAGTGAAGGAGGCTCCTGTCCCGAGTGAAGGGGCTCCTGACCCAAGTGACGGGGCTCCTGTCCCGAGTGAAGGGAGGCTTCTGACCCGAGTGAAGGAGGCTCCTGTCCCGAGTGAAGGAGGCTCCTGTCCCGAGTGAAGGTGCTCCTGTCCCGAGTGAGGGAGGCTTCTGACCCGAGTGAAGGGGCTCCTGACCCGAGTGAATGGGCTCCTGTCCCGAGTGAGGGAGGCTTCTGACCCGAGTGAAGGGGCTCCTGTCCTCAGTGAAGGGACTCCTGTCTCGAATGAAGGGGCTCCTGTCCTGAGTGAAGGAGGTTCTTGTCCCGAGTGAAGGAGGCTCCTGTCCCGAGTGAAGGGGCTCCTATCCCAAGTGAATGAGGATCCTGTCCCGAGTGATGGGGTTCCTAACCCGAGTGAAGGGGCTCCTGTCCCAAGTGAAGGAGGCTCCTGTCCCGAGTGAGAGAGTCCCCTGTCTCGAGTGAAGGAGGCTCCTGTCCCGAATGAAGGGGCTCCTGTCCCGAGTGAAGGTGCTCCTGTCCCGAGTGAAGGGGCTCCTGTCACGAGTGAAGGGGCTCCTGTCCCGAGTGAAGGGGCTCCTGTCCCGAGTGAAGGGGCTCCTGTCCCGAGGGATTGGGCTCCTGTCCCGAGTGAAGTAGGCCCCTGACCCGAGTGAAGTAGGCCCCTGACCCGAGTGAAGGGGCTCCTGTCCCGAGTGAGGGAGGCTCCTGACCCGAGTGAAGGGGCTCCTGTCCCGAGTGAATGAGGCTCCAGTCCTGAGTGAAGGGGCTCCTGTCCCGAGTGAAGCGGCTCCTGTCCCGAGTGAAGCGGCTCCTGTCCCGAGTGAAGGGTTCCTGTCCCGAGTGAAGGAGGTTCCTGTCTCGAGTGAAAGGGCTCCTGTCCCGGGTGAAGGGGCTCCTGTCCCGAGTGCCGGGGCTCCTATCCCGAGTGACGGGGCTCCTCTCCTGAGTGACGGGGCTCCTCTCCCGAGTGAAGGGGCTCCTGTCCCAATTGAAGGAGGCTCCTGCCCCGAGTGAAGGAGGCTCCGGTCCCGAGTGAATGCGTTCCTGTCCTGACTGCAGGAGGCTCCTGTCCCGAGTGAAGGGGCTCCTGTCCCGAATGAAGTGGCTCCTGTCCCAAGTGAATGAGGCTCCAGTCCCGAGTGAAGGGGCTCCTGTCTCGAGTGAAGCGGCTCCTACCCCGAGTGAAGCGGCTCCTGCCCCGAGTGAAGTGTTCCTGTCCCAAGTGAATGAGGCTCCTGTCCCGAGTGAAGGGGCTCCTGTCCTGACTAAAGCGGCTTCTGTCCCGCGTGAAGCGGCTCTTGTCCCCAGTGAAGGCGCTCCTGTCCCGAGGGATGGGGCTCCTGTCCCGAGTGAAGGAGACCCCTGACCCGAGCGAGGGAGGCTCCTGTCCCGAGTCATGGAGGCTCCGGACCCGAGTGAAGGAGGCTACTGTCCCAAGTGAACGGGCACCTGTCCCGAGTGAAGGAGGCTCCTGTCCCGAGTGAAGGGGCTCCTGACCCGAGTGAATGGGCTCCTGTCCCGAGTGAGGGAGGCTTCTGACCCGAGTGAAGGGGCTCCTGTCCCGAGTGAGGGAGGCTCCTGTCCCGAGTGAAGGGGCTCCTGACCCAAGTGACGGGGCTCCTGTCCCGAGTGAAGGGAGGCTTCTGACCCGAGTGAAGGAGGCTCCTGTCCCGAGTGAAGGAGGCTCCTGTCCCGAGTGAAGGTGCTCCTGTCCGGAGTGAGGGAGGCTTCTGACCCGAGTGAAGGGGCTCCTGACCCGAATGAATGGGCTCCTGTCCCGAGTGAGGGAGGCTTCTGACCCGAGTGAAGGGGCTCCTGTCCTCAGTGAAGGGACTCCTGTCTCGAATGAAGGGGCTCCTGTCCTGAGTGAAGGAGGTTCTTGTCCCGAGTGAAGGAGGCTCCTGTCCCGAGTGAAGGTGCTCCTGTCCTCAGTGAAGGGACTCCTGTCCCGAGTGAAGGGGCTCCTGTCCCGAGTGAAGGGGCTCCTGTCCCGGGTGAAGGGGCTCCTGACCCGAGTGAAGGAGACTCCTGTCCCGAGTGACGGGGCTCCTGTCCCGGGTGAAGGAGGCTCCTGTCACGATTGAATGAGGCTCCTGTCCCGAGTGAATGGTCTCCTGTCACGAGTGAAGGGGCTCCTGTCCCGAGTGAAGGAGGCTCCTGTCCCGAATGAAGGAGACTCCTCTCCCGAGTGAAGGGGCTCCTCTCCCGAGTGAAGGAGGCTCCTGTCCCGAGTGAAGGGGCTCCTGTCCCAAGTGAAGGGGCTCCTGTCCCGAGTGAAGGGGCTGCTGTCCCGAGTGAAGGAGGCTCCTGTCCCGAGTGAAGGGGCTCCTGTCCCGAGTGAAGGGGCTCCTGTCACGAGTGAAGGGGCTCCTGCCCCGAGTGAAGGGGCTCCTGACCCGAGTGAAGGGGCTCCTGCCCCGAGTGAAGGGGCTCCTGTCCCGAGTGAAGGGGCTCCTGTCCCGAGTGAAGGGGCTTCTGACCCGAGTGAAGGGGTACCTGTCCAGAGTGAAGGGGCTCCTCTCTCGAGTGAAGGAGACTCCTGTCCCGAGTTAATGGGCTTCTGTCCCGAGTGAAGGGGCTCCTGTCCAGAGTGAAGGGGCTCCTGTCCCGAGTGAAGGAGGCTCCTGTCCCGAGTGAAGGGGCTCCTGACCCGGGTGAAGGAGGCTCCTGTCCCGAGTGAAGGAGGCTCCTGTCCCGAGTGAAGGGTCTCCTGTCATGAGTGAAGGGGCTCCTGTCCCGAGTGAAGGGGCTCCTGACCCGGTTGAAGGAGGCTCCTGTCCCGAGTGAAGGAGGCTCCTGTCCCGAGTGAAGGGTCTCCTGTCCCGAGTGAAGGGGCTCCAGTCCCGAGTGAAGGGGCTCCAGTCCCGTGTGAAGGAGGCTCCTGTCCCAAATGAAGGTGCTCCTGTCCTCAGTGACGGGGCTCCTGTCCCGAGTGAAGGGGCTCCTGCTCTGCGTGAAGGGGCTCCTGTCCCAAGTGAAGCGGCTCCTGTCCCGAGTGAAGCGGCTCCTGTCCCGAGTGAAGGGGCTCCTGTCCCGAGTGAAGGGGCTCCTGTCCCGAGTGAAGGGGCTCCTGCCCCGAGTGAAGGGGCTCCTGTCCCGAGTGAAGGAGCTCCTGTCCCGAGTGAAGCGGCTCCTGTCCCGAGTGAAGGGTCTTCTGTCCCGGGTGAAGGAGGCTCCTGTCCCGAGTGAAGGAGGCTCCTGTCCCGAGTGAAGGGTCTCCTGTTCTGAGTGAAGGGGCTCCTGTCCCGGGTGAAGGAGGCTCCTGTCCCGTGAAGGAGGCTCCTGTCCCGAATGAAGGGTCTCCTGTTGTCAGTGAAGGGGCTCCTGCTCCGCGTGAAGGGGCTCCTGACCCGAGTGAAGGGGCTCCTGTCACGAGTGAAGGGGCTCCTGTCCCGAGTGAAGGGGCTCCTGTCCAGAGTGAAGGGGCTCCTGTCACGAGTGAAGGGGCTCCTGTCCCGAGTGAAGGGGCTCTTGTCCCCAGTGAAGGCGCTCCTGTCCCGAGGGATGGGGATCCTGTCCCGAGTGAAGGAGGCACCTGACCCGAGTGATGGTTCTCCTGTCCTCAGTGAAGGGGCTCCTGTCCCGAGTGAAGGGGCTCCTGCTCCGCGTGAAGGGGCTCCTGTCCCGAGTGAAGGGGCTCCTGCTCCGCGTGAAGGGGCTCCTGTCCCGAGTGAAGGGGCTTCTGTCCCGAGTGAAGGGGCTCCTGTCCAGAGTGAAGGGGCTCCTGTCCCGAGTGAAGGAGGCTCCTGTCCCGAGTGAAGGGGCTCCTGTCCCGAGTGAAGGGGCTCCTGTCCCGAGTGAATGGGCTCCTATCCCAAGTGAAGGGGCTCCTGTCCCGAGTGAATGGGCTCCTGTCCCGAGGGATGGGGCTCCTGTCCCGAGTGAAGGAGGCTCCTGTCCCGAGTGAAGGGGCTCCTGTCCCGAGTGAATGGGCTCCTATCCCAAGTGAAGGGGCTCCTGTCCAGAGTGAATGGGCTCCTGTCCCGAGGGATGGGGCTCCTGTCCCGAGTGAAGGAGGCCCCTGACCCGAGTGAAGGGGCTCCTGTCCCGAGTGAAGGGGCTCCTGTCCCGAGTGAAGGGGCTCCTGTCCCGACTGAAGGGGCTCCTGTCCCGAGTGAAGGGGCTCCTGTCCCGACTGAAGGGGCTCCTGTCCAGAGTGAAGGGGCTCCTGTCCAGAGTGAAGGGGCTCCTGTCCAGAGTGAAGCGGCTCCTGTCCAGAGTGAAGGGGCTCCTGTCCAGAGTGAAGGGGCTCCTGTCCAGAGTGAAGGGGCTCCTGTCCAGAGTGAAGGGGCTCCTGTCCCGAGTGAAGGAGGCTCCAGTCCCTAGTTAAGGGGCTTCTGTCCCAAGTGAAGGGGCTCCTGTCCAAAGTGAAAGGGCTCCTGTCCCGAGTGAAGGGTCTCCTGTCCAGAGTGAAGGAGGCTCCTGTCCCGAGTGAAGGGGCTCCTTTCCCGGGTCAGGGGGCTCCTGACCCGAGTGAAGGAGACTCCTGTCCCGAGTGAATGGTCTCCTGTCCCGGGTGAAGGAGGCTCCTGTCCCAAGTGAAGGAGGCTCCTGTCCCGGGTGAAGGGGCGCCTGTCCTCAGTGAAGGGGCTCCTGTCACGAGTGAAGGGGCTCCTGTCCCGAGTGAAGGGGCTCCTGTCCCGAGTGAAGGGGCTCCTGTCCCGAGTGAGGGAGTCTCCTGTCGCGAATGAAGTGGCTCCTGTCCCAAGTGAATGAGGCTCCAGTCCCGAGTGAAGGGGCTCCTGTCCCAAGTGAAGCGGCTCCTGTCCCGAGTGAAGGGGCTCCTGTCCCGAGTGTCGGGCCTCCTATCCCGAGTGTCGGGGCTCCTGTACCAAGTGACGGGGCTCCTCTCCCGAGTGAAGTGACTCCTGTCCCAATTGAAGGAGGCTCCTGCCCCGAGTGAAGGAGGCTCCTGTCCCGAGTGAAGGAGGCTCCTGTCCCGAGTGACGGGGCTCCTGTCCCGAGTGAAGGGGCTCCTATCCCAAGTGAATGAGGCTCCTGTCCCGAGTGATGGGGTTCCTAACCCGAGTGAAGGGGCTCCTGTCCCAAGTGAAGGAGGCTCCTGTCCCGAGTGAGAGAGTCTCCTGTCTCGAGTGAAGGAGGCTCCTGTCCCGAGTGGTGTCTCCTGTCTCGAGTGAAGGAGGCTCCTGTCCCGAATGAAGGTGCTCCTGTCCCGAGTGAAGTGTTCCTGTCCCAAGTGAATGAGGCTCCTGTCCCGAGTGAAGGAGGTTCCTGTCCCGAGTGAAGGGGCTCCTGTCCCGAGTGTCGGGGCTCCTATCCCGAGTGTCGGGGCTCCTGTCCCGAGTGACGTGGCTCCTCTCCCGAGTGAAGGGACTCCTGTCCCAATTGAAGGAGGCTCCTGCCCCGAGTGAAGGAGGCTCCTGTCCCGAGTGAAGGAGGCTCCTGTCCCGAGTGACGGGGCTCCTGTCCCAAGTGAAGGAGGCTCCTGTCCCGAGTGAGAGAGTCCCCTGTCTCGAGTGAAGGAGGCTCCTGTACCGAGTGGTGTCTCCTGTCTCGAGTGAAGGAGGCTCCTGTCCCGAGTGAAGGGGCTCCTGACCCAAGTGACGGGGCTCCTGTCCCGAGTGAAGGGAGGCTTCTGACCCGAGTGAAGGAGGCTCCTGTCCCGAGTGAAGGAGGCTCCTGTCCCGAGTGAAGGTGCTCCTGTCCCGAGTGAGGGAGGCTTCTGACCCGAGTGAAGGGGCTCCTGACCCGAGTGAATGGGCTCCTGTCCCGAGTGAGGGAGGCTTCTGACCCGAGTGAAGGGGCTCCTGTCCTCAGTGAAGGGACTCCTGTCTCGAATGAAGGGGCTCCTGTCCTGAGTGAAGGAGGTTCTTGTCCCGAGTGAAGGAGGCTCCTGTCCCGAGTGAAGGGGCTCCTATCCCAAGTGAATGAGGATCCTGTCCCGAGTGAGAGAGTCCCCTGTCTCGAGTGAAGGAGGCTCCTGTACCGAGTGGTGTCTCCTGTCTCGAGTGAAGGAGGCTCCTGTCCCGAATGAAGGTGCTCCTGTCCCGAGTGAAGGTGCTCCTGTCCCGAGTGAAGGGGCTCCTGTCACGAGTGAAGGGGCTCCTGTCCCGAGTGAAGGGGCTCCTGTCCCGAGTGAAGGGGCTCCTGTCCCGAGGGATTGGGCTCCTGTCCCGAGTGAAGTAGGCCCCTGACCCGAGTGAAGTAGGCCCCTGACCCGAGTGAAGGGGCTCCTGTCCCGAGTGAGGGAGGCTCCTGACCCGAGTGAAGGGGCTCCTGTCCCGAGTGAATGAGGCTCCAGTCCTGAGTGAAGGGGCTCCTGTCCCGAGTGAAGCGGCTCCTGTCCCGAGTGAAGGGTTCCTGTCCAGAGTGAAGGAGGCTCCTGTCCCGAGTGAAGGGGCTCCTTTCCCGGGTCAGGGGGCTCCTGACCCGAGTGAAGGAGACTCCTGTCCCGAGTGAATGGTCTCCTGTCCCGGGTGAAGGAGGCTCCTGTCCCAAGTGAAGGAGGCTCCTGTCCCGGGTGAAGGGGCGCCTGTCCTCAGTGAAGGGGCTCCTGTCACGAGTGAAGGGGCTCCTGTCCCGAGTGAAGGGGCTCCTGTCCCGAGTGAAGGGGCTCCTGTCCCGAGTGAGGGAGTCTCCTGTCGCGAATGAAGTGGCTCCTGTCCCAAGTGAATGAGGCTCCAGTCCCGAGTGAAGGGGCTCCTGTCCCAAGTGAAGCGGCTCCTGTCCCGAGTGAAGGGGCTCCTGTCCCGAGTGTCGGGCCTCCTATCCCGAGTGTCGGGGCTCCTGTACCAAGTGACGGGGCTCCTCTCCCGAGTGAAGTGACTCCTGTCCCAATTGAAGGAGGCTCCTGCCCCGAGTGAAGGAGGCTCCTGTCCCGAGTGAAGGAGGCTCCTGTCCCGAGTGACGGGGCTCCTGTCCCGAGTGAAGGGGCTCCTATCCCAAGTGAATGAGGCTCCTGTCCCGAGTGATGGGGTTCCTAACCCGAGTGAAGGGGCTCCTGTCCCAAGTGAAGGAGGCTCCTGTCCCGAGTGAGAGAGTCTCCTGTCTCGAGTGAAGGAGGCTCCTGTCCCGAGTGGTGTCTCCTGTCTCGAGTGAAGGAGGCTCCTGTCCCGAATGAAGGTGCTCCTGTCCCGAGTGAAGTGTTCCTGTCCCAAGTGAATGAGGCTCCTGTCCCGAGTGAAGGAGGTTCCTGTCCCGAGTGAAGGGGCTCCTGTCCCGAGTGTCGGGGCTCCTATCCCGAGTGTCGGGGCTCCTGTCCCGAGTGACGGGGCTCCTCTCCCGAGTGAAGGGACTCCTGTCCCAATTGAAGGAGGCTCCTGCCCCGAGTGAAGGAGGCTCCTGTCCCGAGTGAAGGAGGCTCCTGTCCCGAGTGACGGGGCTCCTGTCCCAAGTGAAGGAGGCTCCTGTCCCGAGTGAGAGAGTCCCCTGTCTCGAGTGAAGGAGGCTCCTGTACCGAGTGGTGTCTCCTGTCTCGAGTGAAGGAGGCTCCTGTCCCGAGTGAAGGGGCTCCTGACCCAAGTGACGGGGCTCCTGTCCCGAGTGAAGGGAGGCTTCTGACCCGAGTGAAGGAGGCTCCTGTCCCGAGTGAAGGAGGCTCCTGTCCCGAGTGAAGGTGCTCCTGTCCCGAGTGAGGGAGGCTTCTGACCCGAGTGAAGGGGCTCCTGACCCGAGTGAATGGGCTCCTGTCCCGAGTGAGGGAGGCTTCTGACCCGAGTGAAGGGGCTCCTGTCCTCAGTGAAGGGACTCCTGTCTCGAATGAAGGGGCTCCTGTCCTGAGTGAAGGAGGTTCTTGTCCCGAGTGAAGGAGGCTCCTGTCCCGAGTGAAGGGGCTCCTATCCCAAGTGAATGAGGATCCTGTCCCGAGTGAGAGAGTCCCCTGTCTCGAGTGAAGGAGGCTCCTGTACCGAGTGGTGTCTCCTGTCTCGAGTGAAGGAGGCTCCTGTCCCGAATGAAGGTGCTCCTGTCCCGAGTGAAGGTGCTCCTGTCCCGAGTGAAGGGGCTCCTGTCACGAGTGAAGGGGCTCCTGTCCCGAGTGAAGGGGCTCCTGTCCCGAGTGAAGGGGCTCCTGTCCCGAGGGATTGGGCTCCTGTCCCGAGTGAAGTAGGCCCCTGACCCGAGTGAAGTAGGCCCCTGACCCGAGTGAAGGGGCTCCTGTCCCGAGTGAGGGAGGCTCCTGACCCGAGTGAAGGGGCTCCTGTCCCGAGTGAATGAGGCTCCAGTCCTGAGTGAAGGGGCTCCTGTCCCGAGTGAAGCGGCTCCTGTCCCGAGTGAAGGGTTCCTGTCCCGAGTGAAGGAGGTTCCTGTCTCGAGTGAAAGGGCTCCTGTCCCGGGTGAAGGGGCTCCTGTCCCGAGTGCCGGGGCTCCTATCCCGAGTGACGGGGCTCCTCTCCTGAGTGACGGGGCTCCTCTCCCGAGTGAAGGGGCTCCTGTCCCAATTGAAGGAGGCTCCTGCCCCGAGTGAAGGAGGCTCCGGTCCCGAGTGAATGCGTTCCTGTCCTGACTGCAGGAGGCTCCTGTCCCGAGTGAGGGAGTCTCCTGTCCCGAATGAAGTGGCTCCTGTCCCAAGTGAATGAGGCTCCAGTCCCGAGTGAAGGGGCTCCTGTCTCGAGTGAAGCGGCTCCTACCCCGAGTGAAGCGGCTCCTGCCCCGAGTGAAGTGTTCCTGTCCCAAGTGAATGAGGCTCCTGTCCCGAGTGAAGGGGCTCCTGTCCTGACTAAAGCGGCTTCTGTCCCGCGTGAAGCGGCTCTTGTCCCCAGTGAAGGCGCTCCTGTCCCGAGGGATGGGGCTCCTGTCCCGAGTGAAGGAGACCCCTGACCCGAGCGAGGGAGGCTCCTGTCCCGAGTCATGGAGGCTCCGGACCCGAGTGAAGGAGGCTACTGTCCCAAGTGAACGGGCACCTGTCCCGAGTGAAGGAGGCTCCTGTCCCGAGTGAAGGGGCTCCTGACCCGAGTGAATGGGCTCCTGTCCCGAGTGAGGGAGGCTTCTGACCCGAGTGAAGGGGCTCCTGTCCCGAGTGAGGGAGGCTCCTGTCCCGAGTGAAGGGGCTCCTGACCCAAGTGACGGGGCTCCTGTCCCGAGTGAAGGGAGGCTTCTGACCCGAGTGAAGGAGGCTCCTGTCCCGAGTGAAGGAGGCTCCTGTCCCGAGTGAAGGTGCTCCTGTCCGGAGTGAGGGAGGCTTCTGACCCGAGTGAAGGGGCTCCTGACCCGAATGAATGGGCTCCTGTCCCGAGTGAGGGAGGCTTCTGACCCGAGTGAAGGGGCTCCTGTCCTCAGTGAAGGGACTCCTGTCTCGAATGAAGGGGCTCCTGTCCTGAGTGAAGGAGGTTCTTGTCCCGAGTGAAGGAGGCTCCTGTCCCGAGTGAAGGTGCTCCTGTCCTCAGTGAAGGGACTCCTGTCCCGAGTGAAGGGGCTCCTGTCCTGAGTGAAGGAGCTTCTTGTCCCGAGTGAAGGAGGCTCCTGTCCCGAGTGAAGGTGCTCCTGTCCTCAGTGAAGGGACTCCTGTCCCGAGTGAAGGGGCTCCTGTCCCGAGTGAAGGGCTCCTGCCCCGAGTGAAGGGGCTCCTGTCCCGAGTGAAGGAGGCTCCTGTCCCGAGTGAAGGAGGCTCCAGTCCCGAGTGAAGGAGGCTCCTGACCCGAGTGAAGGAGGCTCCAGTCCCGAGTGAAGGGGCTCCTGTCTCGAGTGAAGGGGCTCCTGTCCCGAGTGAAGGGGCTCCTGTCCCGACTGAAGGGGCTCCTGTCCCGAGTGAAGGGGCTCCTGTCCCGACTGAAGGGGCTCCTGTCCAGAGTGAAGGGGCTCCTGTCCAGAGTGAAGGGGCTCCTGTCCAGAGTGAAGGGGCTCCTGTCCAGAGTGAAGGGGCTCCTGTCCAGAGTGAAGGGGCTCCTGTCCAGAGTGAAGGGGCTCCTGTCCAGAGTGAAGGGGCTCCTGTCCCGACTGAAGGGACTCTTGACCCCAGTGAAGGCGCTCCTGTCCAGAGTGAAGGGGCTCCTGTCCCGAGTGAAGGAGGCTCCTGTCCCGAGTGAAGGGGCTCCTTTCCCGGGTCAGGGGGCTCCTGACCCGAGTGAAGGAGACTCCTGTCCCGAGTGAATGGTCTCCTGTCCCGGGTGAAGGAGGCTCCTGTCCCGAGTGAAGGAGGCTCCTGTCCCGGGTGAAGGGGCGCCTGTCACGAGTTAAGGGGCTCCTGTCACGAGTGAAGGAGGCTCCTGTCCCGAATGAAGGTGCTCCTGTCCTCAGTGAAGGGGCTCCTGTCACGAGTGAAGGGGCTCCTGTCCCGAGTGAAGGGGCTCCTGTCCCGAGTGAAGGGGCTCCTGTCCCGAGTGAGGGAGTCTCCTGTCGCGAATGAAGTGGCTCCTGTCCCAAGTGAAGGGGCTCCTGTCACTAGTGAAGGGGCTCCTGTCCCGAGTGAATGGGCTCCTGTCACGAGTGAAGGGGCTCCTGTCCTGAGTGAAGGGGCTCCTGTCCCGAGTGAATGGGCTCCTGTCCCGAGTGAAGCGGCTCCTGTCCCGAGTGAAGTGTTCCTGTCCCAAGTGAATGAGGCTCCTGTCCCGAGTGAAGGAGGTTCCTGTCCCGAGTGAAGGGGCTCCTGTCCCGAGTGTCGGGGCTCCTATCCCGAGTGTCGGGGCTCCTGTCCCGAGTGACGGGGCTCCTCTCCCGAGTGAAGGGACTCCTGTCCCAATTGAAGGAGGCTCCTGCCCCGAGTGAAGGAGGCTCCTGTCCCGAGTGAAGGAGGCTCCTGTCCCGAGTGACGGGGCTCCTGTCCCGAGTGAAGGGGCTCCTATCCCAAGTGAATGAGGATCCTGTCCCGAGTGATCGGGTTCCTAACCCGAGTGAAGGGGCTCCTGTCCCAAGTGAAGGAGGCTCCTGTCCCGAGTGAGAGAGTCCCCGTCTCGAGTGAAGGAGGCTCCTGTCCCGAGTGGTGTCTCCTGTCTCGAGTGAAGGAGGCTCCTGTCCTGAATGAAGGTGCTCCTGTCCCGAGTGAAGGTGCTCCTGTCCCGAGTGAAGGGGCTCCTGTCACGAGTGAAGGGGCTCCTGTCCCGAGTGAAGGGGCTCCTGTCCCGAGTGAAGGGCTCCTGCCCCGAGTGAAGGGGCTCCTGTCCCGAGTGAAGGAGGCTCCAGTCCCGAGTGAAGGAGGCTCCTGTCCCGAGTGAAGGAGGCTCCAGTCCCGAGTGAAGGGGCTCCTGTCTCGAGTAAAGGGGCTCCTGTCCCGACTGAAGGGGCTCCTGTCCCGAGTGAAGGGGCTCCTGTCCGGACTGAAGGGGCTCCTGTCCAGAGTGAAGGGGCTCCTGTCCAGAGTGAAGGGGCTCCTGTCCAGAGTGAAGGGGCTCCTGTCCAGAGTGAAGGGGCTCCTGTCCAGAGTGAAGGGGCTCCTGTCCAGAGTGAAGGGGCTCCTGTCCAGAGTGAAGGGGCTCCTGTCCCGACTGAAGGGACTCTTGTCCCCAGTGAAGGCGCTCCTGTCCAGAGTGAAGGGGCTCCTGTCCCGATTGAAGGAGGCTCCTGTCCCGAGTGAAGGGGCTCCTTTCCCGGGTCAGGGGGCTCCTGACCCGAGTGAAGGAGACTCCTGTCCCGAGTGAATGGTCTCCTGTCCCGGGTGAAGGAGGCTCCTGTCCCGAGTGAAGGAGGCTCCTGTCCCGGGTGAAGGGGCGCCTGTCACGAGTTAAGGGGCTCCTGTCACGAGTGAAGGAGGCTCCTGTCCCGAATGAAGGTGCTCCTGTCCTCAGTGAAGGGGCTCCTGTCACGAGTGAAGGGGCTCCTGTCCCGAGTGAAGGGGCTCCTGTCCCGAGTGAAGGGGCTCCTGTCCCGAGTGAGGGAGTCTCCTGTCGCGAATGAAGTGGCTCCTGTCCCCAGTGAAGGGGCTCCTGTCACTAGTGAATGGGCTCCTGTCACGAGTGAAGGGGCTCCTGTCCTGAGTGAAGGGGCTCCTGTCCCGAGTGAAGCGGCTCCTGTCCCGAGTGAAGTGTTCCTGTCCCAAGTGAATGAGGCTCCTGTCCCGAGTGAAGGAGGTTCCTGTCCCGAGTGAAGGGGCTCCTGTCCCGAGTGTCGGGGCTCCTATCCCGAGTGTCGGGGCTCCTGTCCCGAGTGACGGGGCTCCTCTCCCGAGTGAAGGGACTCCTGTCCCAATTGAAGGAGGCTCCTGCCCCGAGTGAAGGAGGCTCCTGTCCCGAGTGAAGGAGGCTCCTGTCCCGAGTGACGGGGCTCCTGTCCCGAGTGAAGGGGCTCCTATCCCAAGTGAATGAGGATCCGGTCCCGAGTGATCGGGTTCCTAACCCGAGTGAAGGGGCTCCTGTCCCAAGTGAAGGAGGCTCCTGTCCCGAGTGAGAGAGTCCCCTGTCTCGAGTGAAGGAGGCTCCTGTCCCGAGTGGTGTCTCCTGTCTCGAGTGAAGGAGGCTCCTGTCCCGAATGAAGGTGCTCCTGTCCCGAGTGAAGGTGCTCCTGTCCCGAGTGAAGGGGCTCCTGTCACGAGTGAAGGGGCTCCTGTCCCGAGTGAAGGGGCTCCTGTCCCGAGTGAAGGGCTCCTGTCCCGAGTGAAGGAGGCTCCTGTCCCGAGTGAAGGAGGCTCCAGTCCCGAGTGAAGGAGGCTCCTGTCCCGAGTGAAGGAGGCTCCAGTCCCGAGTGAAGGGGCTCCTGTCTCGAGTGAAGGGGCTCCTGTCCCGAGTGAAGGTGCTCCTGTCCTCAGTGAAGGGACTCCTGTCCCGAGTGAAGGGGCTCCTGTCCCGAGTGAAGGGCTCCTGCCCCGAGTGAAGGAGGCTCCTGTCCCGAGTGAAGGAGGCTCCTGTCCCGAGTGACGGGGCTCCTGTCCCGAGTGAAGGGGCTCCTATCCCAAGTGAATGAGGATCCGGTCCCGAGTGATCGGGTTCCTAACCCGAGTGAAGGGGCTCCTGTCCCAAGTGAAGGAGGCTCCTGTCCCGAGTGAGAGAGTCCCCTGTCTCGAGTGAAGGAGGCTCCTGTCCCGAGTGCTGTCTCCTGTCTCGAGTGAAGGAGGCTCCTGTCCCGAATGAAGGTGCTCCTGTCCCGAGTGAAGGTGCTCCTGTCCCGAGTGAAGGGGCTCCTGTCACGAGTGAAGGGGCTCCTGTCCCGAGTGAAGGGGCTCCTGTCCCGAGTGAAGGGCTCCTGTCCCGAGTGAAGGAGGCTCCTGTCCCGAGTGAAGGAGGCTCCAGTCCCGAGTGAAGGAGGCTCCTGTCCCGAGTGAAGGAGGCTCCAGTCCCGAGTGAAGGGGCTCCTGTCTCGAGTGAAGGGGCTCCTGTCCCGAGTGAAGGTGCTCCTGTCCTCAGTGAAGGGACTCCTGTCCCGAGTGAAGGGGCTCCTGTCCCGAGTGAAGGGCTCCTGCCCCGAGTGAAGGGGCTCCTGTCCCGAGTGAAGGAGGCTCCAGTCCCGAGTGAAGGGGCTCCTGTCTCGAGTGAAGGGGCTCCTGTCCCGAGTGAAGGGGCTCCTGTCCCGACTGAAGGGGCTCCTGTCCCGAGTGAAGGGGCTCCTGTCCCGACTGAAGGGGCTCCTGTCCAGAGTGAAGGGGCTCCTGTCCAGAGTGAAGGGGCTCCTGTCCAGAGTGAAGGGGCTCCTGTCCAGAGTGAAGGGGCTCCTGTCCAGAGTGAAGGGGCTCCTGTCCAGAGTGAAGGGGCTCCTGTCCAGAGTGAAGGGGCTCCTGTCCAGAGTGAAGGGGCTCCTGTCCAGAGTGAAGGGGCTCCTGTCCCGAGTGAAGGAGGCTCCTGTCCCGAGTGAAGGGGCTCCTTTCCCGGGTCAGGGGGCTCCTGACCCGAGTGAAGGAGACTCCTGTCCCGAGTGAATGGCCTCCTGTCCCGTGTAAAGGAGGCTCCTGTCCCGAGTGAAGGAGGCTCCTGTCCAGAGTGAAGGGGCTCCTGTCCAGAGTGAAGGGGCGCCTGTCACGAGTTAAGGGGCTCCTGTCACGAGTGAAGGAGGCTCCTGTCCCGAATGAAGGTGCTCCTGTCCTCAGTGAAGGGGCTCCTGTCACGAGTGAAGGGGCTCCTGTCCCGAGTGAAGGGGCTCCTGTCCCGAGTGAGGGAGTCTCCTGTCGCGAATGAAGTGGCTCCTGTCCCAAGTGAAGGGGCTCCTGTCACAAGTGAAGGGGCTCCTGTCCTGAGTGAAGGGGCTCCTGTCCCGAGTGAATGGGCTCCTGTCACGAGTGAAGGGGCTCCTGTCCCGAGTGAAGGGGCTCCTGTCCCGAGTGACGGGGCTCCTCTCCCGAGTGAAGGGACTCCTGTCCCAATTGAAGGAGGCTCCTGCCCCGAGTGAAGGAGGCTCCTGTCCCGAGTGAAGGAGGCTCCTGTCCCGAGTGACGGGGCTCCTGTCCCGAGTGAAGGGGCTCCTATCCCAAGTGAATGAGGATCCTGTCCCGAGTGATCGGGTTCCTAACCCGAGTGAAGGGGCTCCTGTCCCAAGTGAAGGAGGCTCCTGTCCCGAGTGAGAGAGTCCCCTGTCTCGAGTGAAGGAGGCTCCTGTCCCGAGTGGTGTCTCCTGACTCGAGTGAAGGAGGCTCCTGTCCCGAATGAAGGTGCTCCTGTCCCGAGTGAAGGTGCTCCTGTCCCGAGTGAAGGGGCTCCTGTCACGAGTGAAGGGGCTCCTGTCCCGAGTGAAGGGGCTCCTGTCCCGAGTGAAGGGCTCCTGCCCCGAGTGAAGGGGCTCCTGTCCCGAGTGAAGGAGGCTCCAGTCCCGAGTGAAGGAGGCTCCTGTCCCGAGTGAAGGAGGCTCCAGTCCCGAGTGAACGGGCTCCTGTCTCGAGTAAAGGGGCTCCTGTCCCGAGTGAAGGGGCTCCTGTCCCGACTGAAGGGGCTCCTGTCCAGAGTGAAGGGGTTCCTGTCCAGAGTGAAGGGGCTCCTGTCCAGAGTGAAGGGGCTCCTGTCCAGAGTGAAGGGGCTCCTGTCCAGAGTGAAGGGGCTCCTGTCCAGAGTGAAGGGGCTCCTGTCCAGAGTGAAGGGGCTCCTGTCCCGACTGAAGGGACTCTTGTCCCCAGTGAAGGCGCTCCTGTCCAGAGTGAAGGGGCTCCTGTCCCGAGTGAAGGAGGCTCCTGTCCCGAGTGAAGGGGCTCCTTTCCCGGGTCAGGGGGCTCCTGACCCGAGTGAAGGAGACTCCTGTCCCGAGTGAATGGTCTCCTGTCCCGGGTGAAGGAGGCTCCTGTCCCGAGTGAAGGAGGCTCCTGTCCCGGGTGAAGGGGCGCCTGTCACGAGTTAAGGGGCTCCTGTCACGAGTGAAGGAGGCTCCTGTCCCGAATGAAGGTGCTCCTGTCCTCAGTGAAGGGGCTCCTGTCCCGAGTGAAGGGGCTCCTGTCCCGAGTGAGGGAGTCTCCTGTCGCGAATGAAGTGGCTCCTGTCCCAAGTGAAGGGGCTCCTGTCACTAGTGAAGGGGCTCCTGTCCCGAGTGAATGGGCTCCTGTCACGAGTGAAGGGGCTCCTGTCCTGAGTGAAGGGGCTCCTGTCCCGAGTGAATGGGCTCCTGTCCCGAGTGAAGCGGCTCCTGTCCCGAGTGAAGTGTTCCTGTCCCAAGTGAATGAGGCTCCTGTCCCGAGTGAAGGAGGTTCCTGTCCCGAGTGAAGGGGCTCCTGTCCCGAGTGTCGGGGCTCCTATCCCGAGTGTCGGGGCTCCTGTCCCGAGTGACGGGGCTCCTCTCCCGAGTGAAGGGACTCCTGTCCCAATTGAAGGAGGCTCCTGTCCCGAGTGAAGGAGGCTCCTGTCCCGAGTGACGGGGCTCCTGTCCCGAGTGAAGGGGCTCCTATCCCAAGTGAATGAGGATCCGGTCCCGAGTGATCGGGTTCCTAACCCGAGTGAAGGGGCTCCTGTCCCAAGTGAAGGAGGCTCCTGTCCCGAGTGAGAGAGTCCCCTGTCTCGAGTGAAGGAGGCTCCTGTCCCGAGTGGTGTCTCCTGTCTCGAGTGAAGGAGGCTCCTGTCCCGAATGAAGGTGCTCCTGTCCCGAGTGAAGGTGCTCCTGTCCCGAGTGAAGGGGCTCCTGTCACGAGTGAAGGGGCTCCTGTCCCGAGTGAAGGGGCTCCTGTCCCGAGTGAAGGGCTCCTGTCCCGAGTGAAGGAGGCTCCTGTCCCGAGTGAAGGAGGCTCCAGTCCCGAGTGAAGGAGGCTCCTGGCCCGAGTGAAGGAGGCTCCAGTCCCGAGTGAAGGGGCTCCTGTCTCGAGTGAAGGGGCTCCTGTCCCGAGTGAAGGTGGTCCTGTCCTCAGTGAAGGGACTCCTGTCCCGAGTGAAGGGGCTCCTGTCCCGAGTGAAGGGCTCCTGCCCCGAGTGAAGGGGCTCCTGTCCCGAGTGAAGGAGGCTCCAGTCCCGAGTGAAGGGGCTCCTGTCTCGAGTGAAGGGGCTCCTGTCCCGAGTGAAGGGGCTCCTGTCCCGACTGAAGGGGCTCCTGTCCCGAGTGAAGGGGCTCCTGTCCCGACTGAAGGGGATCCTGTCCAGAGTGAAGGGGCTCCTGTCCAGAGTGAAGGGGCTCCTGTCCAGAGTGAAGGGGCTCCTGTCCAGAGTGAAGGGGCTCCTGTCCAGAGTGAAGGGGCTCCTGTCCAGAGTGAAGGGGCTCCTGTCCAGAGTGAAGGGGCTCCTGTCCAGAGTGAAGGGGCTCCTGTCCAGAGTGAAGGGGCTCCTGTCCCGAGTGAAGGAGGCTCCTGTCCCGAGTGAAGGGGCTCCTTTCCCGGGTCAGGGGGCTCCTGACCCGAGTGAAGGAGACTCCTGTCCCGAGTGAATGGTCTCCTGTCCCGTGTAAAGGAGGCTCCTGTCCCGAGTGAAGGAGGCTCCTGTCCCGGGTGAAGGGGCGCCTGTCACGAGTTAAGGGGCTCCTGTCACGAGTGAAGGAGGCTCCTGTCCCGAATGAAGGTGCTCCTGTCCTCAGTGAAGGGGCTCCTGTCACGAGTGAAGGGGCTCCTGTCCCGAGTGAGGGAGTCTCCTGTCGCGAATGAAGTGGCTCCTGTCCCAAGTGAAGGGGCTCCTGTCACGAGTGAAGGGGCTCCTGTCCTGAGTGAAGGGGCTCCTGTCCTGAGTGAATGGGCTCCTGTCACGAGTGAAGGGGCTCCTGTCCTGAGTGAAGGGGCTCCTGTCCCGAGTGAAGGGGCTCCTGTCCCGAGTGAATGGGCTCCTGTCCCGAGTGAAGCGGCTCCTGTCCCGAGTGAAGTGTTCCTGTCCCAAGTGAATGAGGCTCCTGTCCCGAGTGAAGGAGGTTCCTGTCCCGAGTGAAGGGGCTCCTGTCCCGAGTGTCGGGGCTCCTATCCCGAGTGTCGGGGCTCCTGTCCCGAGTGACGGGGCTCCTCTCCCGAGTGAAGGGACTCCTGTCCCAATTGAAGGAGGCTCCTGCCCCGAGTGAAGGAGGCTCCTGTCCCGAGTGAAGGAGGCTCCTGTCCCGAGTGACGGGGCTCCTGTCCCGAGTGAAGGGGCTCCTATCCCAAGTGAATGAGGATCCTGTCCCGAGTGATGGGGTTCCTAACCCGAGTGAAGGGGCTCCTGTCCCAAGTGAAGGAGGCTCCTGTCCCGAGTGAGAGAGTCCCCTGTCTCGAGTGAAGGAGGCTCCTGTCCCGAATGAAGGTGCTCCTGTCCCGAGTGAAGTTGCTCCTGTCCCGAGTGAAGGGGCTCCTGTCACGAGTGAAGGGGCTCCTTTCCCGAGTGAAGGGGCTCCTGTCCCGAGTGAAGGGGCTCCTGTCCCGAGGGATTGGGCTCCTGTCCCGAGTGAAGTAGGCCCCTGACCCGAGTGAAGTAGGCCCCTGACCCGAGTGAAGGGGCTCCTGTCCCGAGTGAGGGAGGCTCCTGACCCGAGTGAAGGGGCTCCTGTCCCGAGTGAATGAGGCTCCAGTCCTGAGTGAAGGGGCTCCTGTCCCGAGTGAAGCGGCTCCTGTCTCGAGTGAAGGGGCTCCTGTCCCGAGTGAAGGGGCTCCTGTCCCGACTGAAGGGGCTCCTGTCCCGAGTGAAGGGGCTCCTGTCCCGACTGAAGGGGCTCCTGTCCAGAGTGAAGGGGCTCCTGTCCAGAGTGAAGGGGCTCCTGTCCAGAGTGAAGGGGCTCCTGTCCAGAGTGAAGGGGCTCCTGTCCAGAGTGAAGGGGCTCCTGTCCAGAGTGAAGGGGCTCCTGTCCAGAGTGAAGGGGCTCCTGTCCCGACTGAAGGGACTCTTGTCCCCAGTGAAGGTGCTCCTGTCCAGAGTGAAGTGGCTCCTGTCCCGAGTGAAGGAGGCTCCAGTCCCGAGTTAAGGGGCTTCTGTCCCAAGTGAAGGGGCTCCTGTTCAAAGTGAATGGGCTCCTGTCCCGAGTGAAGGGTCTCCTGTCCCGAGTGAAGGAGGCTCCTGTCCCGAGTGAAGGGGCTCCTTTCCCGGGTCAGGGGGCTCCTGACCCGAGTGAAGGAGACTCCTGTCCCGAGTGAATGGTCTCCTGTCCCGGGTGAAGGAGGCTCCTGTCCCGAGTGAAGGAGGCTCCTGTCCCGGGTGAAGGGGCGCCTGTCACGAGTTAAGGGGCTCCTGTCACGAGTGAAGGAGGCTCCTGTCCCGAATGAAGGTGCTCCATCCTCAGTGAAGGGGCTCCTGTCACGAGTGAAGGGGCTCCTGTCCCGAGTGAAAGGGCTCCTGTCCCGAGTGAGGGAGTCTCCTGTCGCGAATGAAGTGGCTCCTGTCCCAAGTGAAGGGGCTCCTGTCACGAGTGAAGGGGCTCCTGTCCTGAGTGAAGGGGCTCCTGTCCCGAGTGAAGGGGCTCCTGTCCCAAGTGAAGGGGCTCCTGTCCCAAGTGAGGGAGGCTCCTGTCCCAAGTGATGGGGCTCCTACCCGAGTGAAGCGGCTCCTGTCCCGAGTGAAGCGGCTCCTGTCCCGAGTGAAGTGTTCCTGTCCCAAGTGAATGAGGCTCCTGTCCCGAGTGAAGGAGGTTCCTGTCCCGAGTGAAGGGGCTCCTGTCCCGAGTGTCGGGGCTCCTATCCCGAGTGTCGGGGCTCCTGTCCCGAGTGACGGGGCTCCTCTCCCGAGTGAAGGGACTCCTGTCCCAATTGAAGGAGGCTCCTGCCCCGAGTGAAGGAGGCTCCTGTCCCGAGTGAAGGAGGCTCCTGTCCCGAGTGACGGGGCTCCTGTCCCGAGTGAAGGGGCTCCTATCCCAAGTGAATGAGGATCCTGTCCCGAGTGATGGGGTTCCTAACCCGAGTGAAGGGGCTCCTGTCCCAAGTGAAGGAGGCTCCTGTCCCGAGTGAGAGAGTCCCCTGTCTCGAGTGAAGGAGGCTCCTGTCCCGAGTGGTGTCTCCTGTCTCGAGTGAAGGAGGCTCCTGTCCCGAATGAAGGTGCTCCTGTCCCGAGTGAAGGTGCTCCTGTCCCGAGTGAAGGGGCTCCTGTCACGAGTGAAGGGGCTCCTGTCCCGAGTGAAGGGGCTCCTGTCCCGAGGGATTGGGCTCCTGTCCCGAGTGAAGTAGGCCCCTGACCCGAGTGAAGTAGGCCCCTGACCCGAGTGAAGGGGCTCCTGTCCCGAGTGAAGGGGCTCCTGTCCCGAGTGAATGAGGCTCCAGTCCTGAGTGAAGGGGCTCCTGTCCCGAGTGAAGCGGCTCCTGTCCCGAGTGTCGGGGCTCCTGTCCCGAGTGACGGGGCTCCTCTCCCGAGTGAAGGGACTCCTGTCCCAATTGAAGGAGGCTCCTGCCCCGAGTGAAGGAGGCTCCTGTCCCGAGTGAAGGAGGCTCCTGTCCCGAGTGACGGGGCTCCTGTCCCGAGTGAAGGGGCTCCTATCCCAAGTGAATGAGGATCCTGTCCCGAGTGATGGGGTTCCTAACCCGAGTGAAGTGGCTCCTGTCCCAAGTGAAGGAGGCTCCTGTCCCGAGTGAGAGAGTCCCCTGTCTCGAGTGAAGGAGGCTCCTGTCCCGAATGAAGGTGCTCCTGTCCCGAGTGAAGGGGCTCCTTTCCCGAGTGAAGGGGCTCCTGTCCCGAGTGAAGGGGCTCCTGTCCCGAGGGATTGGGCTCCTGTCCTGAGTGAAGTAGGCCCCTGACCCGAGTGAAGTCGGCCCCTGACCCGAGTGAAGGGGCTCCTGTCCCGAGTGAGGGAGGCTCCTGACCCGAGTGAAGGAGGCTCCTGTCCCGAGTGAATGAGGCTCCAGTCCTGAGTGAAGGGGCTCCTGTCCCGAGTGAAGCGGCTCCTGTCCCGAGTGAAGGGTTCCTGTCCCGAGTGAAGGAGGTTCCTGTCTCGAGTGAAAGGGCTCCTGTCCCGGGTGAAGGGGCTCCTGTCCCGAGTGCCGGGGCTCCTATCCCGAGTGACGGGGCTCCTCTCCTGAGTGACGGGGCTCCTCTCCCGAGTGAAGGGGCTCCTGTCCCAATTGAAGGAGGCTCCTGCCCCGAGTGAAGGAGGCTCCGGTCCCGAGTGAATGCGTTCCTGTCCTGACTGCAGGAGGCTCCTGTCCCGAGTGAGGGAGTCTCCTGTCCCGAATGAAGTGGCTCCTGTCCCAAGTGAATGAGGCTCCAGTCCCGAGTGAAGGGGCTCCTGCCCCGAGTGAAGCGGCTCCTGCCCTGAGTGAAGTGTTCCTGTCCCAAGGGAATGAGGCTCCTGTCCCGAGTGAAGGGGCTCCTGTCCTGAGTGAAGCGGCTTCTGTCCCGCGTGAAGCGGCTCTTGTCCCCAGTGAAGGCGCTCCTGTCCCGAGGGATGGGGCTCCCGTCCCGAGTGAAGGAGACCCCTGACCCGAGCGAGGGAGGCTCCTGTCCCGAGTGATGGAGGCTCCGGTCCCGAGTGAAGGAGGCTACTGTCCCAAGTGAACGGGCACCTGTCCCGAGTGAAGGAGGCTCCTGTCCCGAGTGAAGGGGCTCCTGACCCGAGTGAATGGGCTCCTGTCCCGAGTAAGGGAGGCTTCTGACCTGAGTGAAGGGGCTCCTGTCCCGAGTGAGGGAGGCTCCTGTCCCGAGTGAAGGGGCTCCTGACCCAAGTGACGGGGCTCCTGTCCCGAGTGAAGGGAGGCTTCTGACCCGAGTGAAGGAGGCTCCTGTCCCGAGTGAAGGAGGCTCCTGTCCCGAGTGAAGGTGCTCCTGTCCCGAGTGAGGGAGGCTTCTGACCCAAGTGAAGGGGCTCCTGACCCGAGTGAATGGGCTCCTGTCCCGAGTGAGGGAGGCTTCTGACCCGAGTGAAGGGGCTCCTGTCCTCAGTGAAGGGACTCCTGTCTCGAATGAAGGGGCTCCTGTCCTGAGTGAAGGAGGTTCTTGTCCCGAGTGAAGGAGGCTCCTGTCCCGAGTGAAGGGGCTCCTATCCCAAGTGAATGAGGATCCTGTCCCGAGTGATGGGGTTCCTAACCCGAGTGAAGGGGCTCCTGTCCCAAGTGAAGGAGGCTCCTGTCCCGAGTGAGAGAGTCCCCTGTCTCGAGTGAAGGAGGCTCCTGTCCCGAGTGGTGTCTCCTGTCTCGAGTGAAGGAGGCTCCTGTCCCGAATGAAGGTGCTCCTGTCCCGAGTGAAGGTGCTCCTGTCCCGAGTGAAGGGGCTCCTGTCACGAGTGAAGGGGCTCCTGTCCCGAGTGAAGGGGCTCCTGTCCCGAGTGAAGGGGCTCCTGTCCCGAGGGATTGGGCTCCTGTCCCGAGTGAAGTAGGCCCCTGATCCGAGTGAAGTAGGCCCCTGACCCGAGTGAAGGGGCTCCTGTCCCGAGTGAGGGATGCTCCTGACCCGAGTGAAGGGGCTCCTGTCCCGAGTGAATGAGGCTCCAGTCCTGAGTGAAGGGGCTCCTGTCCCGAGTGAAGCGGCTCCTGTCCCGAGTGAAGGGTTCCTGTCCCGAGTGAAGGAGGTTCCTGTCTCGAGTGAAAGGGCTCCTGTCCCGTGTGAAGGGGCTCCTGTCCCGAGTGCCGGGGCTCCTATCCTGAGTGACGGGGCTCCTCTCCTGAGTGACGGGGCTCCTCTCCCGAGTGAAGGGGCTCCTGTCCCAATTGAAGGAGGCTCCTGCCCCGAGTGAAGGAGGCTCCGGTCCCGAGTGAATGCGTTCCTGTCCTGACTGCAGGAGGCTCCTGTCCCGAGTGAGGGAGTCTCCTGTCCCGAATGAAGTGGCTCCTGTCCCAAGTGAATGAGGCTCCAGTCCCGAGTGAAGGGGCTCCTGTCTCGAGTGAAGCGGCTCCTGCCCCGAGTGAAGCGGCTCCTGCCCCGAGTGAAGTGTTCCTGTCCCAAGTGAATGAGGCTCCTGTCCCGAGTGAAGGGGCTCCTGTCCTGAGTGAAGCGGCTTCTGTCCCGCGTGAAGCGGCTCTTGTCCCCAGTGAAGGCGCTCCTGTCCCGAGGGATGGGGCTCCTGTCCCGAGTGAAGGAGACCCCTGACCCGAGCGAGGGAGGCTCCTGTCCCGAGTCATGGAGGCTCCGGTCCCGAGTGAAGGAGGCTACTGTCCCAAGTGAACGGGCACCTGTCCCGAGTGAAGGAGGCTCCTGTCCCGAGTGAAGGGGCTCCTGACCCGAGTGAATGGGCTCCTGTCCCGAGTGAGGGAGGCTTCTGACCCGAGTGAAGGGGCTCCTGTCCCGAGTGAGGGAGGCTCCTGTCCCGAGTGAAGGGGCTCCTGACCCAAGTGACGGGGCTCCTGTCCCAAGTGAAGGGAGGCTTCTGACCCGAGTGAAGGAGGCTCCTGTCCCGAGTGAAGGAGGCTCCTGTCCCGAGTGAAGGTGCTCCTGTCCCGAGTGAGGGAGGCTTCTGACCCGAGTGAAGGGGCTCCTGACCCGAATGAATGGGCTCCTGTCCCGAGTGAGGGAGGCTTCTGACCCGAGTGAAGGGGCTCCTGTCCTCAGTGAAGGGACTCCTGTCTCGAATGAAGGGGCTCCTGTCCTGAGTGAAGGAGGTTCTTGTCCCGAGTGAAGGAGGCTCCTGTCCCGAGTGAAGGTGCTCCTGTCCTCAGTGAAGGGACTCCTGTCTCGAATGAAGGGGCTCCTGTCCTGAGTGAAGGAGGTTCTTGTCCCGAGTGAAGGTGCTCCTGTCCCGAGTGAAGGGGCTCCTGTCACGAGTGAAGGGGCTCCTGTCCCGAGTGAAGGGGCTCCTGTCCCGAGTGAAGGGGCTCCTGTCCCGAGGGATTGGTCTCCTGTCCCGAGTGAAGTAGGCCCCTGACCCGAGTGAAGTAGGCCCCTGACCCGAGTGAAGGGGCTCCTGTCCCGAGTGAGGGAGGCTCCTGACCCGAGTGAAGGGGCTCCTGTCCCGAGTGAATGAAGCTCCAGTCCTGAGTGAAGGGGCTCCTGTCCCGAGTGAAGCGGCTCCTGTCCCGAGTGAAGGGTTCCTGTCCCGAGTGAAGGAGGCTCCTGTCCCGAGTGAAGGGGCTCCTGACCCGAGTGAATGGGCTACTGTCCCGAGTAAGGGAGGCTTCTGACCTGAGTGAAGGGGCTCCTGTCCTGAGTGAGGGAGGCTCCTCTCCCGAGTGAAGGGGCTCCTGACCCAAGTGACGGGGCTCCTGTCCCGAGTGAAGGGAGGCTTCTGACCCGAGTGAAGGAGGCTCCTGTCCCGAGTGAAGGAGGCTCCTGTCCCGAGTGAAGGTGCTCCTGTCCCGAGTGAGGGAGGCTTCTGACCCGAGTGAAGGGGCTCCTGTCCTCAGTGAAGGGACTCCTGTCTCGAATGAAGGGGCTCCTGTCCTGAGTGAAGGAGGTTCTTGTCCCGAGTGAAGGAGGCTACTGTCCCGAGTGAAGGTGCTCCTGTCCTCAGTGAAGGGACTCCTGTCCCGAGTGAAGGGGCTCCTGTCCTGAGTGAAGGAGGTTCTTGTCCCGAGTGAAGGAGGCTCCTGTCCCGAGTGAAGTTGCTCCTGTCCTCAGTGAAGGGACTCCTGTCCCGAGTGAAGGGGCTCCTGTCCCGAGTGAAGGGCTCCTGCCCCGAGTGTAGGGGCTCCTGTCCCGAGTGAAGGAGGCTCCTGTCCCGAGTGAAGGAGGCTCCAGTCCCGAGTGAAGGAGGCTCCTGTCCCGAGTGAAGGAGGCTCCAGTCCCGAGTGAAGGGGCTCCTGTCTCGAGTGAAGGGGCTCCTATCCCGAGTGAAGGAGGCTCCTGTCCCGAGTGAAGGAGGCTCCAGCCCCGAGTGAAGGGGCTCCTGTCCCGATTGAAGGGTCTCCTGTCTCGAGTGAAGTAGGCTCCTGTCCCGAGTGAAGGAGGCTCCTGTCCCGAGTGAAGGAGGCTCCAGCCCCGAGTGAAGGGGCTCCTGTCCCGATTGAAGGGTCTCCTGTCTCGAGTGAAGTAGGCTCCTGTCCCAATTGAAGGAGGCTCCTGCCCCGAGTGAAGGAGGCTCCGGTCCCGAGTGAATGCGTTCCTGTCCTGACTGCAGGAGGCTCCTGTCCCGAGTGAGGGAGTCTCCTGTCCCGAATGAAGTAGGCTCCTGTCCCAAGTGAATGAGGCTCCAGTCCCAAGTGAAGGGGCTCCTGTCTCGAGTGAAGCGGCTCCTGCCCCGAGTGAAGCGGCTCCTGCCCCGAGTGAAGTGTTCCTGTCCCAAGTGAATGAGGCTCCTGTCCCGAGTGAAGGGGCTCCTGTCCTGAGTGAAGCGGCTTCTGTCCCGCGTGAAGCGGCTCTTGTCCCCAGTGAAGGCGCTCCTGTCCCGAGCGAGGGAGGCACCTGTCCCGAGTCATGGAGGCTCCGGTCCCGAGTGAAGGAGGCTACTGTCCCAAGTGAACGGGCACCTGTCCCGAGTGAAGGAGGCTCCTGTCCCGAGTGAAGGGGCTCCTGACCCGAGTGAATGGGCTCCTGTCCCGAGTGAGGGAGGCTTCTGACCCGAGTGAAGGGGCTCCTGTCCCGAGTGAGGGAGGCTCCTGTCCCGAGTGAAGGGGCTCCTGACCCAAGTGACGGGGCTCCTGTCCCGAGTGAAGGGAGGCTTCTGACCCGAGTGAAGGAGGCTCCTGTCCCGAGTGAAGGTGCTCCTGTCCCGAGTGAGGGAGGCTTCTGACCCGAGTGAAGGGGCTCCTGACCCGAATGAATGGGCTCCTGTCCCGAGTGAGGGAGGCTTCTGACCCGAGTGAAGGGGCTCCTGTCCTCAGTGAAGGGACTCCTGTCTCGAATGAAGGGGCTCCTGTCCTGAGTGAAGGAGGTTCTTGTCCCGAGTGAAGGAGGCTCCTGTCCCGAGTGAAGGTGCTCCTGTCCTCAGTGAAGGGACTCCTGTCTCGAATGAAGGGCCTCCTGTCCTGAGTGAAGGAGGTTCTTGTCCCGAGTGAAGGTGCTCCTGTCCCGAGTGAAGGGGCTCCTGTCACGAGTGAAGGGGCTCCTGTCCCGAGTGAAGGGGCTCCTGTCCCGAGTGAAGGGGCTCCTGTCCCGAGGGATTGGTCTCCTGTCCCGAGTGAAGTAGGCCCCTGACCCGAGTGAAGTAGGCCCCTGACCCGAGTGAAGGGGCTCCTGTCCCGAGTGAGGGAGGCTCCTGACCCGAGTGAAGGGGCTCCTGTCCCGAGTGAATGAGGCTCCAGTCCTGAGTGAAGGGGCTCCTGTCCCGAGTGAAGCGGCTCCTGTCCCGAGTGAAGGGTTCCTGTCCCGAGTGAAGGAGGCTCCTGTCCCGAGTGAAGGGGCTCCTGACCCGAGTGAATGGGCTACTGTCCCGAGTAAGGGAGGCTTCTGACCTGAGTGAAGGGGCTCCTGTCCTGAGTGAGGGAGGCTCCTGTCCCGAGTGAAGGGGCTCCTGACCCAAGTGACGGGGCTCCTGTCCCGAGTGAAGGGAGGCTTCTGACCCGAGTGAAGGAGGCTCCTGTCCCGAGTGAAGGAGGCTCCTGTCCCGAGTGAAGGTGCTCCTGTCCCGAGTGAGGGAGGCTTCTGACCCGAGTGAAGGGGCTCCTGTCCTCAGTGAAGGGACTCCTGTCTCGAATGAAGGGGCTCCTGTCCTGAGTGAAGGAGGTTCTTGTCCCGAGTGAAGGAGGCTACTGTCCCGAGTGAAGGTGCTCCTGTCCTCAGTGAAGGGACTCCTGTCCCGAGTGAAGGGGCTCCTGTCCTGAGTGAAGGAGGTTCTTGTCCCGAGTGAAGGAGGCTCCTGTCCCGAGTGAAGTTGCTCCTGTCCTCAGTGAAGGGACTCCTGTCCCGAGTGAAGGGGCTCCTGTCCCGAGTGAAGGGCTCCTGCCCCGAGTGTAGGGGCTCCTGTCCCGAGTGAAGGAGGCTCCTGTCCCGAGTGAAGGAGGCTCCAGTCCCGAGTGAAGGAGGCTCCTGTCCCGAGTGAAGGAGGCTCCAGTCCCGAGTGAAGGGGCTCCTGTCTCGAGTGAAGGGGCTCCTATCCCGAGTGAAGGAGGCTCCTGTCCCGAGTGAAGGAGGCTCCAGCCCCGAGTGAAGGGGCTCCTGTCCCGATTGAAGGGTCTCCTGTCTCGAGTGAAGTAGGCTCCTGTCCCGAGTGAAGGAGGCTCCTGTTCCGCGTGCAGGGGCTCCTGTCCAGAGTGAAGGGGTTCCTGTCTCGAGTGAAGGACGCTCCTGTTCCGCGTGAAGGGGCTCCTGTCCCGAGTGAAGGGGCTCCTGTCCCGAGTGAAGGGGTTCCTGTCCAGAGTGAAGGGGTACCTGTCCAGAGTGAAGGGGCTCCTGTCCCGAGTGAAGCGTCTCCTGTCTCTAGTTAAGGGGCTCCTGTCCCGAGTGAAGGAGGCTCCTTTCCCGAGTGGAGGGGCTCCTGTCCAGAGTGAAGGGCCTCCTGTCCCGAGTGAAGGGGCTCCTGTCCCGAGTGAAAGAGGCTCCTGTCCCGAGTGAAGGGGCTCCTGTCCCGGGTGAAGGGGCTCCTGACCCGAGTGAAGGAGACTCCTGTCCCGAGTGAAGGGGCTCCTGTCCTGGGTGAAGGAGGCTCCTGTCATGATTGAAGGAGGCTCCTGTCCCGAGTGAAGGGTCGCCTGTCCCGAGTGAAGGGTCTGCTGTCCCGAGTGAAGGAGGCTCCTGTCCCGAATGAAGGAGACTCCTGTCCCGAGTGAAGGGGCTCCTGTCCCGGGTGTAGGAGGCTCCTGTCCCGAGTGAAGGAGGCTCCTGTCCCGAGTGAAGGGTCTCCTGTCCCGAGTGAAGGGGCTCCTGCTCCGCGTGAAGGGGCTCCTGTCCCGAGTGAAGGGGCTCCTGTCCCGAGTGAAGGGGCTCCTGTCCCGAGTGAAGGGGCTCCTGTCCAGAGTGAAGGGGCTCCTGTCACGAGTAAAGGGGCTCCTGTCCCGAGTGAAGGGGCTCTTGTCCCCAGTGAAGGAGGCTCCTGTCCCGAGTTAAGGGGCTTCTGTCCATAGTGAAGCGTCTCCTGTCACGAGTAAAGGGGCTCCTGTCCCGAGTGAAGGGGCTCCTGTCCCGAGTGAAGGAGGCTCCTGTCCCGAATGAAGGTGCTCCTGTCCTCAGTGACGGGGCTCCTGTCCCGAGTGAAGGGGTTCCTCTCCCGAGTGAAGGGGTTCCTGTCCAGAGTGAAGGGGCTCCTGTCCCGAGTGAAGCGTCTCCTTTCTTGAGTTAAGGGGCTCCTGGCCCGAGTGAAGGGGCTCCTGTTCGGCGTGAAGTGGCTCCTGTCCAGAGTGAAGGGGCTCCTGTCCCGAGTGAAGGAGGCTCCTGTCCCGAGTGAAGGAGGCTCCTGTCCCGAGTTAAGAGGCTCCTGTCATGGGTGAAGGGGCTCCTGACCCGAGTGAAGGGTCTCCTGTCCCAGGTCAAGGAGGCTCCTGTCCCGAGTGAAGGAGACTCCTGTCCAGAGTGAAGGGGCTCCTGTCCCGAGTGAAGGGGCTCCTGTCCTGGGTGAAGGAGGCTCCTGTCACGATTGAAGGAGGCTCCTGTCCCAAGTGAAGGGTCGCCTGTCACGAGTGAAGGGGCTCCTGTCCCGAGTGAAGGAGGCTCCTGTCCTGAATGAAGGAGACTCCTGTCCCGAGTGAAGGGGCTCCTGTCCCGGGTGAAGGAGCCTCCTGTCCCGAGTGAAGGAGGCTCCTGTCCCGAGTGAAGGGTCTCCTGTCCAGAGTGAAGGGGCTCCTGTCACGAGTGAAGGGGCTCCTGTCCCGAGTGAAGGAGGCTCCTGTCCTGAATGAAGGAGACACCTGTCCCGAGTGAAGGGGCTCCTGTCCCGAGTGAAGGGGCTCCTGTCCCGAGTGAAGGGGCTCCTGTCCAGAGTGAAGGAGGCTCCTGTCCCGAGTGAAGGTGCTCCTGTCCCGAGTGAAGGGGCTCCTGCTCCGCGTGAAGGGGCTCCTGTCCCGAGTGAAGGGGCTCCTGCTCCGCGTGAAGGGGCTCCTGTCCCGAGTGAAGGGGCTCCTGTCCCGAGTGAAGGGGCTCCTGTCCCGAGTGAAGGAGGCTCCTGTCCCGAATGAAGCAGACTCCTGTCCCGAGTGAAGGGGCTCCTGTCCCGGGTGAAGGAGGCTCCTGTCCCGAGTGAAGGAGGCTCCTGTCCTCAGTGAAGAGGCTCCTGTCCCGAGTGAAGGGGCTCCTGCTCCGCGTGAAGGGGCTCCTGTCCCGAGTGAATGGGCTCCTGTCCCGAGTGAATGGGCTCCTGTCCCGAGTGAAGGGGCTCCTGTCCAGAGTGAAGGGGCTCCTGTAACGAGTGAAGGGGCTCCTGTCCCAAGTGAAGGGGCTCTTGTCCCCAGTGAAGGTGCCCCTGTCCCGAGGGATGGGGATCCTGTCCCGAGTGAAGGAGGCCCCTGACCCGAGTGAAGGGGCTCCTGTCCCGAGTGAAGTGGCTCCTCTCCCGAGTGAAGGGGCTCCTGTCCAGAGAGAAGGGGCTCTTGTCCCCAGTGAAGGCGCTCCTGTCCAGAGTGAAGGGGCTCCTGTCCCGAGTGAAGGTGCTCCTGTCCTCAGTGACGGGGCTCCTGTCCCGAGTGAAGGGGCTCCTGTCCCGAGTGAAGGGGCTCCTGTCCCGAGTGAAGAAGGCTCCTGTCCCGAATGAAGGTGCTCCTGTCCTCAGTGACGGGGCTCCTGTCCCGAGTGAAGGGGTTCCTGTCCCGGGTGAAGGGGTTGCTGTCCAGAGTGAAGGGGCTCCTGTCCCGAGTGAAGCGTCTCCTGTCTCGAGTTAAGGGGCTCCTGTCCCGAGTGAAGGAGGCTCCTGTCCCGAATGAAGGAGACACCTGTCCCGAGTGAAGGGGCTCCTGTCCCGAGTGAAGGGGCTCCTGTCCCGAGTGAAGGGGCTCCTGTCCAGAGTGAAGGGGCTCCTGTCACGAGTGAAGGGGCTCCTGTCCCGAGTGAGGGGGCTCCTGCTCCGCGTGAAGGGGCTCCTGTCCCGAGTGAAGGGGCTCCTGTCCCGAGTGAAGGGGCTCCTGTCCCGAGTGAAGGAGGCTCCTGTCCCGAATGAAGCAGACTCTTGTCCCGAGTGAAGGGGCTCCTGTCCCGCGTGAAGGGGCTCCTGCCCCGAGTGAAGGGTCTCCTGTCCCGAGTGAAGGGTCTCCTGTCCCGCGTGAAGGGGCTCCTGTCCCGAGTGAAGGGGCTCCTGTCCTCAGTGAAGGGGCTCCTGTCCCGAGTGAATGGGCTCCTGTCCCGAGTGAATGGGCTCCTGTCCCGAGTGAAGGGGCTCCTGTAACGAGTGAAGGGGCTCCTGTCCCAAGTGAAGGGGCTCTTGTCCCCAGTGAACGTGCCCCTGTCCCGAGGGATGGGGCTCCTGTCCCGAGTGAAGGAGGCCCCTGACCCGAGGGAAGAGGCTCCTGTCCCGAGTGAAGGGGCTCCTGTCCCGCGTGAAGTGGCTCCTGTCCCGAGTGAAGTGGCTCCTGTCCCGAGTGAAGGGGCTCCTGTCCCGCGTGAAGGGGCTCCTGTCCCGAGTGAAGTGGCTCCTGTCCCGAGTGAAGGGGCTCCTGTCCAGAGAGAAGGGGCTCTTGTCCCCAGTGAAGGGGTTCCTGTCCAGAGTGAAGGGGCTCCTGTCCCGAGTGAAGGGGCTCCTGTCCCGAGTGAAGGGGCTCCTGCTCCGCGTGAAGGTGCTCCTGTCCCGAGTGAAGGGGCTCCTGTCCAGAGAGAAGGGGCTCCTGTCACGATTGAAGGGGCTCCTGTCCCGAGTGAAGGAGGCTCCTGTCCCGAATGAAGGTGCTCCTGTCCTCAGTGACGGGGCTCCTGTCCCGAGTGAAGGGGTTCCTTTCCCGAGTGAAGGGGTTCCTGTCAAGAGTGAAGGGGCTCCTGTCCCGAGTGAAGCGTCTCCTGTCTCGAGTTAAGGGGCTCCTGTCCCGAGTGAAGGAGGCTCCTGTCCCGAGTGAAGGGACTCCTGTTCAGCGTGAAGTGGCTCCTGTCCAGAGTGAAGGAGGCTCCTGCCCCGAGTGAAGGAGGCTCCTCTCCCGAGTGAAGGAGGCTCCTGTCCCGAGTTAAGGGGCTCCTGTCCCGGGTGAAGGAGACTCCTGTCCCGAGTGAAGGGTTTCCATTCCCAGGTGATGGAGGCTCCTGTCCCGAGTGAAGGAGACTTCGGTCCCGAGTGAAGGAGACTCCGGTCCCGAGTGAAGAGGCTCCTGTCCCGAGTGACGGAGGCTCCTGTCCCGAGTGAAGGAGGATCCTGTCCTGAATGAAGGGCCTCCTGTCCCGAGTGAAGGGGCTCCTGTCACGAGTGAAGGCGCTCCTGTCCCGAGTGAAGGAGGCTCCTGTACCGAATGAAGGTGCTCCTGTCCTCAGTGAACGGGCTCCTGTCACGAGTGAAGGGGCTCCTGTCCCGAGCAAGGGAGGCTCCTGTCCCGAGTGATGGAGGCTCCGGTCCCGAGTGTAGTGGCTCCTGTCCCAAGTGAATGAGGCTCCAGTCCCGAGTGAAGGGGCTCCTTTCCCGAGTGAAGCGGCTCCTGTCCCGATTGAAGGGTTCCTGTCCCGAGTGAATGAGGCTCCTGTCCCGAGTGAAGGAGGCTACTGTCCTGAGTGAAATGGCTCCTGTCCCGAGTGAAGGGGCTCCTGCCCCGAGTGCCGGGGCTCCTATCCCGAGTGAAGGGGCTCCTGTTCCGAGTGACGGGGCTCCTGTCCCGAGTGACGGGGCTCCTATCCCGAGTGAAGGAGCTCCTGTCCCAAGTGAAGGAGGCTCCTGCCCCGAGTGAAGGAGGCTCCTGTCCCGGGTGAAGGAGACTCCAATCCCGAGTGACGGGGCTCCTGTCCTGAGTGAAGGGGCTCCGATCCCAAGTGAAGGGGCTCCTGTCCCAAGTGAAGGAGGCTCCTGTCCCGAGTAATGGGGCTCCTATCCCGAGTGAAGGGGCTCCTGTCCCAAGTGAAGGAGGCTCCTGTCCTGAGTGAAGGTGGCTCCTGTCCTGAGTGAAGGGGCTCCTGTCCCAAGTGAAGGGGCTTCTGTTCCGCGTGACGGGGCTCCTGTTCCACGTGAAGTGGCTTCAGTCCCGAGTGAATGGGCTCCTGTCCCGAGTGAAGGGGCCCCTGTCCCGAGTGAAGGGATTCCTGTCCAGAGTGAAGGAGGCTCCTGTCCCGAGTTAAAGGGCTTCTGTCCCGGGTGAAGGGGCTCTTGGCCCGAGTGAAGGAGACTCCTGTCCCGAGTGAAGGGCCTCCTGTCCCGGGTGAAGGAGGCTCCTGTCCCGAGTGAAGGAGGCTCCTGTCACGAGTGAAGGGGCTCCTGTCCCGAGTGAAGGAGGCTCCTGTCCCGAATGAAGGTGCTCCTGTCCTCAGTGAAGGGGCTCCTGTCACGAGTGAAGGGGCTCCTGTCCCGAGTGAAGGGGCTCCTGTCCCGAGTGAAGGGGCTCCTGTCCCGAGTGAACGGGCGCCTGTCCCCAGTGAAGGGGCCCCTGACCCGAGTGAAGGGGCTCCTGTCCCGAGTAAGGGAGGCTCCTGACCCGAGTGAAGGGTTCCTGTCCCGAGTGAATGAGGCTCCAGTCCCGAGTGAAGGGACTCCTGTCCCGAGTGAAGGGTTCCTGTCCCGAGTGAAGGAGGTTCCTGTCCCGAGTACCGGGGCTCCTATCCCGAGTGACGGGGCTCCTCTCCTGAGTGACGGGCTCCTCTCCCGAGTGAAGGGGCTCCTGTCCCAATTGAAGGATGCTCCTGCCCCGAGTGAAGGAGGTCTCCTCTCCGAATGAAGTGGCTCCTGTCCCAAGTGAATGAGTCTCCAGTCCCGAGTGAAGGGGCTCCTGTTCCGAGTGAAGCGGCTCCTGTCCCGAGTGAAGTTTCCTGTCCCAAGTGAATGAGGCTCCTGTCCCGAGTGAAGGAGGTTCCTGTCCTGAGTGAAGGGGCTCCTGTCCCGAGTGAAGGGGCTCCTGTCCCGAGTGCCGGGGCTCCTATCCCGAGTGACGGGCCTCCTGTCCCGAGTGACGGGGCTCCTCTCAAGAGTGAAGTGACTCCTGTCCCAATTGAAGGAGGCTCCTGCCCCGAGTGAAGGAGGCTCCTGTCCCGAGTGAAGGAGGCTCCTGTCCCGAGTGACGGGGCTCCTCTCCCGAGTGAAGGGGCTCCTATCCCAAGTGAAGGGGCTCCTGTCCCAAGTGAAGAAGGCTCCTGTCCCGAGTGATGGGGTTCCTACCCCGAGTGAAGGGGCTCCTGTCCCAAGTGAAGGAGGCTCCTGTCCAGAGTGAGTGAGTCTCCTGTCTCGAGTGATGGAGTCTCCTGTCCCGAGTGAAGGTGCTCCTGTCCCGTGTGAAGAGGCTCCTGTCCCGCGTGAATGGGCTCCAGTCCCGAGTGATGGGGCGCCTGTCCCGAGTGAAGGGGCTCCTGGCCCAAGTGAAGGCGTTCCTGTCCAGAGTGAAGGGGCTCCTGTCTCGAGTGAAGGAGGCTCCTGTCCCGAGTTAATGGGCTTCTGTCCCGAGTGAAGCGGCTCCTGTCCCGAATGAAGGGGCTCCTGTCCAGAGTGAAGGGGCTCCTGTCCCGAGTGAAGGAGGCTCCTGTCCCGAGTGAAGGGGCTCCTGACCCGGGTGATGGGGCTCCTGGCCCGAATGAAGGAGACTCCTGTCCCGAGTGAAGGGGCTCCTGACCCGAGTGAAGGAGGCTCCTGTCCCGAGTGATGGAGGCTCCTGTCCCGAGTGAAGGGTCAACTGTCACTAGTGAAGGGGCTCCTGTCCCGAGTGAAGGAGACTCCTGTCCCGAATGAAGGTGCTCCTGTCCTCAGTGACGGGGCTCCTGTCCCGAATGATGGGGCTCCTGCTCTGCGTGAAGGGGCTCCTGTCCCAAGTGAAGCGGCCCCTGTCCCGAGTGAAGGGGCTCCTGTCCCGAGTGAAGGAGGCCCCTGACCCGAGTGAAGGAGGCTGCTATCCCGAGTGAAGGGGCTCCTGACCCGAGCGAGGGAGGCTCCTGTCCCGAGTCATGGAGGCTCCGTTCCCGAGTGAATGGACTCCTGTCACGAGTGAAGGGGCTCCTGTCCCGAGTGAAGGAGGCTCCTGTCCCGAATGAAGGTGCTCCTGTCCTCAGTGAAGGGGCTCCTGTCCCGAGTGAAGGAGGCTCCTGTCCTGAATGAAGGAGACACCTGTCCCGAGTGAAGGGGCTCCTGTCCCGAGTGAAGGGGCTCCTGTCCCGAGTGAAGGGGCTCCTGTCCAGAGTGAAGGAGGCTCCTGTCCCGAGTGAAGGTGCTCCTGTCCCGAGTGAAGGGGCTCCTGCTCCGCGTGAAGGGGCTCCTGTCCCGAGTGAAGGGGCTCCTGCTCCGCGTGAAGGGGCTCCTGTCCCGAGTGAAGGGGCTCCTGTCCCGAGTGAAGGAGGCTCCTGTCCCGAATGAAGCAGACTCCTGTCCCGAGTGAAGGGGCTCCTGTCCCGGGTGAAGGAGGCTCCTGTCCCGAGTGAAGGAGGCTCCTGTCCTCAGTGAAGAGGCTCCTGTCCCGAGTGAAGGGGCTCCTGCTCCGCGTGAAGGGGCTCCTGTCCCGAGTGAATGGGCTCCTGTCCCGAGTGAATGGGCTCCTGTCCCGAGTGAAGGGGCTCCTGTCCAGAGTGAAGGGGCTCCTGTAACGAGTGAAGGGGCTCCTGTCCCAAGTGAAGGGGCTCTTGTCCCCAGTGAAGGTGCCCCTGTCCCGAGGGATGGGGATCCTGTCCCGAGTGAAGGAGGCCCCTGACCCGAGTGAAGGGGCTCCTGTCCCGAGTGAAGTGGCTCCTCTCCCGAGTGAAGGGGCTCCTGTCCAGAGAGAAGGGGCTCTTGTCCCCAGTGAAGGCGCTCCTGTCCAGAGTGAAGGGGCTCCTGTCCCGAGTGAAGGTGCTCCTGTCCTCAGTGACGGGGCTCCTGTCCCGAGTGAAGGGGCTCCTGTCCCGAGTGAAGGGGCTCCTGTCCCGAGTGAAGAAGGCTCCTGTCCCGAATGAAGGTGCTCCTGTCCTCAGTGACGGGGCTCCTGTCCCGAGTGAAGGGGTTCCTGTCCCGGGTGAAGGGGTTGCTGTCCAGAGTGAAGGGGCTCCTGTCCCGAGTGAAGCGTCTCCTGTCTCGAGTTAAGGGGCTCCTGTCCCGAGTGAAGGAGGCTCCTGTCCCGAATGAAGGAGACACCTGTCCCGAGTGAAGGGGCTCCTGTCCCGAGTGAAGGGGCTCCTGTCCCGAGTGAAGGGGCTCCTGTCCAGAGTGAAGGGGCTCCTGTCACGAGTGAAGGGGCTCCTGTCCCGAGTGAGGGGGCTCCTGCTCCGCGTGAAGGGGCTCCTGTCCCGAGTGAAGGGGCTCCTGTCCCGAGTGAAGGGGCTCCTGTCCCGAGTGAAGGAGGCTCCTGTCCCGAATGAAGCAGACTCTTGTCCCGAGTGAAGGGGCTCCTGTCCCGCGTGAAGGGGCTCCTGCCCCGAGTGAAGGGTCTCCTGTCCCGAGTGAAGGGTCTCCTGTCCCGCGTGAAGGGGCTCCTGTCCCGAGTGAAGGGGCTCCTGTCCTCAGTGAAGGGGCTCCTGTCCCGAGTGAATGGGCTCCTGTCCCGAGTGAATGGGCTCCTGTCCCGAGTGAAGGGGCTCCTGTAACGAGTGAAGGGGCTCCTGTCCCAAGTGAAGGGGCTCTTGTCCCCAGTGAACGTGCCCCTGTCCCGAGGGATGGGGCTCCTGTCCCGAGTGAAGGAGGCCCCTGACCCGAGGGAAGAGGCTCCTGTCCCGAGTGAAGGGGCTCCTGTCCCGCGTGAAGTGGCTCCTGTCCCGAGTGAAGTGGCTCCTGTCCCGAGTGAAGGGGCTCCTGTCCCGCGTGAAGGGGCTCCTGTCCCGAGTGAAGTGGCTCCTGTCCCGAGTGAAGGGGCTCCTGTCCAGAGAGAAGGGGCTCTTGTCCCCAGTGAAGGGGTTCCTGTCCAGAGTGAAGGGGCTCCTGTCCCGAGTGAAGGGGCTCCTGTCCCGAGTGAAGGGGCTCCTGCTCCGCGTGAAGGTGCTCCTGTCCCGAGTGAAGGGGCTCCTGTCCAGAGAGAAGGGGCTCCTGTCACGATTGAAGGGGCTCCTGTCCCGAGTGAAGGAGGCTCCTGTCCCGAATGAAGGTGCTCCTGTCCTCAGTGACGGGGCTCCTGTCCCGAGTGAAGGGGTTCCTTTCCCGAGTGAAGGGGTTCCTGTCAAGAGTGAAGGGGCTCCTGTCCCGAGTGAAGCGTCTCCTGTCTCGAGTTAAGGGGCTCCTGTCCCGAGTGAAGGAGGCTCCTGTCCCGAGTGAAGGGACTCCTGTTCAGCGTGAAGTGGCTCCTGTCCAGAGTGAAGGAGGCTCCTGCCCCGAGTGAAGGAGGCTCCTCTCCCGAGTGAAGGAGGCTCCTGTCCCGAGTTAAGGGGCTCCTGTCCCGGGTGAAGGAGACTCCTGTCCCGAGTGAAGGGTTTCCATTCCCAGGTGATGGAGGCTCCTGTCCCGAGTGAAGGAGACTTCGGTCCCGAGTGAAGGAGACTCCGGTCCCGAGTGAAGAGGCTCCTGTCCCGAGTGACGGAGGCTCCTGTCCCGAGTGAAGGAGGATCCTGTCCTGAATGAAGGGCCTCCTGTCCCGAGTGAAGGGGCTCCTGTCACGAGTGAAGGCGCTCCTGTCCCGAGTGAAGGAGGCTCCTGTACCGAATGAAGGTGCTCCTGTCCTCAGTGAACGGGCTCCTGTCACGAGTGAAGGGGCTCCTGTCCCGAGCAAGGGAGGCTCCTGTCCCGAGTGATGGAGGCTCCGGTCCCGAGTGTAGTGGCTCCTGTCCCAAGTGAATGAGGCTCCAGTCCCGAGTGAAGGGGCTCCTTTCCCGAGTGAAGCGGCTCCTGTCCCGATTGAAGGGTTCCTGTCCCGAGTGAATGAGGCTCCTGTCCCGAGTGAAGGAGGCTACTGTCCTGAGTGAAATGGCTCCTGTCCCGAGTGAAGGGGCTCCTGCCCCGAGTGCCGGGGCTCCTATCCCGAGTGAAGGGGCTCCTGTTCCGAGTGACGGGGCTCCTGTCCCGAGTGACGGGGCTCCTATCCCGAGTGAAGGAGCTCCTGTCCCAAGTGAAGGAGGCTCCTGCCCCGAGTGAAGGAGGCTCCTGTCCCGGGTGAAGGAGACTCCAGTCCCGAGTGACGGGGCTCCTGTCCTGAGTGAAGGGGCTCCGATCCCAAGTGAAGGGGCTCCTGTCCCAAGTGAAGGAGGCTCCTGTCCCGAGTAATGGGGCTCCTATCCCGAGTGAAGGGGCTCCTGTCCCAAGTGAAGGAGGCTCCTGTCCTGAGTGAAGGTGGCTCCTGTCCTGAGTGAAGGGGCTCCTGTCCCAAGTGAAGGGGCTTCTGTTCCGCGTGACGGGGCTCCTGTTCCACGTGAAGTGGCTTCAGTCCCGAGTGAATGGGCTCCTGTCCCGAGTGAAGGGGCCCCTGTCCCGAGTGAAGGGATTCCTGTCCAGAGTGAAGGAGGCTCCTGTCCCGAGTTAAAGGGCTTCTGTCCCGGGTGAAGGGGCTCTTGGCCCGAGTGAAGGAGACTCCTGTCCCGAGTGAAGGGCCTCCTGTCCCGGGTGAAGGAGGCTCCTGTCCCGAGTGAAGGAGGCTCCTGTCACGAGTGAAGGGGCTCCTGTCCCGAGTGAAGGAGGCTCCTGTCCCGAATGAAGGTGCTCCTGTCCTCAGTGAAGGGGCTCCTGTCACGAGTGAAGGGGCTCCTGTCCCGAGTGAAGGGGCTCCTGTCCCGAGTGAAGGGGCTCCTGTCCCGAGTGAACGGGCGCCTGTCCCCAGTGAAGGGGCCCCTGACCCGAGTGAAGGGGCTCCTGTCCCGAGTAAGGGAGGCTCCTGACCCGAGTGAAGGGTTCCTGTCCCGAGTGAATGAGGCTCCAGTCCCGAGTGAAGGGACTCCTGTCCCGAGTGAAGGGTTCCTGTCCCGAGTGAAGGAGGTTCCTGTCCCGAGTACCGGGGCTCCTATCCCGAGTGACGGGGCTCCTCTCCTGAGTGACGGGCTCCTCTCCCGAGTGAAGGGGCTCCTGTCCCAATTGAAGGATGCTCCTGCCCCGAGTGAAGGAGGCTCCTCTCCCGAATGAAGTGGCTCCTGTCCCAAGTGAATGAGTCTCCAGTCCCGAGTGAAGGGGCTCCTGTTCCGAGTGAAGCGGCTCCTGTCCCGAGTGAAGTTTCCTGTCCCAAGTGAATGAGGCTCCTGTCCCGAGTGAAGGAGGTTCCTGTCCTGAGTGAAGGGGCTCCTGTCCCGAGTGAAGGGGCTCCTGTCCCGAGTGCCGGGGCTCCTATCCCGAGTGACGGGCCTCCTGTCCCGAGTGACGGGGCTCCTCTCAAGAGTGAAGTGACTCCTGTCCCAATTGAAGGAGGCTCCTGCCCCGAGTGAAGGAGGCTCCTGTCCCGAGTGAAGGAGGCTCCTGTCCCGAGTGACGGGGCTCCTCTCCCGAGTGAAGGGGCTCCTATCCCAAGTGAAGGGGCTCCTGTCCCAAGTGAAGAAGGCTCCTGTCCCGAGTGATGGGGTTCCTACCCCGAGTGAAGGGGCTCCTGTCCCAAGTGAAGGAGGCTCCTGTCCAGAGTGAGTGAGTCTCCTGTCTCGAGTGATGGAGTCTCCTGTCCCGAGTGAAGGTGCTCCTGTCCCGTGTGAAGAGGCTCCTGTCCCGCGTGAATGGGCTCCAGTCCCGAGTGATGGGGCGCCTGTCCCGAGTGAAGGGGCTCCTGGCCCAAGTGAAGGCGTTCCTGTCCAGAGTGAAGGGGCTCCTGTCTCGAGTGAAGGAGGCTCCTGTCCCGAGTTAATGGGCTTCTGTCCCGAGTGAAGCGGCTCCTGTCCCGAATGAAGGGGCTCCTGTCCAGAGTGAAGGGGCTCCTGTCCCGAGTGAAGGAGGCTCCTGTCCCGAGTGAAGGGGCTCCTGACCCGGGTGATGGGGCTCCTGGCCCGAATGAAGGAGACTCCTGTCCCGAGTGAAGGGGCTCCTGACCCGAGTGAAGGAGGCTCCTGTCCCGAGTGATGGAGGCTCCTGTCCCGAGTGAAGGGTCAACTGTCACTAGTGAAGGGGCTCCTGTCCCGAGTGAAGGAGACTCCTGTCCCGAATGAAGGTGCTCCTGTCCTCAGTGACGGGGCTCCTGTCCCGAATGATGGGGCTCCTGCTCTGCGTGAAGGGGCTCCTGTGCCAAGTGAAGCGGCCCCTGTCCCGAGTGAAGGGGCTCCTGTCCCGAGTGAAGGAGGCCCCTGACCCGAGTGAAGGAGGCTGCTATCCCGAGTGAAGGGGCTCCTGACCCGAGCGAGGGAGGCTCCTGTCCCGAGTCATGGAGGCTCCGTTCCCGAGTGAATGGACTCCTGTCACGAGTGAAGGGGCTCCTGTCCCGAGTGAAGGAGGCTCCTGTCCCGAATGAAGGTGCTCCTGTCCTCAGTGAAGGGGCTCCTGTCCTGAGTGAAGGGGCTCCTGTCCCGAGTGAAGGGGCTCCTGTCCCGAGTGCCGGGGCTCCTATCCCGAGTGACGGGCCTCCTGTCCCGAGTGACGGGGCTCCTCTCAAGAGTGAAGTGACTCCTGTCCCAATTGAAGGAGGCTCCTGCCCCGAGTGAAGGAGGCTCCTGTCCCGAGTGAAGGAGGCTCCTGTCCCGAGTGACGGGGCTCCTCTCCCGAGTGAAGGGGCTCCTATCCCAAGTGAAGGGGCTCCTGTCCCAAGTGAAGAAGGCTCCTGTCCCGAGTGATGGGGTTCCTACCCCGAGTGAAGGGGCTCCTGTCCCAAGTGAAGGAGGCTCCTGTCCAGAGTGAGTGAGTCTCCTGTCTCGAGTGATGGAGTCTCCTGTCCCGAGTGAAGGGGCTCCTGTCCCGTGTGAAGAGGCTCCTGTCCCGCGTGAATGGGCTCCAGTCCCGAGTGATGGGGCGCCTGTCCCGAGTGAAGGGGCTCCTGGCCCAAGTGAAGGCGTTCCTGTCCAGAGTGAAGGGGCTCCTGTCTCGAGTGAAGGAGGCTCCTGTCCCGAGTTAATGGGCTTCTGTCCCGAGTGAAGGGGCTCCTGTCCCGAATGAAGGGGCTCCTGTCCAGAGTGAAGGGGCTCCTGTCCCGAGTGAAGGAGGCTCCTGTCCCGAGTGAAGGGGCTCCTGACCCGGGTGATGGGGCTCCTGGCCCGAATGAAGGAGACTCCTGTCCCGAGTGAAGGGGCTCCTGACCCGAGTGAAGGAGGCTCCTGTCCCGAGTGATGGAGGCTCCTGTCCCGAGTGAAGGGTCAACTGTCACAAGTGAAGGGGCTCCTGTCCCGAGTGAAGGAGACTCCTGTCCCGAGTGAAGGGGCTCTTGTCCCCAGTGAAGGCGCTCCTGTCCCGAGGGATGGGGCTCCTGTCCCGAGTGAAGGAGGCCCCTGACCCGAGTGAAGGAGGCTGCTATCCCGAGTGAAGGGGCTCCTGACCCGAGCGAGGGAGGCTCCTGTCCCGAGTCATGGAGGCTCCGTTCCCGAGTGAATGGACTCCTGTCATGAGTGAAGGGGCTCCTGTCCCGAGTGAAGGAGGCTCCTGTCCCGAATGAAGGTGCTCCTGTCCTCAGTGAAGGGGCTCCTGTCACGAGTGAAGGGGCTCCTGTCCCGAGTGAAGGGGCTCCTGTCCCGAGTGAAGGGGCTCCTGTCCCGAGTGAAGGGGCGCCTGTCCCCAGTGAAGGGGCCCCTGACCCGAGTGAAGGGGCTCCTGTCCCGAGTAAGGGAGGCTCCTGACCCGAGTGAAGGGGCTCCTGTCCCAAGTGAATGAGGCTCCAGTCCCGAGTGAAGGGACTCCTGTCCCGAGTGAAGGTTTCCTGTCCCGAGTGAAGGAGGTTCCTGTCCCGAGTGCCGGGGCTCCTATCCCGAGTGACGGGGCTCCTCTCCTGAGTGACGGTCTCCTCTCCCGAGTGAAGGGGCTCCTGTCCCAATTGAAGGATGCTCCTGCCCCGAGTGAAGGAGGCTCCTCTCCCGAATGAAGTGGCTCCTGTCCCAAGTGAATGAGTCTCCAGTCCCGAGTGAAGGGGCTCCTGTCCCGAGTGAAGCGGCTCCTGTCCCGAGTGAAGTTTCCTGTCCCAAGTGAATGAGGCTCCTGTCCCGAGTGAAGGAGGTTCCTGTCCTGAGTGAAGGGGCTCCTGTCCCGAGTGAAGGGCTCCTGTCCCGAGTGCCGGGGCTCCTATCCCGAGTGACGGGCCTCCTGTCCCGAGTGACGGGGCTCCTCTCAAGAGTGAAGTGACTCCTGTCCCAATTGAAGGAGGCTCCTGCCCCGAGTGAAGGAGGCTCCTGTCCCGAGTGAAGGAGGCTCCTGTCCCGAGTGACGGGGCTCCTCTCCCGAGTGAAGGGGCTCCTATCCCAAGTGAAGGGGCTCCTGTCCCAAGTGAAGAAGGCTCCTGTCCCGAGTGATGGGGTTCCTACCCCGAGTGAAGGGGCTCCTGTCCCAAGTGAAGGAGGCTCCTGTCCAGAGTGAGTGAGTCTCCTGTCTCGAGCGATGGAGTCTCCTGTCCCGAGTGAAGGGGCTCCTGTCCCGTGTGAAGAGGCTCCTGTCCCGCGTGAATGGGCTCCAGTCCCGAGTGATGGGGCGCCTGTCCCGAGTGAAGGGGCTCCTGACCCAAGTGAAGGCGTTCCTGTCCAGAGTGAAGGGGCTCCTGTCTCGAGTGAAGGAGGCTCCTGTCCCGAGTTAATGGGCTTCTGTCCCGAGTGAAGGGGCTCCTGTCCCGAATGAAGGGGCTCCTGTCCAGAGTGAAGGGGCTCCTGTCCCGAGTGAAGGAGGCTCCTGTCCCGAGTGAAGGGGCTCCTGACCCGGGTGATGGGGCTCCTGGCCCGAATGAAGGAGACTCCTGTCCCGAGTGAAGGGGCTCCTGACCCGAGTGAAGGAGGCTCCTGTCCCGAGTGATGGAGGCTCCTGTCCCGAGTGAAGGGTCAACTGTCACTAGTGAAGGGGCTCCTGTCCCGAGTGAAGGAGACTCCTGTCCCGAATGAAAGTGCTCCTGTCCTCAGTGACGGGGCTCCTGTCCCGAGTGATGGGGCTCCTGCTCTGTGTGAAGGGGCTCCTGTCCCAAGTGAAGCGGCCCCTGTCCCGAGTGAAGGGGCTCCTGTCCAGAGTGAAGGGGCTCTTGTCCCCAGTGAAGGCGCTCCTGTCCCGAGGGATGGGGCTCCTGTCCCGAGTGAAGGAGGCCCCTGACCCGAGTGAAGGAGGCTGCTATCCCGAGTGAAGGGGCTCCTGACCCGAGCGAGGGAGGCTTCTGTCCCGAGTCATGGATGCTCCGTTCCCGAGTGAAGGTGGCTCCTGTCCCAAGTGAACGGGCACCTGTCCCGAGTGAAGGAGGCTCCTGTCCCGAGTGAAGGGGCTCCTGACCCAAGTGAATGGGCTCCTGTCCCGAGTGAAGGGGCTCCTGACCCGAGTGAATGGGCTCCTGTCCCGAGTGAGGGAGGCTTCTGACCCGAGTGAAGGGGCTCCTGTCCCGAGCGCGGGAGGCTCCTGTCCTGAGTGAAGGAGGTTCCTGTACTGAGTGAATGGGCTCCTATCCCGATTGAAGGGGCTCCTGTCCGGAGTGAAGGGGCTCCTGTCCCGAGTGAAGGGGTTCCTGTCCAGAGTGAAGGGGCTCCTGTCCCGAGTGAAGGGGGTCCTGTCCCGAGTGAAAGAGGCTCCTGTCCCGAGGGAAGGGGCTCCTGTCCCGGGTGAAGGGGCTCCTGACCCGAGTGAAGGAGACTCCTGTCCCGAGTGAAGGGGCTCCTGTCCCGAGTGAAGGAGGCTCCTGTCCCGAATGAAGGAGACTCCTCTCCCGAGTGAAGGGGCTCCTGTCCCGAGTGAAGGAGGCTCCTGTCCCGAGTGAAGGGGCTCCTGTCCCGAGTGAAGGGGCTCCTGTCCCGAGTGAAGGAGGCTCCTGTCCCGAGTGAAGGGGCTCCTGTCGCGAGTGATGGGGCTCCTGCCGCGAGTGAAGGGGCTCCTGCCCCGAGTGAAGGGGCTCCTGCCCCAAGTGAAGGAGGCTCCTGTCCCGAGTGAAGTGGCTCCTGTCCCGAGTGAAGGGGCTCCTGTCCCAAGTGAAGTGTCTCCTGTCACGAGTGAAGGGGCTCCTGACCCGAGTGAAGGAGACTCCTGTCCCGAGTTAATGGGCTTCTGTCCCGAGTGAAGGGGCTCCTGTCCAGAGTGAAGGGGCTCCTGTCCCAGTGAAGGAGACTCCTGTCCTGAGTGAAGGGGCTCCTGACCCGGGTGAAGGAGGCTCCTGTCCCGAGTGAAGGAGGCTCCTGTCCCGATTGATGGGTCTCCTGTTCTCAGTGAAGGGGCTCCTGCTCCGCGTGAAGGGGCTCCTGACCCGAGTGAAGGGGCTCCTGTCCAGAGTGAAGGGGCTCCTGTCACGAGTGAAGGGGCTCCTGACCCGAGTGAAGGGGCTCCTGTCCAGAGTGAAGGGGCTCCTGTCACGAGTGAAGGGGCTCCTGTCCCGAGTGAAGGGGCTCTTGTCCCCAGTGAAGGCGCTCCTGTCCCGAGGGATGTGGATCCTGTCCCGAGTGAAGGAGGCCCCTGACCCGAGTGATGGTTCTCCTGTCCTCAGTGAAGGGGCTCCTGTCCCGAGTGAAGGAGGCTCCTGTCCCGAATGAAGGTGCTCCTGTCCTCAGTGACGGGGCTCCTGTCCCGAGTGAAGGGTCTCCTGCTCTGCGTGAAGGGGCTCCTGTCCCAAGTGAAGCGGCCCCTGTCCCGAGTGAAGGGGCTCCTGTCCCGAGTGAAGCGGCTCCTGTCCCGAGTGAAGCGGCTCCTGCCCCGAGTGAAGGGGCTCCTGTCCCGAGTGAAGGGGCTCCTGCCCCGAGTGAAGGGGCTCCTGCCCCGAGCGAAGGGGCTCCTCTCCCGAGTGAAGGGGCTCCTGTCCCGAGTGAAGGGGCTCCTGCTCCGCGTGAAGGGGCTCCTGACCCGAGTGAAGGGGCTCCTGTCCCGAGTGAAGGGGCTCCTGTCCAGAGTGAAGGGGCTCCTGTCACGAGTGAAGGGGCTCCTGTCCCGAGTGAAGGGGCTCTTGTCCCCAGTGAAGGCGCTCCTGTCCCGAGGGATGGGGATCCTGTCCTCAGTGAAGGGGCTCCTGTCCCGAGTGAAGGGGCTCCTGTCCCGAGTGAAGGGGCTCCTGTCCCGAGTGAAGGGGCTCCTGTCCCGTGTGAAGGGGCTCCTGTCCCGAGTGAAGGGCTCCTGTCCCGAGTGAAGGGGCTCCTGTCCAGAGTGAAGGGGCTCCTGTCCCGAGTGAAGGAGGCTCCTGTCCCGAGTGAAAGGGCTCCTGTCCCGGGTCAAGGGGCTCCTGTCCCGGGTCAAGGGGCTCCTGACCCGAGTGAAGGGGCTCCTGTCCCAAGTGAAGGGGCTCCTGTCCCGAGTGAAGGGGCTCCTGTCCCGAGTGAATGGGCTCCTGTCCCAAGTGAAGGGGCTCCTGTCCCCAGTGAAGCCGCTCCTGTCCCGAGGGATTGGGCTCCTGTCCCGAGTGAAGTAGGTCCCTGACCCGAGTGAAGGGGCTCCTGTCCCGAGTGAGGGAGACTCCTGACCCGAGTGAAGGGGCTCCTGTCCCGAGCGAGGCAGGCTCCTGTCCCAAGTGATGGAGGCTCCGGTCCCGAGTGAATGCGTTCCTGTCCTGACTGCAGGAGGCTCCTGTCCCAAGTGAGGGAGGCTCCTGTCCCAAGGGATGGGGCTCCTGTCCCGAGTGAAGGAGGCCCCTGCCCCGAGTGAAGGGTCTCCTGCCCCGAGTGAAGGGTCTCCTGCTCCGCGTGAAGGGGCTCCTGTCCTGAGTGAAGGGGCTCCTGTCCAGAGTGAAGGGGCTCCTGTCCCGAGTGAAGGGGCTCCTGTCCTGAGTGAAGGGGCTCCTGTCCAGAGTGAAGGGGCTCCTGTCCAGAGTGAAGGGGCTCCTGTCCAGAGTGAAGGGGCTCCTGTCCAGAGTGAAGGGGCTCCTGTCCAGAGTGAAGGGTCTCCTGTCCAGAGTGAAGGGGCTCCTGTCCAGAGTGAAGGGGCTCCTGTCCTGAGTGAAGGGGCTCCTGTCCAGAGTGAAGGGGCTCCTGTCCAGAGTGAAGGGGCTCCTGTCCAGAGTGAAGGGGCTCCTGTCCAGAGTGAAGGGTCTCCTGTCCAGAGTGAAGGGGCTCCTGTCCAGAGTGAAGGGGCTCCTGTCCAGAGTGAAGGGGCTCCTGTCCAGAGTGAAGGGGCTCCTGTCCAGAGTGAAGGGGCTCCTGTCCAGAGTGAAGGGGCTCCTGTCCAGAGTGAAGGGGCTCCTGTCCAGAGTGAAGGGGCTCCTGTCCAGAGTGAAGGGGCTCCTGTCCAGAGTGAAGGGACTCCTGTCCAGAGTGAAGGGGCTCCTGTCCAGAGTGAAGGGGCTCTTGTCCAGAGTGAAGGGGCTCCTGTCCCGAGTGAAGGGGCTCCTGTCCCGAGTGAAGGCGCTCCTGTCCAGAGTGAAGGGGCTCCTGTCTCGAGTGAAGGAGGCTCCAGTCCCGAGTTAAGGGGCTTCTGTCCCGAGTGAAGTGGCTCCTGTCCAAAGTGAAAGGGCTCCTGTCCCGAGTGAAGGGGCTCCTGTCGCGAGTGAAGGAGGCTCCTGTCCCGAGTGAAGGGGCTCCTTTCCCGAGTGATGGAGGCTCCTGTCCCGGATGAAGGAGGCTCCTGTCCCGAGTGAAGGGTCTCCTGTTCTCAGTGAAGGGGCTCCTGTCACGAGTTAAGGGGCTCCTGTCACGAGTGAAGGAGGCTCCTGTCCCGAATAAAGTGCTCCTGTCCTCAGTGAAGGGGCTCCTGTCACGAGTGGAGGGGCTCCTGTCCCGAGTGAAGGAGGCTCCTGTCCAGAGTGAAGGGGCTCCTGTCCCGAGTGAAGGGGCTCCTGTCCAGAGTGAAGGGGCTCCTGTCCCGAGTGAAGGGGCTCCTGTCCAGAGTGAAGGGGCTCCTGTCACGAGTGAAGGGGCTCCTGTCACGAGTGAAGGGGCTCCTGTCCAGAGTGAAGGGGCTCCTGTCACGATTGAAGGGGCTCCTGTCCCGAGTGAAGGGGCTCCTGTCCAGAGTGAAGGGGCTCCTGTCACGAGTGAAGGGGCTCCTGTCGCGAGTGAAGGGGCTCTTGTCCCCAGTGAAGGCGCTCCTGTCCCGAGGGATGTGGATCCTGTCCCGAGTGAAGGAGGCCCCTGACCCGAGTGATGGTTCTCCTGTCCTCAGTGACGGGGCTCCTCTCCCGAGTGAAGGGGCTCCTATCCCAAGTGAAGGGGCTCCTGTCCCAAGTGAAGAAGGCTCCTGTCCCGAGTGATGGGGTTCCTACCCCGAGTGAAGGGGCTCCTGTCCCAAGTGAAGGAGGCTCCTGTCCAGAGTGAGTGAGTCTCCTGTCTCGAGTGATGGAGTCTCCTGTCCCGAGTGAAGGGGCTCCTGTCCCGTGTGAAGAGGCTCCTGTCCCGCGTGAATGGGCTCCAGTCCCGAGTGATGGGGCGCCTGTCCCGAGTGAAGGGGCTCCTGACCCAAGTGAAGGCGTTCCTGTCCAGAGTGAAGGGGCTCCTGTCTCGAGTGAAGGAGGCTCCTGTCCCGAGTTAATGGGCTTCTGTCCCGAGTGAAGGGGCTCCTGTCCCGAATGTAGGGGCTCCTGTCCAGAGTGAAGGAGGCTCCTGTCCCGAGTGAAGGGGCTCCTGACCCGGGTGATGGGGCTCCTGGCCCGAATGAAGGAGACTCCTGTCCCGAGTGAAGGGGCTCCTGACCCGAGTGAAGGAGGCTCCTGTCCCGAGTGATGGAGGCTCCTGTCCCGAGTGAAGGGTCAACTGTCACGAGTGAAGGGGCTCCTGTCCCGAGTGAAGGAGACTCCTGTCCCGAATGAAGGTGCTCCTGTCCTCAGTGACGGGGCTCCTGTCCCGAGTGATGGGGCTCCTGCTCTGCGTGAAGGGGCTCCTGTCCCAAGTGAAGCGGCCCCTGTCCCGAGTGAAGGGGCTCCTGTCCAGAGTGAAGGAGGCCCCTGACCCGAGTGAAGGAGGCTGCTATCCCGAGTGAAGGGGCTCCTGACCCGAGCGAGGGAGGCTCCTGTCCCGAGTCATGGAGGCTCCGTTCCCGAGTGAAGGTGGCTCCTGTCCCAAGTGAACGGGCACCTGTCCCGAGTGAAGGAGGCTCCTGTCCCGAGTGAAAGGGCTCCTGACCCGAGTGAATGGGCTCCTGTCCCGAGTGAAGGGGCTCCTGACCCGAGTGAATGGGCTCCTGTCCCGAGTGAGGGAGGCTTCTGACCCGAGTGAAGGGGCTCCTGTCCCGAGCGCGGGAGGCTCCTGTCCTGAGTGAAGGAGGTTCCTGTCCTGAGTGAATGGGCTCCTATCCCGAGTGAAGGGGCTCCTGTCCGGAGTGAAGGGGCTCCTGTCCCGAGTGAAGGGGTTCCTGTCCAGAGTGAAGGGGCTCCTGTCCCGAGTGAAGGGGGTCCTGTCCCGAGTGAAAGAGGCTCCTGTCCCGAGGGAATGGGCTCCTGTCCCGGGTGAAGGGGCTCCTGACCCGAGTGAAGGAGACTCCTGTCCCGAGTGAAGGGGCTCCTGTCCCGAGTGAAGGAGGCTCCTGTCCCGAATGAAGGAGACTCCTCTCCCGAGTGAAGGGGCTCCTGTCCCGAGTGAAGGAGGCTCCTGTCCCGAGTGAAGGGGCTCCTGTCCCGAGTGAAGGAGGCTCCTGTCCCGAGTGGAGGGGCTCCTGTCGCGAGTGATGGGGCTCCTGCCGCGAGTGATGGGGCTCCTGCCGCGAGTGAAGGGGCTCCTGCCCCGAGTGAAGGGGCTCCTGCCCTTGGTGAAGGGGCTCCTGTCCCGAGTGAAGTGGCTCCTGTCCCGAGTGAAGGGGCTCCTGTCCCGAGTGAAGTGTCTCCTGTCACGAGTGAAGCGGCTCCTGTCTCGAGTGAAGGAGACTCCTGTCCCGAGTTAATGGGCTTCTGTCCCGAGTGAAGGGGCTCCTGTCCAGAGTGAAGGGGCTCCTGTCCCAGTGAAGGAGGCTCCTGTCCCGGGTGAAGGAGGCTCCTGTCCCGAGTGAAGGAGGCTCCTGTCCCGAGTGAAGGGTCTCCTGTCACGAGTGAAGGGGCTCCTGTCCCAGTGAAGGAGGCTCCTGGCCCGAATGAAGGAGACTCCTGTCCTGAGTGAAGGGGCTCCTGACCCGGGTGAAGGAGGCTCCTGTCCCGAGTGAAGGAGGCTCCTGTCCCGAGTGAAGGGTCTCCTGTCACGAGTGAAGGGGCTCCAGTCCCGAGTGAAGGGTCTCCTGTCACGAGTGAAGGGGCTCCTTTCCCGAGTGAAGGGGCTCCTGCTCCGCGTGAAGGGGCTCCTGACCCGAGTGAAGGGGCTCCTGTCCCGAGTGAAGGGGCTCCTGTCCCGAGTGAAGGGGCTCCTGTCCAGAGTGAAGGGTCTCCTGTCACGAGTGAAGGGGCTCCTGTCCCGAGTGAAGGGGCTCTTGTCCCCAGTGAAGGCGCTCCTGTCCCGAGGGATGGGGATCCTGTCCCGAGTGAAGGAGGCCCCTGACCCGAGTGATGGTTCTCCTGTCCTCAGTGAAGGGGCTCCTGTCCCGAGTGAAGGGGCTCCTGCTCCGCGTGAAGGGGCTCCTGTCCCGAGTGAGGGGGCTCCTGTCCAGAGTGAAGGGTCTCCTGTCACGAGTGAAGGGGCTCCTGTCCCGAGTGAAGGGGCTCCTGTCCCGAGTGAAGGGGCTCCTGTCCCGAGTGAAGGGGCTCCTGTCCCGAGTGAAGGAGGCTCCTGTCCCGAGTGAAGGGGATCCTGTCCTGGGTCAAGGGGCTCCTGACCCAAGTGAAGGGGCTCCTGTCCCGAGTGAAGGGGCTCCTGTCCCGAGTGAAGGGGCTCCTGTCCCGAGTGAATGGGCTCCTGTCCCAAGTGAAGGGGCTCCTGTCCCCAGTGAAGCCGCTCCTGTCCCGAGGGATTGGGCTCCTGTCCCGAGTGAAGTAGGTCCCTGACCCGAGTGAAGGGGCTCCTGTCCCGAGTGAGGGAGACTCCTGACCCTCGTGAAGGGGCTTCTGTCCCGAGCGAGGGAGGCTCCTGTCCCAAGTGATGGAGGCTCCGGTCCCGAGTGAATGCGTTCCTGTCCTGACTGCAGGAGGCTCCTGTCCCAAGTGAGGGAGGCTCCTGTCCCGAGGGATGGGGCTCCTGTCCCGAGTGAAGGAGGCCCCTGACCCGAGTGAAGGGTCTCCTGCCCCGAGTGAAGGGGCTCCTGTCCCGAGTGAAGGGGCTCCTGTCCCGAGTGAAGGGGCTCCTGTCCAGAGTGAAGGGGCTCCTGTCCCTAGTGAAGGGGCTCCTGTCCCGAGTGAAGGGGCTCCTGTCCAGAGTGAAGGGGCTCCTGTCCCGAGTGAAGGGGCTCCTGTCCAGAGTGAAGGGGCTCCTCTCCAGAGTGAAGGGGCTCCTGTCCAGAGTGAAGTGACTCCTTTCCAGAGTGAAGGGGCTCCTGTCCAGAGTGAAGGGGCTCCTGTCCAGAGTGAAGGGGCTCCTGTCCAGAGTGAAGGGGCTCCTGACCAGAGTGAAGGGGCTCCTGTCCAGAGTGAAGGGGCTCCTGTCCAGAGTGAAGGGACTCCTGTCCAGAGTGAAGGGGCTCTTGTCCAGAGTGAAGGGGCTCCTGTCCCGAGTGAAGGGGCTCCTGTCCCGAGTGAAGGCGCTCCTGTCCAGAGTGAAGGGGCTCCTGTCTCGAGTGAAGGAGTCTCCAGTCCCGAGTTAAGGGGCTTCTGTCCCGAGTGAAGGGGCTCCTGTCCAAAGTGAAAGGGCTCCTGTCCCGAGTGAAGGGGCTCCTGTCCCGAGTGAAGGAGGCTCCTGTCCCGAGTGAAGGGGCTCCTTTCCCGGGTCAGGGGGCTCCTGACCCGAGTGAAGGAGACTCCTGTCCCGAGTGAAGGGTCTCCTGTCCCGGGTGAAGGAGGCTCCTGTCCCGAGTGATGGAGGCTCCTGTCCCGGGTGAAGGGGCGCCTGTCACGAGTTAAGGGGCTCCTGTCACGAGTGAAGGAGGCTCCTGTCCCGAATGAAGGAGACTCCTGTCCCGAATGAAGGGGCTCCTGTCCCGGGTGAAGGAGGCTCCTGTCCCGAGTGAAGGAGGCTCCTGTCCCGAGTGAAGGGGCTCCTGTTCTCAGTGAAGGGGCTCCTGTTCCGCGTGAAGGGGCTCCTGTTCCGTGTGAAGGGGCTCCATTCCGAGTGAAGGGGCTCCTGTCTCGAGTGAAGGGTCTCCTGTCTCGAGTGAAGGGTCTCCTGTCTCGAGTGAAGAGGCTCCTGTCCCGAGTGAAGGGGCTCCTGTCCAGAGTGAAGGGGCTCCTGTCCTGAGTGAAGGGGCTCCTGTCCCGAGTGAAGTGGATCCTGTCCAGAGTGAAGGGGCTCCTGCCCCGAGTGAAGGGGCTCCTGTCCTGGGTCAAGGGGCTCCTGTCCCCAGTGAAGCCGCTCCTGTCCCGAGGGATTGGGCTCCTGTCCCGAGTGAAGTAGGTCCCTGTCCCGGGTGAAGGGGCTCCTGTCCCAAGTGAAGGGGCTCCTGTCCGAAGTGAAGGAGGCTCCTGTCCCGAGTGATGGGGATCCTATCCCGAGTGAAGGGTCTCCTGTCTCAAGTGAAGGAGGCTCCTGTCCCGAGTGAAGTGTCTCCTGACTCGAGTGAAGGAGACTCCTGTCCCGAGTGAAGCAGCTCCTGTCCCAAGTGAAGGGGCTCCTGTTCCGCGTGAAGGGGCTCCTGTTCCGTGTGAAGGGGCTCCATTCCGAGTGAAGGGGCTCCTGTCTCGAGTGAAGGGTCTCCTGTCTCGAGTGAAGGGTCTCCTGTCTCGAGTGAAGAGGCTCCTGTCCCGAGTGAAGGAGGCTCCTGTACCGAGTGAAGGAGGCTCCTGTACCGAGTGAAGGGGCTGCTGTCCCGAGTGAAGGGTCTCCTGTCTCGAGTGAAGGAGCTCCTGTCCCAAGTGAATGGGCTCCTGTCCCGAGTGAAGGGGCTCCTCTCCCGAGTGAAGATGCTCCTGTCCCCAGTGAAGGTGCTCCTGTCCCGAGGGATGGGGCTCCTGTCCCGAGTGAAGGAGGCTCCTGTCCAGAGTGAAGGGGCTGCTGTCCCGAGTGAAGGGACTCCTGTCTCGAGTGAAGGGGCTCCTGTCCCGAGTGAAGAAGGCTCCTGTCCCGAGTGAAGGGGCTCCTGTCCCGAGTGAAGGGGCTCCTCTCCCGAGTGAAGGAGGCTGCTTTCCCGAGTGAAGGGCCTCCTATCCCGAGTGAGGGAGTCTCCTGTCTCGAGTGAAGGAGGCTCCTGTTCCGTGTGAAGGGGCTCCTGTCCCGAGTGAAGGGTCTCCTGTCCCGAGCGAGGGAGGCTCCTGTCCCGAGTTAAGGGGCTCCTGTCCCGAGTGAAGGAGGCTCCTGTCCCGATTGAAGGGGCTCCTGTCCTGAGTTAAGGGGCTCCTGACCCGAGTGAAGGGGCTCCTGTCCCGAGTGAAAGGGCTCCTGTCCCGAGGGATGGGGCTCCTGTCCCAAGTGAAGGAGGCCCCTGACCCGAGTGAAGAGGCACTTGTCCCGAGTGAAGCAGGCTGCTATCCCGAGTGAAGGGGCTCCTCACCCGAGCGAGGGAGGCTCCTGTCCCGTGTGAAGGGGCTCCTGTCCCGGGTGAAGGGGTGATGCACTATCAATTGCTACAAAAGACTGGAGATTGAGAAAGTAATAAACAGGCTTTTATTACCAAAGAACAGAGCATGCCTCTTGTGGTTGCCTGGTATCCAAAAGGGCCGGAGGCTTCTGAGCAGCGACCTTTATACCCAGCCATGAGGGTGGAGCCAGGGGCGGAGTCAGCTGAGGCATGCACAGACAAGTACAACAATATGCAAGAGTGAACAACAGTACTAACAGTGAACAACAGTACTAACAACAGTGGTGAACAACAATACTAACAACAGTGGTTTACCACATTCACCCCTTGTTTAGAATTGAGTCCGGCGGGGTGAAGTGCACTAAAAATTCGTGTACTGAAGTCTATCAGGAGGCCTTGTAAGCCGTCCTGAGCGTCGCAGCAGCGGCGGTGATGGTGCAGCATCCAACGGTGAACCCGGTGTCTCGTTCAGAGGAGGTGTAGCAGGTGGCGGACCCTGGGGCTGCTGCATGCCGTCTACAGGGGTCAGAGCATGGGTAATGGGAGGTAGCGATGGTGGTCTCTCAGAGGCACCCGAAGGTGCGAGGTCTCGTGCGGGGACTGTGTCCTGGGGGTAGGCAGGAGTAGCGGTGGGTGGCGAAGAGGGTGTTTCAGGAGCACCTGCAGGTGCGAGGTCTCGAATGGAGACTGTGTCCTCCCGCCCGTCCGGGTACACCACGTAAGCATACTGCGGGTTGGCGTGGAGGAGGCTCACCCTCTCGACCAGGGGGTCTGCCTTATGGGTCCTCACGTGCTTCCGCAGTAGGACGGGACCTGGAGAAGTCAGCCATGTTGGTAGCGAAATCCCCGACGTGGACTTCCTGGGGAAGGAGAACATTCTCTCGTGAGGAGTGGCATTGGTGGGTGTACAGAGCAGCGACCGAATGGAATGGAGCGCCGCAGGGAGGACCTCCTGCCAGCGGGAGGTCGGAAGGCCCTTAGATTTTAAGTTTAAAAGGACTGCCTTCCAGACTGTCGCATTCTCCCTTTCCACCTGGCCGTTACCCCGGGGGTTGTAGCTGGTGGTCCTGCTTGTAGCAATGCCTCTCGCGAGCAGGTACTGCCGAAGTTCGTCGCTCATAAAAGATGAGCCCCTGTCGCTATGGATATAGCTAGGGAAACCGAACAAGGCGAAGAGGTCATTCAGACATTTAATGACCGTGGTACTGGTCATGTCCGAGCAAGGGATGGCAAACGGGAAACGGGAGTACTCATCAATTATATTGAGGAAGTACACATTGCGGTCAGAGGAGGGGAGGGGCCTTTTAAAATCGATGCTCAGCCGCTCGAAGGGGCGCGTGGCTTTGATCAGGCTCGCTCTGTCTGGCCTATAAAAATGCGGCTTGCACTCAGCACAGATCTGGCAGCTCCTGGTCATGGTCCTGACCTCCTCGATGGAGTAGGGCAGGTTACGGGATTTGATAAAATGGAAGAACCTGGTGACCCCCGGGTGGCAGAGGTCATTGTGGAGGGTCTGTAGTCTATCAACCTGCGCGTTGGCGCACGTACCACGTGATAGGGCATCTGGGGGCTCATTGAGTTTCCCGGGCCGGTACAAGATATCGTAATTGTAGGTGGAGAGTTCGATTCTCCACCTTAAGATCTTGTCATTCTTGATTTTGCCCCGCTGCTTATTATGAAACATAAAAGCCACTGAACGCTGGTCAGTGAGCAGGGTAAATCGTTTTCCGGCCAGGTAATGCCGCCAATGTCGCACGGCTTCCACAATGGCCTGGGCCTCCTTTTCGACAGAGGAGTGTCGAATCTCGGGGCCCTGGAGGGTCCTTGAGAAAAAGGCCACGGGTCTCCCCGCCTGGTTAAGGGTTGCAGCTAGGGCAAAGTCGGATGCGTCGCTCTCCACTTGAAAAGGGAGGGACTCATCCACAGCGTGCATTGTGGCCTTCGCAATGTCTCCTTTTATGAGAGTGAAGGCTGCACAGGCCTCTGCTGTCAGGGGGAAGGAGGCGGACTTGATGAGGGGTCGGGCTTTATCCGCATAGTTGGGCACCCACTGAGCATAGTAAGAGAAAAACCCCAGGCATCTCTTCAGTGCTTTCTGGCAGTGGGGGAGGGGGAGCTCCATAAGGGGGCGCATTCTATCGGGGTCTGGGCCGATGACTCCGTTCTCCACTACGCAGCCAAGAATAGCGAGGCGCGTAGTACGAAACATACATTTGTCTTTGTTATATGTGAGATTCAGCCGCTGGGCCGTCCGGAGGAATTTCTCTAGATTAACGTCGTGGTCCTGCTGGTCGTGGCCGCAGATGGTGACGTTGTCTAGATATGGGAAAGTGGCCTGGAGCGCGTTCTGGTCAACCATCCGGTCCATCTCCCGTTGGAAGACAGAAACTCCGTTGGTGACTCCGAAGGGAACTCTGAGAAAGTGATAGAGCCGACCGTCAGCTTCAAAAGCTGTGTACTGGCGGTCCTCAGCCCTGATGGGGAGCTGGTGGTATGCCGACTTCAGATCAATCGTCGAGAACATCCGGTATTGTGCTATCTGATTGACCATGTCAGATATGCGGGGGAGTGGATATGCATCCAGCTGGGTGTAGCGGTTGATCGTCTGGCTGTAGTCAATAACTAGGCGCTGTTTGCCGCCAGCCTTCACCACCACCACTTGTGCTCGCCATGGGCTATTGCTGCTCTCGATAATCCCTTCCTTCAGGAGTCTCGCTACCTCGGATTTAATGAAACCCCTATCCCCGGCACTGTAACGCCTACTTTTGGTAGCGATGGGCTTACAGTCACGGGTGAGGTTAGCGAACAAGGAGGGGGGGGAGACTTTAAGGGTGGAGAGGCTGCAAATGGCGCGCGGCGGGCGATTTAAAAACTGCTGGCTGCAGACTGTGAGAGGGGGGAGGGGTCCACCATACGCTAAAGTGACACTCTTAAGGTGGCACTGAAAATCCAACCCCAGTAGGACGGCAGCGCAGAGATGGGGCAGGACCAGAAGTTTAAAATTTTTGTATTCAGTACCCTGCACTGAAAAAGTCACCATACAGTAGCCAACGACGTCCGCTGACTGGGCTTTGGAAGCCATAGAGATGCGATGACGCGTCGGCAGGACCGGGAGAGAGTAACTGCGCACCGTGTCGGGGTGTATAAAACTCTCCATGCTCCCGCTGTCAAAAAGGCAGGTAGTGGCGCGGCCGTTTACCGTAATGTCCATCATGGACCTGGACAGTTGATGCGGGAGAGATTGATCCAGCGTCACGGAAGCCAGCGTATGTTCAAGCGTGTCGATGCGGTCGTCCGATGAGGCGGTGGTGGAGTCCGGGTCCCCCGTAACCGAAGTCGGAGGCGTCCAAGATGGCGGACAAAATGGCGGCGCCCACGGTCCCGATCCCCACGCGGCTGGGGGAGCCCAAGATGGCAGACAAGATGGCTGCGCCCACGGTTCGCACGCAGCGCTGCTGGCGTTAGCGGTCTTCCCTTTGCAGGCGCTAACGTAGTGACCTTTCTTCCCGCAGCTGGAGCAGGTAGCATTCTTCGCGGGGCAGCGTGCTCTCGGGTGTTTAGCTTGGCCACAAAAATAGCATTTTTGTGCCTTGGACATCGCTGCAGAAGTCGGAGGTGGCGGTCCCATGGCCCAAGATTGCGGCGTCCACGGCGCGGGGCGATGAGGGGAGAAAGCGTCCATATTTCTGTGGGCCGCGTCGAGCGAGAGCGCGAGGGACACTGCCTTTGTCAGGTCTATTTCACCCTTCTCCAGCAGCCTCTGCCGGGAGTAGTCGGACCTTAGACCCGCAACGAAAGCGTCTCGTATCAGTCCCTCCACATGTGCCGCGGCCGATACTTCCTTGCAGTCGCAGCCACGTCCGAGTACCCGCAGTGCCCGTAGGAAGGCTTCCACCGATTCCCCGGGCTGCTGTCTGCGAGATCTTAAAAGGTGCCTGGCATAGACCGTGTTAACCGGGCGTGCATACTGCCCTTTCAGTAGGTCGATAGCCGCCGCGTATGTCGTCGCATCTTGGATTAAAGTATAGACTTGGTGGCTCACCTTCGAGGCCAGGATTTTCAGTTTATTTTCATCAAGAGTCACGGTCGAGGCTTCCAGATACGCCTCAAAGCAACGCAGCCATTGTGCGAATTTAGTCGACGAACCCGCTTCTTGGGGGTCTAGGTCCAGGCATGTTGGTCTGAGGGCTCGCAGCAGCGCCTGCTGCTCAGCGTTTTGCGCCATCGGTTGATCAGCATCCGCAGCCAACATTTAACTTTGGTAATAAAATTGATGCACTATCAATTGCTACAAAAGACTGGAGATTGAGAAAGTAATAAACAGGCTTTTATTACCAAAGAACAGAGCATGCCTCTTGTGGTTGCCTGGTATCCAAAAGGGCCGGAGGCTTCTGAGCAGCGACCTTTATACCCAGCCATGAGGGTGGAGCCAGGGGCGGAGTCAGCTGAGGCATGCACAGACAAGTACAACAATATGCAAGAGTGAACAACAGTACTAACAGTGAACAACAGTACTAACAACAGTGGTGAACAACAATACTAACAACAGTGGTTTACCACAAGGGGCTCCTGTCCCGAGTGAAGGAGGCTCCTGTCCCGAGTGAATGGGCTCCTGTCCCGGGTGAAGGGGCTCCTGACCCGAGTGAAGGTGACTCCTGTCCCGAGTGAAGGAGGCTCCTGTCCCGAGTGAAGGAGGCTCCTGTCCCGAGTGAAGGAGGCTCCTGTCCCGAGTGAAGGGGCTCCTGTCCCAAGTTAAGGAGCTCCTGTCCCGAGTGAAGGGGCTCCTGTCCCGAGTGAAAGGGCTCCTGTCCCGGGTGAAGGGGCTCCTGTCCCGAGTGAAGGAGGCTCCTGTCCCGAGTGATGGGGCTCCTATCCCGAGTGAAGGGTCTCCTGTCCCAAGTGAAGGAGGCTCCTGTCCCGAGTGAGGGTGTCTCCTGTCTCAAGTGAAGGAGGCTCCTGTCCCGAGTGAAGTGTCTCCTGACTCGAGTGAAGGAGGCTCCTGTCCCGAGTGAAGTGTCTCCTGACTCGAGTGAAGGAGGCTCCTGTCCCAAGTGAAGGGGCTCCTATCCCAAGTGAAGGGGCTCCTGTCCGAAGTGAAGGAGGCTCCTGTCCTGAGTGAAGGGGCTCCCGTCCCGGGTGAAGGGGCTCCTATCCCAAGTGAAGGGGCTCCTGTCCGAAGTGAAGGAGGCTCCTGTCTCGAGTGAAGGGGCTCCTGTCTCGAGTGAAGGGTCTCCTGTCTCGAGTGAAGGGGCTCCTGTCCCGAGTGAAGGGGCTGCTGTCCCGAGTGAAGGGACTCCTGTCCCCAGTGAAGGTGCTCCTGTCCCGAGGGATGGGACTCCTGTCCCGAGTGAAGGAGGCTGCTTTCCCGAGTGAAGGGGATCCTGACCCGAGCGAGGGAGGCTCCTGTCCCGAGTGAAGGGGCACCTGTCCCCAGTGAAGGAGGCTCCTGTACCGAGTGAAGGGGCTCCTGTCCCGGGTGAAGGGGCTCCTATCCCAAGTGAAGGGGCTCCTGTCCGAAGTGAAGGACGCTCCTGTCCCGAGTGAAGTGTCTCCTGACTCGAGTGAAGGAGGCTCCTGTCCCGAGTGAAGCAGCTCCTGTCCCGCGTGAAGGGGCTCCTGTTCCGCGTGAAGGGGCTCCAGTCCCGAGTGAAGGGGCTCCTGTCTCGAGTGAAGGGTCTCCTGTCTCGAGGGAAGGGGCTCCTGTCCCGAGTGGAGGGGCTTCTCTCCCGAGTGAAGATGCTCCTGTCCCCAGTGAAGGTGCTCCTGTCCCGAGGGATGGGGCTCCTGTCCCAAGTGAAGGAGGCTCTTGTCCCGAGTGAAGGGGCTTCTGTCCCGAGTGAAGGGGCTCCAGTCCCGAGTGAAGGGGCTCCTGTCCCGAGTGAAGGGGCTCCTGTCCCGAGTGAACGGGCTCCTGTCTCGAGTGAAGGGTCTCCTATCCCGAGTGAGGGAGTCTCCTGTCTCGAGTGAAGGAGGCTCCTGTCCCGAGTGAAGGGTCTCCTGTCCCGAGTGAGGGAGTCTCCTGTCTCGAGTGAGGGAGGCTCCTGTTCCGCGTGAAATGGCTCCTGTCCAGAGTGAAGGGGCTCCTGTCCCAGGTGAAGGGGCTCCTGTTCCAAGTGAAGGAGGCTCCTGTCCCGAGTGACGGGGCTCCTGTCCCGGGTGAAGGGGCTCCTGACCCGAGTGAAGGTGACTCCTGTCCCGAGTGAAGGAGGCTCCTGTCCCGAGTGAAGGAGGCTCCTGTCCCGAGTGAAGGGGCTCCTGACCCGAGTTAAGGGGCTCCTGTCCCGAGTGAAGGGGCTCCTGTCCCGAGTGATAGGGCTCCTGTCCCGGGTGAAGGGGCTCCTGTCCTGAGTGAAGGGGCTCCTGACCCGAGTGAAAGTGCTCCTGTCCCGAGTGAAGGGGCTCCTGTCCCTGGTGAAGGGGCTCCTGACCCGAGTGAAGGAGACTCCTGTCCCGAGTGAAGGGGCTCCTGTCCCAAGTGAAGGAGACTCCTGACCCGAGTGAAGGAGACTCCTGTCCCGAGTGAAGGAGACTCCTGTCCCAAGTGAAGCAGCTCCTGTCCCGAGTGAAGGGGCTCCTGTCCCGAGTGATAGGGCTCCTGTCCCGGGTGAAGGGGCTCCTGTCCTGAGTGAAGGGGCTCCTGACCCGAGTGAAAGTGCTCCTGTCCCGAGTGAAGGGGCTCCTGTCCCTGGTGAAGGGGCTCCTGACCCGAGTGAAGGAGACTCCTGTCCCGAGTGAAGGGGCTCCTGTCCCAAGTGAAGGAGACTCCTGACCCGAGTGAAGGAGACTCCTGTCCCGAGTGAAGGAGACTCCTGTCCCAAGTGAAGCAGCTCCTGTTCCGCGTGAAGGGGCTCCAGTCCCGAGTGAAGGGGCTCCATTCCGAGTGAAGGGGCTCCTGTCTCGAGTGAAGGGTCTCCTGTCTCGAGTGAAGGGTCTCCTGTCTCGAGTGAAGAGGTTCCTGTCCCGAGTGAAGGAGGCTCCTGTCCCGAGTGAAGGGGCTGCTGTCCCGAGTGAAGGGTCTCCTGTCTCGAGTGAAGGAGGCTCCTCTCCCGAGTGAAGGAGGCTCCTGTCCCAAGTGAATGGGCTCCTCTCCCGAGTGAAGATGCTCCTGTCCCCAGTGAAGGTGCTCCTGTCCCGAAGGATGGGGCTCCTGTCCCGAGTGAAGGAGGCTCCTGTCCCGAGTGAAGGGGCTGCTGTCCCGAGTGAAGGGACTCCTGTCTCGAGTGAAGGGGCTCCTGTCCCGAGTGAAGAAGGCTCCTGTCCCGAGTGAACGGGCTCCTGTCCCGAGTGAAGGGGCTCCTCTCCCGAGTGAAGGAGGCTGCTTTCCCGAGTGAAGGGTCTCCTATCCCGAGTGAGGGAGTCTCCTGTCTTGAGTGAAGGAGGCTCCTGTTCCGCGTGAAGGGGCTCCTGTCCCGAGTGAAGGGTCTCCTGTCCCAAGTGAGGGAGGTTCCTGGCCCGAGTTAAGGGGCTCCTGTCCCGAGTGAAGGAGGCTCCTGTCCCGAGTGAAGGGGCTCCTGTCCTGAGTTAAGGGGCTCCTGTCCCGAGTGAAGGGGCTCCTGTCCCGAGTGAAAGGGCTCCTCTCCCGAGGGATGGGGCTCCTGTCCCAAGTGAAGGAGGCCCCTGACCCGAGTGAAGAGGCACTTGTCCCGAGTGAAGCAGGCTGCTATCCCGAGTGAAGGGGCTCCTCAACCGAGCGAGGGAGGCTCCTGTCCCGAGTGAAGGGGCTCCTGTCCCGAGTGAAGGAGGCTCCTGTCCCAGGTGAAGGGGCTCCTGTCCCGAGTGAAGGAGGCTCCTGTCCCGAGTGATTGGGCTCCTGTCCCGGGTGAAGGGGCTCCTGTCCGGAGTGAAGGGGCTCCTGTCCCGAGTGAAGGAGGCTCCTGTCCTCAGTGAAGGGGCTCCTGTCCCGAGTGAAAGAGGCTCCTGTCCCGAGTGAACGAGGCTCCTGTCACGAGTGAAGGGGCTCCTGTCCCGAGTGAAGGGGCTCCTGTCCGGAGTGAAGGGGCTCCTGTCCCGAGTGAAGGGGTTCTTGTCCCCAGTGAAGGCGCTCCTGTCCCGAGGGATGGGGCTCCTGTCCCGAGTGAAGGAGGCTGCTGTCCCGGGTGAGGGAGGCTCCTGTCCTGAGTGAAGGGGCTCCTGTCCCAAGTGAATGAGGCTCCAGTCCCGAGTGAATGGGCTCCTGTCCCCAGTGAAGGAGGCTCCTGTCCCGAGTGAAGGGGCTCCTGTGCCGAGTTAAGGGGCTCCTGTCCCGAGTGAAGGGACTCCTGTCCCGAGTGAAAGGGCTCCTGTCCCGGGTGAAGGGGCTCCTGTCCCAAGTGAAGGGGCTCCTAACCCGAGTGAAAGGGCTCCTGTCCCGAGTGAAGGGGCTCCTGTCCCAAATGAAGGGGCTCCTGTCCGAAGTTAAGGAGGCTCCTGTCCCGAGTGAAGGGGCTCCTGTCCCGAGTTAAGGGGCTCCTGTCCCGAGTGAAGGGGCTCCTGTCCCGAGTGAAAGGGCTCCTGTCCCGGGTGAAGGGGCTCCTGTCCCAAGTGAAGGGGCTCCTGACCCGAGTGAAAGGGCTCCTGTCCCGAGTGAAGGGGCTCCTGTCCCGGGTGAAGGGGCTCCTATCCCAAGTGAAGGGGCTCCTGTCCGAAGTTAAGGAGGCTCCTGTCCCGAGTGAAGTGTCTCCTGACTCGAGTGAAGGAGGCTCCTGTCCCGAGTGAAGCAGCTCCTGTCCCAAGTGAAGGGGCTTCTGTCCCGCGTGAAGGGGCTCCAGTCCCGAGTGATGGGGCTCCAGTCCCGAGTGAAGGGGCTCCTGTCCCGAGTGAAGGGACTCCTGTCCCGAGTGAAGGGTCTCCTGTCTCGAGTGAAGGGTCTCCTGTCTCGAGTGAAGGGGCTGCTGTCCCGAGTGAAGGGTCTCCTGTCTCGAGTGAAGGGGCTACTGTCCCGAGCAAGGGAGGCTCCTGTCCCGAGTGATGGAGGCTCCGGTCCCGAGTGAAGGCGTTCCTGTCCTGACTGAAGGAGGCTCCTGTCCTGAGTGAGGGAGGCTCCTGTCCCGAGTGAAGGGGCTCCTGTCCCAAGTGAATGAGGCTCCAGTCCCGAGTGAATGGACTCCTGTCCCCAGTGAAGGAGGCTCCTCTCCCGAGTGAAGGGGCTCCTGTCCCCATTGAAGGGGCTCCTGTCCCGAGTGAAGCGGCTCCTGTCCCGAGTGAAGGGGTCCTGTCCCGAGTGATTGAGGCTCCTGTCCCGAGGTAAGGAGGATCCTGTCCTGAGTGAAAGGGCTCCTGTCCGGAGTGAAGGGGCTCCTGTCCCGAGTGAGGGAGGCTCCTGACCCGAGTGAAGGGACTCCCGTCCCAAGTGAAGGAGGCCCCTGACTCGAGTGAAGGGGCTCCTGCCACGAGTAAAGGATGCTCCTGTCCCGAGTAAAGGATGCTCCTGTCCCGAGTGAAGGAGGCTCCAGTCGCGAGTGAAGGGGCTCCTGTCCCGAGTGAAGGGGCTCCTGTCCCAAGTGAATGAGGCTCCAGTCCCGAGTGAATGGGCTCCTGTCCCCAGTGAAGGAGGCTCCTGTCCCGAGTGAAGGAGGCTCCTGTCCCAAGTGAAGGGACTCCTGTGCCGAGTGAAAGGGCTCCTGTCCCGGGTGAAGGGGCTCCTGTCCCAAGTGAAGGGGCTCCTGACCCGAGTGAAAGGGCTCCTGTCCCGTGTGAAGGGGCTCCTGTCCCGGGTGAAGGGGCTCCTATCCCAAGTGAAGGGGCTCCTGTCCGAAGTTAAGGAGGCTCCTGTCCCGAGTGAAGGGTCTCCTGTCTCAAGTGAAGGAGGCTCCTGTGCCAAGTGAAGTGTCTCCTGACTCGAGTGAAGGAGGCTCCTGTCCCGAGTGAAGGGGCTTCTGTCCCGCGTGAAGTGGCTCCAGTCCCGAGTGATGGGGCTCCAGTCCCTCGTGAAGGGGCTCCTGTCCCGAGTGAAGGGGCTCCTTTCCCGAGTGAAGGGTCTCCTGTCTCGAGTGAATGGTCTCCTGTCTCGAGTGAAGGGGCTGCTGTCCCGAGTGAAGGGTCTCCTGTCTCGAGTGAAGGGGCTACTGTCCCGAGTGAAGGAGGCTCCTGTCCCGAGTGAAGGGGATCCTGACCCGAGCAAGGGAGGCTCCTGTCCCGAGTGATGGAGGCTCCGGTCCCGAGTGAAGGCGTTCCTGTCCTGACTGAAGGAGGCTCCTGTCCCGAGTGAAGGAGGCTCCTGTCCCGAGTGAATGGGCTCCTGTCCCCAGTGAAGGAGGCTCCTCTCCCGAGTGAAGGGGCTCCTGTCCCCATTGAAGGGGCTCCTGTCCCCATTGAAGGGGCTCCTGTCCCGAGTGAAGCGGCTCCTGTCCCGAGTGAAGGGGTCCTGTCCCGAGTGAATGAGGCTCCTGTCCCGAGGTAAGGAGGATCCTGTCCTGAGTGAAAGGGCTCCTGTCTGGAGTGAAGGGGCTCCTGTCCCGAGTGAGGGAGGCTCCTGACCCGAGTGAAGGGACTCCCGTCCCAAGTGAAGGAGGCCCCTGACTCGAGTGAAGGGGCTCCTGCCACGAGTAAAGGATGCTCCTGTCCCGAGTGAAGGAGGCTCCAGTCGCGAGTGAAGGGGCTCCAGTCCCGAGTGAACGGGCTCCAGTCCCGAGTGAAGGGGCTCCTGTCGCAAGTGAAGGAAGCTCCTGTCCCGAGTGAAGGGGCTGCTGTCCCGAGTGAAGGGGCTCCAGTCCCGAGTTAAGGGGCTCCTGTCCCGAGTGAAGGAGCTCCTGTTCTGCGTGAAGGGGCTCCTGTCCCGGGTGAAGGGGCTCCTGTCCCGAGTGAAGGAGGCTGCTGTCCCGGGTGAAGGGGCTCCTGACCCGAGTGAAGGTGGCTCCTGTCCCGAGTGAAGGAGGCTCCTGTCCCGAGTGAAGGAGGCCCCTGACCCGAGTGAAGGGGCTCCTGTCCCGAGTGAAGGAGGCTGCTATCCTGAGTGAAGGGGCTCCTGACCCGAGCGAGGGAGGCTCCTGTCCCGAGTCATGGAGGCTCCACCCCGAGTGAATGCATTTCTGTCCTGACTGAAGGAGGCTCCTATCCCGAGTGAGGGAGGCTCCTGTCCCGAGTGAAGGGGCTCCTCCCCAGTGAAGGAGGCTCTTGTCCCGAGTGAAGTGGCTGCTGTCCCAAGTGAATGAGGCTCCAGTCCCAAGTGAAGGGGCTCCTGTCCCAAGTGAATGAGGCTCCTGTCCCCAGTGAAGGGGCTCCTGTCCCGAGTGAAGCAGCTCCTGTCCCAAGTGAATGAGGCTGCAGTCCCGAGTGAAGGGGCTCCTGTCCAGAGTGACGGGGCCCTGTCCCGATTGAATGAGGCTCCTGTCCCGAGTGAAGGAGTTTCCTGTCCTGAGTGAAAGTGCTCCTGTCCCGAGTGAAGGGGCTCCTGTCCTGAGTGACTGATGCTCCTGTCCCGAGTGAAGGGGCTCCTATCCCGAGCGAAGGAGGTTCCTGTCCTGAGTGAAGGGGCTCCTGTCCCGAGTGAAGGGGCTCCTGTTCCGAGTGAAGGGGCTCCTGTCCCGAGTGATGGGGCTCCTGTCCCAAGTGAAGGAGGCTCCTGCACTCGCAATCTCATTGATTTTAAGCAGACTTTGGTAACTGGCAGAAAAAGTCTTTTCATGCATTTACTGAATTTTAGTGAGTAAAAAATGAATTATTTGAAGTAAGTTTAATTTGTTAGAGTAAATTAAGCTGTTGGGGAGTTGATACCGGAAGTAGAATCCGGGTATAAAAAGGGGCGGGCTTAAAGCTGCAGGCTGAGTGCAATTGCATTGAGTGTAAGTAGAGTTTGGTAAGTGGCAGAGTTCGGGCAAGTGGGAGGTGAGGGGGTGCTTGTTGCTCTGTTTTGCTTCCCTCTCTCAGCCTAATCCAACACTGCGGACGTGGAGCAGTGAGACAATTCAACCGGACAGGTCCCCCAGACAGCTTCCATGAGGGAGATTGGTGATCAGCTGGTTGGCAGGTTCTCTTCCTTCTCTTCTATACCTTTAAGTTGGTTAAGTCCTATTAAATAGTGGTGTAATATTATCAGCTATATCGGGGCAGAGGGTCTTCATAACTAATAATAAGACATTTAATTAATTACACAGCTATGGGTGAACAGGTGATGTGTCACTGTTGCGAAATGTGGGAGCTGGTGGACCCCATTGAGGCTCACGGTGATTACATTTGTGATAAGTGTTTGCTGCTAGAGGAACTCAAGCTCCATGTTAAAGAGCTTGAGACCGAGCTTCAGACACTGCGACACATCAGGGAGGGGGAGAAGTTCCTGGACTCTATGTTTCAGGAGGTGGTCTCACCTATGAAATTAATTATTGCAGATGTAATCCATGGTCAGGGACAGGACGGTGTGACAACGAATGAGGAAGGTACAGGGATCCAGGATGTTGAAGGAGCCGCAGCCCTTGCTCTTGTCAAGCAGGATTGAGGTTCTTACTCCCTGTGAGGGCAGGAGCGGGGACTGCAGGGAGGATGAGCAACCTGGCCACAGCACCGTGGTACAGGGGGCCATTCAAGTGCAGGGAGTAAAAAGAAATGTTGTAGTGGTAGGGGATAGTATCATTAGGGGGATAGATAGGGTTCTCTGCAGTCAAGAGCGGGAGTCCCGAAGGCTGTGTTGCCTGCCCGGTGCCAGGGTTAAGGACATCTCTTCTGGGCTGGAAAGAAACTTAGAGTGGGAGGGGGAGGATCCAGTTGTCATGGTCCATGTTGGTACAAATGATGTAGATAGGACAAGGAAGAAGGTTCTGTTAAAGGAGTATGAGCAGCTAGGGGTCAAATTAAAAAACAGAACCTCAAGGGTAGTAATCTCTGGGCTATTACCTGAGCCACGAGCGAATTTGGCTAGGATAAATAAAATTAAAGATTTAAATGCGTGGCTCAAAGACTGGTGTGGGAGAAATGGGTTTTGCTTCTTGGGACACTGGCACCAGTACTGGGACAGGAGGGAGCTGTTCCGTTGGGACGGACTCCACTTGGCCAGTGCTGGGACTAGAGTCCTGGCGAATCATATAACTAGGGCTGTAGAGAGGGCTTTAAACTAATTAGTGGGGGGGAGGTTTCTAGAGAGCAAATAACAGAAATGACAACGGAGATGGTCATAGACTTAGGTAGCAGTGGGGGAATTAAAAACAGAACGTGTCAGGAAGGGACAGAAGGTATGGAGTAAAAGGTAAAGTAGTAAAAGGGGAAAAAACAGGAACTAAGTGTCACAAAACATATTTGAAAGTTCTTTATCTGAATGCACGTAGCATTCGTAACAAAATGAATGAGTTAACGGCACAAATAACTACATATGGGTATGATCTTGTGGCCATTACAGAAACATGGCTGACCATGACTGGGAATTAAACACACCAGGTTATTTAACAATCAGGAAGGACAGGCAGGAAGGGAGGGGAGGTGGGGTGGCTATGTTAATAAAGGAAGGAATCACTACAGTATAATACAGAGAAATGATATTGGGTCAAAGGAGCAGGATAGTGAAACAGTTTGGGTAGAGATAAGGAATAATAAGGGGAAAAAAACACTAGTGGGCGTAGTCTATAGGCCTCCGAACAGTTGCAACTCTGTTGGATGGAGTATTAATCAGGAAATAGTTAAGGCTTGTAATAAGGGAACAGCTATAATTATGGGGGATTTTAACTATCATATTAACTGGACAAATCAAATTGGGCAGAGCAGCCTTGAGGATGAGTTCATTGAGTGTATTAGGGATGGGTTTCTTGAGCAATATGTAGCTGAACCGACCAGGGGGCAAGCAATCTTAGATTTGGTCCTGTGTAATGAGACAGGATTAATTAAAAATGTCCCAGTAAAGGATCCCCTTGGAATGCGTGACCATAACATGGTTGAATTCCATATTCAAGTAGAGGGTGAGAAGGTTGGATCTCAAACAAGCGTGCTGAGCTTAAATAAAGGAGACTATGAAGGTATGAGAGCGGAATTGATTAGAGTGGACTGGGAAAATAGATTAAAGGGTAAGACGGTACATGATCAGTGGTGTACATTTAAGGAGTTATTTTACAACTTCCAAAAAATATATATTCCACTGAGGAAAAAAGGGTGTAAAAGAAAAGATAGCCATCCGTGGCTAAGTAAAGTAATTAAGGATAGTATCCGACTAAAAACAAGGGCATATAAGGTAGCCAAATCTAGTGGGAGGATAGAAGATTGGGAAGTCTTTAAAAGACAGCAAAAAATAAATAAAAGATTGATTAAGAAAGGGAAGATAGATTATGAAAGTAAATTAGCAAAAAATATAAAAATGGATAGCAAAAGTTTCTATAGTTATCTAAAAAGAAAAAGGGTGGCTAAAGTAAATGTTGGTCCCTTAGAGGATGAGACTGGGAAATTAATGGTGGGAAACATGGAGATGGCAAAAACGCTGAACAAATATTTTGTATCAGTCTTTACGGTAAAGGACACTAAGAATATCGCAACATTGGACAAACAGGGGGCTCTAGGGGGAGAGGAGCTAAATATGATTAAAATCACTAAGGAAGTGGTAATTGGTAAAATAATGGGACTTAAGCTGGATAAATCCCCTGGACCTGATGGCTTACATCCTAGGGTCTTGAGGGAAGTAGCGATAGGGATTGTGGATGCATTGGTAATAATTTTCCAAAACTCCCTGGAATCAGCAAAGGTCCCGACAGATTGGAAAACTGCTAATGTTAACACCCTTATTTAAAAAGGGTAGCAGGCAGAAGGCTGGAAACTATAGACCTGTTAGCCTAACATCTGTGGTTGGTAATATGCTAGAGTCCATTATTAAGGAGACAGTAACGGGACATTTGGATAAACATAATTTAATAGGACAAACTCAGCATGGTTTCATGAAGGGGAAGTCATGTTTGACAAATTTGCTTGAGTTCTTTGAGGAAGTAACATACAGGGTGGATAAAGGAGAACCAGTGGACATAGTGTATTTAGACTTCCAAAAGGCATTTGACAAGGTGCCACACAAAAGATTATTGCTCAAGATAAAAAATCACAGGATTGGGGGTAATATTCTGGCGTGGGTGGAGAATTGGCTCTCTAACAGAAAGCAGAGAGTTGGGATAAATGGTTCATTCTCAGACTGGCAATCAGTAACTAATGGTGTTCCACAGGGGTCAGTGCTGGGTCCCCAACTCTTTACAATCTATATTAACGATTTGAAGGAGGGGACCGAGTGTAACATATCAAAGTTTGCAGATGATACAAAGATGGGAGGGAAAGTAGTGAGTGAGGAGGACATAAAAAACCTGCAAAGTGACATAGACAGGCTAAGTAAGTGGGCAGAGATTTGGCAGATGGAATACAATACTAGAAAGTGTGAGGTTATGCACTTTGGCAGGAAAAATCATAGAGCAAGTTATTATCTTAATGGCAAGAAACTGGAAAGTACTGTAGTACAAAGGGATTTGGGGGTCCTGGTGCACGAAACTCAAAAAGTTAGTATGCAGGTGCAGCAAGTGATCAAGAAGGCCAATGGAATGTTGGCTTTTATTGCTAGGGGGATAGAATATAAAAACAGGGAGGTATTGCTGCAGTTATACAAGGTATTGGTGAGACCGCACCTGGAATACTGCATACAGTTTTGGTGTCCATACTTAAGAAAAGACATACTTGCTCTCGAGTCAGTACAAAGAAGGTTCACTCGGTTAATCCCGGGGATGAAGGGGTGGTCATATGAGGAGAGGTTGAGTAGATTGGGACTCTACTCATTGGAGTTCAGAAGAATGAGAGGCGATCTTATTGAAACATATAAGATTGTGAAGGGGCTTGATCGGGTGGATGCGGTGTGGATGTTCCCAATGATGGGTGAAACTAGAACTAGGGGGCATAATCTTAAAATAAGGGGCTGCTCTTTCAAAACTGAGATGAGGAGAAACTTCTTCACTCAGAGGGTGGTAGGTTTGTGGAATTTGCTGCCCCAGAAAGCTGTGGAAGCTATATCATTAAATAAATTTAAAACAGAAATAGATAGTTTCCTAGAAGTAAAGGGAATTAAGGGTTACGGGGAGCGGGCAGGAAATTGGACATGAGTCTAGGTTCGGAATGGTCATGGCCCTGTGGGTAGTGGAGCGGGCCCAGGGGCCGTGTAGCCTGGTTCTGCTCCTACTTCTTGTGTTCTAATTCTGTGTTAGATTTCAGGAGATGGTGTGGGAGTCTACGTACTTCTAGCAAAAAATACTGAACTCGGAGAGGTTCAACAGAAAAGGTTTAATTGTTGAGGCTGCATGCTGAACACAAAATGGAGTCCGAGACTACACAAAGTACGACTGCCTTTCATCAGTGCACAGCTTCGACTGCTCCTCCCCCGCTCTGGGCTTAACTATGTTGCTCATCGAGTTTCTTAAAGGTGTGATCCTTTTTAAAGGCATGATGCCTGATTTATAGTCTTCGGACCGGAAAGCGGATTGTGTCCTTTCTGTGATCGGTACGCCACAATGGTTTTATTCCTGTTCCTGGCTGGGGTGGAGGTCGCCTTTACAGAAGGTAAGTTCTGTAGAAAATATAGGGAGAGAGTGAACTGCTGGAAGAGTTTCGATCGCCTAGATGGGTCGGAGAGGAATTTCCCAGATTTTTTCTCCCAAATTGGCCATTGGGTTTTTTAACTGGTTTTTCGCCTCTCCCAGGAGATCACATGGGTTTGGGTGGGATGGTGAGTGATAGAAGATTTGAGCCATGATCTTATTGAATGGTGGAGCAGGCTCGAGGGGCCGATTGGCCGACTCCTGCACCTATTTCTTATGTTCTTATGCCCCGAGTGAAGGAGGCTCCTGTCCCGAGTGAAGGAGGCTCCTGTCCCGAGTGAAGGAGGCTCCTGTCCCGAATGAACGGGCACCTGTCCCAAGTGAAGGAGGCTCCTGTCCCGAGTGAAGGAGGCTCCTGATCCGCGTGAAGGGGCTCCTGTCCCGAGTGAAGGGGCTCCTGTCCCGAGTGAAGGGGCTCCTGTCCTGAGTGAAGGGGCTCCTGTCCCGAGTGCAGGAGGCTCCTGTCCCGAGTGAAGAGGCTCCTGTCCCGAGTGAAGGAGGCTCCTGTCCCGAGTGAAGGGGCTCCTGTCCTGAGTGAAGGAGGCTCCTGTCCCGGGTGAAGGGGCTTCTGTCCCGAGTGAAGGAGGCTCCTGTCCAGAGTGAAGGGGCTCCTGTCCAGAGTGAAGGGGCTCCTGTCCCGAGTGAAGGAGGCTCCTGTCCCGAGTGAAGGGGTTCCTGTCCCGAGTGAAGGAGGCTCCTGTCCCGAGTGAAGTGGCTCCTGTCCCGAGTGAAGTGGCTCCTGACCCGAGTGAAGGAGGCACCTGTCCCGAGTGAAGGGGCTCCTGTCCCGAGTGAAGGAGGCTCCTGTCCCGAGTGAAGTGGCTTCTGTCCTGAGTGAAGGGGCTCCTGTCCCGAGTGAAGGAGGCTCCTGTCCCGAGTGAAGGGGCTCCTGATCCGCATGTAGGGGCTCCTGCCCCGAGTGAAGGGGCTCCTGTCCCGAGTGAAGGGGCTCCTGTCCCGAGTGAATGGGCTCCTGTCCCGAGTGAAGGAGGCTCCTGTCCTGAGTGAAGGGGATCCTGTTCCACGTCAAAGAGGCTCCTTTCCCGAGTGAAGGGGCTACTGCTCCGCGTGAATGTAGTCTCCTGTTCCGCGTGAAGGTGTTCCTGTCCCGAGTGAAGGGGCTCCTGTCCCGAGTAAAGGAGGCTCCTGTTCCGAGTGAAGGGGCTCCTGTCCCGAGTGAAGGAGGCTCCTGTCCCGAGTGAAGGGGCTCCTGTTCTGCGTGAAGGGGCTCCTGCCCCGAGTGAAGGGGCTCCTGTCCCGAGTGAAGGGGCTCCTGTCTCGAGTGAATGGGCTCCTGTCCCGAGTGGAGGAGGCTCCTGTCCCGAGTGAAGGGGATCCTGTTCCGCGTGAAGGAGGCTTCTGTTCCGAGTGAAGGGCCTCCTGTTCCGAGTGAAGTGGCTCCTGTCCCGAGTGAAGGAGGCTCCTGTCCCGAGTGAAGGGGCTCCTGTCCCGAGTGAAGGAGGCTCCTGTCTCGAGTGAAGGGGCTCCTGTCCCGAGTGAAGGGTCTCCTGTCCCGAGTGAAGGAGGCTTCTGTTCCGAGTGAAGGGCCTCCTGTTCCGAGTGAAGGAGGCTCCTGTCCCGAGTGAAGTGGCTCCTGTCCCGAGTGAAGTGGCTCCTGTCCCGAGTGAAGGAGGCTCCTGTCCCGAGTGAAGGGGCTCCTGTCCCGAGTGAAGGAGGCTCCTGTCCCGAGTGAAGTGGCTCCTGTCCTGAGTGAAGGGGCTCCTGTCCCGAGTGAAGGAGGCTCCTGTCCCGAGTGAATGGGCTCCTGATCCGCGTGTAGGGGCTCCTGTCCCGAGTGAAGGGGCTCCTGTCCCGAGTGAATGGGCTCCTGTCCCGAGTGAAGGGGCTCCTGTTCTGCGTGAAGGTGTTCCTGTCCCGAGTGAAGGGGCTCCTGTCCCGAGTGAAGGGGCTCCTGCCCGAGTGAAGGGGCTCCTGTTCTGCGTGAAGGGGCTCCTGCCCCGAGTGAAGGGGCTCCTGTCCCGAGTGAAGGGGCTCCTGTCTCGAGTGAATGGGCTCCTGTCCCGAGTGGAGGAGGCTCCTGTCCCGAGTGAAGGGGATCCTGTTCCGCGTGAAGGGGCTCCTGTCCCGAGTGAAGGGGCTCCTGTCCCGAGTGAAGGAGGCTCCTGTCCCGAGTGAAGGGGCTCCTGTCCCGAGTGAAGGGTCTCCTGTCCCGAGTGAAGGGGCTCCTGTTCCGAGTGAAGGGGCTCCTGTCCCGAGTGAAGGGTCTCCTGTCCCGAGTGAAGGGTCTCCTGTCCCGAGTGAAGGGGCTCCTGTTCCGAGTGAAGGGGCTCCTGTCCCGAGTGAAGGGTCTCCTGTCCCGAGTGAAGGGTCTCCTGTCCCGAGTGAAGGAGGCTCCTGTCCCGAGTGAAGGGGCTCCTGTCCTGAGTGAAGGGGCTCCTGTCCCGAGTGAAGGGGCTCCTGTCCCGATTGAAGGAGGCTCCGGTCCCGAGTGAATGGGCTCCTGTCCCGAGTGAAGGGGCTCCTGTCCCGAGTGAAGGGTCTCCTGTCCCGAGTGAAGGGTCTCCTGTCCCGAGTGACGGAGCTCCTGTTCCGAGTGAAGGGGCTCCTGTCCCGAGGGAAGGGGCTCCTGTCCCGAGTGAAGGAGGCTCCTGTTCCGAGTGAAGGGGCTCCTGTCCCGAGTGAATGGGCTCCTGTCCCGAGTGAAGTGGCTCCTGTCCCGAGTGAAGGAGGCTCCTGTTCCGAGTGAAGGGGCTCCTGTTCCGAGTGAAGGGGCTCCTGTTCCGCGTTAAGGGGCTCCTGTCCCGAGTGAAGGGGCTCCTGTCCCGAGTGAAGGGGCTTCTGTCCCGAGTGAATGGGCTCCTGTCCCGAGTGAAGTGGCTCCTGTCCCGAGTGAAGGAGGCTCCTGTCCCGAGTGAAGGGGCTCCTGTCCCAAGTGAAGGGGCTCCTGTTCCGCGTGAAGGGGCGCCTGTCTCGAGTGAAGGGGCTCTTGTCCCGAGTGAAGGAGGCTCCTGTCCTGAGTGAAGGGGCTCTGGTCTCGAGTGAAGGGGCTCCTGTCCCGAGTGAAGGAGGCTCCTGTCCCGAGTGAAGGGGCTGCTGTCTCGAGTGAAGGGGCTCTTGTCCCGAGTGAAGGAGGCTCCTGTCCCCAGTGATGGGGCTCCCGTCCCGAGTGACGGGGCTCCTGTCCCGAGTGAAGGGGCTCCTGTCCCGAGTGAAGGGGCTGCTGTCCCGAGTGAAGGGGCTCCTGTCCCGAGTGAAGGGGCTGCTGTCTCGAGTGAAGGGGCTCTTGTCCCGAGTGAAGGAGGCTCCTGTCCCCAGTGAGGGGGCTCCCGTCCCGAGTGACGGGGCTCCTGTCCCGAGTGAAGGGGCTCCTGTCCCGAGTGAAGGGGCTGCTGTCTCGAGTGAAGGGGCTCTTGTCCCGAGTGAAGGATGCTCCTGTCCCCAGTGATGGGGCTCCCATCCCGAGTGACGGGGCTCCTGTCCCGAGTGAAGGTGCTCCTGTCCTCAGTGAAGGAGACTCCTGTCCCGAGTGAAGGGGCTCCTGTCCCGAGTGAAAGGGCTCCTGTCCCGAGTGAAGGGGCTCCTGTCGTGAATAAAAGGGCTACTGTCCCGAGTGAAGGGCCTCCTGTCCCGAGTGAAGGGGCTCCTGTCCCGAGTGAAGCGACTCCTGTTCCGAGTGAAGGAGGCTCCTGTTCCGAGTGAAGGGGCTCCTGTCACGAGTGAAGGGGCTCCTGTCCCGAGTTAAGCGGCTCCTGTCCCCACTGAAGTGTCTCCTGTACCGAGTGAAGGGGCTCCTGTCCTCAGTGAAGGGGCTCCTGTCCTCAGTGACGGGGCTCCTGCCTCCAGTGAAGAGGCTCAAGTCCCGAATGAAGGGGCTCCTGTCCCGAGTGAAGGGGCTCCTGTCCCGAGTGAAGGGGCTCCTGTCCCGGGTGAAGGGGCTCCTGTCCCGTGTGAAGGAGGCTCCTGTCCTGATTGAAGGGGCTCCTGTCCCGAGTGAAGGGGCTTCTGTCCCGAGTGAAGGTGCTCCTGTCGTGAATGAAAGGGCTACTGTTCCGAATGAAGGGGCTCCTGTCCCAAGTGAAGTGGGTCCTGTCCCGATTGAAGGGGCTCCTGTCCCGAATGAAGGAGGTTCCTGTCCCCGAATGAAGGAGGCTCCTGTCCCGAGTGAAGGGGCTCCTGTCTCGAGTGAAAGGGCTCCTGTTCTGAGTGATGGAGGCTCCTGTCCCGAGTGAAGGGGCTCCTGTCCCGAGTGAAGGGGCTCCTGTCCTCAGTGACGGGGCTCCTGCCTCCAGTGAAGAGGCTCAAGTCCCTAATGAAGGGGCTCCTGTCCCGAGTGAAGGAGGCTCCTGTCGCGAGTGAAGGAGGCTCCTGTCCCGAGTGAAGGGGCTCCTGTCCCGAGTGAAGGAGGCTCCTGTCCCGAGTGAAGGGGCTCCTGTCCCGAGTGAAGGGGCTCCTGTCCCGATTGAAGGAGGCTCCTGTCCCGAGTGAAGGGGCTCCTGTTCTGCGTGAAGGGGCTCCTGCCCCGAGTGAAGGGGCTCCTGTCCCGAGTGAAGGGGCTCCTGTCTCGAGTGAATGGGCTTCTGTCCCGAGGGAAAGAGGCTCCTGTCCCGAGTGAAGGGGATCCTGTTCCGCGTGAAGGAGGCCCCTTTCCCGAGTGAAGGGGCTCCTGCTCCACATGAAGGGAGTCTCCTGTCCCGAGTGAAGGGGCTCCTGTCCCGAGTGAAGGGTCTCCTGTCCCGAGTGAAGGGGCTTCTGTCCCGAGTGAATGGGCTCCTGTCCCGAGTGAAGGGGCTCCTGTCTCGAGTGAAGGAGGCTCCTGTCTCGAGTGAAGGGGCTCCTGTCCCGAGTAAAGGGTCTCCTGTCCCGAGTGAAGGAGGCTCCTGTTCCGAGTGAAGGGGCTCCTGTTCCGAGTGAAGGGGCTCCTGTTCCGAGTGAAGGGGCTCCTGTCCCGAGTGAAGGGGCTTCTGTCCCGAGTGAATGGGCTCCTGTCCCGAGTGAAGGGGCTCCTGTCCCGAGTGAAGGGGCTTCTGTCCCGAGTGAAGGAGGCTCCTGTCCCGAGTGAAGGGGCTCCTGTCCCGAGTGAAGGGTCTCCTGTCCCGAGTGAAGGGTCTCCTGTCCCGAGTGAAGGGGCTCCTGTTCCGAGTGAAGGGGCTCCTGTTCCGAGTGAAGGGTCTCCTGTCCCGAGTGAAGGGGCTCCTGTCCCGATTGAAGGAGGCTCCTGTCCCGAGTGAAGGGGCTCCTGTTCTGCGTGAAGGGGCTCCTGCCCCGAGTGAAGGGGCTCCTGTCCCGAGTGAAGGGGCTCCTGTCTCGAGTGAATGGGCTTCTGTCCCGAGGGAAAGAGGCTCCTGTCCCGAGTGAAGGGGCTCCTGTCCCGATTGAAGGAGGCTCCTGTCCCGAGTGAAGGGGCTCCTGTCCCGATTGAAGGAGGCTCCTGTCCCGAGTGAAGGGGCTCCTGTTCTGCGTGAAGGGGCTCCTGCCCCGAGTGAAGGGGCTCCTGTCCCGAGTGAAGGGGCTCCTGTCTCGAGTGAATGGGCTTCTGTCCCGAGTGAAAGGTCTCCTGTCCCGAGTGAAGGGGCTCCTGTCCCGAGTGAAGGGGCTCCTGCTCTGCGTGAAGGGGCTCCTGTCCCGAGTGAAGGAGGCTCCTGTCCCGAGTGAAGGGGCTCCTGTCCCGAGTGAAGGGGCTCCTGCTCTGCGTGAAGGGGCTCCTGTCCTCAGTTAAGGAGGCTCCTGTCCCGAGTGAAGGGGCTCCTGTCCCGAGTGAAGGAGGCTCCTGTCCCGAGTGAAGGGGCTCCTGTCCTGAGTGAAGGGGCTCCTGTCCCGAGTGAAGGGTCTCCTGTCCCGAGTGAAGGGTCTCCTGTCCCGAGTGACGGAGCTCCTGTTCCGAGTGAAGGGTCTCCTGTCCCGAGGGAAGGGGCTCCTGTCCCGAGTGAAGGAGGCTCCTGTTCCGAGTGAAGGGGCTCCTGTCCCGAGTGAATGGGCTCCTGTCCCGAGTGAAGTGGCTCCTGTCCCGAGTGAAGGAGGCTCCTGTTCCGAGTGAAGGGGCTCCTGTTCCGAGTGAAGGGGCTCCTGTTCCGCGTTAAGGGGCTCCTGTCCCGAGTGAAGGGGCTCCTGTCCCGAGTGAAGGGGCTTCTGTCCCGAGTGAATGGGCTCCTGTCCCGAGTGAAGTGGCTCCTGTACCGAGTGAAGGAGGCTCCTGTCCCGAGTGAAGGGGCTCCTGTCCCAAGTGAAGGAGCTCCTGTTCCGCGTGAAGGGGCTCCTGTCCCGAGTGAAGGGGCTCTGGTCTCGAGTGAAGGGGCTCCTGTCCCGAGTGAAGGAGGCTCCTGTCCCGAGTGAAGGGGCTGCTGTCTCGAGTGAAGGGGCTCTTGTCCCGAGTGAAGGAGGCTCCTGTCCCCAGTGATGGGGCTCCCGTCCCGAGTGACGGGGCTCCTGTCCCGAGTGAAGGGGCTCCTGTCCCGAGTGAAGGGGCTGCTGTCCCGAGTGAAGGGGCTCCTGTCCCGAGTGAAGGGGCGGCTGTCTCGAGTGAAGGGGCTCTTGTCCCGAGTGAAGGAGGCTCCTGTCCCCAGTGATGGGGCTCCCGTCCCGAGTGACGGGGCTCCTGTCCCGAGTGAAGGGGCTCCTGTCCCGAGTGAAGGAGGCTCCTGTCCCCAGTGATGGGGCTCCCGTCCCGAGTGAAGGGGCTCCTGTCCCGAGTGAAGGTGCTCCTGTCCTCAGTGAAGGAGGCTCCTGTCCCGAGTGAAGGGGCTCCTGTCCCGAGTGAAGGGGCTCCTGTCCCGAGTGAAGGGGCTCCTGTCCCGAGTGAAGGGGCTCCTGTCGTGAATAAAATGGCTACTGTCCCGAGTGATGGGGCTCCTGTCCCGAGTGAAGGGGCTCCTTTCCCGAGTGAAGCGGCTCCTCTTCCGAGTGAAGGAGGCTCCTGTTTCGAGTGAAGGGGCTCCTGTCCCGAGTGAAGGGGCTCCTGTCCTCAGTGACGGGGCTCCTGCCTCCAGTGAAGAGGCTCAAGTCCCTAATGAAGGGGCTCCTGTCCCGAGTGAAGGAGGCTCCTGTCGCGAGTGAAGGAGGCTCCTGTCCCGAGTGAAGGGGCTCCTGTCCCGAGTGAAGGAGGCTCCTGTCCCGAGTGAAGGGGCTCCTGTCCCGAGTGAAGGGGCTCCTGTCCCGATTGAAGGAGGCTCCTGTCCCGAGTGAAGGGGCTCCTGTTCTGCGTGAAGGGGCTCCTGCCCCGAGTGAAGGGGCTCCTGTCCCGAGTGAAGGGGCTCCTGTCTCGAGTGAATGGGCTTCTGTCCCGAGGGAAAGAGGCTCCTGTCCCGAGTGAAGGGGATCCTGTTCCGCGTGAAGGAGGCCCCTTTCCCGAGTGAAGGGGCTCCTGCTCCACATGAAGGGAGTCTCCTGTCCCGAGTGAAGGGGCTCCTGTCCCGAGTGAAGGGTCTCCTGTCCCGAGTGAAGGGGCTTCTGTCCCGAGTGAATGGGCTCCTGTCCCGAGTGAAGGGGCTCCTGTCCCGAGTGAAGGAGGCTCCTGTCTCGAGTGAAGGGGCTCCTGTCCCGAGTAAAGGGTCTCCTGTCCCGAGTGAAGGAGGCTCCTGTTCCGAGTGAAGGGGCTCCTGTTCCGAGTGAAGGGGCTCCTGTTCCGAGTGAAGGGGCTCCTGTCCCGAGTGAAGGGGCTTCTGTCCCGAGTGAATGGGCTCCTGTCCCGAGTGAAGGGGCTCCTGTCCCGAGTGAAGGGGCTCTGGTCTCGAGTGAAGGGGCTCCTGTTCCGAGTGAAGGGGCTCCTGTTCCGAGTGAAGGGGCTCCTGTTCCGAGTGAAGGGGCTCCTGTCCCGAGTGAAGGGGCTTCTGTCCCGAGTGAATGGGCTCCTGTTCCGCGTGAAGGGGCGCCTGCCCCGAGTGAAGGGGCTCTGGTCTCGAGTGAAGGGGCTCCTGTCCCGAGTGAAGGAGGCTCCTGTCCCGAGTGAAGGGGCTGCTGTCTCGAGTGAAGGGGCTCTTGTCCCGAGTGAAGGAGGCTCCTGTCCCCAGTGATGGGGCTCCCGTCCCGAGTGACGGGGCTCCTGTCCCGAGTGAAGGGGCTCCTGTCCCGAGTGAAGGGGCTGCTGTCCCGAGTGAAGGGGCTCCTGTCCCGAGTGAAGGGGCGGCTGTCTCGAGTGAAGGGGCTCTTGTCCCGAGTGAAGGAGGCTCCTGTCCCCAGTGATGGGGCTCCCGTCCCGAGTGACGGGGCTCCTGTCCCGAGTGAAGGGGCTCCTGTCCCGAGTGAAGGAGGCTCCTGTCCCCAGTGATGGGGCTCCCGTCCCGAGTGAAGGGGCTCCTGTCCCGAGTGAAGGTGCTCCTGTCCTCAGTGAAGGAGGCTCCTGTCCCGAGTGAAGGGGCTCCTGTCCCGAGTGAAGGGGCTCCTGTCCCGAGTGAAGGGGCTCCTGTCCCGAGTGAAGGGGCTCCTGTCGTGAATAAAATGGCTACTGTCCCGAGTGATGGGGCTCCTGTCCCGAGTGAAGGGGCTCCTGTCTCGAGTGAATGGGCTTCTGTCCCGAGGGAAAGAGGCTCCTGTCCCGAGTGAAGGGGCTCCTGTCCCGAGTGAAGGGGCTCCTGTCCTCAGTGACGGGGCTCCTGCCTCCAGTGAAGAGGCTCAAGTCCCTAATGAAGGGGCTCCTGTCCCGAGTGAAGGAGGCTCCTGTCGCGAGTGAAGGAGGCTCCTGTCCCGAGTGAAGGGGCTCCTGTCCCGAGTGAAGGAGGCTCCTGTCCCGAGTGAAGGGGCTCCTGTCCCGAGTGAAGGGGCTCCTGTCCCGATTGAAGGAGGCTCCTGTCCCGAGTGAAGGGGCTCCTGTTCTGCGTGAAGGGGCTCCTGCCCCGAGTGAAGGGGCTCCTGTCCCGAGTGAAGGGGCTCCTGTCTCGAGTGAATGGGCTTCTGTCCCGAGGGAAAGAGGCTCCTGTCCCGAGTGAAGGGGATCCTGTTCCGCGTGAAGGAGGCCCCTTTCCCGAGTGAAGGGGCTCCTGCTCCACATGAAGGGAGTCTCCTGTCCCGAGTGAAGGGGCTCCTGTCCCGAGTGAAGGGTCTCCTGTCCCGAGTGAAGGGGCTTCTGTCCCGAGTGAATGGGCTCCTGTCCCGAGTGAAGGGGCTCCTGTCCCGAGTGAAGGAGGCTCCTGTCTCGAGTGAAGGGGCTCCTGTCCCGAGTAAAGGGTCTCCTGTCCCGAGTGAAGGAGGCTCCTGTTCCGAGTGAAGGGGCTCCTGTTCCGAGTGAAGGGGCTCCTGTTCCGAGTGAAGGGGCTCCTGTCCCGAGTGAAGGGGCTTCTGTCCCGAGTGAATGGGCTCCTGTCCCGAGTGAAGGGGCTCCTGTCCCGAGTGAAGGGGCTTCTGTCCCGAGTGAAGGAGGCTCCTGTCCCGAGTGAAGGGGCTCCTGTCCCGAGTGAAGGGTCTCCTGTCCCGAGTGAAGGGGCTCCTGTTCCGAGTGAAGGGGCTCCTGTTCCGCGTGAAAGAGGCTCCTGCCTCGAGTGAAGGGGCTCCTGTCCCGAGTGAAGGGTCTCCTGTCCCGAGTGAAGGGGCTCCTGTTCCGAGTGAAGGGGCTCCTGTTCCGAGTGAAGGGTCTCCTGTCCCGAGTGAAGGGGCTCCTGTCCCGAGTGAAAGGTCTCCTGTCCCGAGTGAAGGGGCTCCTGTCCCGAGTGAAGGGGCTCCTGCTCTGCGTGAAGGGGCTCCTGTCCCGAGTGAAGGAGGCTCCTGTCCCGAGTGAAGGGGCTCCTGTCCCGAGTGATGGGGCTCCTGCTCTGCGTGAAGGGGCTCCTGTCCTCAGTTAAGGAGGCTCCTGTCCCGAGTGAAGGGGCTCCTGTCCCGAGTGAAGGAGGCTCCTGTCCCGAGTGAAGGGGCTCCTGTCCTGAGTGAAGGGGCTCCTGTCCCGAGTGAAGGGGCTCCTGTCCCGATTGAAGGAGGCTCCGGTCTCGAGTGAATGGGCTCCTGTCCCAAGTGAAGGGGCTCCTGTCCCGAGTGAAGGGTCTCCTGTCCCGAGTGAAGGGTCTCCTGTCCCGAGTGACGGAGCTCCTGTTCCGAGTGAAGGGGCTCCTGTCCCGAGTGAAGGAGGCTCCTGTCCCGAGTGAAGGGTCTCCTGTCCCGAGTGAAGGGTCTCCTGTTCCGAGTGACGGAGCTCCTGTTCCGAGTGAAGGGGCTCCTGTCCCAAGTGAAGGGGCTCCTGTCCCGAGTGAAGGGTCTCCTGTCCCGAGTGAAGGGTCTCCTGTCCCGAGTGACGGAGCTCCTGTTCCGAGAGAAGGTGTTCCTGTCCCGAGTGACGGAGCTCCTGTTCCGAGTGAAGGGTCTCCTGTCCCGAGGGAAGGGGCTCCTGTCCCGAGTGAAGGAGGCTCCTGTTCCGAGTGAAGGGGCTCCTGTCCTGAGTGAATGGGCTCCTGTCCCGAGTGAAGTGGCTCCTGTCCCGAGTGAAGGAGGCTCCTGTTCCGAGTGAAGGGGCTCCTGTTCCGAGTGAAGGGGCTCCTGTTCCGCGTTAAGGGGCTCCTGTCCCGAGTGAAGGGGCTCCTGTCCCGAGTGAAGGGGCTTCTGTCCCGAGTGAATGGGCTCCTGTCCCGAGTGAAGTGGCTCCTGTCCCGAGTGAAGGAGGCTCCTGTCCCGAGTGAAGGGGCTCCTGTCCCAAGTGAAGGGGCTCCTGTTCCGCGTGAAGGGGCGCCTGCCCCGAGTGAAGGGGCTCTGGTCTCGAGTGAAGGGGCTCCTGTCCCGAGTGAAGGAGGCTCCTGTCCCGAGTGAAGGGGCTGCTGTCTCGAGTGAAGGGGCTCTTGTCCCGAGTGAAGGAGGCTCCTGTCCCCAGTGATGGGGCTCCCGTCCCGAGTGACGGGGCTCCTGTCCCGAGTGAAGGGGCTCCTGTCCCGAGTGAAGGGGCTGCTGTCCCGAGTGAAGGGGCTCCTGTCCCGAGTGAAGGGGCTGCTGTCTCGAGTGAAGGGGCTCTTGTCCCGAGTGAAGGAGGCTCCTGTCCCCAGTGATGGGGCTCCCGTCCCGAGTGAAGGGGCTCCTGTCCCGAGTGAAGGGTCTCCTGTCCCGAGTGAAGGGGCTCCTGTTCCGAGTGAAGGGGCTCCTGTTCCGAGTGAAGGATCTCCTGTCCCGAGTGAAGGGGCTCCTGTCCCGAGTGAAAGGTCTCCTGTCCCGAGTGAAGGGGCTCCTGTCCCGAGTGAAGGGGCTCCTGCTCTGCGTGAAGGGGCTCCTGTCCCGAGTGAAGGAGGCTCCTGTCCCGAGTGAAGGGGCTCCTGTCCTGAGTGAAGGGGCTCCTGTCCCGAGTGAAGGGGCTCCTGTCCCGATTGAAGGAGGCTCCGGTCTCGAGTGAATGGGCTCCTGTCCCAAGTGAAGGGGCTCCTGTCCCGAGTGAAGGGTCTCCTGTCCCGAGTGAAGGGTCTCCTGTCCCGAGTGACGGAGCTCCTGTTCCGAGTGAAGGGGCTCCTGTCCCGAGTGAATGAGGCTCCTGTCCCGAGTGAAGGGTCTCCTGTCCCGAGTGAAGGGTCTCCTGTCCCGAGTGACGGAGCTCCTGTTCCGAGTGAAGGGGCTCCTGTCCCAAGTGAAGGGGCTCCTGTCCCGAGTGAAGGGTCTCCTGTCCCGAGTGAAGGGTCTCCTGTCCCGAGTGACGGAGCTCCTGTTCCGAGAGAAGGTGTTCCTGTCCCGAGTGACGGAGCTCCTGTTCCGAGTGAAGGGTCTCCTGTCCCGAGGGAAGGGGCTCCTGTCCCGAGTGAAGGAGGCTCCTGTTCCGAGTGAAGGGGCTCCTGTCCTGAGTGAATGGGCTCCTGTCCCGAGTGAAGTGGCTCCTGTCCCGAGTGAAGGAGGCTCCTGTTCCGAGTGAAGGGGCTCCTGTTCCGAGTGAAGGGGCTCCTGTTCCGCGTTAAGGGGCTCCTGTCCCGAGTGAAGGGGCTCCTGTCCCGAGTGAAGGGGCTTCTGTCCCGAGTGAATGGGCTCCTGTCCCGAGTGAAGTGGCTCCTGTCCCGAGTGAAGGAGGCTCCTGTCCCGAGTGAAGGGGCTCCTGTCCCAAGTGAAGGGGCTCCTGTTCCGCGTGAAGGGGCGCCTGCCCCGAGTGAAGGGGCTCTGGTCTCGAGTGAAGGGGCTCCTGTCCCGAGTGAAGGAGGCTCCTGTCCCGAGTGAAGGGGCTGCTGTCTCGAGTGAAGGGGCTCTTGTCCCGAGTGAAGGAGGCTCCTGTCCCCAGTGATGGGGCTCCCGTCCCGAGTGACGGGGCTCCTGTCCCGAGTGAAGGGGCTCCTGTCCCGAGTGAAGGGGCTGCTGTCCCGAGTGAAGGGGCTCCTGTCCCGAGTGAAGGGGCTGCTGTCTCGAGTGAAGGGGCTCTTGTCCCGAGTGAAGGAGGCTCCTGTCCCCAGTGATGGGGCTCCCGTCCCGAGTGACGGGGCTCCTGTCCCGAGTGAAGGGGCTCCTGTCCCGAGTGAAGGGGCTGCTGTCTCGAGTGAAGGGGCTCTTGTCCCGAGTGAAGGATGCTCCTGTCCCCAGTGATGGGGCTCCCATCCCGAGTGACGGGGCTCCTGTCCCGAGTGAAGGTGCTCCTGTCCTCAGTGAAGGAGACTCCTGTCCCGAGTGAAGGGGCTCCTGTCCCGAGTGAAAGGGCTCCTGTCCCGAGTGAAGGGGCTCCTGTCGTGAATAAAAGGGCTACTGTCCCGAGTGAAGGGCCTCCTGTCCCGAGTGAAGGGGCTCCTGTCCCGAGTGAAGCGACTCCTGTTCCGAGTGAAGGAGGCTCCTGTTCCGAGTGAAGGGGCTCCTGTCACGAGTGAAGGGGCTCCTGTCCCGAGTTAAGCGGCTCCTGTCCCCACTGAAGTGTCTCCTGTACCGAGTGAAGGGGCTCCTGTCCTCAGTGAAGGGGCTCCTGTCCTCAGTGACGGGGCTCCTGCCTCCAGTGAAGAGGCTCAAGTCCCGAATGAAGGGGCTCCTGTCCCGAGTGAAGGGGCTCCTGTCCCGAGTGAAGGGGCTCCTGTCCCGGGTGAAGGGGCTCCTGTCCCGTGTGAAGGAGGCTCCTGTCCTGATTGAAGGGGCTCCTGTCCCGAGTGAAGGGGCTTCTGTCCCGAGTGAAGGTGCTCCTGTCGTGAATGAAAGGGCTACTGTTCCGAATGAAGGGGCTCCTGTCCCAAGTGAAGTGGGTCCTGTCCCGATTGAAGGGGCTCCTGTCCCGAAAATAAGGAGGTTCCTGTCCCCGAATGAAGGAGGCTCCTGTCCCGAGTGAAGGGGCTCCTGTCTCGAGTGAAGGGGCTCCTGTCCTGAGTGATGGAGGCTCCTGTCCCGAGTGAAGGGGCTCCTATCCCGAGTGAAGGGTCTCCTGTCCCGAGTGAAGGGGCTCCTGTTCCGAGTGAAGGGGCTCCTGTCCCGAGTGAAGGGTCTCCTGTCCCGAGTGAAGGGGCTCCTGTCCCGAGTGAAGGGGCTCCTGTCCCGAGTGAAGGAGGCTCCTGTCCCGAGTGAAGGGGCTCCTGTCCCGAGTGAAGGGTCTCCTGTCCCGAGTGAAGGGGCTCCTGTTCCGAGTGAAGGGGCTCCTGTCCCGAGTGAAGGGTCTCCTGTCCCGAGTGAAGGGTCTCCTGTCCCGAGTGAAGGGGCTCCTGTTCCGAGTGAAGGGGCTCCTGTCCCGAGTGAAGGGTCTCCTGTCCCGAGTGAAGGGTCTCCTGTCCCGAGTGAAGGAGGCTCCTGTCCCGAGTGAAGGGGCTCCTGTCCTGAGTGAAGGGGCTCCTGTCCCGAGTGAAGGGGCTCCTGTCCCGATTGAAGGAGGCTCCGGTCCCGAGTGAATGGGCTCCTGTCCCAAGTGAAGGGGCTCCTGTCCCGAGTGAAGGGTCTCCTGTCCCGAGTGAAGGGTCTCCTGTCCCGAGTGACGGAGCTCCTGTTCCGAGTGAAGGGGCTCCTGTCCCGAGGGAAGGGGCTCCTGTCACAAGTGAAGGAGGCTCCTGTTCCGAGTGAAGGGGCTCCTGTCCCGAGTGAATGGGCTCCTGTCCCGAGTGAAGTGGCTCCTGTCCCGAGTGAAGGAGGCTCCTGTCCCGAGTGAAGGGGCTCCTGTCCCAAGTGAAGGGGCTCCTGTTCCGCGTGAAGGGGCGCCTGTCTCGAGTGAAGGGGCTCTTGTCCCGAGTGAAGGAGGCTCCTGTCCCGAGTGAAGGGGCTCTGGTCTCGAGTGAAGGGGCTCCTGTCCCGAGTGAAGGAGGCTCCTGTCCCGAGTGAAGGGGCTGCTGTCTCGAGTGAAGGGGCTCTTGTCCCGAGTGAAGCAGGCTCCTGTCCCCAGTGATGGGGCTCCCGTCCCGAGTGACGGGGCTCCTGTCCCGAGTGAAGGGGCTCCTGTCCCGAGTGAAGGGGCTGCTGTCCCGAGTGAAGGGGCTCCTGTCCCGAGTGAAGGGGCTGCTGTCTCGAGTGAAGGGGCTCTTGTCCCGAGTGAAGGAGGCTCCTGTCCCCAGTGATGGGGCTCCCGTCCCGAGTGACGGGGCTCCTGTCCCGAGTGAAGGGGCTCCTGTCCCGAGTGAAGGGGCTTCTGTCTCGAGTGAAGGGGCTCTTGTCCCGAGTGAAGGATGCTCCTGTCCCCAGTGATGGGGCTCCCATCCCGAGTGATGGGGCTCCTGTCCCGAGTGAAGGTGCTCCTGTCCTCAGTGAAGGAGACTCCTGTCCCGAGTGAAGGGGCTCCTGTCCCGAGTGAAAGGGCTCCTGTCCCGAGTGAAGGGGCTCCTGTCGTGAATAAAAGGGCTACTGTCCCGAGTGAAGGGCCTCCTGTCCCGAGTGAAGGGGCTCCTGTCCCGAGTGAAGCGACTCCTGTTCCGAGTGAAGGAGGCTCCTGTTCCGAGTGAAGGGGGCTCCTGTCACGAGTGAAGGGGCTCCTGTCCCGAGTTAAGCGGCTCCTGTCCCCACTGAAGTGTCTCCTGTACCGAGTGAAGGGGCTCCTGTCCTCAGTGAAGGGGCTCCTGTCCTCAGTGACGGGGCTCCTGCCTCCAGTGAAGAGGCTCAAGTCCCGAATGAAGGGGCTCCTGTCCCGAGTGAAGGGGCTCCTGTCCCGAGTGAAGGGGCTCCTGTCCCGGGTGAAGGGGCTCCTGTCCCGTGTGAAGGAGGCTCCTGTCCTGATTGAAGGGGCTCCTGTCCCGAGTGAAGGGGCTTCTGTCCCGAGTGAAGGTGCTCCTGTCGTGAATGAAAGGGCTACTGTTCCGAATGAAGGGGCTCCTGTCCCAAGTGAAGTGGGTCCTGTCCCGATTGAAGGGGCTCCTGTCCCGAATGAAGGAGGTTCCTGTCCCCGAATGAAGGAGGCTCCTGTCCCGAGTGAAGGGGCTCCTGTCTCGAGTGAAGGGGCTCCTGTCCTGAGTGATGGAGGCTCCTGTCCCGAGTGAAGGGGCTCCTATCCCGAGTGAAGGAGGTTCCTGTCCTGAGTGAAGGGGCTCCTGTCCCGAGTGAAGGAGGCTCCTGTACCGATTGAAGGGGCTCCTGTCCCGAGTGAAGGAGGCTCCTGTACCGATTGAAGGGGCTCCTGTCCCGAGTGAAGGAGGCTCCTGTACCGATTGACGGGGCTCCTGTCCCGAGTGAGGGAGGCGCCTGTCCTGAGTGAAGGAGGCTCCGATCTCGAGTGATGGAGGCTCCTGTCCCGAGTGTAGTGGCACCTTTCCCTAGTGAAGGGGCTCCTGTCCCCAGTGAAGGAGGCTCCTGTCCCGAGTGAAGGAGGCTCCAGTTCCGAGTGAAGGAGGCTCCAGTCCCGAATGAAGGGGCTCCTGTCCCGAGTGAAGGGGCTCCTGTCCCGAGTGATGGCGGCTCCTGTCCCGAGTGAAGGGGCTCCTGTCACGAGTGAGGGAGGCTGCTGTCCCGAGTGAAGGAGGCTCCTGTCCCAAGTGCATGGGCTCCTGTCCCGAGTGAAGGAGGCTCCTGTACCGATTGAAGGGGCTCCTGTCCCGAGTGAAGGAGGCTCCTATCCCGAGTGAAGGAGGCTCCGGTCTCGAGTGAAGGCGGCTCCTGTCCCGAGTGAAGTGGCACCTGTCCCGAGTGAAGCGGCTCCTGTCCCCAGTGAAGGAGGCTCCTGTCCCGAGTGAAGGGGCTCCTGTCCCCAGTGAAGGAGGCTCCTGTCCCGAGTGAAGGGGCTCCTGTCCCAAGTGAAGGGGCTCCTGTCCCGAGTGAAGGGGCTCCTGTCACGAGTGAAGAGGCTCCTGTCCCAAGTGAAGGGGCTCCTGTCCCGAGTGAAGGGGCTCCTGTCCCGAGTGAAGGGGCTGGTGTCTCGAGTGAAGGGGCTGTTGTCTCGAGTGATGGGGCTCCTGTCCCGAGTGAAGGAGGCTTCTGTCCCCAGTGAAGGGGCTCCTGACCCGAGTGAAGGGGCTCCTGTCCCGAGTGAAGGGGCTGCTGTCTCGAGTGAAGGGGCTCTTGTCCCGAGTGATGGAGGCTCCTGTCCCCAGTGATGGGGCTCCCGTCCCGAGTGAAGGGGCTCCTGTCCCGAGTGAAGGTGCTCCTGTCCTCAGTGAAGGAGGCTCCTGTCCCGAGTGAAGGGGCTCCTGTCCCGAGTGAAGGGGCTCCTGTCCCGAGTGAAGGGGCTCCTGTCCCGAGTGAAGGGGCTCCTGTCGTGAATAAAATGGCTACTGTCCCGAGTGATGGGGCTCCTGTCCCGAGTGAAGGGGCTCCTTTCCCGAGTGAAGCGGCTCCTCTTCCGAGTGAAGGAGGCTCCTGTTTCGAGTGAAGGGGCTCCTGTCCCGAGTGAAGGGGCTCCTGTCCTCAGTGACGGGGCTCCTGCCTCCAGTGAAGAGGCTCAAGTCCCTAATGAAGGGGCTCCTGTCCCGAGTGAAGGAGGCTCCTGTCGCGAGTGAAGGAGGCTCCTGTCCCGAGTGAAGGGGCTCCTGTCCCGAGTGAAGGAGGCTCCTGTCCCGAGTGAAGGGGCTCCTGTCCCGAGTGAAGGGGCTCCTGTCCCGATTGAAGGAGGCTCCTGTCCCGAGTGAAGGGGCTCCTGTTCTGCGTGAAGGGGCTCCTGCCCCGAGTGAAGGGGCTCCTGTCCCGAGTGAAGGGGCTCCTGTCTCGAGTGAATGGGCTTCTGTCCCGAGGGAAAGAGGCTCCTGTCCCGAGTGAAGGGGATCCTGTTCCACGTGAAGGAGGCCCCTTTCCCGAGTGAAGGGGCTCCTGCTCCACATGAAGGGAGTCTCCTGTCCCGAGTGAAGGGGCTCCTGTCCCGAGTGAAGGGTCTCCTGTCCCGAGTGAAGGGGCTTCTGTCCCGAGTGAATGGGCTCCTGTCCCGAGTGAAGGGGCTCCTGTCCCGAGTGAAGGAGGCTCCTGTCTCGAGTGAAGGGGCTCCTGTCCCGAGTAAAGGGTCTCCTGTCCCGAGTGAAGGAGGCTCCTGTTCCGAGTGAAGGGGCTCCTGTTCCGAGTGAAGGGGCTCCTGTTCCGAGTGAAGGGGCTCCTGTCCCGAGTGAAGGGGCTTCTGTCCCGAGTGAATGGGCTCCTGTCCCGAGTGAAGGGGCTCCTGTCCCGAGTGAAGGGGCTTCTGTCCCGAGTGAAGGAGGCTCCTGTCCCGAGTGAAGGGGCTCCTGTCCCGAGTGAAGGGTCTCCTGTCCCGAGTGAAGGGTCTCCTGTCCCGAGTGAAGGGGCTCCTGTTCCGAGTGAAGGGGCTCCTGTTCCGAGTGAAGGGTCTCCTGTCCCGAGTGAAGGGGCTCCTGTCCCGAGTGAAGGGGCTCCTGTCCCGATTGAAGGAGGCTCCTGTCCCGAGTGAAGGGGCTCCTGTTCTGCGTGAAGGGGCTCCTGCCCCGAGTGAAGGGGCTCCTGTCCCGAGTGAAGGGGCTCCTGTCTCGAGTGAATGGGCTTCTGTCCCGAGGGAAAGAGGCTCCTGTCCCGAGTGAAGGGGCTCCTGTCCCGATTGAAGGAGGCTCCTGTCCCGAGTGAAGGGGCTCCTGTCCCGATTGAAGGAGGCTCCTGTCCCGAGTGAAGGGGCTCCTGTTCTGCGTGAAGGGGCTCCTGCCCCGAGTGAAGGGGCTCCTGTCCCGAGTGAAGGGGCTCCTGTCTCGAGTGAATGGGCTTCTGTCCCGAGTGAAAGGTCTCCTGTCCCGAGTGAAGGGGCTCCTGTCCCGAGTGAAGGGGCTCCTGCTCTGCGTGAAGGGGCTCCTGTCCCGAGTGAAGGAGGCTCCTGTCCCGAGTGAAGGGGCTCCTGTCCCGAGTGAAGGGGCTCCTGCTCTGCGTGAAGGGGCTCCTGTCCTCAGTTAAGGAGGCTCCTGTCCCGAGTGAAGGGGCTCCTGTCCCGAGTGAAGGAGGCTCCTGTCCCGAGTGAAGGGGCTCCTGTCCTGAGTGAAGGGGCTCCTGTCCCGAGTGAAGGGTCTCCTGTCCCGAGTGAAGGGTCTCCTGTCCCGAGTGACGGAGCTCCTGTTCCGAGTGAAGGGTCTCCTGTCCCGAGGGAAGGGGCTCCTGTCCCGAGTGAAGGAGGCTCCTGTTCCGAGTGAAGGGGCTCCTGTCCCGAGTGAATGGGCTCCTGTCCCGAGTGAAGTGGCTCCTGTCCCGAGTGAAGGAGGCTCCTGTTCCGAGTGAAGGGGCTCCTGTTCCGAGTGAAGGGGCTCCTGTTCCGCGTTAAGGGGCTCCTGTCCCGAGTGAAGGGGCTCCTGTCCCGAGTGAAGGGGCTTCTGCCCCAAGTGAATGGGCTCCTGTCCCGAGTGAAGTGGCTCCTGTCCCGAGTGAAGGAGGCTCCTGTCCCGAGTGAAGGGGCTCCTGTCCCAAGTGAAGGAGCTCCTGTTCCGCGTGAAGGGGCGCCTGCCCCGAGTGAAGGGGCTCTGGTCTCGAGTGAAGGGGCTCCTGTCCCGAGTGAAGGAGGCTCCTGTCCCGAGTGAAGGGGCTGCTGTCTCGAGTGAAGGGGCTCTTGTCCCGAGTGAAGGAGGCTCCTGTCCCCAGTGATGGGGCTCCCGTCCCGAGTGACGGGGCTCCTGTCCCGAGTGAAGGGGCTCCTGTCCCGAGTGAAGGGGCTGCTGTCCCGAGTGAAGGGGCTCCTGTCCCGAGTGAAGGGGCGGCTGTCTCGAGTGAAGGGGCTCTCGTCCCGAGTGACGGGGCTCCTGTCCCGAGTGAAGGGGCTCCTGTCCCGAGTGAAGGAGGCTCCTGTCCCCAGTGATGGGGCTCCCGTCCCGAGTGAAGGGGCTCCTGTCCCGAGTGAAGGTGCTCCTGTCCTCAGTGAAGGAGGCTCCTGTCCCGAGTGAAGGGGCTCCTGTCCCGAGTGAAGGGGCTCCTGTCCCGAGTGAAGGGGCTCCTGTCCCGAGTGAAGGGGCTCCTGTCGTGAATAAAATGGCTACTGTCCCGAGTGATGGGGCTCCTGTCCCGAGTGAAGGGGCTCCTTTCCCGAGTGAAGCGGCTCCTCTTCCGAGTGAAGGAGGCTCCTGTTTCGAGTGAAGGGGCTCCTGTCCCGAGTGAAGGGGCTCCTGTCCTCAGTGACGGGGCTCCTGCCTCCAGTGAAGAGGCTCAAGTCCCTAATGAAGGGGCTCCTGTCCCGAGTGAAGGAGGCTCCTGTCGCGAGTGAAGGAGGCTCCTGTCCCGAGTGAAGGGGCTCCTGTCCCGAGTGAAGGAGGCTCCTGTCCCGAGTGAAGGGGCTCCTGTCCCGAGTGAAGGGGCTCCTGTCCCGATTGAAGGAGGCTCCTGTCCCGAGTGAAGGGGCTCCTGTTCTGCGTGAAGGGGCTCCTGCCCCGAGAGAAGGGGCTCCTGTCCCGAGTGAAGGGGCTCCTGTCTCGAGTGAATGGGCTTCTGTCCCGAGGGAAAGAGGCTCCTGTCCCGAGTGAAGGGGATCCTGTTCCGCGTGAAGGAGGCCCCTTTCCCGAGTGAAGGGGCTCCTGCTCCACATGAAGGGAGTCTCCTGTCCCGAGTGAAGGGGCTCCTGTCCCGAGTGAAGGGTCTCCTGTCCCGAGTGAAGGGGCTTCTGTCCCGAGTGAATGGGCTCCTGTCCCGAGTGAAGGGGCTCCTGTCCCGAGTGAAGGAGGCTCCTGTCTCGAGTGAAGGGGCTCCTGTCCCGAGTAAAGGGTCTCCTGTCCCGAGTGAAGGAGGCTCCTGTTCCGAGTGAAGGGGCTCCTGTTCCGAGTGAAGGGGCTCCTGTTCCGAGTGAAGGGGCTCCTGTCCCGAGTGAAGGGGCTTCTGTCCCGAGTGAATGGGCTCCTGTCCCGAGTGAAGGGGCTCCTGTCCCGAGTGAAGGGGCTTCTGTCCCGAGTGAAGGAGGCTCCTGTCCCGAGTGAAGGGGCTCCTGTCCCGAGTGAAGGGTCTCCTGTCCCGAGTGAAGGGGCTCCTGTTCCGAGTGAAGGGGCTCCTGTTCCGCGTGAAAGAGGCTCCTGCCTCGAGTGAAGGGGCTCCTGTCCCGAGTGAAGGGTCTCCTGTCCCGAGTGAAGGGGCTCCTGTTCCGAGTGAAGGGGCTCCTGTTCCGAGTGAAGGGTCTCCTGTCCCGAGTGAAGGGGCTCCTGTCCCGAGTGAAAGGTCTCCTGTCCCGAGTGAAGGGGCTCCTGTCCCGAGTGAAGGGGCTCCTGCTCTGCGTGAAGGGGCTCCTGTCCCGATTGAAGGAGGCTCCTGTCCCGAGTGAAGGGGCTCCTGTCCCGAGTGATGGGGCTCCTGCTCTGCGTGAAGGGGCTCCTGTCCTCAGTTAAGGAGGCTCCTGTCCCGAGTGAAGGGGCTCCTGTCCCGAGTGAAGGAGGCTCCTGTCCCGAGTGAAGGGGCTCCTGTCCTGAGTGAAGGGGCTCCTGTCCCGAGTGAAGGGGCTCCTGTCCCGATTGAAGGAGGCTCCGGTCTCGAGTGAATGGGCTCCTGTCCCAAGTGAAGGGGCTCCTGTCCCGAGTGAAGGGTCTCCTGTCCCGAGTGAAGGGTCTCCTGTCCCGAGTGACGGAGCTCCTGTTCCGAGTGAAGGGGCTCCTGTCCCGAGTGAAGGAGGCTCCTGTCCCGAGTGAAGGGTCTCCTGTCCCGAGTGAAGGGTCTCCTGTCCTGAGTGACGGAGCTCCTGTTCCGAGTGAAGGGGCTCCTGTCCCAAGTGAAGGGGCTCCTGTCCCGAGTGAAGGGTCTCCTGTCCCGAGTGAAGGGTCTCCTGTCCCGAGTGACGGAGCTCCTGTTCCGAGAGAAGGTGTTCCTGTCCCGAGTGACGGAGCTCCTGTTCCGAGTGAAGGGTCTCCTGTCCCGAGGGAAGGGGCTCCTGTCCCGAGTGAAGGAGGCTCCTGTTCCGAGTGAAGGGGCTCCTGTCCTGAGTGAATGGGCTCCTGTCCCGAGTGAAGTGGCTCCTGTCCCGAGTGAAGGAGGCTCCTGTTCCGAGTGAAGGGGCTCCTGTTCCGAGTGAAGGGGCTCCTGTTCCGCGTTAAGGGGCTCCTGTCCCGAGTGAAGGGGGCTCCTGTCCCGAGTGAAGGGGCTTCTGTCCCGAGTGAATGGGCTCCTGTCCCGAGTGAAGTGGCTCCTGTCCCGAGTGAAGGAGGCTCCTGTCCAGAGTGAAGGGGCTCCTGTCCCAAGTGAAGGGGCTCCTGTTCCGCGTGAAGGGGCGCCTGCCCCGAGTGAAGGGGCTCTGGTCTCGAGTGAAGGGGCTCCTGTCCCGAGTGAAGGAGGCTCCTGTCCCGAGTGAAGGGGCTGCTGTCTCGAGTGAAGGGGCTCTTGTCCCGAGGTGAAGGAGGCTCCTGTCCCCAGTGATGGGGCTCCCGTCCCGAGTGACGGGGCTCCTGTCCCGAGTGAAGGGGCTCCTGTCCCGAGTGAAGGGGCTGCTGTCCCGAGTGAAGGGGCTCCTGTCCCGAGTGAAGGGGGCTGCTGTCTCGAGTGAAGGGGCTCTTGTCCCGAGTGAAGGAGGCTCCTGTCCCCAGTGATGGGGCTCCCGTCCCGAGTGACGGGGCTCCTGTCCCGAGTGAAGGGGCTCCTGTCCCGAGTGAAGGGGCTGCTGTCTCGAGTGAAGGGGCTCTTGTCCCGAGTGAAGGATGCTCCTGTCCCCAGTGATGGGGCTCCCATCCCGAGTGACGGGGCTCCTGTCCCGAGTGAAGGTGCTCCTGTCCCGAGTGAAGGGGCTCCTGTCGTGAATAAAAGGGCTACTGTCCCGAGTGAAGGGCCTCCTGTCCCGAGTGAAGGGGCTCCTGTCCCGAGTGAAGCGACTCCTGTTCCGAGTGAAGGAGGCTCCTGTTCCGAGTGAAGGGGCTCCTGTCACGAGTGAAGGGGCTCCTGTCCCGAGTTAAGCGGCTCCTGTCCCCACTGAAGTGTCTCCTGTACCGAGTGAAGGGGCTCCTGTCCTCAGTGAAGGGGCTCCTGTCCTCAGTGACGGGGCTCCTGCCTCCAGTGAAGAGGCTCAAGTCCCGAATGAAGGGGCTCCTGTCCCGAGTGAAGGGGCTCCTGTCCCGAGTGAAGGGGCTCTGTCCCGGGTGAAGGGGCTCCTGTCCCGTGTGAAGGAGGCTCCTGTCCTGATTGAAGGTGCTCCTGTCCCGAGTGAAGGGGCTTCTGTCCCGAGTGAAGGTGCTCCTGTCGTGAATGAAAGGGCTACTGTTCCGAATGAAGGGGCTCCTGTCCCAAGTGAAGTGGGTCCTGTCCCGATTGAAGGGGCTCCTGTCCCGAGTGAAGGGGCTCCTGTCTCGAGTGAAGGGGCTCCTGTCCTGAGTGATGGAGGCTCCTGTCCCGAGTGAAGGGGCTCCTATCCCGAGTGAAGGAGGTTCCTGTCCTGAGTGAAGGGGCTCCTGTCCCGAGTGAAGGAGGCTCCTGTACCGATTGAAGGGGCTCCTGTCCCGAGTGAAGGAGGCTCCTGTACCGATTGAAGGGGCTCCTGTCCCGAGTGAAGGAGGCTCCTGTACCGATTGACGGGGCTCCTGTCCCGAGTGAGGGAGGCGCCTGTCCTGAGTGAAGGAGGCTCCGATCTCGAGTGATGGAGGCTCCTGTCCCGAGTGTAGTGGCACCTTTCCCTAGTGAAGGGGCTCCTGTCCCCAGTGAAGGAGGCTCCTGTCCCGAGTGAAGGAGGCTCCAGTTCCGAGTGAAGGAGGCTCCAGTCCCGAATGAAGGGGCTCCTGTCCCGAGTGAAGGGGCTCCTGTCCCGAGTGATGGCGGCTCCTGTCCCGAGTGAAGGGGCTCCTGTCACGAGTGAGGGAGGCTGCTGTCCCGAGTGAAGGAGGCTCCTGTCCCAAGTGCATGGGCTCCTGTCCCGAGTGAAGGAGGCTCCTGTACCGATTGAAGGGGCTCCTGTCCCGAGTGAAGGAGGCTCCTATCCCGAGTGAAGGAGGCTCCGGTCTCGAGTGAAGGCGGCTCCTGTCCCGAGTGAAGTGGCACCTGTCCCGAGTGAAGCGGCTCCTGTCCCCAGTGAAGGAGGCTCCTGTCCCGAGTGAAGGGGCTCCTGTCCCCAGTGAAGGAGGCTCCTGTCCCGAGTGAAGGGGCTCCTGTCCCAAGTGAAGGGGCTCCTGTCCCGAGTGAAGGGGCTCCTGTCACGAGTGAAGAGGCTCCTGTCCCAAGTGAAGGTGCTCCTGTCCCGAGTGAAGGGGCTCCTGTCCCGAGTGAAGGGGCTGCTGTCTCGAGTGAAGGGGCTGCTGTCTCGAGTGATGGGGCTCCTGTCCCGAGTGAAGGAGGCTTCTGTCCCCAGTGAAGGGGCTCCTGACCCGAGTGAAGGGGCTCCTGTCCCGAGTGAAGGGGGCTGCTGTCTCGAGTGAAGGGCTCTTGTCCCGAGTGATGGAGGCTCCTGTCCCCAGTGATGGGGCTCCCGTCCCGAGTGAAGGGGCTCCTGTCCCGAGTGAAGGTGCTCCTGTCCTCAGTGAAGGAGGCTCCTGTCCCGAGTGAAGGGGGCTCCTGTCCCGAGTGAAGGGGCTCCTGTCCCGAGTGAAGGGGCTCCTGTCCCGAGTGAAGGGGCTCCTGTCGTGAATAAAATGGCTACTGTCCCGAGTGATGGGGCTCCTGTCCCGAGTGAAGGGGCTCCTTTCCCGAGTGAAGCGGCTCCTCTTCCGAGTGAAGGAGGCTCCTGTTTCGAGTGAAGGGGCTCCTGTCCCCGAGTGAAGGGGCTCCTGTCCTCAGTGACGGGGCTCCTGCCTCCAGTGAAGAGGCTCAAGTCCCTAATGAAGGGGCTCCTGTCCCGAGTGAAGGAGGCTCCTGTCGCGAGTGAAGGAGGCTCCTGTCCCGAGTGAAGGGGCTCCTGTCCCGAGTGAAGGAGGCTCCTGTCCCGAGTGAAGGGGCTCCTGTCCCGAGTGAAGGGGCTCCTGTCCCGATTGAAGGAGGCTCCTGTCCCGAGTGAAGGGGCTCCTGTTCTGCGTGAAGGTGCTCCTGTCGTGAATGAAAGGGCTACTGTTCCGAATGAAGGGGCTCCTGTCCCAAGTGAAGTGGGTCCTGTCCCGATTGAAGGGGCTCCTGTCCCGAGTGAAGGGGCTCCTGTCTCGAGTGAAGGGGCTCCTGTCCTGAGTGATGGAGGCTCCTGTCCCGAGTGAAGGGGCTCCTATCCCGAGTGAAGGAGGTTCCTGTCCTGAGTGAAGGGGCTCCTGTCCCGAGTGAAGGAGGCTCCTGTACCGATTGAAGGGGCTCCTGTCCCGAGTGAAGGAGGCTCCTGTACCGATTGAAGGGGCTCCTGTCCCGAGTGAAGGAGGCTCCTGTACCGATTGACGGGGCTCCTGTCCCGAGTGAGGGAGGCGCCTGTCCTGAGTGAAGGAGGCTCCGATCTCGAGTGATGGAGGCTCCTGTCCCGAGTGTAGTGGCACCTTTCCCTAGTGAAGGGGCTCCTGTCCCCAGTGAAGGAGGCTCCTGTCCCGAGTGAAGGAGGCTCCAGTTCCGAGTGAAGGAGGCTCCAGTCCCGAATGAAGGGGCTCCTGTCCCGAGTGAAGGGGCTCCTGTCCCGAGTGATGGCGGCTCCTGTCCCGAGTGAAGGGGCTCCTGTCACGAGTGAAGTGGGTCCTGTCCCGATTGAAGGGGCTCCTGTCCCGAGTGAAGGGGCTCCTGTCTCGAGTGAAGGGGCTCCTGTCCTGAGTGATGGAGGCTCCTGTCCCGAGTGAAGGGGCTCCTATCCCGAGTGAAGGAGGTTCCTGTCCTGAGTGAAGGGGCTCCTGTCCCGAGTGAAGGAGGCTCCTGTACCGATTGAAGGGGCTCCTGTCCCGAGTGAAGGAGGCTCCAGTTCCGAGTGAAGGAGGCTCCAGTCCCGAATGAAGGGGCTCCTGTCCCGAGTGAAGGGGCTCCTGTCCCGAGTGATGGCGGCTCCTGTCCCGAGTGAAGGGGCTCCTGTCACGAGTGAGGGAGGCTGCTGTCCCGAGTGAAGGAGGCTCCTGTCCCAAGTGCATGGGCTCCTGTCCCGAGTGAAGGAGGCTCCTGTACCGATTGAAGGGGCTCCTGTCCCGAGTGAAGGAGGCTCCTATCCCGAGTGAAGGAGGCTCCGGTCTCGAGTGAAGGCGGCTCCTGTCCCGAGTGAAGTGGCACCTGTCCCGAGTGAAGCGGCTCCTGTCCCCAGTGAAGGAGGCTCCTGTCCCGAGTGAAGGGGCTCCTGTCCCCAGTGAAGGAGGCTCCTGTCCCGAGTGAAGGGGCTCCTGTCCCAAGTGAAGGGGCTCCTGTCCCGAGTGAAGGGGCTCCTGTCACGAGTGAAGAGGCTCCTGTCCCAAGTGAAGGTGCTCCTGTCCCGAGTGAAGGGGCTCCTGTCCCGAGTGAAGGGGCTGCTGTCTCGAGTGAAGGGGCTGCTGTCTCGAGTGATGGGGCTCCTGTCCCGAGTGAAGGAGGCTTCTGTCCCCAGTGAAGGGGCTCCTGACCCGAGTGAAGGGGCTCCTGTCCCGAGTGAAGGGGCTGCTGTCTCGAGTGAAGGGGCTCTTGTCCCGAGTGATGGAGGCTCCTGTCCCCAGTGATGGGGCTCCCGTCCCGAGTGAAGGGGCTCCTGTCCCGAGTGAAGGTGCTCCTGTCCTCAGTGAAGGAGGCTCCTGTCCCGAGTGAAGGGGCTCCTGTCCCGAGTGAAGGGGCTCCTGTCCCGAGTGAAGGGGCTCCTGTCCCGAGTGAAGGGGCTCCTGTCGTGAATAAAATGGCTACTGTCCCGAGTGATGGGGCTCCTGTCCCGAGTGAAGGGGCTCCTTTCCCGAGTGAAGCGGCTCCTCTTCCGAGTGAAGGAGGCTCCTGTTTCGAGTGAAGGGGCTCCTGTCCCGAGTGAAGGGGCTCCTGTCCTCAGTGACGGGGCTCCTGCCTCCAGTGAAGAGGCTCAAGTCCCTAATGAAGGGGCTCCTGTCCCGAGTGAAGGAGGCTCCTGTCGCGAGTGAAGGAGGCTCCTGTCCCGAGTGAAGGGGCTCCTGTCCCGAGTGAAGGAGGCTCCTGTCCCGAGTGAAGGGGCTCCTGTCCCGAGTGAAGGGGCTCCTGTCCCGATTGAAGGAGGCTCCTGTCCCGAGTGAAGGGGCTCCTGTTCTGCGTGAAGGGGCTCCTGCCCCGAGTGAAGGGGCTCCTGTCCCGAGTGAAGGGGCTCCTGTCTCGAGTGAATGGGCTTCTGTCCCGAGGGAAAGAGGCTCCTGTCCCGAGTGAAGGGGATCCTGTTCCGCGTGAAGGAGGCCCCTGTCCCGAGTGAAGGGGCTCCTGCTCCACATGAAGGGAGTCTCCTGTCCCGAGTGAAGGGGCTCCTGTCCCGAGTGAAGGGTCTCCTGTCCCGAGTGAAGGGGCTTCTGTCCCGAGTGAATGGGCTCCTGTCCCGAGTGAAGGGGCTCCTGTCCCGAGTGAAGGAGGCTCCTGTCTCGAGTGAAGGGGCTCCTGTCCCGAGTAAAGGGTCTCCTGTCCCGAGTGAAGGAGGCTCCTGTTCCGAGTGAAGGGGCTCCTGTTCCGAGTGAAGGGGCTCCTGTTCCGAGTGAAGGGGCTCCTGTCCCGAGTGAAGGGGCTTCTGTCCCGAGTGAATGGGCTCCTGTCCCGAGTGAAGGGGCTCCTGTCCCGAGTGAAGGGGCTTCTGTTCCGAGTGAAGGGGCTCCTGTCCCGAGTGAAGGGGCTTCTATCCCCAGTGAATGGGCTCCTGTCCCCAGTGAAGGGGCTCCTGTCCCGAGTGAAGGGGCTTCTGTCCCGAGTGAATGGGCTCCTGTCCCGAGTGATGTGGCTCCTGTCCCGAGTGAAGGAGGCTCCTGTCTCGAGTGAAGGGGCTCCTGTCCCGAGTGAAGGGGCTCCTGTCCCGAGTGAAGGGGCTCCTGTTCCGCGTGAAGGGTCTCCTGTCCCGAGTGAAGGGGCTCCTGTCCCGAGTGAAGGGGCTGCTGTCTCGAGTGAAGGGGCTCTGGTCTCGAGTGAATGGGCTCCTGTCCCGAGTGAAGGGGCTCCTGTCCCGAGTGAAGGGTCTCCTGTCCCGAGTGAAGGGGCTCCTGTCCCGAGTGAAGGGGCTGCTGTCTCGAGTGAAGGGGCTCTTGTCCCGAGTGAAGGAGGCTCCTGTCCCCAGTGATGGGGCTCCCGTCCCGAGTGACGGGGCTCCTGTCCCGAGTGAAGGGGCTCCTGTCCCGAGTGAAGGGGCTGCTGTCTCGAGTGAAGGGGCTCTTGTCCCGAGTGAAGGATGCTCCTGTCCCCAGTGATGGGGCTCCCGTCCCGAGTGACGGGGCTCCTGTCCCGAGTGAAGGTGCTCCTGTCCTCAGTGAAGGAGACTCCTGTCCCGAGTGAAGGGGCTCCTGTCCCGAGTGAAAGGGCTCCTGTCCCGAGTGAAGGGGCTCCTGTCGTGAATAAAAGGGCTACTGTCCCGAGTGAAGGGCCTCCTGTCCCGAGTGAAGGGGCTCCTGTCCCGAGTGAAGCGACTCCTGTTCCGAGTGAAGGAGGCTCCTGTTCCGAGTGAAGGGGCTCCTGTCCCCACTGAAGTGTCTCCTGTACCGAGTGAAGGGGCTCCTGTCCTCAGTGAAGGGGCTCCTGTCCTCAGTGACGGGGCTCCTGCCTCCAGTGAAGAGGCTCAAGTCCCGAATGAAGGGGCTCCTGTCCCGAGTGAAGGGGCTCCTGTCCCGAGTGAAGGGGCTCCTGTCCCGGGTGAAGGGGCTCCTGTCCCGTGTGAAGGAGGCTCCTGTCCTGAGTGAAGGGGCTCCTGTCCCGAGTGAAGGGGCTTCTGTCCCGAGTGAAGGTGCTCCTGTCGTGAATGAAAGGGCTACTGTTCCGAATGAAGGGGCTCCTGTCCCAAGTGAAGTGGGTCCTGTCCCGAGTGAAGGAGGCCCCTGACCCGAGTGAAGGGGCTCCTGTCCCGATTGAAGGGGCTCCTGTCCCGAATGAAGGAGCTTCCTGTCCCCGAATGAAGGAGGCTCCTGTCCCGAGTGAAGGGGCTCCTGTCTCGAGTGAAGGGGCTCCTGTCCTGAGTGATGGAGGCTCCTGTCCCGAGTGAAGGGGCTCCTATCCCGAGTGAAGGAGGTTCCTGTCCTGAGTGAAGGGGCTCCTGTCCCGAGTGAAGGAGGCTCCTGTACCGATTGAAGGGGCTCCTGTCCCGAGTGAAGGAGGCTCCTGTACCGATTGAAGGGGCTCCTGTCCCGAATGAAGGAGGCTCCTGTACCGATTGACGGGGCTCCTGTCCCGAGTGAGGGAGGCGCCTGTCCTGAGTGAAGGAGGCTCCGATCTCGAGTGATGGAGGCTCCTGTCCCGAGTGTAGTGGCACCTTTCCCTAGTGAAGGGGCTCCTGTCCCCAGTGAAGGAGGCTCCAGTTCCGAGTGAAGGAGGCTCCAGTCCCGAATGAAGGGGCTCCTGTCCCAAGTGAAGGGGCTCCTGTCCCGAGTGAAGGGGCTCCTGTCCCGAGTGATGGCGGCTCCTGTCCCGAGTGAAGGGGCTCCTGTCACGAGTGAGGGAGGCTGCTGTCCCGAGTGAAGGAGGCTCCTGTCCCAAGTGCATGGGCTCCTGTCCCGAGTGAAGGGGCTCCTGTCACGAGTGAAGGGGCTCCTGTCCCGAGTGAGGGAGGCTGCTGTCCCGAGTGAAGGAGGCTCCTGTCCCGAGTGAAGAGGCTCCTGGCCCAAGTGAAGGGGCTCCTGTCCCTAGTGAAGGAGGCTCCTGTCCTGAGTGAAGGGGCACCTGTCCCGAGTGAAGGGGCTCCTGTCCACAGTGAAGGAGGCACCTGTTCCGAGTGAATGGGCTCCTGTCCCCAGTGAAGGAGGCTCCTGTCCCCAGTGAAGGAGGCTCCTGTCCCAAGTGAAGGGGCTCCTGTCCCCAGTGAAGGAGGCTCCTGTCCCGAGTGAAGGGGCTCCTGTCCCGAGTGAAGGGGCTCCTGTCCCAAGTGAAGGGGCTCCTGTCCCCAGTGAAGGAGGCTCCTGTCCCGAGTGAAGGGGCTCCTGTCCCGAGTTAAGGGGGCACCTGTCGCGAGTGAAGGGGCTCCTGTCCCCAGTGAAGGGGCTCCTGTCTCGATTGAAGGGCTCCTTTCCCCAGTGAACGGGCTCCTGTCCCGAGTGTAGGAGGCTCCAGTCCCAAGAGAAGGGGCTCCTGTCCCAATGAAGGGACTCATGCCCCGAGTGAAGGAGGCTCCTGTCCCGAGTGAGGGAGGCTCGTGTTCCGAGTGAAGGAGGCTCCTGTCCCGAGTGAATGAGGCTCCTGCCTCGAGTGAAGGATGCTCCTGCCCCGAGTGAAGGAAGCTCCTGTCCCGAGTGAAGGAGACCCCTGTCCTGAGTGAAGGGTCTCCTGTCCCGTGTGAAGAGGCTCCTGTCCCGAGTGAAGGAGGCTCCTGTCCCGAGTGAAGGAGGCTCCTGTCCCGAGTGAATCTGTCACCTGCCATGGATGCGGTCTTACAAGCGGTTGCCAACAAAAAGGTACACAAACACATTCTTACCTCACTATCCTCGATTCTTAATACAGGAGTGCAACTCCTTTTTAAAGAAGCTGCCTTAAACACTTCCAGACCTTTTAATAGGATACACCTTACTGAGGAAATGGCTTGTTTTGTCATTTATGCTGAAGAAGTGAACTGAATACTATAGGGGCTGAATTCTGGCATGGTGGGAGCAGAGTGGTAGGAATTTGGGGCGGAACTCACTATTGCCATATTTTTTTCACCTTTCTGGCTCCAACGAGAGCCATCAGCTGGGGAAGCAAGCATTTCCTCCACCTGCCTCCCCCACCTGTCATCGCCACAAACACTGGGGAGACGAATTTCTCCCACCATAATTCCAGTGGGAATCCAAAGGAGCAGGACAGAAATAGACCAGGTCCTGAATATGTCAGGTTTCGACAGTTGCCTTGCACCAGCACTACCTATGTCATTCAGCATTTTAAAGACCTGGTATATGTCCCCTTTCAATTCCATTTTAATCAACAAAAATAATTTCAATTGTGATCCTCTTTACATCAGAATTTTAAATCAGAATGGTCCCTATCAGTCATGTTTAAAACCTTTTTGGTGTGTTAATCTTTCATCGTTGGTGAAATGTTCTGCTCCCCCCCTCCTCCACCCCCAGCACATAGATATTCGTACTCTTTAACACTGTATGCTTCTGGCAGCCGTGACACATTAGATTTTCATTTAAATGAAATAAAAATCTAGTGGGCAATAAAATTGCTAATAATATCTATTGAAATATTTCAAACAATATGTGTTGCACAGTTGAAAACGAATGGAATAAAAATGGTCATTATCACTAATGTGGCATACGTTGAACTGCAGTGTTAGTATCTCATTCTTCTGATCTACTAAAGGGCCTCTAAGTAATTTCTGTAATTTGACATTAACCAAAATTTATAAACTACAATATTCATGAAGAGTTCTCAACCAATAAAAGTACTTATTGAATACCACTTCCCCTCCACTACTAAAAGAACCATCAAGAAAGATGTTCCAGCCTTCTGCCCTGATCCCTTTAACATTGCTTCCCTTTCACTGTGAAAACTCTTCCTACTCTTCCAACCTTTGCTTGCAGCTTCCGACTGATATCCCAATTTGTGCCACTCATCTTTTAAAGTTAAAGGTTATGTCGTAAATGCAACCTAGCTTAAGTTTTAATCATTTTATAATAGGTTTTTTTTCTTACCATGAAGAGTTTTATATGGTCTTTGGAATAAAAGGTTTGTGTTCATCACTTTTTTCCTTGTGCATTTTTCTTCACCATTACAATATTCCATCTTTAAAAGTAAGAGATCACTTCCAGTTTGGTAGTACAGCCTGTTATGTGTCACTTGTGCAGTTCCTAAAATCATCTGCCACATATGGCTCTGTTTTATTCTATGGCCTTTGCCTTAATGAGCTTTATAATGTAGCAGGTGGTTTAAATTGGACCAGTTCTGTAATATAAGTTACTTGTCATACCCATAAATTTCCCTATGCACAAGTTTCAAAGAGGGTGGTTATTTGTCATACTCATAAATTTCCACATGCACATTTTCCAAAATGGTCATTCCTTGTAATGCAGCGATATAATTGCACTGACAAGATTTACGTTGTGAATTTTCAGCACTCAACAATGCATATGAGACTCATTGATTTACCACTATAACTATTTATAATGGGAAATAGCAATGCAAAGTGCTTATTATAAATTTGTGTGAAATTTCAAATCAAAAACAGCTTCTCTTTGTGTCTTACAGTTTGTGTAGAATTCAAAGGTGGTAAAATTAGATTTTAATTCTGTACTTAGCGAAAGTATGTAATTACATTGGGAAACAAAATCACATATAATGTCTGAATACGGTTGAATTTTTCTCCTGTTAGATGTTGAAATTGTTGGTTTTAGATCTGTCGTGGGAAACATTTGCCTTGAAAATAAACATAAGTTAGAAAATTCAGATTGGCAGAAACCAAGTATCTAATAGTCTGCATGGTTCAATTTGGTTTGGAAATTTATCAAAAGTTGGAAATACCAAATTGATTTACTAACATTCGTAATTCTGACATTTTTTAAATTCTTTGTGCTTTTTTCTCCCACATTCAAGGTAATTACTTTCTATCTCTCTTCTGCTGCCTAGTCAGGACCACCAAATTTGAAAAAGTGAGGGGTGGATTTTACGAATTAGCACTTCCAGTGGGGGTTCAGACGAGCTAATGTGGTCAAATATTTTAATAGATGAGGACTAAGGGTACAGCTATAAAAGTAAGAGATGTTAGCTGTTGGCTGGACAGAAAGGTACGAAGGCCAACCAGCATTTCCTTACCAATGTATTAAGGTCAAAGTTAAGAAAGCAACAGAAAAGTTGCACAGAAGCTTCTATGTTCAGGTGATTTCTGAGACAGATTTTCCTGCAGTGCACACTTGATGGTAAAAAAATTAGTGTGTACTCTGAGGAGTTGGAGTGGCATTTGCAGTGATCTAATGCCAGAAACCCTCATTCCAGTTTTGTTGTAAAAGATTGCCTATGTCCAACACTATCAATAGCCTGCTGTCTTAATACTGAACTTGATAAACAGCAAGAAAAGGCTTTCGGACCATTCTGTATTTCCCTTTGCTTTGATGATGCTCCTAGAGTTAATGTCATACTCTCATAAAGTGTAAAAAGTCACACAACACCAGGTTATAGTCCAACAGCTTTATTTGAAATCACAAGCTTTCGGAGCGCTGCTCCTTCTTCAGGTGAAGTGGAGAAATGCATAAAGACACAGCTCATATAGTCAGTGAAGTACCTATGTGGCACAGAGGATGCATAAACAGAAATCAAACAATTGGTTAATTTCCATAATTATGTACTCTCAGTGATTTGCTTCATTATATTCTGTTACAAAGGTGCATGCAGCATTGGGGTTTCATAAACTGCCCCCCACCCCCGAACAGTGACAACCAATAGCAAATGAAACCCAAACAACAAAAACATAGAACAGAATTAATAATTTATGGGACACCAGAAAAATAATCACTAGGTTTCTCAGATAGCTTGGTGGGTGAATGTACTGTGTGGTCTGATACCAAACCATACAATCTAGAATCTAAAAGGTTTGTGACTCCTGGCCTGTGCTGTTAGCTGATCTTAGGATGGCAGTGGAAATACTGTAAGTGGTTTCAACTGACCTTGGACTAGCGATGGGAATAAAAAGCATTCTGGATGCCTGCTTTTGGTCACTATCCAGAGACCCCTGATGGCAGTGCATGGACATTGCGTGAGGACAAGATCTGGCTGCGCTGTGCTGTCCTCCTCAATTTAATAGCCTGCTGACACTGAGTGTATAGGGTTACATGTGGAAAAAACTACCACTTGGATAAGGTAGTGAAGGCCGTTGTGCACTGCAGAACCTTCCCAGTGAGGTCAATCCCTTCAGGAGAGAAAGGGAGGAAAGGGGAGTGTGATGAAATATATGTCTTCATCAGCCCCTGTGTTTTACCTGCATTGTATTGTGTGTACCGCCCCCTTTTCCCCTATTGTGTGTATTGGCTCCGCCCCTGTCTTTTGTCATATAAAGGTCTCAAGAGCTGTATGAGTCATTCTGCCAGACGAATCCGATGTGGAATGACGTGCAATGTTCTTAGCGATTAAAAGCCTTCAGTTGAATCCTTTAACTTCTTGTCTTTGAGTTATTGATGGCACATCAGGGAGCAAACTGGAAAACCAGAAAAAGTTATCACTTAAAGTAGGGCTTTGAATGAACCCCACCACAGGAGACAGACGATGGCACATTATAAATGTACGGCTTCAGTTTTCAATTTCTTCCTTAGTGAACAATAGTTGCCAGTTTAGTGAAAAAAATACATAATCAGCTACAGCTATTATTAGATACTTTATGTTACTCAGGTAGTTATATCATGGAAATTATTTTGTTTTGTTTTCAAGTAAATATGTTTAATTTGTGACACAACTTGCAGAACTGTGTTAGGAAAGTAATAACCTGCATTCAGAACTGGATTTACAGACCTATGGATTAGAGCATCCTGGAATTATTTATGGGGTAATGAGGTGACTTTCACTTGTTTTTATGAGTCTCTTTGTAGTAAGTATTATATTGTCCAGAAGTGGTATTGAAAGTTTCAACAGCTTCTGGTATTCTGTGCCGCATCACCTTACAGTTGGCCTGAAATTGTTTCTGTATCACATTTCCCTTGGCATGAAGCTATAAGCCTCATTTCATATTACGGTTTACAATGCACAGTGCATGAAACCCACTACATAACAACTTTAATGTCAAAGTGAAAAATGACAAAGCAAAAATTAATAACAACCATATGTTTCAGTACCAGGTCCTCATTTTTTTTGACCAGGTTACAAACATTTCCTGCTTCTCCAATTTATGTGAAATTAATTTCTTAACCTAGCTTGTGAAATTTGCGACAGAAATACATTGCAAAATATTTACAATGTAAGAATATTTCAGGAGGATAAAAGTGTCAGTCTGAAGAAAAAAAAAGGAATAAAAATAAGGTAAATTAGAACTTTTGTTTGGTTGAATTGCATTATACTATTTAAAGATTGCCATGCGAACATATTGCAATCAAGTGCTGATGTTATTGCAAAATGATACTTTTATGTGACAGACTACATTGCTAACTTTATTAATCAAAATATGTTGGGCTAGAAATTCATTACAGCCCAGGAATGGGCAGTGTGAGTAGAAAAGTTGGAGAATTAGCACCAGGTACTAATGCTTTAGACTGCATGCAAAATTCGTGCTCAATGCTCAATAAAATGATTGGAGTCCTAATTCAAGTCTTAAAGCCCAAGCTCATTGGCATTACACTCATGATTCCCACAGGCTTTTTTCAGTGCTTAAAAGGGAGGTTCATTGATGCTGCAGATCCACATTCTCAGCATTGCTGACTGTGCAGCTGCCTTCACAAGCAGGAGCAGGACAAGGAGAAGGAGCCGGAGGACTGAACCAGGTGTACTCATGGCAGATCCACACTCCAGGGAAAGGGCAGGCAGATTTTGTAATCAAGCATTGGAGGCGTTGGTGTTCACTGTGGCGAGACGGAGGGCTGTGCTCTACACGGCAAGTGGCAGGAGGCCCTCGCCGCAAGTCGTCCGCACCATGTGGAGGGAGGTATCGCAGTACTTCTTGGGCAGCACTGTCGTCCCCAGAACCCACACACGGTGCAGGAAGAAATTTAGTGACCTCACTCGGGTGGTCACGGTGAATGAATGCTTCAACAAATGCTACATACCACCATCTGAACCACAGTCTTCACACTGCCCAAAGCACCACACCCCCAGCACTCACCCACCAACAATCTTTACCTACCAACACTCACACCCACAGCTCACACCTTGCACACAATGGCAGCTATTCAACTATGGCAGGCACATCACCCAAACACATTGCTCCACACTCACTCACTCACACACTTTCCTTCCTCTTGCAGGCCAAGGTGGCACACAACAGGAGGGAGCAGGAGCACAGAGGAGAGGGACAAGCCGACACCCAACCACTGTCTGTGCTAGAGAATAGAGTGCTGCAGATTATTGGGTGCCAGGTGGTGGGCGTCGTGGCCACTGGCAACGTTGACCCCCTTGGGGACAACAACGGTATGTTCATCCCTACTCCTTCTTCTCACATCCCACTTCCTCCTCACCCCACAAGCCTTTCGCACTTTCCAGCTAATCATGCTGTGTGCATGAATTTCTCCCTTTCTGCCCTCACCTTAACCCGACTCTTGTGCCTTTTATAATTTCAGATAATCAGCAAGAACCTGAGCAGCCTGTCCCTGAGGGCACGGTAGAGAGCGAGGTGGGAGAAGAGGAGGAGGAAGAACACACCGCGTCACTGCATCTCTCACCCGCAGACACCAGCTCAGAGGGCCAACACTTCGTAGGGGCACTAGAGCAGGAAAAGGCACAGTAACGACAGGCACTAAGGGATTGCAAAAGGATGAATAGTTAATATTTTTGTTGTAAATATGTGTTCACTGAGTTTTGATAAATTTATTAATTCAGTTTGGATTCTTTTGTGGTGTGTCTCATTTCAGCTTTGCGCTGTGATATGGTATGCAACAGGGATGGAATGATGGGAATGTGGTGATGGGGACAGGGATCTGGGGTTTAATTCATTCGAACCGCAGCCTGATGAGGTGATCACGGACAGCCCTTCCAGAGGGCTGACTGAGTAGCTGCCTCCTCCCTCATTCATGCACTCGTCATCTTCGTCATTCTCCCCATCTTCCTCTTCCTTCTCGTCCGCCTCCTCCTCCTCCTCACCCTCTTCCTCCTCCTGAGGTGGTCCCACAATCTCTGGTGACATGGGCTGGGCTGTCATGATGGCCAAATTTTGGAGCATGCAGCAGACCACCACGAAATGGGGCACCCGCTCAGCCAAGTACTGGAGGGCTCCTCCCCATCGGTCAAGGCAGCGGAACCATTGCTTCAGCAGACCAATGGTCTGCTCGATGATGTCCCTGGTGACAGCATGGCTCTCATTATATGAGTGCACGGCAGCAGTGTTGGGGTTGCAGAGGGGAATCATGAGCCAGGTGGAGAGTGGATAGACCTCGTCTCCGACCAGCCAGCTGCAAGCTTGACGTGGTGACTGGAAGAATGCTGGCACACTGGTCTGTCGCAGGATGAAGGCATCATGGCTACTACCAGGATAGCAGGCATTGACGGTGAGGATTCGCTGTCTGTGGTCACACACCAACTGCACATTAAATGAGTAGTAGTCTTTGTGGTTATAGAAGATCTCAGGATTGTTATGTGGTGCCCACAAAGCCACGTGGGTGCAGTCAGTGGCGCCCTGCACCATGGGGAATACCGCTATCCTGGCAAAGCCACATGCACGCTCGTCCTGCTTCTCTCTGGTGATGGGGAAGGAAATGTAGTCCCTTCTCCTACAGTAGAGAGCCTCTGTGACCTCCCGGATGCACGGATAGACGGAGAACTGCGAGATATTAGCTATGTCTTCTGTTGCAAACTGGAAGAATCCGCTGGCGAAGAAATTGAGGGTGACAGTGACCTTGACTGCCACTGTGAGAGCCGTGAGAGCCCTGGTCTGAGGCTCAAGGTCTGGTTGCAGGCGATGGCAGAATTCTGTGACCACCCCCTTGGTGAAGCGAAGCCTCCTAATACACTGCTCCTCACTAAATTGGAGGTAGGAGAAGTGCTCTTGGAATACCTTCAGAGGGAAAGGCCTCCTGTTGAGAGCCCTGATGGCCCTCCTCCTCCCTCTGGGCATAAGTTCCAGTATTTCTCGCTCCCTCCGCCGTCGATCCTGGAGGGTCAACTGCCAGTACAGCCCCAATTAATGGAACCAAGTGCAGCAGTTTGATTTTTTAACAAGTAAATGTAACTACTTTTTCGTTGCCATAACACTCCTGATACAAAAGAACCTTGAAATTACTGAATGAAACTGTTGGAGAATGTGAAATTAACAAGAAACCATTGAAACTGCACTAACCTGACAGCTGTGAGTCATTACTGATGATCCCTTTAAATAATGTCCCTGGAACCGGCTTCCTGGTGCTTCACACCAGCGTTCCCTGTCAGTGTTTACTCCAGGTACTAAGGTAGGTGGTGACAATCAATTTCACAGGTTGGGCGGTCAGTGAGCATTGCACACTCACTGACATTATGACCCACCTGGCATTGACACTCCCGGCGATAACTCTTACTGGTGGTGCTACGGGAAGGGGCGGGATTTGATGTGTGGCACTGGATTCGACTCACTCCGGCGATAATGCTCTAATGCCCCATTAGCGCCATCTGCTGACACTAACAGGAGGCACAAAAGGGGCAAATTTTTCCCCTGCTAATCTTTATAAAAATACACACTATGCCATATGGGGGGAAAAATTCAGTTGGTCTGTGCCTCCCGTTAGCGCCTTAAGAGGGCGCTAATGGGGTGCAAATCAACTAGTGCCTGTGCGTGGTGATGTTTGCACCACTCGCGAAATTAACTGGACATTTTGCGGCGGCGTTAAACACTACCGCCACGATCTCCTGCGCCGGCAGATCGTGACGTCAGTCGAGTGTGCAACACCCCGGTAGCGCCCCAGACCGGATATTGAGTGGCGCCCTGTGCCTTATCGCCTGCTGCTAGCAGCGACAGGTTGAGGGGAGCACATTGCTGTCAGGAAGGGACTGGGGGAGCGCTATTTAAAGGCGACCGCTTCCTGCCTTTTTTTGTTGGTGACATTTTTGCACCACGCATTCTGTGAGAGAGAGAGAGACTTCTAGAGAGATTCAATGCTGTGTGAAGGAGTTTTGGGTACTGAGCAACACTTTGCAGGTTCATTTTGATTTGCTCTTCCTTGTATCGATTTAGAAGAGATTGTGGGGGCTGCACTCTGAGCTCTTTCCTTGGGTCTCTCCATTGTTCTTTCCAGCAGATTTGATGTACAGGTTTCTCCAGGTCGAGATTCAAGGCAGCAATGAGCAGGATGTGGATGGAGAGTAAGATCATCCCTCCCCTTTAGAACTCACCGGCGCCATTGTGTCTGTGTTCCATTGCTGACTGATATCACATGAGCTTCACCAGCGCTGTGAGGTAGCGCCTCGCTCCTCGGCCTTTGCGCCTTAAGAGAGGTGTGTAGCACCTAATTTAACGCTCCAATCACCTCCAGGGGCGATAAAAGCCAAGTTTGCAGTTGGAGGCGATAATTAGCGCCAGGCGCTAAACTTTGCGCACGGCCGATAATCGCTCCCCAGACGGGGCGATACTGAATTTTTCCCCCATGTTGTCATAAAATTCTCACAAAGATGACATGTACTTTAAAGGGTTGATTGGGCTTTTTGCATCTGTGACTGTTGCTATGATCTTATATTGTTATATCCTGAAACAAGGACATTAAAATATTTGCAGAACCATTTTGTAGCTTTTCTGTTGAATAATTTCAAAAATAATAAATGAAATTTTAGCAACTTAATATACAATTTTAATTGCTGATCTTTCCATAAATGTGTCCAATCATTTATTTCTACAAACTTAGTGAAAAAATGCTCTTTTTGGCTCGGAAATGTACACACATTTATTCTGGCTTAAACAAATTCAACCAAATAACACTTAAATTAATTTGTTAGACAACATTGCTATAAAGTGTGATGTGTGAATTAACAGCTACAGCTCCATTTGACAGCAGCTGTTAAAGTTAAACTAATATTTTTTTCTGAAATTGGCCTTAGGGTTTGGAGTATCTTCTGAAATAAAACAGACTAAACCTTTCACACAACATCAACATTCCTACAGCAGGATGTTATTTTAATATTATAAATTCACATTCATTTAAAAGGCAGAATGTTGTAATTACTCATATTCCATCCATTTGTAATATGGAAGAAAAAGAGCTGTTTAGAAGAAATCAATATTTCATTCATAATACCAATATGCTTTAATCTGCGTTATAACTTTACTCTGACCTTGTCACATTCCTAACGTGCAGCTAATTCTTTCAATACTGGATGAACATTATTAAAGGTAGATTTAATAAAGTCTGATCTCAAATGTAGAGTGCGATTACCCAACAGATGGGGATTCTCTATGTACTTTATTTAATTTAAGGCAGTTTGTTAAACAATTTGATACAGATCTCATGGTAAGTAATGCACTGGAATTTTTGTGCTATTGTTTACAGTTAATCACTATGTTCAATATTTTCCACTGTTTATCACTTATAGAAGTAACTTAAACTAAATCTATTACTCTGAGTAAGAGTAAGCCGCTTAAAGCAATTTTCTCTTCATAACAATTTACTTCACAAGCAGCACAATTTTGGGTATCTGATAACTATTTTGATAGCTGTTCATTCTCATAAGAGCATTTTTTAAGAGTAGGTATTTAGTTGGAAGCTTCAGAACTGACTGCACTTGCAGTAAGTACAAACCTGAGTATTTACATAGAGAAGAGATAACTGGGAGTGTGCAACAAGGGTTTAGCCACTTGAGGGGTCAGATGACTTTGTAAACTGCAAAACTGAAGTGCTTTATGAATGTTATTAGAAACAGAAGAAATAATATATAAAAAAGTGTAAGAGTTCTGATGAAAGGCTCCAATCAAAATAGAATCTCTTATTCTCTAAAACACAAAAAAATCTAAAAAGATTTCTCAAAATTAGTTATGCTGAAGAATTAAGATGTCTTATGGTCTTATTCATATTTAAACCGACCCATAAGAAAGGGTGATGAGGAAATGTTAAGGGTGGAGATTAACCTATAGAAATGAAACTGGCTGCTTTTAAAATTCAGTAAGGGATCAAAATATTCATTTAAGTGACATCACTGTGAGAAAAATAAAGCATTGTTCTTTAATATTTAAGTTGAAAGAAAGACTTGCATTTATCTAGCACCTTTCACGTCCACCGAACTTTGCAAAACGCTTTACAATGAAGTACTTTTTGAAGTGCAGTCACTGTTGTAATCTAAGAAACGTGGCAGCCGATGTGGTATCAAATTCTTTAATTTGATAATGATACATAAGGGATTAAAAACCAGCTTCATTCACAGAGAATGTTCCAGCTCAGTTTGTTACATTTTGTCGTAATAATCTGATATTTTGTCTAAAACATCAAATGCCCAAGGGAGGAACCAATGCATTCAATTCAAGTACCAACATTCTGTGCAAGTTGTTCAGATACAGGTCTATTTGCTAACTTTTTGAATTTAACAGACAGTTGTTTATATCCATGAAGCTGCTCTTACTGTTTCAGAGGTATTTATTAACAGTCATTTTTCAATTCAGTGAGTTTGATCTGGAGCTTTTGAAGAGGGGTTTCTCTGCCTGGAACCTTTAATCAAAATGAGATAGGCCAAGCAATTTTCACAGCTGGCGAAAAAAGAATTAAAGAATCATTACATAAAAAAGTAACTGTTGTACCATTTAAGCACAGGGGTTGCAAACTATTGATTATTTTCTACTATTCAAGGAGTAGAAAAGTTTAACAACTACTACAAAAATATGTTTGTTATTACCACTTTTTGTTTGCTCTATTCCATTTAATAAATGTATTTGACAGTTAAGACCCGTAAGAAAAGGTTTAGTATAGTGTTATTTTGATGCCTTTGCGCAAGGGGGATCCCATGGAGACATGATATAGAACCAGTGGGTGAAGTGATATAAAAACAGTTCTCTATTCATTCTCCTCAGCAGGTATGAAACTCACCTAGAGATCAGGGCAAGTGAAAACACTTTCATGATGTAGAAAGCAAAGGCTCATCTATGAGAGTAGTCTAAAATACAGAAGCTAAAAGTACCTTCAGCAAATTGGGTAAAAGACACCCAAAATGTAGCAATTGCATCATTAATTGCTTAAAAATATCGACCACCTAACCAGCAGCTAACATGCAATGGATGCCATTATCACATTGAATAGCATTTGCAGAAGGATTTTAAGCCTCATTGACCTTGGAATTATGCTATACAAATATTAATGTATGAAAGTGTAATACGTTCATATGAGGTTCCATTCTTTATTTTAACAAAGGTGATAAAGCCATTTAAAGTAAAAGGGGTTAATATCTCAAATTAAAATAGCGGGCCAAGAAATTATATAGAAACGTGTTAAGGATTAAAATGTTAACATGTGTACATTGTAACTTCAAGACAATGGCCCAGATTTTCCAATTGGAGGCTTCCTGCATGCAGATGCCTCCGATCTGGAAAAATCTGCGCACTTACCTGCTGGCTCCGTAGGTTCCGAAACTTCTGCTTCTGGGCCTCTCCTGGTGTGCGTGCGCAGAGGCCCAGGTATCCCAGGGACGCAGGCAGTTCGCGAGCGCCCCTGGGATCACGTGGGCCATGGGGAACCAATCAAAGAAGGGAATCCCCCTGCACACTTTTGACAGGTCTCTCTGCATAGACCTGTCAAACGTATGAATGGGGATCACTCAAAAAACACACTAAAACATTTTTTAAAAAAAATTTAAATCACGTATTTAAAATTAGTGTTAAAATTACATTAAATTAAATATTTTAAACAAAAATTTAATTTTTTGAAAATAATAATTAAAGTTTTTTACAGGGCTAAAAATAAACTCTTTTGCTGGTAAAAGCCAGCCTTACGCCAGCTTTTACCAGGTGTAAGATTTTTAAAGGTTTTCAGTGGACGGAGGTTCTGCAGAAAGCGGAACTCTCCATCCGTAGAGGTCCTTCCAGGGGGAGGATCTGTCAAGAGGATTCTTGACAGATGGGAAGTGCTGGTTTTCAGCACATGTGATTCGCATACCTGGAACCGGCACTTGCGAGGCCCCTACGGGTGTGTACACAGCTCGTTCACACCCGTGAGGGTCGGAAAATACGGGCCAATGTCCATTTTGTTTGGATCTTAGAATCTTTGAAATGTGAAAATACAGTTCAACATGTAGGTAAATTTAAATTTTTGGAAATAATTCATTTACATCTCTGTCTACAGCTTAATTTTTGAATGGATATCCTGTTATCATGTCTGAAAAAAATTGTAAGAAAGATTCTGGGGAAAAGAAAGAGATGGGCCCTTGGTTTTTGGAGAACTAAAAAGGAATTAAAAAAAGAGAGAATGCCAATATTCTCTACAGTGCCAGCCCATAAAAAGCTGAAAATATCTGTCAAGGCGCCTACAAAATACAATCAGGCTTTGTAAACCGTAGGGGTCAGGACTTGTCCCCTAAATCACCTCACCACCTCACACTTTAAGACTACAAGAAAGTAAGAGTGCTTTACGTTAGTGGCAAAGGAACATGGCATCTTTCCCTTGTAGTACACAAGTAGTCTAGGCACAATTAAATTGATTCTAATGTCAATCTGCCAGCTGCTCTGATCTGCAACCAACCACCTCCCTCCCCACAGTTTAGGAGGGTTGCCAGTAAGAAGTCTTCTGAATCTTCTGACATCCTTCCAAAAACTGTGACAGACCTGAGTGCCACTGTAGATGATGTGTCAGTAAAGTCTGAGATGACATTATGGACATTATTGAATTTTACTTCAAGTTTTTTCTAGTTTTCCAACTAAAACCTGGCAGTATTAACTGTATTTTTTTTACTTGTAAGAAATGTAATATGTATATTGAACTCTTTTATTGAAACATGTTAAAGGTTGTTCTTCATCACTTTTGTATTCGGACTCTTTTTCTCAAAGCCAAATATTTGTTACTATTTCAATTTAGGATAGTTAGGGTTTTTACTTGGGCCGTTCAGCACCAGCAAAGCGTTCGCGGCCCGAAAGTGCCTTACCACCTCATGTACGTCATTGCTCTGGCAGCTGCCAACCTCAGAGGGGCTTTCCACTGGCTGGCCAGAGATGCTGCATATGTCAGGTGGTAGGACATTTTAATATGCAAATAAGGATTCTAAGATGTACATAGGACCCCTTTTGTAATTTTGACAGACGACTGAGAGCAGTCCTTTGGACTCCACAAAAATCCACTGCTGACTGGGCTTCCTTCCCCCACCCTGTGATCAACACCCCCTCCACCCCCCGATCCCCCCCAGACCTACCTCCCTGTCAGCCAGTACTGTCGACTGCAGCCGCCTGATAGTTAAGATATACCACACAGTTTGTCAAAGAAAGAATGAAATGAAGGGCCCTGTGTCATGCACTTTTACTTTCTGGAGTGCGCTAGCACACGGAGTATCCCTTTTACCTCTAGGTTACCATTTACTTACTGTATACATGTAAAAGTGGCTTGCCTGGTGTCATGTAAATTATAGAAATAAGTAGAGTGCAATTTGAAGATCAGCGTTTTACTGTCCCTTTAGGACAGCTCCATAATATGATCATTGCTGATGGGCAAAAAAATATAGATTGCTGTTAAATCCTAACATTCCTCTGTAACTGTGTCATAGTGGATGATAATGAATCTCTTTAGTTGTAGAAGTCACAGGAGATTCATATTTAGTAGAGGCAAAAAGGAGATTTATGGCTAATCATTACTTTAATAGCATAGGAGATATTAAACTTTGAATCCGTCTATTTCGCACTAAAAACTGTGGAGAATGGCAACTTGTATTTTTTTAATGAATCCCACCCTTTGCAATTGGTCGCCAAAATAACCACATTGTTAGAAGCAGAAAATATGCAATAACATTACCACAACAGGACAATTTCAACCTTCCTGTTCAGAAGGCTGTTGATTTAAAATTGCATTTCCAGACAGTCAAACAATGGTCAAACAAGGTAATATCTATTCCCCTGCTTCTGATTTACTGCGCATAAGCTGCTACACTCCATCTCATTTAGAAACCTCCGACACTTACCAAATAAATTGTCATCCACAAATTTCTGGCTGAAGTTTGGCACTTACATATTATGGATGTGTGCCTGCTGGCACTAGACTGAGACAGCCAACAGTTAATTTCATTTATGACCTTTAATAATTGTAGACATATTTGGAATATATTAAATAAAATTGGAGTGAACTGAACTTCCAATGAAAAACTTCTTTTAAATTCTGTATTGGTTAAATGGCTTCACTTCAAACTTAGAAAAATAAGTCAAACAATCCCCCGTATGTTGCTGGCAAGGTGTTACCAGGACATAATTGGGAACTCTAACTGCTCCACGTTACAAGTCCAGTGCTCCATTTATATAGTTTAATAATTGTTTCAGCTTTACAATATGATATGGGCTCCTGCAATGTTAAATTGGATCTGTGGACGTTACTGTTGAGGAAAGATCTGTACAAGGCAGTATTCCTGGGAGCAGATGAGATCACTTTAGTTTGTTCAAAAAAATGAAAAAGTAAATAAAATGCAGTATTTCTAATTCCTGCCACATGAAGTAAAAACAGTGAAAGACCCTGGCTGTGAAAGTCGGAGCTCTAGCGCTGGCTGTTAAGTCCAGTTTTGCTGAAAAAATGACAGCTGCCTCACTTCCGCCCACTTCCAGTGCAGAACGTGGCAGCCGCCATTTTGGGGAGGTCAGTAGCGCTGCCGTTGCCTGCGTTCACTGCCCATATTTAAATTATCCAGATCGTGACAACAGTTGGCGTGCAACGCCTGAATTGACGCACAACTGTGATTTTGGATGTCGCTGCTCTGGATACCGCCCTCTCCAAACCACGCATGGAAGAACATGCATGAAGCAGTGCTACAGAGACGCTGCCATCACTTCATAAAGGGACACACACAGCTTTCAGGTAAGTTTAGATTTTAGCTTTTGTTTTTTTTTTGCATTTTATTGGAGTAGTGGCTCGGTCCAATACATTTAAAAATTTGTTAAAGTGTGCAAAGAGTACAGGGAGTGCTGCTGGATGCTTGCAAGGCTTTGGATGTTAAAGGAAGGCCTCTGAGAACATCACTTCATCACAGTCCTGGGGGCTCCAGATGCAGTCTCCCTTGGGCTACAACATCACATGGTGATGAAGCAGAAGCAGCAAAGGGGACAAGCAGCTTGTAGAGGGAAGAGGAAGAAGCAGAAGAGGAGGAAACAGAAGCAGAGGAAGCAGAAGGAAGAATGCAACCCAGACAGCCTCTTTCTGGCCGGGATATCCAGGATGGATTCATCCACCTGCAGTACAGTGACCACAACCCCAATTCCCCTTTCAACATTTGTCCCACACCTTACCTTCCCTCTGTTACTGACCATCACAGCGTCCTCTTGGGCACAATGCTGAAATAAAAGCCACCGCAAAGCCAATTTTCCCATCCAACTTTATCCATATATGCACCCAATATTACATAAAAAAATCAACTAATCAACCTTGTGCATTCCTTTAGTGACTGTCTTGCATGTGCCTTTGCCGATCCTAGTACTCTTATGCAGAGCTACCCCAGTGGCTGCAGCATGGCTGGTGAAAGGCTGCTGACTTTCAGTGAGGGACACTGCAGATGGCCTTGCAGGACGACCTCGAGGAGCTGGCGGCTAGGAGTGTGAAATCAAGTGACGGTGTTTCTTCTTCTTCTTCTTCACTCTCCTCTCCCTCTTCTTGGTCAACCACTGGCTGGACAGGCTGGATTTCCTGGGTGCGTGAAATGAGGAAGGCAACAGGGTAGGGTTGTGGTGAGGGGAGCGCGGGAAAGCAAGAGGTGCAAACTTACACCATGTGCAGTTTGTACATCAGAAGAGATTGTGGGATGAGGGGGAAGTGGGATATGAGAAGGAGGATAACATATGAGGATACCAGCATCTTGAATTCTTTTAGCCCCGCCGCTGGCCAAGGGCTCAGCAACGCCCCTGCCAAGAATGGCCAACACCATTGCCTCCAAGTGGGTGAGGTGAAGCTAGGAATAGGAGGTGTTCCTCATGTTTGGTAGAGATTGTTGGTAATTGAATGATGGTGGGAGGGTCATGCATTGAGCAATGTGTGAGGCTAATGGTGCAGTTGGTAGGAGACGGCTTTTGAAGATGCAATTACTGACCTTGATTACTCGTCTGAAGTCATGAAACTTCTCTGGGCACTGGAGCCAGGTCCTGGGGGCGACACTGCTGGCAATGACAGCCTCTGCGATCTGGTTCCACATCCTTCTTTCTGGAGGGCCTCCTGGCCCCGTGTGTAGAGGACATCTCTTCCAGTGTTGACGCCCTGAACAAAGCTGAGTGCTGCGTCCAAGACCCTGGGTGCCCTTTCCCTGGCCTGTTGAGCCATTTGTGTTAGTGGTAAAGCAGTTTTAGCTTTTTTTATGTGCAGAGGCAGTTCAGCTTTAAAAGCTGAAGACTGCCTAGTTATGAATGATTTTTTTTTTAAATTTCAGAAGGCAGTTCAGATTTAAGGGCTACAGACTTGAAAAGGAGCAGGCTAGCTTTAAGCGAAGGCAGCCTCACTCCAGTGACGCTAATTTGGGCCCCCTGCTGATCGCACAGTCTGTCAGCAGCACGACAGTTGCTAGGCTGTGCGCTCCTATCATGTAAAGTAGCAGGCAACACCAAATTAACATGCTGCCTGCACTTTCTGAACGGGCACGGGCATATCTCGCTTCACGGTGCCTGCGCCCATTTTCGGGCCTTATCAAATTTCATGCCCTATGTTTTGGAGGTTGGTCATGAATTTCCACAGTTATTGTCCCAATCTCCCATCGTAACATCAGCCCTACCAGCTGTTTATGGCATTTCTCTGAGTATTTCCGCTGAACTCCCAAAAAGTTATGGCAGGATTGGGAGAACCCCACAGGAATTCATGGCTGCTGTCTCCTTTATGTCAAAACTCTGCCTCACTGGAGGCTTTACATGGCATCTTTGGCACCAGCCTACAAACGCTCTTAATTCAGTGCCTAAGGTGCAGAAAGGTGCCTGCATAATAAGGATTATTCTGTGGGTAGTCCAAAAATTGGCTTGTGTTCCTGGCACTCCTCGATGCAGCTATGCTAGTTGAGTGGAACCCAGCCCTGCCAGACTCTATGGGCTGAATTTTGCCGGCGCTCAGAGGGCGAGTTCGGAGGCGGGTCAGCTGTCAAAATAGAAAAGATTGACACTGGGTAGGGAACCCACTGTCAACCCACTTCCACACAAGCCTCCCAGGTATCAGGTCTGTCGGCGCTGAACAGACCCGACAGCAAGCGACGGGGGAGCCAATTTACATCATTAAATGGGCTGTTAACATCCAATTAACTGTTATTTTAAGCCTACATTTCAATTTTACGTGCTCCCCCATGGGTTACCCGCTGTTCAGGGAACACGTCAGCTCAGCACGTCGTGAGTTGACTCTGCATTGAATTATCTGATTACCTGACAGCTGCAGAAGTTATATAAAGGTGTTGAGGAGAATTTCAGTATTAAGGACTTTTGCAAAGACTGTCGGGATACTTGACATTAAACTGGTTGACAAAGGGACCCCCTGAACTCGCACGTAGGCTGGGATGAGATAATGCCAGCTGCAGTTTTGTTATTGAACGATTGTGGTCACCTTGCGACGGAAAATAGGTTGGACTTCTGCTTCTCCTGTCTGCGGTTAAAGGTCCCGAAAAAGGTTTTAGACCTAGGGTCCATCGCTTGCTTAAAATAGGTAACCATTATAGATGTCACGGGGTATCGCGGTGATTAGTAATATGAGGTAATTTGTTTTGACCCCTGTATATAGGCAGGGGCTTTGTGTGTGTAAAATGAGAAGTGTGGCGATTGCACACCGGGTGTATAGCTGCTTCTCCCAGAGCTCTGCAATAAAGCATTCTTTTACTTTGCCATTCACTCGTGGTCAGAGTTTTATTTGACTCCAAAGGCTTCTGTTGGGATCGTGTCGACCTAGAATATCACCTGGTCCACGTAACCCCAAATTAGCTACAACAATTGGCGCTGCGAGCAGGGTCACCGAGTGACTGGCCGCCCTGATCAAGCGGACACACGCTCGAGTGATCTAAAAGAACAAAAGAGAGGTGAGATGGCATATGTAAAATTGTGCTAGGATACTAACAACCGTAAGACTGCATTATTTCTTGTATTTCCAGGGAAACTAGGTATAACCTGGGAGGAGAACTGGAGATTCCAGGGAAACCAGGTATAGCCTAGGAGGAGAACTGGAAGAGAGGAGGGGTAAAGGAGCCGGACCAACCTTTACCTACACGTGACGGACCCCGAGAGAAAGGTATTTGTGTTCTCAGAATCGGGGGGCCGAAGATAGTGACCAAGGGACATAATGTCGAGTAAGGATCTGAAGCGGGGGCCCCCGGGCTCCCTCATCGATACTTTTATGACGGATAGATGTACCCTTATTGAAAGAATGCAGAAAGACGGGTGGGACGTATCCAAAGGTTTGGACCGACAGCGGTCATGGTGGGACACACAGAAAAAGGGAAGAACTAAAAAAGCAGGAGTACTGTTGGTTCATCAATTGGCAGGATTGATAGAACAGGCAGAAAAGGCAGCGGTGAGTCTTAAGGGAAAACAACTTCAGATAGATAACCTCCAAACAGAGTGTGAGGGATGTAAAAAGCAAATAGAAATCCTCAAAGGAGTTAATGAAGGACAACAACAATGGCTGGGAGAATATAACCGACAAACCTGGGGAGAGATAGGGAGAGAAGAAGCTCTGCCCCCCTATACCAACCCCAGCGCACCCCCAGTTTATAATGTAGCACCGGTGACAAGGCAAGACCCACTGAATGACCTAGTGGTTGCTAATAGGGGAAGAGCAGATTGGAAAGCATTTACCCCAGGTGAAAAGGAAGCCGTTATGAGCCGTCTGGGAAAACTACAGACCCGGAGTTCTAACACTAAATTTTGGGCGGAGCTGGATTCAGTTTGGCAGGGTCATTCCCTCCACCTTAGGGACGTACACCAATTAGTGCAGGCAGCATGCCCCGTGGACAGATGGCGGTTGGTGCCTGAAAACCAAGGCGCTGGCAATGCCAACACAGACTACCGCAACGGAAGATGGGTGAATCAATGCCCACTAAAAATGAATAAGGAAGAAATGACTCCCGCCTTCCAGTTATACAAAATAGCAGTACAAGGGGTGTTAGGAGAGGCCCCCACAAATTGGAATAAAATAACGGCGTGTAAACAAAAGAAAGGAGAGGGCTCTTCAGAATACGGGGAACAATTGTTCGCCGTCTACGGAGAATCCTCTGGACAGCCAAACGCGGTGAGAACAGACCCAGCCTTTATCCAGGCATTTAAAGATGGGCTGTCCCCCCCCATCAGGCAATCCTAAAACTAGGAGTACTGACTACCAGAGTATATGATGAGATAGTTGAATGGGCATGTGGCGTTGACGGATTACAGGCCAGGGAGAAGGAAGAGGTGCAAGTGAAGAAGGAGAGAGTAAGTGCAGTCCAATCCGACAATGTCGGGTCAGGGACAAAACCGAAAGGCGTTTGCCACAATTGTGGTAAGGTAGGACACTTTATTAGAGACTGTAAGCAACCAAAACCGTTGAAGGAGTGTAGTTATTGTGGGAAAAAGGGGCACTTGGCACTCACATGTTATCAAAGGCTAAAGGAGACAGGAAGCCTAAAGGATGCTGAGATGACCGTCCCAACTGCTCAGTATGAGGATTTTAAGAAATGGCAAAGTTATCTCAAATGGCAACAAGAATGATATTCGGTGGCCCCCATGCAGGGAGGAAGAAAAAAGGGGGGGCGAATATATGTGTCTGCACTAATAGGGGGCCGACCATGTGAGATGTTAGTGGACACAGGAGCAGCAATATCTATAACCAACCTCCCCCTCCCTGTAACAAAGAAAAGTGCGGTAATTACTGGGGTGGGCGGTGAAGGTGTCACAGCCTTCCGCAGCATCCCGCAAGTAGTAGAAATAAATGGGCGTTATATCCCCATGAGCTTTTATGTATGTAAAAATAATGAAGGGACTATAATGGGTAATGACCTGTTAAGAGAGTACCAGGTACTTGTAGATTGTGGAAAGGGTAAGTTAACCTGGCCAGATGTAAGTGGAAAGACCCAAGATGTGGGGTGCTTAACGGGCCACACGACAACGTTAGGAGTAGCAGCAATAAATACGTGGTCCAACCCACCGCTACCAGAATATGAAGACATTTGTAACTCTGTGGAGGGCACCTGGGCGGCGAACAAGCTGGACACTGGTAGGGTCAACATGGACCCTATCATAGTGCCTGGACCAGAGCATAAACCCCATCGTCAGTACCCCATAAAGCCAGAAGCCCGTAAAGCAGTAATAGAGATAGTAAAAGGGTTAGTGGAGCAAGGTATTCTAAGGGAAACAACCAGCACCACTAACTCCCCGACCTGGCCAGTGGGAAAACCTGACGGGAGCTTCAGGCTTACAATAGATTACACCGCCCTAAATAAGGTAACCCCAAAGTTACACCCCATAGTTGCTAGCCCCTCCACGATATTAAATGGGTTAGACCCGGGGCATAAGATCTTTACTGTGCTAGACATAGCTAACGGGTTCTGGGCTCTGCCATTAGACCCGGGGTCTCAAGAAAAGTTTGCCTTCACAGTAGGCGACAAGCAATATACATGGACCCGACTTCCCCAAGGGTTCCATAACAGTCCAGCGATCTTTCACCAGGTCATGTGTGACATTCTCCAAAAAGTGGAACTCCCACTTGGGAGTACCACCCTCCAGTATGTGGACGATATACTCATAGCGTCCACTACAAAAGAGGGACATAAGACTGCACTCGGTGCAGTCCTAAAGACCTTAGGGGAGGCAGGACTGAAGGTCAGCCCCAAAAAGGCACAAATAGGCAAAACCCAGGTCTTATATTTAGGACACCTTATCTCACAAGGGGTAAAGGAGATGCCCGCAGATAGAAAAGGGGCAATACAAACCATGCCTAGACCGGTAACAGTAAGAGGAGTAAGGAAAGTACTGGGGCTTTTTAATTACAGCCGAAACTTCATCCCGGGGTTCGCAAAAACAGCGGAACCCATACAGCGATTGGTAAAAGGGGGTAAGCCTGCCCTGGACCCCATTGAATGGGGTCCTGAGCAGGAACAAGCTTATACCCAACTTAAACGAGATCTGATATCAGCCCCAGGACTAGGACTCCCAGATATGAACAAACCCTTCCACATACACTGCGATAATGAGGAAGGATTTTATTCGGCCGTAGTCACCCAGGAGCATGGAGATAAACGTAGACCCGTAGCATACTATTCCACTGCAGAAGGACCAGTAGTATCGGGACTCTCGCGCTGCATAGCCGCTCTAGATTGTGCAGCTTGGGCCGTAAAAATTAGCGAGCCCGTTGTAATGACAGGAGATATTATTCTCCACACAAAGCATACTTTGGTAGAAATGTTAAATACCAGAAAATTGCGATCAGTCTCACACTTGAGACGGGCGAAATGGGAGGCTGTTCTCCTCCCTCCCAGTAAAGCAGTAACAATAGTCAGAGACGCAAGGGAAAACCCGGCTGAAGGAGTATTGGGGTCGGGTATTCCCCATGATTGTGGAGATGTAGATGCTGACTTAGAGGGAGACAAGATAAAAGACACTCCGTTACCAGGGGCTGAAGAGACCCTGTACGTAGACGGGTCCCGAAAATATATAGACGGACAGCCTCGTACGGGCTGGGCTGTAGTAAATAGTCAGATGAGAACTGTACGATCGGGGAGACTTGAAGGAGGCTTGTCAGCCCAAGTAGCAGAACTAGTGGCTCTGACAGTAGCATTAGAAGAGTCCGAGAATAAAATTGTAAATATATATACAGATAGCCGATATGCGTTCGGTGTAGTCCATGACTACATGACTGCATGGGGCAGACGGGGATTTGTAACTACCGGAGGAACCCCCATAAGACATCAGGAAAGAATCGAAGCCCTCCTGGAAGCGAGTAATAAGCCTAAACAGGTCGCAGTAATAAAGATTAAAGCACACCAAAAAGAACCAGCCAGAGACAGTCCAGAATGGACGGGTTATATGGGCAACCAGGCAGCTGACAGGGCAGCTCAGGCAGCCCTGATCTTGGAACGGAAAGAAGCAAACCTAGAACGGAAGGAAGGAAAGCAGATAGCGAAACAATCCGCAGAGTTAGCCTTAGGATGGGAACCCGAGGAACCTGTAGCCAGTGTAGATAGCCCAGGAAATGAAATTAGTATCGCTGAGCTACACGAGGATATATTACCTAGTGAAAGGCAAAGATGGAAAGAACAAGGAGCCAGACCAACAGCAGACGGAGTATGGCGAGTAAATAACAAGGTAATGGCCCCCGAGTGTATACAGAATACCCTACTCGAAATACACCATGGATTAAGCCACTCTGGAAAGGAGGCGATGCAACAGACTTTAGGTAAGGAGTGGTGGTGGAAGGGTATGGGGCGGGACATTGCTAAGTATTGTCAACGATGCATCGTGTGCGCTCAGCATAACCCAGGAAGACCGGTTAAGATTAGATTAGGACACCAACCCAGGCCCCGAGGGCCATGGGAGCACTTGCAAATTGATTTTACGGGGCCCCTACCCATGTCAAAGGGTAAGACGTATTGCTTGGTGATTATTGATCAATTCACAAGATGGGTGGAGGCATTCCCCACCAGAAATTGTACTGCCACTACAGTCGCTCGAATCTTGGCGGAGGAGGTAATCCCACGTTGGGGAATGCCGCTCCAGATAGATTCGGATCAAGGGACCCACTTCACAGGAGGTGTGGTCAAACATATGTGCCAGTTAATGGGAATTAAGCAAAAGTTTCATATACCCTACCATCCCCAGAGCTCGGGAATGGTAGAAAGAATGAACCGAACATTAAAAAATGCGTTGGCTAAGGCCATGCAGGAATCGGGAAAAACATGGGTGGAAGTGTTACCTATCATTCTGATGAAATTACGAGCCACCTGTAATCGCACTACAGGCCTTGCCCCGTATGAACTTATGACAGGACGAGCAATGCAATTGCCAGAAGGCATAATTACGGGAGGGGTGGATGTAGGCCCCTTAAAGGACAAGCTACGGCGATATGTCCAAGAAATGAGTAAACAACTAAAAGAAATGCGGACGCAGGTAAGGTACCGTCAGAGGGAGCAGGACGAGAAGGAATGCCCCTTCCCGTTACCAGAAGTCCCTACAGCGGGAACTAGGGTAATGCTAAAAGTATTACCAACCAAATCAGGCTTTGCTCCCAAATGGAATGGGCCTTACGAAGTTATTATTAGCGGAGATACTTGCGCCTGTCTAGACATACGGGGAAAGGGAGTGTGGAAACATTGGACACAGCTAAAGATATATGAGCCAAAGTCATCCCTGGAGCCTCCTGAGACGGAGACTACCGGGGAGAGTGAAACCACGAAAGAAAAGACTGACTAAATGAATGTAACCAGCATAAAATTAAGATTAAAGTTGTTAAGGTATTGTGTTAAGGACTCAATCTGTAGGGGCGTACAACGCAGATTGAGAATTGATACTGTTTGGTTAAGGCATAAGGATTACGCTTCGGGGTTACAGAACTCGTACTCGGCCTTGGAAAGGTGACTGCGGTTATGCGAGATCTGTTATGGTGTTTGGATCGTTCTGACCTGCTGACATCCAACACCCATTTTAAGTTTTAAGCTTTAACCTACCTCAGAAGGGGTGTGCATAGAAGTTACTACTAATACACCCTTGTATTATTTTCCAGGTCAACATCAGCTGATTAATGCCTGATACTTTGATCTGTTTGCCTGTGTGGGCATTTATTTTGTGGCTTATTGCATCGGTTGTGCTTGTGTGCTTTTATCTTAACGCGTTGTTACAAGAGTGTTATCGGGAGGGCCAGAGAAACCATAAGCCAGTTTCAGACAGGCAGTCCTTACTTAAAATTGAAAATGAAGACCGTAATATGTTTAGTTGCGATAATATGCATTGTTACGGTAACCCGGGGCAGACCGCGGTGTAAGCGTAATTTACACGTAAATACCTTTGTTTATATGTCCTACGAGTATGCTAAGAAAAGGGGGCAGTCCAGCTGTTGGGTCTGTATCCACATCCCGATACATAGTAGGGGTGGAATACCCCTTCGTCCGGTGGCCTTTAATGTTACTCAAATGCTGATATGGATGCACCACCAGAACCAAACTAACGTACCGTGTGAGGAGGCAGTCGGAAACCGTACTGCCACCAGGGGTGCAATCCGACGGAACCCTTTTACTGGAATGAATTGTTCCGCCCTCAGGACGGCGGGTTATGAAATGACCGAGTTTGAGGGATGGTATTATACATCCTATAATACCAGTGTAAACCCCCCTTATCTGGTACTAACAAATACCAGTAGATTGGGAAACACCACGAATTTAAGAAACACCGGATTAAAAGAGAGCTAGGAGCTTATCAGAGATTTTTTGGTGTAATAAACCCTCCCTATGGAATAATGAACTTAATGGATGAAACAAGGAGGTTGGCAAGGCTAATAGAGGTAGTTGCCAATGTTACTGGGGAAGCTTTAACAGAAATGAGTACTGAAATGGTAGCCATTAGAACAGTAACCCTCCAAAATCGAATGGCCTTAGATTACCTCCTTGCAGCACAAGGAGGAACCTGTGTCTTGATAGGAAGTGAGTGCTGTACTTATATCCCTGATAGTTCAGAAAAGATCACAAACTTAGTAAACCACATGAAGGATGAAGTGAAGAGAGTCCATACCAATCCGGGAGAAGGATGGTTGGAGTGGCTAGGACTAACAGGATGGGGTTCCTGGATAATGCATGCATTGGCTATCATCGTTGCGATATGTGTTGCAATATGCTGTTTGCTAACTATAGTGCGAGTTTGCTGCAAAATGGCGATGACAGCGACAATGCCAGTCAGTGCGATTCAGGCAGACGAACTATCGCTTATGGAACAAGACAAGACGGACGAATCCGAGCCGCCTGATGTCCCCGGGAAGAGGCAGTGGTTGTAGGAACAACACTGTGAAGAAAGAGGATTGGTGGTCAGCTGGGCCAAGAAAATCGTGGTCCAGCACCAAAAGGAGGGATTGTTGAGGAGAATTTCAGTATTAAGGACTTTTGCAAAGGCTGTCGGGATACTTGACATTAAACTGGTTGACAAAGGGGCCCCCTGAACTCGCACGTAGGCTGGGATGAGATAATGCCAGCTGCAGTTTTGTTATTGAACGATTGTGGTCACCTTGCGACGGAAAATAGGTTGGACTTCTGCTTCTCCTGTCTGCGGTTAAAGGTCCCGAAAAAGGTTTTAGACCTAGGGTCCATCGCTTGCTTAAAATAGGTAACCATTATAGATGTCACGGGGTATCGCGGTGATTAGTAATATGAGGTAATTTGTTTTGACCCCTGTATATAGGCAGGGGCTTTGTGTGTGTAAAATGAGAAGTGTGGCAATTGCACACCGGGTGTATAGCTGCTTCTCCCAGAGCTCTGCAATAAAGCATTCTTTTACTTTGCCATTCACTCGTGGTCAGAGTTTTATTTGACTCCAAAGGCTTCTGTTGGGATCGTGTCGACCTAGAATATCACCTGGTCCACGTAACCCCAAATTAGCTACAACAAAGGTTACCATGTTGCAGCTGTTCACTTTCAGAGTTCAGAAACTGTTGGTTACTGCATTTGGAAGACATATAGAGCTTTGTGCAGCTTGCAAGCGTTTGGAGTCAACTCTCTTTCCAGTGCCACCTCATTGGAACAATCTCTCTCACCATTGACAGATTTGCTTCTGTCATCTCTCCGTCACCTGCCATCTATTACATCAGAATGGGTACGGTTTACACTCTCTCACCTTGGTCCTCAGAATCTGACCACGATGAGCCCCAACACCAGCAGAACCAGGCACCCGAGCAGCAGCAACAGCAAGAGCGCCAACCTTCTCCTCAACCACCTGCTGCTGCACAGGGCCGAGGGCATCAGAGCAGGGCTGGGCTTCGCCGGAGGCGATACCCCCAACACAGGGTTTACAGGCAGAGGATGAACTTCCGCAACATGACTGAGCAACAGTGCCAATGGAGGTTTAGGCTATCGCACCAGGTCGTGATGGACATTTGCAGATTGCTGGAGCAAGAGCTGCAGCCCAGAGGTGCGGGTAGCTGTGAAAGTCACCCTTTCCCTCAACTTCTTCACCTCAGGCTCCTTCCAGGCATCTGCAGCAGACATTTGCGGCATCTCGCAGTCGGCCGCACACAAATGCATTACACAGGTGACCGATGCCCTCTTTGACAAGTCAGCAAATGATATCAAATTTGCCACTGATGAAGCCAGTGCTTCTGAGTCTGTGGTTGGCTATGTGGCTCTGGCTGGATTCCCACGGGTGCAGGGCATAATTGACTGCACACATGCGGCCATCAGGGCACCTGCTCATAACCCAGCAGTGTTTATCAATCGCAAGGGCTTCCACTCCTCAATGTGCAGCTGGTCTGCAACCATAGGAAGATCATTCTCCATGTGTGCGCCAAGTTCCCTGCGAGCTGCCATGACTCCTACATCCTGTGCCACTCCACCGTTCCTCAGCTCTTCAGACCCCCAAACAGTCTTTCCGGCTGGCTGCTTGGAGACAAGGGCTATCCACTAAAGACATGGCTCATGACACCTTTGAGGAGGACAACAAACGAGGCTGAGGAACATTACATTCAAAGCCTGATCTCCACCAGAAGTGTCATAGAGCAGGCGATAGGGTTGCTTCAAATGCACTTCAGATGCCTGGACAGATCTGGAGGAGCCCTGCAGTACGCACCAGACAGGGTCTCCAGAATCATTGTGGTTTGCTGCGCCCTGCACAACATAGTGCAGCAGCAAGGACTAGCGCTGCATGATGAAGAACACGCAGAGCACACAGCCTCTTCGGAGGAGGAGGAGGAGGAGCAGGAGAAGCATGAGTTTGAGGATTAGGATGCTGAAGACCTTGAGCAGCCACCGGTACCAATGCCACCAGTACACGAACACATTGCTGCCCGTGAGGCCAGGAATCACCTCATCATGGCCAGATTTAGTTAAGTCCACGCAACACAGACCTGTGACTGCCACATGTGTTGCTACATTGGCATCAGCCCACATCAACACCATTAACCATCCCTACAATGACCAGTCCTATCTTATCAATCTCACCACCATTGATAGAGATTAAAATAGCTCTGACCATCCACTCTGCCACTTCCAAGTGTCAACACACATTTGCCAAGAACCACAAATTTAACAAATGTAATGATTTATTCTACAAAATAACTTTAACAGAAACTTGTCAATAACATTGAAAGAAACATCCAAGTGACTACCCTTTGTGACTCTATTTGTGTGTCATCCTTCTTTTCCGAGTGCTTCTACGTGGTGCAACCCCTGTGGCTTCAGCAGAGGTAGAGGCTTAGACGCCTTTGGCGGTCGTCCTCAGGGCTTTGGAGCCTGTGTGTGCCCCGCCAAAGTGTGCTCCTCCTGCGACTATGTAGTGGCACACTCAGCCATCACTGTCCATGGAGGCATCTGGGGCTCTGACTGAGGAGTAGGCAAGGAGATTTGAAGTGTGAGTGCTTGGAGAGGAGCCTCCACTTCCATGTGCCCTCCCACCATCTTCCCTCTCATGGGCCATCCGCACTTCTCTGCTAGCAAGTAGTTGGAGAGCACCTTGCTGCACATCAGTGGGGCCATGAGGACCCATGTTTATACTGTAATTTCTTCTAGCAAGGACGTCTATGAGCATGTGGTTTCTCTCCTCCATAGATGGCCATCTATCCTCCATAGATGCTCATCTATTTTGAATTGAGACCATGAGCTCATGTGACTGGCACATTAGGTCCTCCATGTAGGTGGCCATCCTATCCATGGAGGAACCAACAGTCGCGAGCGCATGCGCCACGGTGGTGCTCATGCTTGAGATGGACTCCTCCATTCTCTGCACACTCGCAGTCACCTCGGTTGCAAAACCTGTCAGAGCCTCCTGCACTCGTTGCTCCAGCTCCAGGACCACCCTCTTCCTTGATGGCCCCCGAGACTCAGCGTCTGCATGCAGCTGAGCAGAGCTAGGAGGCTCCTGCACCCTCCGACGAGGTGTCTCCACTGCTGACTTTGTCTCCACCATCTGCTCTTGCTCACGTGTGATGTGTGAGACACCAGGTAACAACACTACTCTACCTCGCGACGGACCCACCGAGGTGATTGTATCTGTGCTGGTGCTGGCTTGCCTTGTCAGAGGTGTCGCTGTACCCTCAGAGGCTGGAGCCTCCTCTGAGGTGTGCTCCTCCAGTTCCTCATGGACATTGTGGGGGGCTCTTGATGGACCTATGGGACAGTAAGGACATCAGTTCGATATATGATATGTCCATTGCATACAGATACCATTGAGCACATTATGCGCAATCAATTCCTGTTGACAGTAGCCCCCATATGAGTGACTGAAGAATCACATGTATGGAAAATGATTCTGTTACCAGGTTGTTCTGATGAGCCCCTCTCTCCATCACCCACTTCCAGCTGATCCACCGCTCCAGTGATCTCCAGGGCAGCCTCTTCTGCAATAGTGAGAATGGCCAATGATTGAGGGCCACCTCCCGTTCTCTCCCTCTCCCTCTTGTTGTGGGTTCTCTTCTCCTGCAAGGAGGGAAAGAAGAGAAGGTTGAGTGAGACTGATGGAATGAGTATAAGGAATGGATGTGTTAGATCTTTATAGGGAGACTATAATGGAGTGGGGTGGCTGTAACAAGTTGCATCCTTTACTGTTGCTAGTTGGTGTCATTGCATTAGGATGAGGGTGAGTGTGAGGGGTGCATAGTAATATGGGGATGCAACAATGTAGATAGATAGAGAGGGATGGGTGAAGGTCCAAGGGATGTTGCATCGAGTTGCAATGTGCAGGAGTAGGGTCGGGAATGTGAGTGATGGGGAAGTGATAACAGGCACAGCAGCATGAAGGTAAATGTGACTTTATATTCACTTTTCCAGATCGTAGGTCCTCATCACCACACACCAGCTTGTGACTGTAATATATGTACCTTTAAGGGGAGAATTACTTTTTACAGCTCCTGTATACTGTAGTACCAGCAGTGACCACACCTGTATATAAACCCTGAGTAGTGATCTGCACAGTTAGTTCTAGAGTAACCCTCATTCAGTAAACACCTGTTGATCGTTCCCTGCAGTCTTTTGTCTGATTATTGAAGGACACAACAACAAGATACACGGATCTAACATTGGCAACGACGCAGATTCGAACCTACCTGCAACTCTGCATCACCTCCCAGGGATTCACTCCTGGAGAACAGTGGAAGGAGGTCGAGTCCAGAAGCACGGGCGTCGATCACGGGCAACTGCCCAGTCATCCAGCGGAGATTTGAGCATCGCAAGGGAGGCTGTCGAGAGCCAGGCTTGGCTTTCCAGTCACGGTGGTCCAGCGGAACGGGCTGGCAACAGGTACTGCGCAGACCCTTCCCAGACAGCGGCGGCTAGAGCCCGACCAAGCGGCACAGAAAAAGGCCGAGCAGCGTCGACGGGGGAGAAAGAGAGGGCAGAGCGCACAGGGTGCAGCCGGTGTTCAGGACCGAGCGGCGTCAACGGGGAGAGAGACGAGAGAGAGCAGAGCGCAGCCGGTGTTCAAGGGCCGAGCAGCGTCAACGGGGGAGAGAGGCGAGAGAGAGCAGAGCGCAGCCGGTGTTCAAGGGCCGAGCAGTGTCAATGGGGGAGAGAGGCGCGCAGGAAAACGCGAGGCGCTGCCATTGCCACGAGGACCGCAGAGAGCGGCATTGGCAGCAGCGCAGGAGCAGCGCACGAAACCCACAGGGCGTCGCCATTTGCCACGAGGACCACCGAGAGCGGCGTTGGCAGCAGCACGGGAGACGCCATTTTAAGCCGTAGCGGGGAAGAAAGGAAAGCGCGGGAGATGCCATTTTAAGCCGCAGCGGGGAAGAAAGGAAAGCGCGGGAGACGCCATTTTAAGCCAGTCTAACCACACCCAAAAATGCCGAAGAGTGGCAGTATCACAGCGTTCGACAATGAAGTCGAAGATTGGACGACATATGTCGAACGCATAGAAGTATACTGCAAGGCGAATGAAGTGCCAGATGACAAGAAAGCGCTGGTATTGTTGAATTCAATGGGTGCAAAAACGTATGGCTTACTACGAAACCTAGTAACCCCAGAGAAGCCAGTGGAAAAGGATTTTGAAAACATAGTGTCAATCCTACAGGACCACTTAAACCCCACACCGCTGCTGATAGCAGAAAGATTTAAGTTTCACAGAAGGAACCAGCATAAAGATGAAAGTAATGCTGAGTATTTAACGGAACTGCGCAAGCTATCGAAACACTGCCAGTTTGGAACGGGACTAGCAGATACTTTAAGGGACAAGTTTGTGTGTGGGCTTCAAAGTGAAGGAACCCAGAAATGGCTTCTATCAGAAAAGGATCTTACGCTGGACAAGGCTTTCAGCATTGCAGTATCACATGAAGCAACCGCACGGGGCGCTGCAGAGATACAACGGAGACCGCAAGAATGTGACACAAATGAAATGTCATACGGAACAGTGAAGTGCTATCACTGCGGCAGAACAACACACGGCCATAATGATTGCTGGTTCAAAGACAAAGTGTGCAGGCAGTGTGAAAAAGTAGGACACATAGCAAGAGTCTGCAGGTCGGGAAAGAAAACCAGCAGCAAGAAATCTCCACAGGAGAAGTACAAGAAGATACATAAGGTGACGGAGAGTAGTTCAGACGAACAGAAAAGTGATACAGACTCCGGAAGCAAGGAGCTTGGTTGTCTGAACCTACATAATGTGATCAAAACGGAGGATCACCAAACTATCTGGGTCACGCTCAAGATAGCAGGAGTCAAATAATCAGCCCTAACAGTCATAAACCGAAGGGACTACAAGCGGCTATTCTCACATATACCCTTGAGAGATACAAAGATTGTCTTGAAGACGCACACGGGGCAAAAAGTCTACCCCAAATGAAAAATAAGGGTGAACGTTATATATAACGGCAAGGAAACACCAAAAATGGACCAATATGTATTGCCAGATGGAGAACCACCACTACTAGGACGTGAATTGATCCGGAAGATACAGCTAGATTGGCATTCCATACAAGCACTGACTGTAGATGCCAAAAAGGATGACAACGTCACACCTGGACGACTGTCAGAAATGCTAACTGACGCACAAGAAGTGTTCCAGCAGGGACTCGGAACACTAAAAGGCATAACAGCGACGATCAAAATAGAGGAAAATGCAAGCCCAAAGTTTTTTACGGCCAGACCGGTACCTTATGCGATCCACCCAGCCATTGAAGCAGAGCTGGAAGGTTTGGAACATTCAGGAGTACTGTCCAAAGTGGACTGGAGCGAGTGGGCTACACCCATCGTTCCTGTAATGAAGATGTCATTGAGTAATACGCCTGGGGAACCAAAGAAGGTTCGCATCCGTGGGGACTTTAAGGTGACAGTGAACCCAATCCTTCACACTGTACAATATCCGCTTCCGCGGATTGAAGATATTTTTGCCTCGCTATCTGGAGGGAAACGCTTCACTAAGATTGATCTGGCCCAGGCGTACCTGCAAATGGAGGTAGAAGAAGCCTCGAAACAGTACCTCATGATCAACACTCATAAAGGTCTCTACCAATACAACCGGCTGGTGTTCGGGGTAGCATCAGCTCTGGCTATTTGGCAAAGGGCAATGGAACAAGTCCTGCAAGGGATTCCAGGGACCCAGTGTTATTTGGACGACATCCTGGTCACGGGCAAAAATGACAGTGATCACCTCGCCAACCTGGAGCAGGTGCTCACTAGATTGAAGGAATATGCGCTCCGAGCTAATTGCCACAAATGCGAGTTTTTCCAGAAGCAGATCTCGTATTGTGGCCACGTTATTGATAAAGAGTGGTTACATAAGTCCCCTGAAAAGATTGAGGCAGTAGTCAAGGCTCCAGCACCGGAAAATGTGTCACAACTGAGGTCGTTCCTCGGGCTGGTGAACTACTACCATAAGTTCTTGCCGAATTTGTCTACCGTACTACACCCACTGAACACCCTACTGCAAACGGGGGTACCATGGAAGTGGAGTGATGAATGTAAACGAGCTTTCCAGAAGAGCAAAGCATTGATCACATCAAAAGAGGTGTTGGCTCATTTCAACCCAGCACTACCAATTCGGTTGGCGTGTGATGCATCACCCTATGGCATTGGAGCGGTGCTGTCGCACAAATTCCCGGATGGCTCGGAGAGGCCAGTAGCCTTTGCGTCTCGGTCACTAACCTCAGCCGAGCGTAACTGCGCCCAGATTGACAGGGAGGCCCTCAGCCTAGTGTGGGGAGTGAAAAAGTTCAATCACTATCTGCACGGGCAGAAGTTCACCTTGCTGACTGAACACCAATCACTTGTCTCCATCTTTAATCCAAAGAAGGGCGTTCCGGTGATGACTGCGCAACGGCTACAAAGATGGTCCCTTTTTCTAGGGGCGCACCAATATGAAATCGAGTATAAGGGCACGAAACAGCATGGAAACGCTGATGGGTTATCACGCCTGCCACTGCCTACTGTGAAGGAAGCACCAGCAGTGGATCCTGTCGAAATATTTCATTCGACTATAATTGAATGCTTGCCAGTAACTAACGCTGGTATAGAGAAGGAGACCCGAAATGACCCGACACTGTCTCGGGTATATGATTTGACGGTGAAGGGATGGCCAGCACATGGCAACTCACTGTTGCCAGCATTCTCAGCCAGAAGAGAACAGCTGTCAGTATGCCAGGGGACCTTGACGTGTGGATCCCGAGTGGTAATTCCACCCAAGTTAAGGGAGAGAGTGCTCAATGAGCTTCACGAAGGTCATCTGGGAGGGGTGAAAATGAAAAGCCTTGCTAGGGCTTATGTGTGGTGGCCGGGGATCGATCAGCAAATCGAGGACCTGACAAAGAGCTGCTCAGGATGCCCCTCTACACCCATGGGAGTGGCCCTCATCTCCATGGCAACGGGTGCATATTGATTTTGCTGATCCATTCATGGACTCAATGTTTTTAATAGCCGTGGATGCGCACTTGAAATGGCCTGAGGTGAACAAAATGTCCTCCACCACCACGGAGAAAACTATTGCAGTACTACGGACCATTTTTGCCAGGAACAGCTTGCCAGAGCAGATTTGCTCTGATAACGGACCACAGTTTGTGTCCAAAGAGTTTCGAAGATTTATGAAAAGGAATGGGGTAAGGCATTACACATCCACCCCGTATCATCGAGCCACAAATGGATTGGCTGAGAGTTTCGTACAAACCTTTAAAAAAGCAGTAAAGGCCATGTGCGATGATGACATTCCACTGCAGCATAAGGTGGACAATTTCCTGTTAGCCTACAGAAATGCGACACATGCAGTCACCAACCAGGCCCCGGCCATGATGTTCTTTAACCGAAGGTTGAGATCGCGTCTGGATTTGCTCAGACCAAATGTACGAAGAGTTGTTGAGAGTAAGCAATTCCAGCACATCAATGAGAAGCCGACAAGGAGCTTCAATGTAGGGCAACCAGTCTTGGCCCGCGACTACCGAACAGAGAAATGGCAACCAGGAACGATATGCACACGGCAGGGGCCAGTAATGTACACAGTGGATGTTGGGGAGAACATTGTGAGACGCCATGCTGACCAGATCCTAGAGTCACAGGAACGAGTCAACCCCATGTCTCGGCCATACGTACCTGGTGAGGAACCCGACGTACAGGTCGCATCTACCTCAGAAACAGTAGCATCGGAAGCTGATGAACCAACCGACGACAGGGGGCCAGAATCGCCTCCGCACCAAGAGCAAGACACTCGGGAAAGGCGTTATCCAGAAAGAATCAGGAAGCCTCCCCAAAGTCTGAATTTATAAATAGACTATTTTCAGCTAATGTTGCATGTTAAAAGTGTTAATTGTAATAAGTTTGATATTTAATTGTTAAATGAGTGTTATGGTACAGTTAATCTAAAAGGGGAGGAATTGTAATGTATTTACCTTTAAGGGGAGAACTACTTTTTACAGCTCCTATATACTGTAGTACCGGCAGTGACCACACCTGTATATAAACCCTGAGTAGTGATCTGTAAAGTTAGTTCTAGAGTAACCCTCATTCAGTAAACACCTGTTGATCGTTCCCTGCAGTCTTTTGTCTGATTATTGAAGGACACAACATTAAGATACACGGATCTAACAGTGATCTTCTCAGCTATTTGCAGCCAGGCTGCCTTGGCCTCCTGGGGAGATCTCTTCTGCCCACTGGCAGGGAAAAGAACCTCCCTGCGTGCTCTGACTGTCTCCACAAGAACATGGAGGGAGTCATCACTGAAGCGAAAACCAACCCTCTGCCTTTGTGAGCTCATTTTCTGAAGAAAACAAAGGGCTCGATTTTCATTGCGCCGTGGAGGCGGGCTTGGAGGCGTGCGGGGATTAAAATCGCAAAAGCTGGCGGGCGGGACCACCTCCCGCCTGGTTCCCGACTCTGAGCAATTTTAACTCAGTCGTGTCTGATGGTCCCGACTCCGTCCCACATCCAACAGGCGGGACTGGTCGTTAAGGCCCTTAACAACCACCAAATGGCCTCGACAATCCTATTTTGAAAGGCCCTTGCGAATTTAACCCTTTTCCCACATGAAACACGCCTGGTGGGAAACACGAATGTGAAACCTGGCGGGAGCACTATTGGATTGCTGACTATCAACTGCAGGTCAACCATTAAAGAGGAGGTTTGATCAGCCATGATTTGCAGGTGGCAGGACTTAGTGGTCTCAGGTCTGGGGCAACCTTTAGAAGGCTTAACCACACCTGTGGAAGGTTGGAGCCTCACATCCATCTCCAGTGTGACTTCCTGGGAAACCCCTCTCGCCACCTTCACTCAGCGCTTCCTCAATGGAGGCATATACCAGAAGCATGGGAGCCATTTATTTCCTTCCCATCTGGGCATTAGAGGAGCTCGAGCACCAGCTGTGGCAGCAGCAGAACCAGGAACAACAGCAGCACCAGCAACAGCAGCAGCAGCAGGAGCGCCAGGCTGCTGCTCACCCACCTGAAGCTGCACAGGCCAGAAGGGTCCAGCGCCTGGAAGTGACTGGAGAGCACCTTGCTGCACATTAGGGGGGCCATGGGTACCCATTTCTGCAATGGCAGTCCTACTCAGAAGGACTTCCATGAAGGTCTGGTTTCTCTGTTCAACAGATGCCCATCGCTTCTCAAGAGATGTCATTCTATTCTGAACAATGACCATGTTTTCCATACCCTGGCAACTAAGCTCCTCCATGGCCGCCGCCCTCCTCTCCTCTACCGTAGCCAGCCTTACCACGGAGGTAGCAATCCTTTCCATGGAGGTAGCCATCTTTTCCGTGGTGATGCGTTCAATGACTCCTCAAAGGCTCTGTCCATGTTCGCTATGGACTCCTCCATTCGCTCCACACTCGCAGCGACCCTAGAGACAAAACCTGCCAGAGATTCCTGCATCTGTGCCTGGAGTTCCATCACCTCTGATCTTATGGATGGACCCAGAGGCAGAGGGTCGACATGCTGCTGAGCCGAGCTGGCAGAGTCCTGCGCCCTCCGACTAGGACTCTCCACTGCTGTCCCTGTCTCCACAATCTGCTGATGCTCACTTGTGAGCTGTGATACACCAGGTGACAACACTACTCTATGTCCCAAAAGTCCCACCGAGGTGTGAGTGTCTGCGCTGGTGCTGGGTGCGCTGAATTCTGCTGACACTGCACCCTCAGAGGTTGCAGCTTCCTCTGAGGAGTCTGGCTGCTCAGCCTCTTCTTCCTGACTAGGGAGGACGGATGCTTGTTATGGTCCTGTGGGGGAGTAAAGGAAAGTCAGAGATGTGATGCAAAGGCTACATGCACATAGCTTTTAGCAGATGCTCATAAGTCCATCTGTTACTGTCGTGTATTGATTGCGAGTTTGACACCAGTCAATACGGTAATGTAATGTGCGAGTTTAACACCAGTTAATACGGTAATGTAATGTGCATTGCATTATGGGAATATCCAGGAAAGCGGCAGTCAGCCATTTTACCAATAAAGTAAAGATCACAGTTAGAAGCCTGTCTGCCTGACTCTGATTTAATTCGACGTATCTACATGCTTGATTGAACGTATTAAAGCATAGATACAACATTGGCGATGAGGATAACGAAAAGAATCATTTTTAAATAGGTAGTTGCCCAAGTTTTAGTTAGCTAGGATGGAGAAGACCGGCATTCAAAATTTTACTTGCTTTGCCGAGCCAGCCACGTTGGGTCCAAGATGGATGAGGTGGTTAACGTCTTTTGAGCTTTATGCCGAGGAGAGGAGCTCTCCTTCTACACCTAGCAGGACCAGATGTCCAGGATATCTTTTCAACTCTACCGGACACAGGAGAACCAGCAGACTACACGGCGGCGGTTAGTGTTTTGAATCACTACTTCGTGCCCCAGGTCAATGCAGCATTTGCTAGACAGACTTTTCATAAGTTGTCCCAGAAGACAGGTGAGACTGTGCAACAATTTGCTACTCGCTTGCGGCAGGCTGCTAAAGACTGTGCTTTTGGGGGGGATGCAGATAATCAAATAAGAGACGCTATCCTGAGTAGGTGCACGTCAGCCTATGTGCGGAGGAAATTGCTAGAGGAAGGGCATGGTCTAACGATCGCCCGCACTTTACAATTGGCCTCACAATGTGTAAACGTCAAGGAGCAGATGTCAGCCATGTCATGTACAGAGAAGACGGAGACAGATACTGTTCGTCGTGTTACACAGAAAAGAGGGTGTTATGCGAAAAGCTCGACAGAGAAACCAAAGAGAAATTGCGATAGGAACGAAAGGAAATGTTACAGATGTGGACACACAGACCAGATGGGCAGAGATCTGAAATGCCCAGCACGCGGACAAACGTGTCATAAGTGCAAGGGAAAGGATCATTTCTCCAAAGTATGCCGCACAAAGGGTACAAAGAAACACAGTGTGAACAATGTAGAGGAACAAAATAACTGCATTTGCTGTTACTGGAAATAACGTGACACAGAGACTTACCTTTTGTGTGGGGGGAGTAAACCTGAGAATGTTAATTGATTCAGGTGCAGCTAATAATGTGATAGATGAGAATACATGGGAAGGATTAAAGTCAGAACACATTAAGTGTCAGTCACATGTCCCTAAGACAGAGAGAAAGTTAGTCTCTTATGCTTCTAGCCAACCACTGTCAGTTAAAGGTGTATTCACATGTGGGACTACAATAGGTAAGAGAACTGAGCAGGCGGAGTTCATTGTGGTTAAAGGCCATGGAGAGCCGTTGCTAGGAAGGGAGACAGCCATGAAACTGGGAGTTTTAAAAATAGGCGCAGATGTCTCAGCTGTGGTAGATGTAAGACAGCTACTAGAACAGCGGTATCCAAAGGTGTTCCAGGGAGTAGGAAGGCTGAACACAAAACAAATCAGTTTGTATATCGACCCACAAGTGAAGCCTGTGGCCCAGCCACTCAGGCATATACCATTCAACTTAAGGGGGGCAGTAGAGGCCAAAATAAAACAATTGAGGGACATGGACATTATCGAACCTGTAACTGGTCCCACCCCATGGGTAAATCCTGTGGTTATTGTACCAAAAGCGGATAAGGATGTAAGGTTATGCCTAGACATGAGACGAGCAAACCAGGCAATAGTGAGGGAACGATATCCAATCCCCACCATTGATGAGACACTCCAAGGTATGAACGGCTCGACGGTGTTTAGTAAGCTAGACCTGAAATGGGGTAATCACCAGCTAGAACTGACCCCTGAGTCACGAGAAATCACAACATTTGCAGTACATAACGGAGTATACAGGTACAAGAGGCTGATATTCGGTGTATCTTCAGCTAGTGAGCAATATCAGCACGAGATAGCTAATGCCTTAGCTGTAATAGAGGGTGTTGAAAACATCTCAGACGACATTATCATGCATGCACACGACCAGGAAACGCACGACAGATGCCTGCACGCTGTCATGACCAGACTAATGGAAAGTGGACTGACACTAAACTCAGAGAAGTGCCAATTCAACATGGACCGATTGATTTTCATGGAAATCCTGTTGTCTGAAAAGGGCATCGGACCAACAGCAGAGAGAGTGCGAGCGGTGGCAGAAGCTCGGGAACCAGAGAATGCTATAGAGGTGAGGAGTTTCTTGGGACTCGTTGGGTACAGTAGCAGATTCATCCCGCAGTTTGCAATGCTATCAGAGCCACTGCGATGCCTGACGAGAAAAGACACACCATTTAAATTTGGATCACAACAGAGACAGCCATTCAGTGCACTCAAGGAAGAGTTGGCCAGAGCCGGCACTTTAGCATATTTTGATAAGGACGCACCAACCAAGGTGATAGCAGATGCCAGCCCTGTAGGTTTAGGCGCAGTACTAGTTCAGAACCAACAGGGACAAGAGGTGCCAATATGCTATGTAAGTCGCAGTTTAACAGACTGTGAGAGGAAATACTCTTAAACAGAGAGAGAGGCCTTAGCTCTTGTATGGGCTTGTGAGAGGCTGCATCCATATGTGTATGGCCGAAAATTTAACTTGGTAACTGACCATAAGCCATGACAAGTGATATACGGCCCACACTCTAAACCCTGTGCCCGTATAGAGAGATGGGTACTTAGATTACAACCGTATGATTTTAAGGTGATACACATTCCAGGCAAGCAAAACATTGCAGACCCACTGTCACGATTGCTGGGGGAGACAGCAAAACAGGAGAGACATTCTCATGGCTCAGATGAATATGTGAGATTTGTAGCTGTGAGTGCGACACCAAAAGCACTCACTACTAGAGAGATGGAGGAAGCCTCTGCTACCGACCCAGAGCTGATTGAGGTACCGAAGGCAATCACAAATGGACATTTTGAGAACTGTAAAGCTTATGCAGCAATTGCAAACGAGCTGAGCGTAGTGGGGTACCTAGTTCTTCGGGGAACACGCATCGTGCTACCCACAGTGTTACATGCACGAGCCCTGGTGTTAGCACATGAAGGACACTTGGGAATAGTTGGAACAAAGCAACATCTCAGAACCAAGGTTTGGTGGCCTGGCATGGACAAGGCAGCTGAAAAACACTGTAAAGCGTGCCACGGCTGTCAGATAGTAGCCAGACCCGACCCACCTGAACCGTTGAGACCAACACCATTACCGGAGGGCCCCTGGCAGAAACATAGAAACATAGAAGATAGGAGCAGGAGTAGGCCATTCGGCCCTTCGAGCCTGCTCCACCATTCAATGAGATCATGGCTGATCATCCAAATTCAGTACCCTGTCCCTGCCTTCTCCTCATATCCCTTGATCCCTTTAGCCTCAAGAAATATATCCAACTCTTTCTTGAATATATTTAATGAACTTGCCTCCACCACCCTCTGTGGCAGAGAATTTCACAGGTTCACCACTCTCTGGGTGAAGAAATACCTACTCATTTCAGTCCTAAATGGCTTACCCCTTATCCTTAGACTATGACCCCTGGTTCTGGACTCCCCGGCCATCAGAAACATCCTTTCTGCATCTAGTCTGTCCAGACCTGACAGAATTTTATAGGTTTCGATGAGATCCCCTCTCAATCTTCTAAACTCCAGTGAGTATAAGCCCAATCGACACAATCTCTCCTCGTACGTCATTCCTGCCATCCCAGGTATCAGCCTGGTGAATCTTCGCTGCACTCCCTCCATGGCAAGAACGTCCTCCCTCAGGTAAGGTGACCAAAACTGCACACAATACTCAAGGTGCGGTCTCACCAAGGCCCTGTACAACTGCAGCAAGACATCCTTGTTCTTGTACTCGAACCCTCTTGCTACGAAGGCCAATATACCATTTGCCTTCTTAACCGCCTGCTGCACCTGCATGCTTACCTTCAGCGACTGGTGCACAATAACACCCAGGTCTCTTTGCACTTCCCCTTCTCCCAATCAATTGCCACTCAAATAATAATCTGCCTTCCTGTTTTTGCCACCAAAGTGGATAACCTCACATTTATCCACATTATAGTGCATTTGCCATGTTTCTGCCCAATCACCCAACCTGTCCAAATCGTACTGGAGTTTCACGACATCCTCCTCACAGCTTACCCTCCCCCCCAGCTTTGTGTCATCTGCAAATTTGGAGATATTACATCCAATTCCCTTGTCCAGATCATTAATATATATTGTGAACAGCTGGGGTCCTAGGACCGATCCTTGCGGTACCCCACTAGTCACTGCCTGCCACTCGGAAAACGACCCGGTTATTCCAACTCTTTGCTTTCTGTCCGCCAACCAGTTCTCTATCCAAGTCAATACCTTGCCCCCAATCCCATGTGCCTTAATTTTGCATGCTAACCTCTTATGTGGGACCTTATCGAAAGCCTTCTGAAAGTCCAAATACACCACATCCACTGGTTCTCCCTTATCTATTTTACGAGTTACATCCTCAAAAAATTCCAGTAGATTAGTCAAGCATGATTTACCTTTTGTAAATCCATGTTGACTTTGTCCGATCCTGTCACTGCTTTCCAAGTGCTCTGCTATTACATCTTTTATAATAGACTCTAGCATTTTCCCCACTACCGATGTCAGGCTTACCGGTCTATAATTCCCTGCTTTTTCTCTACCACCTTTTTTGAATAGTGGGGTAACATTAGCTACCTTCCAAACCATGGGTACTGTTCCAGAGTCTATCGAGTTCTGGAAGATGACCAGCAATGCATCTACTATCTCTAGGGCCACTTCCTTAAGTACCCTGGGATTTAGACCATCAGGCCCTGGGGATTTATCGGCCTTCAGTCCCATCAATTTTCCTAACACCACTTCCCTACAAATACTGATTTCTTTCAGTTCCTCCCTCTCATTAGACCCTATGTTCCCCGGCTTCTCTGGGAGGTTATTTGTGTCCTCCTTTGTGAAGACAGAACCAAAGTATGTATTTAGTTGGTCTGCCATTTCCTTGTTTCCCATTGTAAATTGTAGCTATAGACTTACTGGGACCCTTGCCATCCAACCACTCCATTCTTGTGGTAGTTGATTATTATAGTCGCTACTATGAATACGACATCATGACCTCCACAACAACAGAGAAGGTTATTGATAGTTTAGAGTCAATCTTCAGCCGTCATGGTTTGCCAATCACCTGCAAATCTGATAATGGTCCCCAATTCAGATCTGAATTATTCAAAAAATATTGTGAAAACAACGGGATCAAACAACTGAAAACGACAGCAAAATGGGCTCAGGCTAACGGAGAAGTCGAGCGCCAGAATGCATCACTGATGAAGAGAATCAGAATTGCTCAGTCAGAAGGACTAGATTGGAAACGTGAACTTAGAAAATATGTGACTGTGTACAGGAGCATTGACCATGCCACGACAGGAAAGAGCCCGGCAGAGCTGCTCTTTAAACGGAAAATGAGAGGAAAGCTACCAGACATCACAGAGTCGCGCGCAGACATGGAAGTACGTGACCGGGACGCAGAACAAAAAGGCAAGTCCAAACTGTACGCAGATGAACAGCGGAGAACACAATACTCAGAGGTGGAAGTTGGCGACACGGTGCTGGTACGGCAGGACAAAGTGGACAAGTTCACCACTCGTTTTAATGCCACACCGCACAAAGTTTTGAATAAAACAGGGAGTCAAGTCGTAGTGGAATCTCCAGAAGGAGCACACTACTCGAGAAACACTACGTTTGTGAAGAAATACAGAACCAATGGACCAAAGGAGACACTCCATGAGCAGGAGGAAACACAAGGGACTGAGGACAGTATAGTAGACCCTGACACACATACCACTCTGACACAGGCAATACCCACTGACACCAACATGTCAGACATACCCAATACAGCCAGACCCCAAAGGGTTAAAAGAAAACCCCAAAGACTGTCTGATTATGTCACAACATAAACTGTGCGAGAACTGCATGGGTGATGTTAAATGTTTAAACCTGGGAATTATTTAGTTGTGTGGTAAGACACAAGTTTGTAAAAAGTTTATAAATCAAATAAGTTATGCAGTGTTATTGTAAGCAAATGTTTGTAAACTGCAAGTTTGTTTCCAAGGAAAAGGGGGATGTCGTGTATTGATTGCGAGTTTGACACCAGTCAATACGGGAATGTAATGTGCGAGTTTAATACCAGTTAATACGGTAATGTAATGTGCATTGCATTATGGGAATTACCCGGGAAAGCGGCAGTCAGCCATTTTACCAATAAAGTAAAGATCACAGTTAGAAGCCTGTCTGCCTGACTCTGATTTAATTCGACGTATCGACATGCTTGATTGAACGTATTAAAGCATAGATGCAACAGTTACAACTTCACAATCATTATCAGTGACTCATGCAATGTCAAAGTGAGAGATGGGAAACTTTTCTGTCACCAGCTTGCTGTGTTACACCTGTCTGTCCATCCCCCACACGCGAATCATCCTCTATTCCCATAATTTCCAGGACGGCCTCCTCCCAGGGGGTCAGGTGGGCTATTGAGGCTGTCCCTCCTCCTGTCCTGGCTCGCTCTCTTTTGTTGTGAGCTCTCTTTTCCTGCAATGAGGGAGAGAAGTGGAGGTTGAGTGAGAATGAAGGAGTGAGTGTAGAGATTGCATAGCATAGATACTTAGAAGGAGACAAAGATGGAGTGAGGTTGCAAGACCAAGGGCCCTCCCTGTGTGTTGTCAGTTGTGTTCAAAGCATCAGAGTGATAGGGAGTGTGAGGGCTGCATGGTCAAATAGTTCCGTGAATGTGAGCATAGAGAGAGAGGGAATGGGTAATGGTGCATGGATGTCAGTGTCAAGTGGGATGTGGAAGAAGAGATTGCTAAAGCTGAGTACTGGTGAGGAAAGGCAATGGAGATCAGATTGAGGGTGATGGGAAATTCATGCTCACTTTTCCAGTGCGCTGAAGGTCATGAAATCTTTTCCTGTACTGTATCCAGGTTCAGCGGGTGACTCTCAAGGAGTTGACCTCCTCAGCCACCTGCATCCACACTGCCTTGGTCTGAGTGGGAGGCCTCTTCCTCTCTGACGAAGGGAAGAGCACCTCCCTGTTGGCCCTAGCCCCATCCACTAATGCCTGCAGTGCCACCTCGTCAAAGTGAGGAGCTGATCTGGCCCTCCCGCTTGTCATATTTGCTGCAGCTCCCTCACACTGCACATTCAAGAAGCTTGGCAGTCTGCAGAAGAAGCAAGGCTTGCTGTGGACCTTAAATGCAGCAGCAACGATGACGTCATCGGAGGGGACTCTCAGTCATGGAAAAACGCATTTGCAAAGGCTTCCCACACGTTGGAAATCAATTGGCCAATTCAGTTAAAATTGCATCAATCTCCCACATCCATTTGGATTTGTGTGGGAAACACAAAATTCGGATAACACGACACCATCCCGCACCTGAGTTAAAATCACCCCCAAAGTATCTCTACACTTGACGCTTGAAATTGAGGAAGTGGAATGAAGTGGGGCCAGGGGCCCTTTAAATATACCGACAAAAGAAGCGTCAGCGCTGACGTCACCTGACCTGCACCTTGTAATAGGGTCGGGGAACGCGAAGGGCGGGCTTAACAAGGCCCATTAACGCAAAATCTATTTTCTCAGCGGGATGTAGACGCCAGTGGGCTCATGGCCCGACAACGACCTCACCCGCCCCGGACCCGCCTTGGTCGGCGAAATTGCAGCCTATGGGCCTAGCTAATCAACGTAATTAAAATAATCTCCCGGGCGGTACACTGTGAAACTGTGATTCACCCCAATTGACCTGAACCTGCTTGTATTTCTGGGTTCAGGCCATTACAGGCTCTGGACATTTCCCCAGTGCAGGAAAACTCCTTGGAATGGATGTGCACCCAAAATCTGTAGAGGAAACGGATTGCGGCTGTAGGCTCGTGAGGCCCACAGCAGCGGCAAAGCTTGCTCGCTCTAGGGCCTGCTGGCAGCTGTTTAAAAACAGGAGCCAGGTTGGCTAGAGCCCTGCTGAAAAATAAAAACTTACCTGGTTGATGGTGGGAGGAGGTCGCTGACAGCAACTTTCTGACCTTCCACTCTGAAGGGGCTCAGCACAATCTTCAAGGCCTATGTTCTGTAGACGCCCCAGCATTTGGAGTTCTGCCAGGTGGAAACCTAGGAAAATGACACCTGATGCCCTTCTTCCTCTGCTCTGCATCCAGGAACTAGGCATACCCAGGCACAAAGCATAGAAATGTTGGCCCCATCCTACCTTTCCTTTGCACTTAGGGTATGTTTACAACAACAAAAACAACAACTTGCATTTATATAGTACCTTTAATGTAGATAAATGTCTCAAGGGGCTTTGTAGAGGCGTAATCAAAAAATGGACTCCAAGCCAAAGCAGATAGTGTTAGCAGGGGTAACTAAAAGCTTGGCCAAAGAGCTCGGTTTTAAGCAGGGTATTAAAGGAGGAGAGGGAGATGGTGAAGCAGTTGGATTTAGGAATTCCAGTGTGTAGGGCACTGGGAGCTGAAGGTCTGTCAATCAGTGGTGGGGTGAAGGGAGAGAATTGGGAGAGTTTGGACGAGGCCATGAAAGGATGTAAACATAAGCATGAGAATTTTAAATGTGAGGATTTGGGGGCCGAGAACCAATGTAGGTCAGCAAGGACATGGGGCTCGTGAGCAGAACTTGGTGCAGGCTCAGATATAGCCGGCAGAGTTTGGGATCAGCTAAAGTTTACAAAGGATGGAGGACAGGATGCCGGCAAGGAGAACACTGGCATCGTCGAGTCTGGAGGTAACAGGTGTGAATGAGAATTTCAGCAACAGATGAGCTGAGGCAGTGCCTAGGCAGGTAATGTTATGAAGGTGGAAACAGACGTTCTTTGTGATGGAGAGGATATGGGGTCAGAAGTGCATCTCAGGATTGAATAGGATGACGAGGTTGCGAACAATCTGGTTCAGCCTGCAACAATGACCAGGGAGGGGATGGAATCTGTGGGAAGGGTAGATAGTTTATGGTGGGGACCAAAGTTGATGGCTTTGGTCCTTTCATTGTTTAACTGGAGGAAATTATGGCTCATCCAAGACTGGTTGTCGGACATACATTTTGACAACCAGAGGCGGTTGCGATGTCAGGACAGGCGGTGGAGAAATAAAGATTGGTGTTGTCAGTTTACATGTAGATGCTGCCCATTGTTATCAGGTGATGTCACCATGGGGTAACATGTAGATTAAGAAGAGGAAGGGGGCCAAGGATAGAACCTTAGTGGACTCCAGAAGTAACAGTATGGGGAAGGGAGGAGAGCCATTGCTGGAGATGGTCTAGCTATGATCAGCTAGGTTAGAATAAAATCAAGTGAGGGTAATCCCACTGAACTGGACAATGGAGGAATGGTGTTGCAGGAGGATGGTGTAGTTGACCGTGTCAAAGACTGCAGAGAGGTCAAGGAGGATGACAAGGCCACCTCTGCACTCTCAGGTGGACATAAAAGATCCTATGGCACTAATTTGAAGAAAAGCAGGAGTGTTATCCCTGATGTCCTGGACAATATTTATCCCTCAATCAGCATCACTGAAATAGATTATCTGGTCAATATTACATTGCTGTTTGTGGGAGCTTGCTGTGTGCAATTTGGCTGCCTATATTACAACAGTCACTACACTTCAAAAGCAATGAATTGGCTATAAAACACTTTGGGACATCCTAAGGTTGTGAAAGGTGCTGTATAAATGCAAGTCTTTATTTCTTTCTTTATTGCAGCATGGTCTCAGTCATAGAGAATGTCGTTTTGAGATTTTGCGTAGGATTGTTTTGGTGCTTTGTCGGGATAGAAACTTGATTTTAGATATTCAAACATGCCGTTGCAGGAAAGATGGGTATGGATTTAGGAGGCAGCAACACATCCAATGACTTTAAAGAGGAATGGGAAATGGGAGATAATGTGGTAGTTTGCAAATATTGAGGCATTGAGGGCATTTTTTTGAGAAGGGAGTGACGACAGAGGGAGGGGGACAGTACCTGAGGAGAGGCAACCATTTATAAGCTAGCATAGAGCCAGGAAGGATAGGTTTAGTGGTAATGGAATCAAGGAAGCAGTAGGTAGACCTCATGGACGAGATGAATTCAGAGAGGGCCTGAGGAGAGATGACAGAGAAACTATGAAGAAAAATAGGCTCATAGCTATGACTAGCCCAGGGGGGAGCCTGGCAGGGGTTTGAAACATAGAAACATAGAAGATAGGAGCAGGAATATGCCATTCGGCCCCTCGAGCCTGTTCCGGCATTTAATGAGATCATGGCTGATCATCCAAATTCAGTACCCTGTCCCTGCTTTCTCCCCATAGTCCTTGATCCCTTTAGCCTTAAGAAATATATCTAACTCCTTCTTGAATATATTTAATGAATTGGCCTCAACGGCCTCCTGTGGTAGAGAATTCCACAGGTTCAGCACTCTCTGGGTGAAGAAATACCTCCTCATCTTCGTCCTAAATGGCTTACCCCTTATCCTTAGACTGTGACCGCTGGTTCTGGATGCCCCCGCCATCAGGACATCCTTCTTGCATCTAGTCTGTCTAGTCATGATAGAATGTTATAAGTTTCAATGAGATCCCCTGTGATTCTTCTAAACTCTAGCGAATACAAGCCAAATCGACCCAATCTCTCTTCATACGTTATTCCTGCCATCCCAGTTATCAATCTGGTGAATCTTCGCTGCACTCCCTCCATGCAAGAACATCCTTCCTCAGATAAGGCGACCAAAATTGCACACAATAATCAAGGTGTGGCCTCACCAAGGCCCTGTACAACTGCAGCAAGACATCCTTGTTCTTGTACTCGAATCCTCTCGCTATGAAGGCCAACATACCATTTGCCTTCTTAACCGCCTGCTGCACCTGCATGCTTACCTTCAGTGACTGGTGCACAAGGACACCCAGGTCTCGTTTCCACGCATCTGCCCAATCACCCAACCTATCCAAATCATACTGCAGTTTCTCTGCACCTTCCTCACAGCACACAGGCCCACCTAGCTCTGTGTCATCTGCAAACTTGGAGATATTACATCTAGTTCCCTCATCTAGATCATTAATATATATTGTGAATAACTAGGGTCCTAGCAACGATCCCTGCGGTACCCCACTAGTCACTGCCTGCCACTCGGAAAAAGACCCATTTATTCCAACTCTTTGCTCCCTGTCTGCCAACCAGTTCTCTATCCAAGTCAGTACCTTACCCCAATCCCATGTGCTTTAACTTTGCATGCTAATCTCACATGCGGGACCTTATCGAAAGCCTTCTGAAAGTCCAAATACACCACATCCACTGGTTCTCCCTTATCTATTCTACCAGTTAAATCCTCAAAAATTTCCAGTAGATTAGTCAAGCACGATTTACCTTTTGTAAATCCATGTTGACTTTGTCCGATCCTGTCACTCTTTTCCAAGTGCTCTGCTATTACATCTTTTATAATGGAGTCTCGCATTTTCCCCACTACCAATGTCTGGCTTACTGGTCTATAATTCCCCATTTTCTCTCTACCACCTTTTTTGAATAGTGGGGTTACATTAGCTACCCTCCAATCCATGGGAACTGAGCCAGAGTCTATAGAATTTTGGAAGATGACCAGCAATGCATCTTCTATTTCTAGGGCCACTTCCTTAAGTACCCTAGGGTGTAGATTATCAGGCCCTGGGGATTTATTGCCCTTCAATCCCGTCAATTTCCCTAACACCATTTCCCTACAAATACTGTTTTCATTCAGTTCCTCCCTCTGATTAGACCCTATGTTCCCCAACATCTCTGGGAGGTTATTTGTGTCCTCCTTTGTGAAGACAGAACCAAAGTATGTATTTAATTGGTCTGCCATGTCTTTGTTCCCCATTATAAATTCCCCTGATTCTGACTGCAAGGGACCTACGCTTGACTTCACCAATCTTTTTCTCTTCACATATCTATAGAAGCTTTTACAGTCTTTTTTTATGTTCTCTGCCAGCTTACTCTCATACTCTATTTTCCACCTCTTAATTAATCCCTTTGTCCTCCTTTGCTGAATCCTAAACTTCTCCCAATCCTCAGGTTTGCTGCTTTTTCTGGCCAATTTATATGTCTTTGACTTGCTGGACTCGCAGGAGGTGGTGGTGCAGCAGAGGCAGCTGAATAGATCATCTCAATCTTAATGCAAAGAAGTCATGAAGTCTTTGCACTTGTCGTTGGAGGTAATGGTGGAGGGGACAGGGGAGAGATGTTTAAGGAGATGGTTGGCAGTGGGGTAAAGATTCACGGGTTATTTGTACTCTCCAGGGTGATCTTGGAGAAAATGAGTCGTTTTGGCGGAGCAGAGTGAATCCTGATAGTCCACCCCCATCTGGTGATGGATGCCTAACATCGTTGTGCACCACATACATTCAGATCTGCACCTCTTGGATCTGAGGAAGTGAAAATAGGGGCCATAGCAGTAGGAATGACCAGCATGGGACAGAATAAATGTTTTCCTGGGACAAGGGCATCAAAGGTGGAGATGAAGCAGTGGTTGAAAATATCAGCAGCTGTAGAAGTATCATGGTGAATGAAAGGCCAAAGGCTAGGCATTTGAGAGTTTGAAATTACAGTGTTAAGTTCCTTGGGGGAGATATTTTTTCTGGGGGCCGAAAAATAAGAAAGGAAGCTTGGAAGGGAGTAGGGGAATATGGGTCATGAGGGATGCAAGGAAATGGTCAGAGATGGCTTTGTCAGTGATTATGCCATGGGAGTAGAAACAGAGTTAACGCTTCAGGTTGATGATCTTTCATCAGAACTGGAAGATGTTAGAGATGAACAGCTTTTAAGCTTTTTAGTAAATATAGAGCCAGGGTAAAAGCGGGCAAAGAAAAAACAAAAGGCCGATAGGGTGACAAAAAGGATGATGATGCAAAACAGAAGGCAGTGAATAATGGGAGTTAGATCTAACAATCAAACAAACGTTTTGATTGTTAAAGCCTTGTTAAATCTAAACAAGAGGAAGTCATACACAATGATGCAAGGGGGACATATAAATGAAAGTGCATCCTGAATACCACAAAACTGGGACTGGTCAGTTGAGAGAAAGGCAAGATTTGGAAGTGTCACCACATTACTGACAGAAGGCAATAGAGGAATATTCAACCCCACAGACTGGGTGCAGTGATTATTGTTAGATATTTCTTAGTGCAACAGGTGAGATGACTTGAGACAGTAGAGGACAGCATAAACTACCCTTTGCAGGGTACATACTGTAACAGAGTAAGCTATGTAGATATGATGGAGAAGCAGTTTGTGATAATGCTCAAGTTCAGCAGGAGGTTGTGCTGAGGTATCTCACCTGAGTCATGAGGACCTGCAGGAAGAGTCAATTAAACTCAATGCACTACCAGTGGCAGTGAGCATTACCAATGCCCGTAACATCACAGGATCTTTCCTGGCAACTGCAAAAAAAGATCACAGGAGTCAGCCACTCTGTCATTTATAACTCCGTTAAGGAGGTAATGAAAGCTATGCTTTACCACGCCCACCTACATACGGTCATATGAAATTGACAGGCAGGAAAAGACCAGCTGGTCCATCAAGACTGCCCCACACCATGATAGCTGGAACATGATGACTAAACATTTCTTCCCTCCTCTCCACCTCCTACCCAACCCCACAGCCATATAATCTTCTAGGAGAGGCAAAAGAAAAGAGAAAAAGCCTAGGGTCAATAAAGGAAAAAATACTCCAAAAAAATTCTCTCCGACCCCTTACACAACAGAAGCCACTAAACAATGTTTTTAAATGATGGCTTCTTCAAGGTTCAATTATGCAGAACCAACAATCCTATAACATTGTTAAATAGGAGAGTTGTTACTCTATCAACATGCAAATAGTATGTAACCTCCACTAGAAAATAATACATGCCAAGCTACCGTTCCCAAGTGAGGTGGGGAAGGGGAGGTACACAGATTCTTTCATTCTTGGGCAATTAAATGTGACAGCTCTTTGAATGGGTAGGAACGATAGACAATTAACTACTTGGAAATATGAACCCTATGGTAACTCATGGAATGTGACGAATACATTCTTTATTCAGAAAGGTTTGACTGTAAATTCATACAGCCCTGACAAACGCAGAATGTGACTGGGACCCTGGACATAGTGGCACCTGTTTTAGTCTCAAAAAAGGGGACTATAATCTTGCCTTCCTCTTTCTCCTCTTGGGCGGCCCTGATACATAGGGCTGCTTCCACACAGGGGAGATCATTTTTAGCATATTCAGATGGTAACCACAATCCTTATGTGGTCGATTGGCTTGACTGCATAATTTATTTGCTGCACATTTCCACCACCATGTACGGACCCACCTGCGTGAGCATCATTGCACACCATTCAGGGAGCGCAAATAAGAAGATTACTTTGCGACCTCCATGACCTCACCTCTCCCTAACTATGTAACCTTTTGCAGTCCTACAACCCTCTGAAATCTCTGCGTTCCTCCAATTCTGGCCTCTTGTGCCTCCCCAATTTCCATCAGGCTACCATTGGCAGCCGTGCCTTTAACTGCCTAGGCCGTAAGCTCTGGAATTCCCTCCATAAACCTCTCCGCCTCTCTACTTCTCGCTCCTCCTTTAAGAGGCTCCTTAAAACCTATGGGCCGGATTTTCCAACCCCTACAGGTGCGTACGAGGTGCATACACGCCCGTAGGGGCCGTGCAAGTGCCGGTTTCAGGCACGCGAAGTGCATGCGCTGAAACCCGGCACTTGCAATCTGTCAAGAATTCTCTTGATAGATAATCCACATGCCCAAGAAAAATGACTCTGTGGGTGGATGCCTGCTGAATGCCTGTCAAAATTCTTACACCTGGCAAAAGCAGGTGTAAGACCAGCTTTTACCAGCTTAAGAATTTAAAAAAATGGAAAAATTAAATTTGATAACTCATTTATAAATTAAAAATACTCTTCAAAAGGGTAAGTTTATTTTCAGCCCCATAAAAACATTTAATTTTTTTTCCCAAAAATTTAATTTTTGTTTAAAATATTTAATTAAATGGCATTTTAATTAATTTTAAATATGTAATTTTCTAAAAAATGTATCCCATATTTTCCGATCCCTAGGGGTGAGTACGTGCTGTGTACACACCCATAGGGGCCTCGCAAATGCCGGTTTCAGGTATGCGAAGAACATGCGCTGAAAACCGGCACTTCCAATCTGTTAAGAATCCTCTTGACAGATCCTCCGCCTGCCCAAGGCCTCTGTGGGCAGAGAGTTCCGCTTTCTGCACAACCTCCGCCCGCTGAAGTCCTTTAAAAATCTTATGCTTGGTAAAAGCAGGTGTAAGGCCTGCTTTTACCAGCATCAGAGTTTTAAAAAGTTTTTTTTTTTAATTCACTCATTTATAATTTTAAAATAGCCCTGTAAAAAAATTAACTTTTTTTTCAAAAAAATTAATTTTTGCTTAAAATATTTAATTTAATGTAATTTTAACTAATTTTTAAAACATGATTTAAAAAATATATATATTTAATGTTTTGATGTATTTTTGGAATGATCCCCATTCATACTTTTGACGGGTCTAAGCCGAGAGACCTGTCAAAAGTATGAAGGGGGATTCCCTTCTTCCATTAGTTCCCCATGGCCCACATGATCCCAGGGACACTTGCGAATCGCATGTGTCCCTGGGATACCTGGGCCTCTGCGCACGCGCACCAGGAGAGGCCCAGAAGCGGAAATGTCCAGATCTCCGGAGCCCTCAGGTAAGGGCGTAGATTTTTTCCAGATCGGATGTGTTGGTGTATTTTTTAGGTGATCCCCATTCATACATGTACGTACGTATGTACAGAACTGTCAAAAGTATGAATGGGGATTCCCTTCTTCCATTGGTTGGGCCGGCCCACGCGATCCCAGGAGCGCCTACGAACCGCTTGCGCCCCGGGACATGTGGGGCTCTGCCCGCGCAGACCCAGAGCGGCCCAGGATTGCAAGCCACCATTCTTCCCGAGCCACCAGGTACTTTCGTAGACATTTTGCAGGTCGGAGGCGTCCGCCCGCGGGAAGCCTCCAATCGCAAAGGTTGGCCCTTTGTCTTTTACAAAGCTTTTGGTTACCTGTCCTAATATCTCCTTATGTGGCTTAATGTCAAATTTTGTTTGATAACGCTCCTATGAAGCACCTTGGAACATCTTACTATGTTAAAGACGGTATATAAATACAAGTTGATGTTGTTATTGAGCACTTTACTGCTAAGTGTTGATATCAGCCTTTCAGCTCAAACTTCTCTGTTCCCCTATGGTGAACCTATCCGTGTTGCCCCTTCTTTAAAATGATATTATTCCCTACAGAGCTATGGTTAAGTGAATTGTAATTTCACTTAACATACTCGCTGTCAATTTATCCTTCTTCAGCCAGTTCCAAAATCTTGATAACTGGTTAGAATGAAAAATCTTGGCCCGGATTTTCCGATTGGAGGCTTCCTGCATGCAGATGCCTCCAATCTGGAAAAAATCTACAAACTTACCTGCTGGCTTCGTAGGTCCCGACACTTCCGCTCCTGGGCCTCTCCTAGTGTGCGCGCGCAGAGGCCCAGGTATCCCAGGGCATGGCGGTTCGCAAGCGTCCCTGGGATCACGTGGGCCATGAGGACAGATCTCTCCACACATATCTGTCAAAAGTATGAATGGGGATCACTCAAAAAACACACTAAAACATTAAATAATGTTTTTTAAATCACATATTTAAAAATAGTTAAAATTACATTAAATTAAATATCTTAAACAAAAATTTAATTTTTTGAAAAAAATAATTAAAGTTTTTTACGGGGCTAAAAATAAACTTACCTTTTTTTAAAAAAGTATTTTAAAATTATAAATAAGTGAAAAAAAGTATTTTTTTACTTTTTTAAACTCGTATGCTGGTAAAAGCAGACCTTATGCCTGCTTTTACCAGGCGTAAGATTTTTAAAGGTTTTCAGCGGACGGAGGTTGTGCAGAAAGCGGAACTCTCCACCCGCACAGGCCCTTCTCCAGGGCAGGCGGAGGATCTGTCAAGAGAATTTTTGACAGATCGGAAGTGGCGGTTTTCTGCGCATGCGCTTCGCATGCCTGAAACCGGCATTTGCGAGGCCCTACGGGTGTGTACACAGCTCGTACACACCCGTAGGGATCGGAAATTACGGGCCCTTATCTTCTTTCTAGCTTTCTTGAAATGTTTCTCTTTTATTCCTAATTTATTTCTGGATTGAGAACTCTAAACAAATGTGGAAAGACAAACCATAATAGTGAGTTGACTCTCTGGGGGGTAATATTTGGTTATTGGCTGTAGCGTAAAATGGGCGATAGCCAATCGCCAGCCTGTTTTACACACTGCACGATGCTCTCTTCCATTGAAGTCAGTGGAAAAAGAAAATTGGGTGAGGTGGAAAAGGGGCTTCCAATTCGCTATCGCCTGCTTTCCGTTTTTGGCATAGACCTATTTCACCTCTCTATCCGCAACAAATGCACTTGCGCATGCGTTAATTCCCGAACTTATGATCTGCCAATATATGTGTTGACATCTCATCCACATGTCCGAAGAAAAACCAATTGCTGGCGCAAAGTTGGGCTATTTGCCCACCAACTGTCCAGCAATTATGTACAAAAAGTTTACAGTTAATGCAAACAGGTGCAGGGCCTGTTTGCATCAGCTGTAAGGTGATACCTCAGGTATGTTTTAAACATTTTCACCTTGGAAATTGGATTGTTTAATTGTATCAAATGAGTTTTTCTTGTTTCTGCAAAGATTTGAGTTTTAATGATGTCGACAATTATTATCAGCAGAATTAAATTTTTATTAACAGAACTAAGATGTAGTGAAGTTGATGGAATGAAGCTAATTAGGAGTTAAGTTCTAATCCTGTAAAGTAATTGTAATTAAATCTGATTACGGGATTCCCTTCTGAAATGCTGTAAAATGATTGGAGGACCAGGCCCATGTGATCCCAGGTACGTTTCCGCACAGGCTGCGCCCCTGGGGTCCGTGGGCCATTAAGCTGGCCTCCAGTACACAGCGTCAAAGAGCAAGTTCACGAAGGAGGGGCCCCATCAGGGAGGTTCCTATTCTTTTCCCAGGTCTGCGGCGTACTCCGGAGCAATTTTTGGGCCAATATTTTACCCAATGTTGAATAATGAATGGGTTTATTTAGCTCTTTTGCTGATTCATGATAGATATGTTAAATGATCATTTCAATCTTTTTGTGGAGCACAAAATATGACAATTGAAACTGAGCAGAATTTAATTTAGAGGGTTTCCAAACAGTTTGTACATCCAAAACAAAAGAAATGTTGTTATGTTTTTCAGCTCAGGCTACTTCTAAATTGGTTACAGCCTCAGCACAAAGGTGCTGCACATTGGCAGAAAACTCAGAAATACTTGCTGGTGGGAAGGATTTTGCCTCCTTACTTGAGGATTCCAGTAATCCTACTTAATCTGGTACTTCAAGTAGTTCATCCAGAATTTCCTATTCCATGTCAAAACTTGACTATCGAGAATACTAATCCTTTCAAGACAGCAAAAAAGCTTTTAAGGAAATAGTCAATGGTGGTATATATAGTTTGGTTTGTTTGTTTATTTCCAGGGGAAAACTGGATTGGATAATGATTTGCTTTAGACATTTATAGATGAAAGGAATGGCAAGTGTGATAAATGGAACTGAAATTATATACCCAAAATCCTAACTAGGTGGAGAGAGGACTGGAAATACCTGAAAGGTGGGCCGAAACCTGGTGCAACATCAGGATATAAAACATGGTGCTGCTTAAAGGGGCAATGGCAGCACTAGAGGAAGCAAGTACCTAGGCAAGAAGGATGACAGCCAGATTGAAGATACAAGTGGCAAACTTTAGGGAGATGGACATGCATTTCCTTATAATAGAGATACAGAGCAGGAGGGATGGGGTTGGTGGCAGAGACCCACCAAGAACATAGTGCATCATTTATGGATGGAGCAGACTGTCAGTGAGTGCCACCTCATGAAACCCCTGTACTCCTTTGCAGTGCAGAGAAAAGTTTAACAACCTTGCCAGAGCAGCTACGGTATTCTACCTGTACCCTCAAACCCTTTGTTGCAGTCTCTCTATATCTATAGTCCTCCTTCATTCCTTAACCTGACAGTGCTAGAGGAATCAGAGGTGAAAGTGGGATCTGACAGTGGTGAGCAGAGACTCTGTTGAACTTAGTGCCAAACCTGCGGACTCAGATATCTTACTCTAAAAAGAAGAATGCTGGATGAGCATCACACTCACATGAAGGGATTGAGGGTCTTCATGGAGGACTTGAGACAGATGGCAGGAGGCATGGCGGAGTCCAATCTTATCCTCAGTGTCAATATCCAAAAGAATTTAGCACAATAAAGCAGCGCTAGCTAGAGCGAGTGTTGACACCAGGAACATCTGCATCTATTCTTCCCGATAGGGAGGCCTCCAGACCAGTCTGTAAAATGAACAAGGATATTGAACGGCACCTTTCAGAATCTTTTCTTAGTTGCACAGTTGAGAAAACATTTTTCTAATCACTTTAGTCAAAGTTGATATCTCAGCCAAAGGTTGTGGACATTCAAAGCCTGTGAATTCAACCACTTTCTGGTTTGACAAGTCATGCAGTTAATTTACCTTTCTTTTCCAAAAGCTTGAATTAAGTCATGTGCAATTCTAATGTAAATGAGAGAATTTCTGGGACAACAGTTTTGCCCTGTCATTCGCACTCATGCACCACTGTGGAGGATGACACATTTGCCAGAATTTAGGATATATTTTCGAACCAATGTACCTCTGTATATCTGACTTACACCCAAAACTCTGGTCCTCTACATCAGAATTGCACCCCTTTTGCACCAAAGATATATGCACCAAAGCGTGGCTATAATCCTGTCATAACTGCCAACTCTTATGAGGCCAACTGGTAAATCTCCGATTTGGGGTGGGAGCCTGGCAGAGCCCCTGTGAAAATTCAGGGCCATAGTCTTTTTTAGATTTGATAGACACCTGGACTAGAATAGATTTGGATTGGTATTCAAGAAAGAACATAAAAACATTGGGGCAGGAATAGGCCATTCAGCACCTCAAGCCTGTTCTGCCATTCAATGAGATCATAGCTGATCTGTCTCTTAACTCCATCCACCCGCCATGGCTCCATATCCTTTTATACCCTTGTCTAACAAAAATCTATCGATCTCAGATTTGAAATTATTAATTGAGCATCTATTGCTTTTTGTGGGTGAGATTTCCACACTTCTACCACCCTTTGCATCAAGAAGTGTTTCCTAACTTCTCTCCCGAGTGGTCTGGCTCTGATTTGAAGGTTCTGTCCCTTTGTCCTAGACTCCCCCGCCAGCAGAAAATGTTTCTCTCTATCCACCCTATCAATTCCTTTCAAAATTCTAAAAACCTCAATCAAATCACCACTTAACCTTTTATATTCCAGGGAATAAAAGCCTAGTTTATGCAATCTTGCCTCATAATTTAGCCCTGGTAACATTTTGATGAACCTGCGTTGCACTCCTTCCAAGGCCAATTTATCCTTTCTAAGGTGCAGTACTCCAGATGTTGTCTAACTAGGGCTTTGTATAGCTGTAGCAAAACATCCTCCCCCTATATGTGTGATCTGTGTACATGGACTCTATAATCTCTTTGGACATCCACTGTTCCTACATTTTCACCATTTACATAAGACTCAGATCTATCCTTTTTTTAGTCCAAAATAGTTGACCTCACACTTGCCCGAATTGAAATCCGTCTGCCACAGTTTTGCCCATGCACTTAGTCCATCAATGTCTCTTTGTAATCTTATTTGCTGTGTGCCAATTGGCTGCAGCATTTCTTAGATTACAACAGTGACTACACTTCAAAAAGTACTTCATTGGCTGTAAAGTGCTTTGGGACATCCTGAGGTCATGAAAGGCGCTATATAAATTCAAGTCTTTCGTTTTATGCTTTGGTCTACAATACTTACTATACTACCAATCTTAGTGCCATCGACAAACTTGCATATGTGGATCTCTATTGTGTTATTGAAGTAATTACTAAAAATAGTGAATATTTGAGGCTCCAGTACAGATCCTTGTGGGACACCACTAGTCACTTCTTTCGAGTACATACCCATTATCCTGACTCTCTGTCTTCTACTGCCTAACCAAGCAGTAATTTGCCTTCAATTCCATGAGCTTTAATTTTAGCTAACAGTCTCTTATGTGAAACATTACTGAATGCCTTCTGGAAGTCCATATAAACTACATCCATAGACATTTCCCTGTCTACTACTTTAGTTATTTCCTTAAAAAATTCATTTAGGTTCTTTAAACATGACCTACCCTTTACAAATCAATGTTGGCTCTCTCTAATCAGCTTAACTTTCTCTAAGTGCTCAGTCACTCTGTCCTTAATTACAGATTTCAATAACTTCCCCACAACAGATGTTACACTAACAGGTCTATAATTTCCTGGTTTCGCTCTCTCACCTTTCTTAAATCATAGAGTTACATTTGCAATTTTCCAATCTAAAGGGACAATTCCTGAATCAAGAGAGCTTTGGAAGATTACGGCAAAAGCATTTGCAATTTCCTCACCTACTTCCTTTAAAACCCTGGGATGGAAACCATCAGGTCCTGGGGATTTGTCAGTCTTTAGTGCCATTATTTTTTCTAATACTGTTTTCTTGTTTACGTTAACTTTAGTGAGTGCCAGTCCTTGATTAATTATTAATTTCCCTGGAATGTCAGGTATATTATCCTCTTCCTCTACTGTGAAGACTGACACAAAGTAATTATTCAACATTTCCTTATTTCAATTTGCAATATTACCTCCACCTGTTTTTGAAGGGCCCACATTACCCTTGACTACCCTTTGTCTTCTAATATAATTATAAAAACTTTTTGTGTTAATCTTGATATCCCTCAAAGGGTGAGATCAAAAGGCCAAAGGGCCTTCATCATTTGAAAATAATTTGTGATCTTGTGGGTGTAATTTTCTGTCTAAGTGTTATTTTTTTTATATTCAAATACATAATGCTTCTCATACTTTTATGGCAGCATAGATGTTTATTCCAGAATTAAAGTTTTGATCCACTGCACAGATCTATATTCGGAAATAAAGAAAAGGCTTCATGTAACAACTATCTTCAGCTTATTGAAATTAATATTTTGAATAATTTTACAATACTTTGAGCAGATTGAAAATAATGGCTATTTTGAACTCCCCAAACTGTTAGACATGGAATTGGAGAAGGAACTTTGCTACATCTGGTGTGGGACCATGTTTTCTTCTTCTGGGAGATGTTTTCAAATTCATGGCAATGGTGACTCATATTTAGATCCCAGAAGATCCTATTCTGAGTGTATTGGGGCACCTAGTGGTATTGATGGTGTCAGACTATAAAATCAGACGAGTTATCCCGAGACTGATAGTGGCTTGTGAATTTCCTTGACAGTATTTCCTTGAAGTAACCTGGATTGATTATTGGAAATACCACAAATTTTAACTTTTAAACAACTAATAGGCTGAATACAAGGAAGTCAGAGCAAAACATGAATTATGCTTTTAGCAATGTAATTATAAAGAGGTGGTCCAGTTACTTAAAGATTTCCTGCATATTAATGGTTTTATAGTGGATGGATTCTGCTCTTCAGGAGAGGTAAGGTGTAACCTGATTTTAACCCAACCTGCCCGGTGGAAATGGGGCGGGTTTGGGTCACACGCCTAGTTTAAATTAATTAAAGATACAAGGATATGAATTGCTGTGGAATATAATGAGGAAGATCTCCCGCCGCCTCGACCTGGTCCATTTATTATTTTGGGTCGGTGCTGGTACCTTTTACAGTGCCTAGGCACCCGCTGCAGACGGGGGGAGGCAGTTCTCTACAGCTCCTTGCCCCAGCCTAAGTCGGTTACTGTCATGCTGCAATCAGCTTCATTGCCGAAAATATCCTTTTAAAATTCCCTTAGTGATGCTGGAGGTAAAGGACATTCCTGCACCCTTGAGCTCAGTGTTCCTAGGGAGCAAATATCAGGAAATATATTGTATGATGTATTTCCCTCATTTACTTCTAGTTATAATATGTCTGCCTATAGTTGGGTGGGTGTGTTATGTGCTGGATTTCACTTTTGGCAGAAAATAGTGCAAGTGGCATCAGGGGACAAGGGAGCCGACGGAATGGCTTCCTTCCTGATTTTCCTCCCCTGCCCTCCCAGAGTACGCTAGTTTTATGTTGCAACTTGACAGGAAATTCAGTGGTATCCCTGCATCAGGACAAGATAAGGATTAGTTTAGGTCTCCTTTGTAGAAGGGGTAAATGGAGCTCAAGGACACTGAAATTCATCAGATTCTACAATATCATAGCTGCAGCTTTTTTTCCTCACAGTTTAGATTTTGTGGTGGAATTTTTGTAAGTTATACTTCCCTTTCTGCAAACTTGGAGATCTTGAGGACTCTTCTGACTGTTAAGTAATCACTGGAGCATTACACCACAATTGATTAACAAGTTTTTTTTTAATGCAACTGCTGAGCAACATTACTGGTGTAAGGTCGGTCAAGGTGACAGGATAACTGCACAATAAAGATTTTGCACTGGTCCCAGCCTCAGAAATGACATTAAGCAGAAGGCAGCACAAGGAAATCTGTTTCCCATTACACTGGGATGTGCAGTGATTTATTTGCTTTTTCTTGCAAAGAATTTTAGTTCCTAAAAGTTGTACCTACTTAGTTGCCTTGTTAACTCCCCCACAGGGAATTTTATTAAGGGTCTTTGTACTTTCTGGGTCAAGAAGGTAAGCTTCTCTACAAGTTGAAATTCTTGTTAATTTTAATTTATAACATTTGCCTCTGTAGAACATTTTTTCTGATTTCTTTTATCTTAATACAGAGCAGTTCCAGCTTCTCTAATAACTAGTTCTTATCTTGTCCTGATACGGGGGATGCTACTGGTGGAACACATCTGCCTGAGTGTTCAAAAATGGAAAGTATGTACGTCTTTGGAAATCTACCAAATAATAAAAAAAAGAAATGACTCTGTAAGCTATACTGATGAGAAATAATACAACAGGCGATTGTACTCATACATAATTACACTTCTTCTTTTCATCTGCAATAACAATGTATTTAGGATCATTCCAATTATATAAATGACATTCGTAATGACATGATCGTATTCAATTTTAATAAATTGCAATTTGGTAAAAATGTTTAAAAAAAAAAGCAATGTCTCAGTGCTGCAGTAAGGCAATAGTACCCACAATTCTTAGTACAAATTGCCAACCTCAGCTTATCCTATCAGGGGTGTGAAATGAGTAGATAGGCAATGTTGCACAAAAGACAAGTGGGCAATGTCGGGTGCAGACTTACTTTGGTGTTCTTTTACCTAGATAACAACACTTACTTCACTTTGAAAAGAAATTCATTGTACAAAGTGCTTTGAGATGTTTCAATAGGAAAAGTGCTATATAAAAGCACTATGTAAGTATTATTCTTATTTTATTGCCAGCGGCAAGTTATACAGCAATATTGACACACACTTGGGTCCAGGCCACATATCTGTTCTCTTAGTTGGAGAATGATGACTGATAATAGAGAATATAAAAAGAGTGAAATAACGACAAAATAAGAACAAAAATTCCTAAGTGACGGCTGAGTGAATAATGTGTGAAACTGCTGTAACTTATTTAAGTGCTTTTTCAAAGTGATGTTACAAGTTGTGGCTGCTGGAAGAGGGGAGGCCAGCTAGGAAACATTAGCGAGATTGTGGGGAATTTTAACCCCCAAAAACGGGTGGGTTGGGGTCGGGTGGGAGGTTAAAGTATTAGAAATGTGAATCCTGACCCCAAACTGCCTCCAAACCACCCACTTCCAGGTTTTATCTGAGGCGGGATGGGGCGGGCAGCCAACCCGCACCCAGGAGGCCGGTTGGCACTTTAAATATTATAATAAGGCTGGAAGCCTCTGATTTAACCTGATCAGGACAGCCTCAGAGAGCAATCCTTGTGGGCCGGGAGGAGTAGGAGTGTTTCCTTCCAGCCCCCCCAAGATCGCCCACCATCAGCCACCTCCCCCACCCCCGTACAAACACCAACCCCTACGCGGGGCCAGGGATCGGAGTCGAGGCTCGCATCCCACCCGGGATCGGGAATCGGAATCCCCCCGGGGATCGGACCCCCCGAGTCAGGGATCAGGCCCCCCCGGGATCAGAACTCCCACCCGGGATTGGGGATCAGCACCCCCCCACCCCCCGCCCCATCACCCCGGCCAGGGATCAGATCTCCCCCCCGGGTCAGGGATCGGAAGCCGCCCCCCGGGATCGGAAACCCCCTGGTGTTGGGGTTTGCACCTATGGTTGCGGCCTCCTGTTCAGCATTCCTTGGAAGCTAGCCTGTCATTCAGGCTGACTTACAGGAGGAGAACCTTTTGTGAAGTCACACACATGCTGTGGAGATAAAACTCCACCGCGTGTGAGGATTTTCCTCGCTCCACCTGCTCCCTGCCCCCCTCCCACCCTGCTTCGGGTGGGTCAAAAACTTAAAATTCCAACCATCAAGTCTGAAGGTGATAAAGACATGGATTCGAGTCTCGGTAGCAGTAGGAAAAGATAGGAGTGGAGGGGGGCAATGTTGCAAAGTTGGGTGAAGGTGCTCTTGGTGATAATGAATGTGGGGAAGGAAATTGAACTCCGAATCGAGCAACATACCCAAGTTCTGCACCATCAGATTAACCTGAGCCAGAAATTGAGCAAGTTAAGTGCAGAGGCACTTAGGAGCTGATGGTAGTCAAAATGGTTTAAGTAAGCTTGAGAAAATTTAGATCCATCCAAGGGTTAATCTTGGACAGGCAGTTGGAGAGAGAACCAATAGACGTGGAATTGAAGGGGATACATATAGTATCTGATCTCATTGTCTTCGGTGATTTCACCAAGGGGAAGTATATAGGTGATGAAGATAAGGTGAGCAAGGATGGACTTCTAGGCTACATCGCCACTGACCATGCAGGACAGGAGAAGAAACCATTGGAAAATATGTAGTATTGTCATTGGAACAGATAAGGATGATACCAGGAAAGAGTAGTGCCATGAAGATAGATTGTTGAGGAAAGGCATTAGAGGAAGATAGAATGATCAAGAGTCAAAAGCAGCAAGGAGTTCAGGAAGGATGTAGAGCGATAGCAAAATGCAGTCAGAGTCAGAAAGGAGGTAGTTTGTAACTTTGACAGAGAAGGCAAATCTGTGGTGGGAAGGGCAGAAATCAGAATGCAGGGTCTTAAACATGGAATGATAGGAGAGGTGGGAACTTGGTCAGGACAGGAGGGGGTGGGAGGAATTAAAATTGAGTTAAGATATTTAAGATAGTCCTTCGTTTTACCATCTTTAAGTGTTAAACAAAAATAAGGATCTAATTTCAATTAAATTGAGAAAAATCTAGATACAGTAGGGTGGATTTTCAGCTTGCCGTCCAAGCGCAAAACTGATATTGTAGCAGGGGTTGGAGATTGGGGCTGGGACGTCCCATTGCTGGGGGTTGGCATATCCCTGGCTCTCAGAGGGACCTAATATATCATCAGTGATGGTACATCAGGTGAGTCCAGATGTACCAGGCCATTCAATGCTGGTTGTGGGATCCACCTAGGGGTCCAGGTCTGAATCATGGCCTGGATTAATGAAAAGGAAGCATATTTTTTGGTTGCATTTCAGCCCTCTTACAAAGGAGGCTGAGATGGCACCAATTCATTTTTCCTCGAAGGTAGTGGAGGGGCGGGTTGCATGGGTGGACCCATTCGGCCCCCTTGGACATGACAGCATTCTTCAGACTTTCCAGTATATTAGGACTGGCGGGCATCCTAGATGTGCCTCTAGGCATATGGATGCATACCAGTGGCATGTTAATCAAGGAGCCTTTCCTGACCCATCGAACTTTGATAGGGTCACTTTCTGTTACGTCTGTGTATAATAAGAAACGGACTGCGGAGAACGGTACAATAGATGTTTACTCAACGTGGCTCAAACTGCAACTGATCTGTACAGATTACTACTCAGTGTTACATACAGGTGTGGTCACTGCCGGTACTGCAGTACACATGAGCTGTAAAACATAGTCCCCCCCCTTAAAGGTATATACATTACAATTCCTCCCCTTTTAGATTAACAGTACCATAACACTCATTTAACCATTAAATATCAAACTAATTACAATTAACACTTTTAACATGCAACATTAGCTGAAAATAGTCTATTTATAAATTCAGTCTTTGGGGAGGCTTCCTGATTCTTTCTGGATAACGCCTTTCCCGAGTGTCTTGCTCTTGGTGCGGAGGCGATTCTGGCCCCCTGTCGTCGGTTGGTTCATCAGCTTCCGATGCTACTGTTTCTGGGGTAGATGCGAGCTGTATGTCGGGTTCATCACCAGGTACGTATGGGCGAGGCATGGGGTTGACTTGTTCCTGTGACTCTAGGATCTGGTCAGCATGGCGTCTCACGATGCTCTCCCCAACATCCACTGTGTACATTAGTGGGCCCTGCCGTGTGCATATCGTTCCTGGCTGCCATTTTTCTGTTCGGTAGTCGCGGGCCAAGACTGGTTGCCCTACATTGAAGCTCCTTGTTGGCTTCTCATGGATGTGCTGGAATTGCTTACTCTCAACATCTCTTCGTACGTTTGGTCTGAGCAAATCCAGATGAGATCTTAACCTTCGGTTAAAGAACATCATGGCTGGGGCCTGGTTGGTGACTGCATGTGTCGCATTCCGGTAGGCGAACAGGAAATTGTCCACCTTGTGTTGCAGCGGAATGTTGTCATTGTACATAGCCTTTATTGCCTTCTTAAAGGTTTGTACGAACCTCTCAGCCAATCCATTTGTGGCTGGACGATACGGGGCAGATGTGTAATGCCTTACCCCATTCTTTTTCAAGAACCTCCGGAACTCTTCGGACACAAACTGTGGTCCGTTGTCGGAGCAAATCTGTTCTGGCAAGCCATTCCTGGCAAAAATGGTCCGTAGGACTGCAATAGTTTTCTCCATGGTGGTGGAGGACATTTTGATGACCTCAGGCCATTTCGAGTGCGCATCCACAGCTATTAAAAACATTGGCCCAGTAATTCCGTTCCAAACGCGTGAGTACGGTCGGGGTACTCACGCGTCTGGCCGGAGGAAATGCCAGTTTTCAGCATGCACAGCGCATGCGGAGAAAAACGGCATTTCCTGTCCTCTGAACGAAGGGGTTCAGAGGCACAGCGCGTGCGATTGCACAGGCAGCGCGTGCGCAGTGAACTTCGTCGATTTCATTCATGGATTCAGTGAGGTTAAGTCCTTACAACTTACACATGAAAAAAGCATGTGTAAAGTTGCTCCAGAGGCTGCGGAGGAAGATATATTTTATCGTGGTGCTTCTGAAAGGCAATATTTTTGTTTGGGAAAGGGAGGAAAGTTATTTTAAGAAATGATGAGGTAAGTTTTAAAGTTTAATTTTTTTTTTTTAAACGGGTTTTCAGTACTGTAGGTAGAAGGAGCAATTGTGGCTGTGTGAATTGAATTTGCTGTGTTTATTAAATGTGAAAATGACTGTTCTAAAATGAGTAATTTAGCATTTCCAACATTTTTAAGAAAGAAACTGTTCATCAGTAATGTATTCTTTTAAGTAATTATGTTTGTATGTCCGTATATATTCCTTTACGTATATGTATATATTCCTTTACTTATGTGTATGAATGTATGTATTTAATTATGATTTTCCAATAAGTTACTTTCTCTGAAAGTCATAATTAAATACATACATTCATACACATAAGTAAAGGAATATATACATACATATACGCAAAGGAATATATACAGACATACATAATTACTTAAAAGAATATATTACTGATGAAAAGTTTCTTTCTTAAAAATGTTGGAGTCATTTTCACATTTAATAAACACAGCAAATTCAATTCACATAGCCACAATTGCTCCTTCTACCTACAGTACTGAAAACCCGTTTTAAAAAACAAAAATAAACTTTAAAACTTACCTCAGCATTTCTTAAAATAACTTTCCTCCCTTTCCCAAACAAAAATATTGCCTTTCAGAAGCTCCACGATAAAATATATCTTCCTCCGCAGCCTCTGGAGCAACTGTACTCATGCTTTTTTCATGTGTAAGTTGTAAGGACTTAACCTCACTGAAAGCATGAATGAAACCGGCGAATTTTACTGCGCACGCACTGCCTGTGCAGTCGCACGTGTTCTGCCTCTGAACCCCTTCGTTCAGAGGACAGGAAATGCCGGTTTTCCCCGCATGCGCTGTGCATGCTGAAAACCGGCATTTCCTCCGGCCAGACGCGTGAGTACCCCGACCGTACTCAAGCGTTTGGAACGGAATTACTGGGCCAACATTTTACATGTCAATAAAATGAAAAATTTAACAATTGCACGATTTGCCCCCTCGCATCTGCGACTGAGGGTCCAAGGAGGTGCATTGCGCAAGAGGTCATCGTCGTACGTATCCTCACACTGTTCCCTTTCGGGAACTGTATGAAGTGGTGGAAGGATTTCTGGCCACGTTAACGCTCCTTCCGTGACCATAACCACCTTCATACCAGCCATTAGGGTGGTTAGTCCTATGGCGTGAGGGTTTTATGGGCTCCCACAACCCATCTGAGGGGGGGGGCCACCCACACCCGCGGACGCAAGTATCCCGCTGGATGTCCACCCAGAATTTATAGTTGGAGCTCCGACTCCTCTTGCCGGGACTGTCTGGAGCGGGGCTCGAAACCCTACTCCTTCTGGCCCAGCGGCGGGGATGCTTACCGCAACGCAAAAGGCCCACTCCGCGCAAAAGGTGACACCCATACATTTCCTGTGCCTTTTCCCTCCCCGTGACTGGAGCCCTATGCTGCCACTTGAAAGACCAAGCTATCATCTGTCCTTTTTGCGGCGCCTTGGACTTCTTATTACCAATGATGAGCAGGCGCTGTGCCTCCACCTCGTTGAGGAGATTGCTGAGGTCATCATCAGTTCAATTGTGAGTTCTTTTAATGCCGTGAATTGTGCTCATTCCAGCCATTTCACGTTGCTAATCTGAGTGGGCCTTTGGCGTAGCGGTAGCATCCCCGCCGCTGGGCCACACAGCGTAGGGTTTCTAACCCCGCTCCAGACACTCCCGGCAAGTGGAGTCGGAGCTCCGGCTCTAAATTCTGGGTAGACATCCAGTGGGATATTTGCGTCCGTGGGTGTGGGTGGCCCCCCCACCCCTCGTATAGGTTGTGGGAGCCCGTAAAACTTTCCCGCCATAGGACTAACCACCCTAATGGCTGGTACAAAGATGGTTACGGTCACGGAAGGAGCGTTAATCACGGCCAGAAATCCTTCCACCACTTCATACAGTTCCCCAAAGGGAACAGTGTGAAGACACGTACGACGACGACGTTGCTAATTAAATAAATGGAATGAAAAAAATGCTTTCAGGGCTTTTAAAAGTCTTTAAATCGCTTTAATTCTGTTTAAAACTACTTCAGATTCTTCAAAATAATGTAAACGTTTTTAAAAGTTTATAAAAATTACCAAAAGCTTCTTAAAAATACCAAAAACCTATTTAAAATGCTGCTCTACATGTAAAAATGCTTTGCAGCTTGTGAGAAACATTGGGGGCGTGTCCTGTTAAAATGAGACCTCAAGGGGCGTGTCTCACTTGCACAGCGCGCTCCAGGCTTCGCGCTGGCTGCACTCCTGGGTGGCGTGACGTCAGACGCTGCCCGGGAGTCAACATTTTAAAACAGGAATTCCAGGCATCCCTGAAGCTCAACGGCCGGCGCGTCGGGTAAGTGCACATCGGGGGCTTGCACACGCGGCAAGCCCCCGACCCGAATTTCTGCCCCATTGAGTCCATGAATGGACCAGCAAAATCAATATGCATCCGTTGCCATGGAGATGAGGGCCACTCCCATGGGTGTAGAGGGGCCTGCGGTGGTGCATTTTGGACTTTCTGGCATCCTCAGCAGCTCTTGGTCAGGTCCTCGATTTGTTTATCGATTCCCGGCCACCACACATAAGCCCTGGCGAGGCTTTTCATTTTTACCCCTCCCAGATGACCCTCATGAAGCTCATTGAGCACTCTATTCCTTAACTTGGGTGGAATTACCACTCGGGATCCACACATCAAGGTCCCCAGTCACACTGACAGCTGTTCTCTCCTTGTCGAGAATGCTAGCAACAGTGAGTCGCCATGTGCTGGCCATCCCTTCACCGTCAAATCATATACCCGAGACAGTGTCGGGTCATTTCAGGTTTCCTTTTCGATACAAGCGTTAGTTACCGGTAGGTATTCAACTACAGTCGAATGGAATATTTTGACAGGATCCACTGCTGGTGCTTCCTCCGCAGTAGGCAGTGGCAGGGGTGATAGCCCATCAGCATTTCCATGCTGTTTCGTGCCCTTATATTCAATCTCATAGTGGTGCGCCCCTAGAAAAAGTGACCATCTTTGTAGTTGTTGCGCAATCATCACCGGAACGCCCTTCTTCGGATTAAAAATGGAGACAAGAGGCTGGTGATCAGTCAGCAAGGTGAATTTCTGCCCGTGCAGATAGTGATTGAACTTTTTCACTCCCCACACTAGGCTGAGTGCCTCCCTGTCAATCTGGGCGTAGTTACGCTTGGCTGAGGTTAGTGATCGTGACGCAAAGGCTATTGGCCTCTCTGAGCCGTCCGAGAATTTGTGCGACAGCACCGCTCCAATGCCGTAGGGTGACGCATCACATGCCAACCGAATTGGTAATGCTGGGTTGTAATGGGCCAATACCTCTTTCGATGTGATTAGTGTTTTGCTCTTCTGGAAAGCTCGTCTACATTCGTCATTCCACTTCCATGGCACCCCAGTTTGCAGTAGGGTGTTCAGTGGGCGTAGTATTGTAGACAAATTTGGCAAGAACTTATGGTAGTAGTTCACCAGCCCGAGGAACGACCTCAGTTGTGACACATTTTCCGGAGCTGGAGCCTTGACTACTGCCTCAATCTTCTCTGGGGACTTATGTAACCCCTCTTTATCGATAACGTGGCCACAATACGAGATCTGTTTTCTAAAAAACTCGCATTTCGGGCGGTTAGCTCGGAGCCCATATTCCTGCAATCTAGTGAGAACCTGCTCCAGGTTGGCAAGGTGATCACTGTCATTTTCGCCCGTGACCAGGATGTCGTCCAAATAACACTGGGTCCCTGGTATCCCTTGCAGGACTTGTTCCATTGCCCTCTGCCAAATAGCCGGAGCTGATGCTACCCCGAATACCAGCCGGTTGTATTGGTAGAGACCTTTACGGGTGTTGATTGTGAGGTATTTTTTTGATGCTTCTTCTACCTCCATTTGCAGATACGCCTGGGCCAGATCAATCTTAGTGAAGCGTTTCCCTCCAGATAGCGAGGCGAAAATATCTTCAATCCGCGGAAGTGGATATTGTACGGTGTGAAGGACCGGGTTCACTGTTTCCTTAAAGTCCCCACAGATGCGAACCTTCCTTGGTTCCCCAGGCGTGCTGCTCAACGACTTTTTCATCACAGGGACGATGGGTGTAGCCCACTCGCTCCAGTCTACCTTGGACAGTACACCTGTGATATACCTATCAATTCATCCAATGAAAAGCGACGAGTTAAGACAGTAACTATAGGTTTTTATTGGCTAAATAACAGAGCCCACCCTCGTGGGTGATCGGATCCAACAAGGAGGAATACCAGCCAGTCGACCACCTTTATACCTGGGCAAGTAGGTGGAGCCATGGGCGGAGTCAGCAGTGGTCAGCCCAGGTATAACAGCGTGACAAGAGGCAACCTCGTGTAGTGATACAACAGTGTAAACAGTGATAACCATAGTGTAATGATATAACAGTGATAACCATAGTGTAACGATAGTGAACGATAAAAGTGGTTTACCACATTCACCCCTTGTTTAGATTTGAGTCCGGCGGGGTGAAGTGTACTACCAGTTCGGGTATGTCAGTCTGTCCGGAGGCCTCGTAAGCCTTTCCGATCGTCGCAGCAGCGGCGGCGGTGATGCAGTATCCGATGTTAATGCTGGTGTCTGCGTGGTCGGCGAAGGCTCGTGGGGTTCCGGCATGCCGTCTACCTGGGCTGGATTTGGGGGGGTGGTGGGGGGTAACGGTGGTGTCTCAGGGATGTCCGAGGGTGCGAGGTCTCGTAAGGAGACTGTGTCCTCCCGCCCGTCTAGGTATGCCACATAGGCGTACTGGGGGTTGGCGTGCAGGAGGTCCACCCTCTTGACCAGGGGGTCCGTTTTATTGGCCCTCGCATGCTTTCGCAGCAAGACGGGCCCCGGAGAGGTCAGCCAAGTTGGTAGCATGGTACCCGTAGTCGACTTCCTGGGGAAAACAAACATTCGTTCATGGGGGGTGGCGTTAATGGCAGTGCAAAGCAGTGACCGGATGGAATGCAGCGCTGCCGGGAGGACTTCCTGCCAGCGAGAGGTTGGGAGGCCCTTGGACTTTAAGGCTAAGAGAACGGCCTTCCAGACAGTCGCGTTCTCTCTTTCCACCTGGCCGTTCCCTCGGGGGTTGTAGCTGGTGGTCCTGCTTGCAGCAATACCTCTCGCTAGTAGGAACTGGCGAAGTTCCTCGCTCATGAAGGAGGAGCCCCGGTCGCTATGTATATAGTTCGGGAACCCGAACACGGCGAAGAGGTCGTTCAGGCATTTGATGACCGTGGTACTGGTCATGTCTGGGCAGGGGAAGGCAAAGGGGAAACGGGAGTACTCGTCAATGATGTTGAGGAAGTACACATTACGGTCAGAGGACGGGAGGGGCCCCTTAAAATCGATGCTCAAGCGCTCAAAGGGGCGGGTGGCCTTGATCAGGCTTGCTCTGTCCGGCCTAAAGAAATGCGGTTTGCATTCGGCACAGGTTTGGCAGTTCCTGGTCATGGTCCTGACCTCCTCGATGGAGTAGGGCAGGTTGCGGGCCTTAATGAAGTGGTAAAGTCTGATGACTCCGGGGTGGCAGAGGTCGTTGTGGAGGGTCTGCAGTCTATCAATTTGCGCGTTGGCGCATGTACTTCGTGATAGAGCATCTGGGGGTTCGTTCAGTTTACCAGGCCGGTACAAGATCTCATAATCATAGGTGGAGAGCTCGATTCTCCACCTCAAGATCTTGTCGTTCTTGATTTTGCCCCTCAGTTTGTTATTAAACATAAAAGCGACCGAACGCTGGTCGGTGAGGAGGGTAAATCGTTTGCCTGCCAGGTAATGCCTCCAGCGTCGTACAGCCTCCACGATCGCCTGGGCCTCCTTCTCGACCGAGGAGTGTCGGATCTCAGGGCCCTGGAGGGTCCTTGAGAAGAAGGCCACCGGTCTCCCCTCCTGGTTAAGGGTTGCGGCTAGGGCGAAGTCGGATGCATCGCTCTCCACTTGGAAAGGGATAGACTCATCCACCGCGTGCATTGTGGCCTTAGCAATGTCTCCCTTAATGAGGGAGAAGGCTGCGCACGCTTCTGCCGTCAGGGGGAAGGAGGCGGACTTCATGAGGGGTCTGGCTTTGTCCGCATAATTCGGCACCCATTGGGCATAGTAGGCGAAGAGCCCCAGGGTCCTCTTCAGCGCCTTTGGACAGTGGGGGAGGGGAAGCTCCATGAGGGGGCGCATTCTTTCGGGGTCGGGGCCGATGACTCCGTTCTCTACTACGCAGCCGAGGATGGCAAGGCGCGAGGTGTTAAACACACATTTCTCCTTATTGTAGGTGAGGTTCAGCCGTTGGGCGGTACGGAGGAATCTCTCCAGATTAACATCATGGTCCTGCCGGTCGCGGCCGCAGATGGTGACGTTATCTAGATAGGGGAACGTGGCTTGCAGCCCGTTCTGGTCAACCATCCGGTCCATCTCCCTTTGGAAGACCGAAACCCCGTTGGTGACGCCGAAGGGAACCCTAAGGAAGTGGTAGAGGCGGCCATTCGCCTCGAAGGCGGTATACTGGCGGTCCTCAGGGCGGATAGGGAGTTGGTGGTAGGCCGACTTAAGGTCGATGGTAGAGAATACTCGGTACTGTGCAATCTGATTGACCATATCAGATATGCGGGGAAGGGGGTATGCGTCCAGCTGGGTGTACCGGTTTATGGTTTGGCTGTAGTCGATGACTAGGCGGTTTTTATCGCCAGTCTTAACGACTACGACCTGGGCACGCCAGGGGCTGTTGCTCCTCTCGATGATGCCCTCTTTCAGGAGACGCTGCACCTCAGAGCTAATAAAAGCTCTGTCCCCGGCGCTGTACCGCCTGCTCTTGGTAGTGACGGGTTTACAGTCGCGGGCGAGGTTGGCGAACAGGGGGGGGAGCGGAACCCTGAGGGTGGATAGGCCGCAGGTGGTACGCGGTGGGCGGTTTAAAGGCTGTTGGTTGTCGACTGTGAGTGGGGGGAGGGGCCCACCGTATGCCAAAGTGACACTTTGAAGGTGGGATTGGAAGTCCAGCCCTAGTAGGACGGCAGCGCAGAGTTGGGGCAGGACGAGAAGTTTAAAATTTTTATACTCCGTGCCCCTAACCGACAGGGTCACAACACAGTATCCGCTGATGTCTGTTGAATGGGACCTCGACGCCATCGAGATCCGGTTGCGCGTTGGCTGGACAGTGAGGGAGTAGTGGCTCACCGTGTCTGGATGGGTGAAACTCTCCGTGCTTCCGCTGTCGAACAGGCAGGTCGTGGCGTGGCCGTTTACTTTGATGTCCATCATGGACTTGGACAGGTGATGCGGGCGAGCTTGGTCCAGTGTGACGGAGGCTAGTGTATGGCTGAGCGAGCTGCTGTAGTCTGCGGGTGAGGCTGTGGTCGGGTCTGGAGACAAGGTGGCGGTCGAGTGTGGTGAACAAAATGGCGGTGCCCACGACGTTGCATAAAATGGCGGAGAAGATGGCCGCCCCCACAACTCACATGAGGCACTGCCGGTGTCGGTGGCCTTGATCAAAGATGGCCGCCCCCACGACTCACACGAGGGGATACTGGCATCTGTGGCCTTGATGAAAGATGGCCGCCCCCACGACTTGCATGAGGCACTGCTGGCGTCTGTGGCTTTCCCCCTGCAGGCCTTCGCGAAGTGGCCTTTCTTGTGGCAGTCGGAGCAGGTCGCGTTTCTTGCAGGGCAGCGCGCCCTCGGGTGTTTCGCCTGGCCACAGAAAAAGCAGCCGGTGGCCCGATCGCAGGGCTCCGATGTCGCAGCCGGTACCGGGGGTGGCGGTCCCGATCGGGTCTGGGACGCCGACGCTGAGGTAGGTCCCAGAGGCGGCGGTGCGAGGGGTATTGCGGTCGGGGTCGGGCCCGAGTCCCAGGGTCGCGCAGCACAGTACCTGGAATACGCCTCGAGGTCCCGATGGGCCACTTCCAGAGAGCGAGCGAGGGCTGCAGCTATGTTCAGGTCGAGGTCCTTTGATTCGAGCAGTCTTTGCCGTGAGTAGTCGGACCGAAGGCCTTTCACGAAGGCATCGCGGATATTCTCTTCAGTATTTTCTGCAGCCGTTACAGCTTTAAAGTCACAGTCCCTGCCGAGTGTTTGTAGCGCCCGTAAAAATTCATCTACAGGCTCTCCTGGCTGTTGCGGGCGGGATCTTAGGAGATGTCTGGCATACATAGAATTTACCGGGCTCCGGTACTGCTACTTCAGCAGGTTGAGGGCGTCCTCGTATGTAGTAAGGTCCTGGATGAGTGCAAATACTTTAGGGCTCACTTCGGCGGTCAGAACTCTTAGTTTGGATCTCTGAGGCACGCCGGATTCTCCCAGGTAGGATTCGAAACAGCTCAGCCAGTGTTTGAAGTTGAGGGCTGAGTTTGCTGCCTGTGGGTTTAGATCCAGGTACGGCGGTCGGAGGGCTCGCAGCCAGGCCGGCTGCTGTGGCTGTTGTAGCTGGGCGTCTGACTGGTCGTTTGGCTGCTCCGTTAAAGACATTTCAAAATTTAGCGAATAAAATTGATATACCTATCAATTCATCCAATGAAAAGCGACGAGTTAAGACAGTAACTATAGGTTTTTATTGGCTAAATAACAGAGCCCACCCTCGTGGGTGATCGGATCCAACAAGGAGGAATACCAGCCAGTCGACCACCTTTATACCTGGGCAAGTAGGTGGAGCCATGGGCGGAGTCAGCAGTGGTCAGCCCAGGTATAACAGCGTGACAAGAGGCGACCTCGTGTAGTGATACAACAGTGTAAACAGTGATAACCATAGTGTAACGATATAACAGTGATTACCATAGTGTAATGATAGTGAACGATAAAAGTGGTTTACCACAACCTGAACGTTCCAGACTCTCCAGCTCTACTTCGACGGCTGGGCGGATCGCATAAGGTACCGGTCTGGCCTTAAAAAATTTTGGGCTTGCGTTTCTTCAATTTTAATCATCGCTGTCATGCCTTTTAGTGTTCCAAGTCCTTGCTGGAACATTTCTTTCGCGTCAGTTAGGATCTTTGACAGTCGCCCAGGTGTGACGTCGTCATCCTTTTTGTCAGCCACAGTCAGTGCCTGTATGGAATGCCAATCCAGTTGTATTTTCCGGATCCATTCACGTCCCAGTAATGGTGGTCCTCCATCTTGCAATACATACAGGTCTAGTTTTGGTGTTTCCTTACTGTTATATATAACGGTCACCCTTATTTTTCCTTTGGGGTAGACTTTTTCCCCGTGTACATCTTCAAAACAATTTTTGTGTCTCTCAAGGGTATGTGTGAGAATAGCCGCTCGTAGTCCCGTCGGTTTATGACTGTTAGAGCTGATCCTGTGTCCAATTCCATCTTTACCTGGACTCCTGCTATCTTGAGAGTGACCCAAATGGTTCGGTGATCCTCCGTTGTGATCACATTATGTAGTTTCAGACAACTCAGTTCCCTGCTTTCGGAGTCGTTATCACTCTTTTGTTCGTCTGAACTATTCTCCGTTATCTTATGTACCTTCTTGTACTTCCCTTTGGTCGGTTTCTTATTGCTGGTTTTCTTTCCCGACCTGCAGACTCGTGCTATGTGTCCTACTTTTCCACACTGTCTGCACACTTTGTCTTTGAACCAGCAATCATTCTGGTCGTGTGTTGTTCTGCCGCAGCAATAGAACTTCTCTGTTCCATATGACATTTTGTTTGTGCCATATTCTTGCGGTCTCTGTTGTATCTCTGCAGCGCCCCGTGCTGCTGCTTCATATGATACCGCAATGCTGAAAGCCTTTTCCAGCGTAAGGTCCTTTTCAGATAAAAGCCGTTTCTGGGTTCCTTCACTTTGAAGCCCACACACAAACTTGTCCCTTAAGGTATCTGCCAGTCCCGCTCCAAACTGGCAGTGTTTCGATAGTTTGCGCAGTTCTGTTAAATAATCAGCATTGCTTTCATCCTCATGCTGGTTCCATTTGTGAAACTTGAATCTTTCTGCTATCAGCAGTGGCGTGGGGTTTAAATGTTCCTTTAGTATCGTTACTATGTCTTCAAAACTCTTTTCCATTGGCTTTGTTGGGGTTACTAGATTTCATAATAAACCATACGTCTTTGCACCCATTAAATTTAACAATACCGATGCTTTCTTGTCATCTGACACCCCATTTGCCTTGCAGTACACCTCTATTCGTTCGACATATGTAGTCCAATCTTCGACTTCATTGTCAAATGCGGTGATACTGCCACTCTTCGGCATTTTGGGTGTGGTTTAAAATGGCGTCTCCCAATGGCTTAAAATGGCGCCTCCTGCGCTTTCCTTCCTCCCCCGCTGCTGCCGATGCTGCTCCCGGTGGTTCTCGTGGCAATGGCGGCGCCCTGTAGGTTTCGTGCGCTTCTCTCTCTCCCTCTCTCCGACGCTGCTCGGTCCCTGAACACCGGCTGCGCCCTGTGCGCTCTGCCCTCTCTCTCTCTCCCCTGTCGACGCTGCTCGGCCCTTTGCTGTGCCGCTCGGTCGGGCTCTAGCCCGCCGCCGTCCGGGAAGGGTCTGCGCACTACCTGTTGCCAGCCCGTTTCGCTGGACCACCTCGACTGGAAAGCCAAGCCTGGCTCTCGACAGCCTCCCCCACAATTCTCGAGTCTCTGCTGGATGACTGGGCGATTGCCCGTAGTCGATGCCCGAGTCTCTGGCCTTGACCTCCAATCCACTTATCTCCAGGAATGAATCCCCGGGAGGTGATGCAGAGTTGCAGGTAGGTTCGAACCTGCCTCGTCGCCAATGTTACGTCTGTGTATAATAAGAAACGGACTGCAGAGAACAGTACAATAGGTGTTTACTCAACGTGGCTCAAACTGCAACTGATCTGTACAGATTACTACTCAGTGTTATAGACAGGTGTGGTCACTGCCGGTACTGCAGTATACATGAGCTGTAAAACATAGTCCCCCCCTTAAAGGTATATACATTACACTTTCATCAGTATGTGCCCCCTACAGATTTTTGGTTCTAGTGCTTGGTATTTGACGCAGTACATTTTCATTGCACTTGACATGCACCCAACAAACAGGTTAGTCTACAGCAAGGCATAATGCTGGTACTACAGCAATGTTTCCCTCTCCTCCTTGGTGCATATCCAAAATGGTGGTTTACAAAGCACATTTTGTTCCAAGAAGAAGAAAAATAATAATTAAACTAATATTACTTTATACCACATGTAACAGTGTTGTTTTCCTAATTCATGCAGATGACATGACATCACATTTTAGTTTCTCTCTGAGAATTAATCTGAAGAGAATGTTCAGGGTGTTCACAGTCTAGATGCAGATCGCACAACAATCAATGAAGAGAATGCGCAAAGCATAAAGGTTCTAAAGGCACATCACAACAGTCCAACCAACACTCACTGTTTTAACTTCAGTTGCACAAAGTGTTGTTACCGGTCTGTGAGGCTCGAACCACCTTGAGGCCCAAGCCTCATTTACATGCAGCCGGTGAGCTGCAGGCACCAAACCAACACTCCATAGCATCTCACTTTTGGTGGGGGGACTGGTCGCTTCTACACAGAGCAGGCCGATAGTTGGAGCCTGGGGGAGGGGGGGAGGGGTGAAGCGACCCTGCCGGGCGGAGGGGTGCAAGGGGGGCGGTGGCAGGCCTGGCAGTGGGCCAAAGGTTTTTGTGCACTCAGGAGGAGCAGGAATGTTTCTCCTGACCCACAAAAGTAAAAATAAAAAAAACCACCCCTCTTTATGAACTGCTGGAGCACTCCCTCATTGCTGCACTGAAGCGTCAGTCCAGATGACATGCACTCAGGTTCTGAAGCGAGGGTTTGAACTCACAATCTTCTGACTCGAATGTATGAGTGCTACCAACCGAGCCAAGCTGACAAGTGATGTGCAACAAATGCATGTGTGTGGAAAAGAAGTGAAGAACAGAGCATATTTTAGCATCTCTTGGTTCAGACACAAGTGACATGAATGTGGCTGCAATGTACACGTGGTTGCAGTTGGATTTGTGGGAGAACACTGAGCTCCACATAGGACTCGTGGAAGTAGTACCCTCGACAATTTTCCTTTTATGGTTATGCAGTTTTGCATCAAACTGTGTTATGCTCCTCAGCTATTTCCCCTCTGTTTAAGAAGCCTGCACTGACTTTCACACAGACACATCATGCTAGGGTTTTAGCAAATTAGGTAGAGAAATTGACAACATGTAGCTCGAATAAAAATGTGTTATTCTAATCCACTTTTTGTTCCGCACGAACCTTTACTAAATTTCAATTTCCACCTTGGAGAGAAGAAGCTGGCTGATCACCAGCATAGCTATTTACTCCAATACAGTGTTTAATGTTCAAATTACGCCATTATTATTATCAGCCAGCTGAATTCTATCGAGAGGTATTTAAATATCATTGCCATGCGATTGTAATATTCCACCGTAAGCATGAATAGGAATCCCCTAAAAAATACGATTACACAACAGTTAAATAAAAATAAATCATTGCATGTTCAAAATTAATTAAAATACAATTTAATTAAACATTTAAAACAAAAATTTAATTTTTTGAAAAATAAATTAAAATGTTTTAAAGGGGCTAAAAACTAACTTTAAAGTTTTTTTCCATGGTTAAATAATTTTTTAAAATATATTTTAATATTTATTTAAGCTCTTACATTGGTAAAAGAAGGCCCTATGCCTGCTTTTATCAGGCATAAGAGTTTCACAGGCATTTGCTGGGCAGTAGATGGGCAATTCTCCACCAGCAAGTGTCTATTTCCTGCAGATTCATACAATGTGTCAAGCTGAAACTTGACAGATCGCAAGTTCCGGGTTTTCGCACGTGCTCATCACGGTCATAGGCCCTGGAAAATCTGGGCCAATATCTACACCATCTATTACATTTTTTGATAGCTATAACTATATTACATCACTATAGTTAAACAAAATTAGTACACAAGTAACACAGTTTAAAGTTAACACCACACTGACTTAGAACCAAAGTTAGCACCACACTGACTTAGAACCATAGGCCCATAGAATTCTACAGGACAGAAGGAGGCCATTCGGACTGTTGTGTCTATGTTGGCTCTTTGCTAAAGCAATCCAAAACGAATCCCTCTGCCCTGCTCTCTCCAAAAAAGCCTGTAGCTTTCCCTGCTTCAAATATTTATCTAATTTTCTAATAAAGATGCAATAGTCTTTGCCTCAACCATTCCCTGTGGCAAAGCATTGCATGCTCCACTAACGCTCTGTGTAAAGACATTTCACACAATCTCTTCTCTCATTCTCTTCATGATCATTTTAAATTGATGACTAGTTGGTATTGACACCCCATCAGAAAAAATAGTATTTTCCTATTCACTCGATCAAAACCTTTCACGATTTAAAAAAACCCTATTAAATCTCTTAGCCTTCTCTACTCCAGTAGAATTAGTCACATTATATCAAGTCTCTCCACGTAACTATAGTTTCCTTCATCCTGGTGAATCTACAGAATCATTCTCTGTGGCTTTAATATCCTTTCTATAATGTGGTGCCCAAAACTGCACGCAGTACTCTGGCTGTGGCCTAACCAATGATTTGTACAAATGTATCATTACGTATTTACTCTTGTACTCTATGCCCTATTTATAAATCCCAGAATGTTGTTGGCCTTTTTATGGCACTCACACTTTCAGGGAATTATGTATTTGAACGCCTAGGTCTCTCTGTTCAACCACAGGTAGGACATAGGAACAGGATTAGGCCATTCAGCCCCTTGAGCCTGTTTTGCCATTCTGCCTTTTCTCCATATCCCTTGATACCCTTACCTAAAAAAAATCTTTATCGATCCAATCAGTCACTCCTTCAAAAACTCTATTAAATTTAACCTGCATGTAATAAATCTTTGCTGGCTGTCTTTGATCAACACACGCACTGTTAACTGCTGGTTAATTTGATTTCCAATTATGGATTATAAACTCCTGAACTGGCACAGATCAGTGATGGAAAGGGAATGGATAAACCACCTGCTGCCAGAATTTCAGATGAAGCCCGGTTCCACCAGGAATCCATCCTTTCTTTATGGTGGAGCCATTTTCTAGTGGGGATCATTTGCTTATCTCCAATGGGTGAGTTGTGGGAGTTCTTGTGCTACTTCGGAAATTCTGCCCTTTACCCCCTTAAAACTACTTAGAGCTGGCATGAGTCCCTTTGATGCTTTCTAAGCCCCTAGACCTTCCATAGACTAAGGCAATCAATCCTTATCAGGAGGCAGAATAGTATCTTTTGGAGCTAAAGATTCCCAAAAGGTAAGTTTTTTCTTTGGTAGGGCGGAGGCTCCAATCCAACACATTTGCGTCTGTAGAGCATATCTTCAGGAATTTCAGGGCCTAAGAGTTCCCTACAACTGATGTTAGGCTAACTGGCCTATAGTTACACAGTTTATTCTGCTCTCCCTTCTTGAACTTTGGTTATTCTCCAGTCCAATGACACAATCTACGTAAAATATTGAGCAGCTCAGACTACTGTTCGTAAAAGAGGTGAACCAACATTATATTTGCTAATAACTGAAGTCACTAATGTGAAACAGACTCTGAGTGACCTGATTCTGAGTTACTTTATAGGAATGACATCCCACAGGAACGTTTCACAGAAACCGTGAACAGATACCCGCGTATGTAAATTTGTATTCTGAGTTTACTATCCAATAATCCAGACAGAGTGAATTAGACTTAATTTAAAAATGTCACTGGCTGTCCAAACTAAAGGTGTTTCTATTGTCTAATTCTCCTGCTTCTCCAGTTCACTACCTTTCCTGCAAGTGTTGACTCATGCTAGGGGCACAGTTCAAGAGGAATCAGCTGTCCTTTGATACCTCTTTCAACTACCCAATCTGTTTGAACCTAGGCAATGAGGGCATTTCTCCTCTACAACCCTGCTCGAACTTGGATGCAAGGTGCAGAATGAGGGAAAATTTGGCAGTGAGGCCTACCATTGCCTCACCGCTTTGACTGAGGTTTCACTCTTCCCCCATCACCAGGATTGTCGCTGGCTGCTCCTTCCCCACCTGCCGCATGCAAATGGTGGCAGGGATGTGGGACCTGGGTACTTGGAAGATTTATTTCCCATCCATCTCACTTACCATGTGGAAAGTGGTGTTGGGCCCTAGGAAATGGCAGTAAAGGCCTTGAGTTCTAATGGAGGAAGAGAACCTTGTAGTAGCTTCCAGGCTCAACAAGTCAGGTCCAACACTTAGCTGCTGAAGGCCTCGGTCTTGGCTGAGCCTTTCAGTGAGTGCCTTGATTCTGACCTTCAGGGCAATCTGCATTTTAAGATCCATGACTGTTGGATCCGTGGTTTAGTGGATATGCTATTATTAAATAATCACACGGATGCTGTACATGAACAATAAACAGGTCTTTACTGGAGGAGGGTAATCTCAAGACTGGGGGTACAGAGGCATGCGCAAAGCTTATATACCGGTGTGGTCACTGCCGGTACTACAGTATACAGGAGCTGTAAAAGTAGTTCTGATTAAAGGCACATACACTACAATTCCTCCCCTTTTAGATTAGTAGTACCCCTAATATTCAAATAACAATTAACATTTTTACATGTACATTAAACAACAAAAGTCCATTTATAGATTCAGTCTTTGGGGCGGCTTCCTGACCCTTTCGGGATAGTGCCTTTCCGGAGGTTCTTGTTCTTGGTGCAGAGGCGATTCTGACCCCTTTTCATCGGGTAGTTCATCGGGTTCCACTGCTACTGGGTCTGAAGTAGATGCTACCGGTATGTCGGGTTCATCCCCAAGTACTCGAGACATGGGGTTGACGCGTTCCTGTGACGCTAAGATCTGATCGACATGGCGTCTCACAATGTTCTCCCCGACATCCACTGTGTACATTAATGGCCCCTGCTTTGTACATATCGTTCCGGGTTGCCATTTCTCTGTTCGATAGTCACGGGCCAAGACTGGTTGCCCTACATTGAAGCTCCTTGTTGGCTTCTCATTGATGTGCTGGAATTGTTTGTCCTCAACATTTCTTCACACATTTGGTCTGAGCAAGTCCAGACGAGATCTCAACCTTCGGTTAAAGAACATCATGGCCGGGGTCTGGTTGGTAACTGCATGTGTCGCGTTTTGGTAGGCTAATAAGAAATTGTCCATCTTATGCTGTAGTGGAATTTCATCGTCGCACATGGCGTTTATTGCCTTCTTAAAGGTTTGTATGAACCTCTCAGCCAATCCATTTGTGGCTGGATATACGGGGTGGATGTGTAATGCCCTACCCCATTCCTTCTCATAAATATTCGAAACTCGTCGGACACAAACTGTGGCCCATTATCAGAGCAAATCTGCTCTGGCAAACCGTTTCTGGCAAATATGGTCCGTAGGGCTGCAATCGTTTTCTCTGTAGTGGTTGAAGATATTTTTATCACCTCAGGCCACTTTGAATGAGCATCCACTGCTATTAAGAACATTGAGTCCATGAATGGACCAGCAAAATCAATATGCACCCGTTGCCATGGAGAGGAGGGCCACTCCCATGGGTGTAGAGGGGCATGTGGTGGTGCATTTTGGACCTTCTGGCATCCTATGCAGCTCTTAGTTAGGTCTTCGATTTGTTGATCAATTCCCGGCCGCCACACATAAGCCCTAGCAAGGCTTTTCATTTTCACTCCCCCCAGATGACCTTCATGTAGATCATTTAGCACTCTCTCCCTTAACTTGGGTAGAATCACCACGCTGGATCCACACATCACTGTCCCCTGGCATACTGACAGCTGTTCTCTTCTGGATGAGAATGCTGGCAACAGTGAGTCACCATGTGTTGGCCATCCCCTCACCGTCAATTCATATACCCGCGACAGCGTCGGATCATTGCGGGTCTCCTTCTCTATATCCGCGTTCGTTACTGGCAATCGTTCAATTATTGATGAATAAAATATCTCGATAGGGTCCACTGCTGGTGCTTCCTCCACAGTAGACAGTGGCAGGCGCGATAGCCCATCAGCGTTTCCATGCTGTTTCGTGCCTTTATATTCTATTTCATATTGATTCGCCCCTAGAAACAGGGACCATCTTTGTAACCGTTGTGCTGTCATCACTGGAACGCCCTTCTTTGGATTAAAGATGGAGACAAGTGGTTGGTGGTCAGTCAGCAAGGTGAACTTCTGCCCATGCAGATAGTGGTTGAATTTTTTTACTCCCCATACTAGGCTGTGGGCCTCCCTGTCAATCTGGGCGTAGTTGCGCTCGGCTGAGGTTAGTGACCGAGATGCAAAGGCTACTGGCCTCTCCAACCCATCTGGGAATTTGTGCGACAGCACCGCTCCAATACCATAGGGTGATGCATCACATTCCAAACGAATTGGTAGTGCTGGGTTGAAATGGGCCAACACCTCTTTTGATGTGATCAATTCTTTACACTTCTGGAAAGCTCGTCTACGTTCGTCATCCCACTTCCATGGTACCCCTGTTTGCAGTAGGGTGTTCAGTGGGTGTAATACCGTAGACAAATTTGGTAAGAACTTGTGGTAGTAGTTTACCAGCCCGAGGAACAACCTCAGTTGTGACACATTTTCCGGTGCTGGAGCCTTGACTACTGCCTCAATCTTGTCAGGGGACTTATGTAACCCCTCTTCATCGATGACGTGGCCACAATACGAGATCTGTTTCTGGAAAAACTCGCACTTGTGGTGATTAGCTCGTAACCCATACTCCTTTAATCTGGTGAGCACCTTCTCCAAGTTGGCGAGGTGATCACCGTCATTTTTGCCCGTGACCAAGATGTCATCCAAATAACACTGGGTTCCTGGAATCCCTTGCAGGACCTGATCCATTGCCCTTTGCCAGATAGCCGAAGCTGAGGCTACTCCAAACACCAGCCGGTTGTATTGATAGAGACCTTTATGAGTGTTGATCGTAAGGTAATGTTTCGAAGCCTCTTCTACCTCCATTTGCAAGTACGCCTGGGCTAGATCAATTTTGGTGAAGCGTGTACCTCCAGATAGCGCGGCAAATATATCCTCAATTCGTGGAAGTGGATATTGCACCGTGTGATGGACTGGGTTCACTGTCACCTTAAAATCCCCACAGATGCGGACCTTCTTTGGTTCCCCAGGCGTATTACTCAATGACCTCTTCATTACAGGAACGATGGGTGTAGCCCACTCGCTCCAGTCCACTTTGGACAGTGCTCCTGAACGTTCCAACCCTTCCAGCTCTGCTTCGACAGCTGGTCTGATCGCATAAGGCACTGGTCTGGCCTTCGGAAACTTTGGGCTTGTATTTTCCTCTATTTTAATCATTGCTGTTATTCCTTTTAGTGTTCCTAGTCCCTCCTGGAACACTTCTTTTGCATCAGTTAGCATTTTTGACAGTCGTCCAGGTGTGACGTCGTCGTCCTTTTTGGCCTCAACCTTCAGTGCCTGTATGGAATGCCAATCTAATTGTATCTTCCAGATCCATTCACGTCCTAGCAGTGGTGGTCCTCCATTTGGCAATACATATATATCCATTTTAGGTATTTCCTGGCCTTTATATGTCACTTTCACTCTTATTTTTCCTTTGGGGTAGACTTTTTGCCCCGTATACGTCTTCAAGACAATCTCTGTAGCTTTCAAGGGTATGTGTGAAAATAGCCGCTTGTAGTCTCTTTGATTTCTGACTGTTAGAGCTGACCCTGTGTCCAATTCCATTTTCACTTGGACTCCATCTATCTTGAGTGTAACCCAGATAGTCTGGTGATCCTCCATTTCTGTTACCTTATCAAAATCAAATCAAATCAAATCAACTTTTATTGTCATTGTTAGTGCACAAGTGCAGTACAACGAAATGTAGGCTTGCGGCTCCCGAGATTGTACATTTGGATTAAGACATTTAAACATTCAACATACATTTGGCTTGTAGTATATTAACATAAACATAACTATAATAAAGTGCATTGGCAGATGTGCAGGCTTTAGAGTTTATTTGTGGAGTTCAGTAGGATGACAGCCCTGGGAAAGAAGCTGTTCCTAAATCTGGTCGTACGAGTGCGAATGCATCTGTAGCGTCTCCCAGATGGCAGGAGGGCGAACAGACTGTGGCTGGGGTGGGTAGGGTCTTTGATGATGGACTGTGACCTCCGTAGACAGCGTTTCTGGTATATGTGCTCTATGGTCGGTAGCCGGGTGCCGGTAATGCATTGGGCAGTTTTGACTACCCGCTGCAGGGCTTTCCGGTCATAGTAGCTACAGCTGCCATACCATACTGTGATACAGTTTGTCAGGATGCTCACTATAGTGCAGCGGTAAAAGTTGGAGAGGATCAGGGGTGACAGGTTACATCCCTTCAGCCTCCTTAGGAAATATAGGCGCTGCTGGGCCTTTTTCACCAGAGAGGAGCTGTTGAGGGACCAGGAGAGGTCTTCAGTGATGTGAACTCTGAGGAACTTAAAGCTGTCCACCCTTTTCAGACAACCCAGCTCCTTGATTCCGGAGTCTGTGTCACTTTTCTGTTCGTCTGAACCACTGTCCATCACCTGGTGTACCTTTTTGTACTTCTCCTGTGGAGATTTCTTACTGTTGGTTTTCTTCCCAGATCTGCAGACTCTTGCTATGTGTCCTGCTTTCCCACACTGTCTGCACACCTGGTCCTTGAACCAACAATCTTTCTGGTCATGTGTTGTTCTGCCGCAGCGATAGCACTTCCCTGTTCCATAGGACGTTTCATTGGTGCCATATTCTTGCGGTCTCCGTTGTATCTCTGCAGCGCCCCTTGCGGCTGCTTCGTGTGATACTGCCATACTGAAAGCTTTGTCCAGCGTAATGTTCTTTTCTGATAGAAGCCGTTTCTGGGTTCCTTCACTTTGTAGCCCACACACAAACTTGTCCCTTAACGTATCTGCTAGTCCCGCTACAAACTGGCAGTGTGTCGATAGCTTGCGCAGTTCCGTTAGGTACTCAGCATTGCTTTCATCTTTGTGTTGGTTCCTTTTACGGAACTTAAATTGTTCTGCTATCAGCAGTGGTGTGGGGTTTAAGTGGTCCTGTAGGATTTCTACTATGCTTTCAAAATTCTTGTTTACCGGCTTCTCTGGGGTTATTAGGTTTCGCAGTAACCCATAAGTTTTTGCACCCATGGAATTTAACAGGACCAGTGCTTTATTAGCATCTGGCACTTCATTCGCCATGCAGTACACCTCAATACGTTCCACATATGTCGCCCAATCTTCGACTTCATTGTCGAATGTAGAGATACTGCCACTCTTCGGCATCCTTGGGTGTGAGTTAACTGTCAAAATTGGCACCTCCCGCGCTTCCCTTCTTCTCCGCTGGCACAAAATGGTGTCTCCCACGCTTTCCTTCCTTCCCGCGCCCGCCCTTCCTCTCCACTGCGGCTTCTAAAAATGGCGCCTCCCGCGCTCTTCCTTCTTCTCCGCGGCTCAATGGCGTCTCCCGCGCTCCCCTTTCTTCGCCCCGCAGACCCTGTTCAGCCCGTGAGCCCTGGCTGTGCTCTGCGCGTTCTTCTTTTTATATTTTTCGACGCCGCTCAGTCTAGAACCCGGCTGTTTCTTTACCCTCTCTTTCCGGTTTGTTTTCTTTTTCTCGACGCCGCTCGGTGTTCAACCACCGGCTGCGCCCTGCGCTCTTCACCCTCTGTCTTACCCTGTCGATGCTGCTCGGCTTTCTCTCCACCGTCGGTCGGCTCCAGCCGCCGCTGCTCGGGAAGGGTCTGCGCTGGACCTGTCGTCGGTCTCTTGCTGCTCGTCGTGGCTGGGGAACCAAGCCCGGCTCTCCACAGCCTCCCCTGCGAAGTTCAATCTCTGCCTGACTGCTGGGCGGTTGCTCGTGGTCGACGCCCGTGTTCCTGGCCTCGACTATTTATTTTTTATTTTTTATGTTGCAGGTAGATTCGAATCGACACTCGTCGCCACTGTTGGATCCGTGGTTCAGTGGATATGCTATTATTAAATAATCACACGGATGCTGTACATGAACAATAAACAGGTCTTTACTGGAGGAGGGTAATCTCAAGACTGGGGGTACAGAGGCATGCGCAAAGCTTATATACCAGTGTGGTCACTGCCGGTACTACAGTATACAGGAGCTGTAAAAGTAGTTCTGACTTAAAGGCACATACACTACAATGACCACGTCTTCTGGTGCTGCGGCAGTGTCCCTGCTGCAGCATCGCTGGGATGTTCCATCCTGGGACTTACTGGCTCCCTCTTGACAGTAGGAATTCGCCCAGAGCCTGTGCATACATAATGAGCCCTATCCCCGGGAAATGGGTTGGGTTTTGCGAAGGGATCCAGAGGGGTGGGCGGAAGAAGAGAATCACCCCAAGTGAGTGTATTTAACCATGAAGGGCATCACAGTCAAGCTCAATCCTGTCCACACCCAATGCCCACACACATGCACTTTCCAGTGCAGCTCACTAGCTAGTAACAAGATGCAAGAGCCCTAGATAATTTTTCCTTCTCTACTCAGGGTCACTGAGGTAATTGTAGCATCCCTCCATCACTTTAGCTGAGACCAGCATGCTTAACATAGACTGAACATCGAGCCTGGGGCTTTTCTGGCCTTACTGGGTCAGCTCCACACTAATACATTTACCAATGGAACCAGTGGAATAGTTTACATGGATGTGCCATAAAGATTTTTTACTGTTTTTCATTCTATTACAAACCAGCCACAGTCGACATCCAAATTTGATGCGAGTCTATTTTTCTCATAGCTCCGAAGGCCTGTTATTAGAACCTTGCTACTTCAAAACACTTTGCATGACTGTCAGAACTAGTTTAATTAGGACAGCTGTAAATCGAGTCTGTATTACAGTAGATGTTTTGCAGAATATGGTAGGCTGCTCTAGTTCACTTTCAAAACCTTTTTAAGATGTTGACACAAAGAGTGCTTGGAGCAGAAACGTGTTCCACTGACATCCCTCACCCTCCTGAGCACAACAATATCCCCACCCTGACAAATGAGAGACTCAAAGGCTGTTGGAAACATCTCTTCATCAATTTCTGTACTGCATACTTTTCAGTTGTTTGAGGAATTATTTGTGACATAATTTTAACCACATGGGCTACTCCTAGAAGTGGTGACAACATTGCTTGGTATTTATTTTGTGGTCATTTTTCATGCTGTTTTTAACATCCCAATTATGAATTATTTTTAGTATAATTATTGAGAGTATTTTTTATATTCTCATCTTTGAATAATTATCATTGATCAATCCACATAAGCGCCAAAGGGAAACTGTTGGATTGGAACAAAATGAAAAAGCTTTATTTAAAAAAGGTTGCAGCACAAATGATTCTTATTATAGAATGAAACGAACAATTACATTAAAAAATATACTTTCTAATGCATTATAGAATCTAGCCAATGGTTGTAAACTGCACTAATATTGTAGTATTTAATGTAATCCTAATGTGTAACTGTAACCTTATCATATTCAAAATAAAAATGACAGCAGCACCAAACAGGGGAAGCACAAGGAACTTGGGAAGAACCATTGAAGCTCAACATCAACTTTCAAAGCGTGTCTCCTATGGATTTTACAGCACACTGATAGCCAATCACAGTATCATCATTAGTACGATAGCAAAATACTGCAGATGCTGAAAATCCGAAATAACAACAGAAAATGCTGGAAAAACTCAGCAGGCCAGGCAACATCCGTGGAGAGAAATTAGAGTCGACGTTTCGGGTGAACCCTTTTTCAAAACAGTTTTGAAAAAGGGTTCACCCGAAACGTCGACTCTAATTTCTCTCCACGGATGTTGCCTGGCCTGCTGAGTTTTTCCAGCATTTTCTGTTGTTATTACAGTATCATCATTGTTTCAGTAATATGCAGGTGCCAGTTCATTATTTTGATATGAGGTGTGAATATGCAATCTAAGCAGGGAACAGAGTTTGCAGAGAGTACATTTTGGGAGACTGCAAGCCCGCAGCCCTTCATTTCCTGCTTATTCATTTTAATGGGTAGTATTTTAATGAATACGTTACGCCCACAATTTCAGAAGGTGTGCTCCCTGAGAGTGCAACTCCCTGCAGGAACCCCTTATGATATGCTGGATCATTCAGTATCAGGTATAATAATATAAATGAAGTTTTCGGATGAATTACGATATGCTATCTAAAGATCAAACTAATGCTCTATCATGGACTCCGCCTAACATATTTCATCGCCTGAGCAAAGTTTATGCAATTGTTGTACTATCTCCTCAAACAAACAAAACTTTAGAACATTCATCCAATCTCATTTTCTGCACCATTATTCCATGATTGGTCACCTTCCTTGGCATAACAATTCAACAGTCTCCGAATTCCAGGAAATGCCAAGTTGCACAAAACATTATCTTCCATATCTATACTTATGTCTATAATTCCCAATCCACTTTAAATGGAATGCAGGGACTTTAATAATCAATTCAGAGAAATGAAATAATTGGGCAAAAACTTAATTTGTTACTAATACTTTATTTAGTGTTTTATCAATGGAATGGTATTGTAAAAGAAATCAAATTGAAATGAGTTACAATGGTTATTAAGCCTTTTTCATTCATAGGTTATCTTAAGGTAATCCCTTTCCATTAAAAAGCAGTGCGCCCTTGTTACATATAAGGGAAATTCCAGACAAGTCTGAGTGGGAAAAGTATATTCCCTGTGTAGCTGGATATTTTATAGCTGAGTTTACAGCCTTCATGTTAAAATGGTGTAACACTAGAAAGTACTCTCAAATGAGTGGTGACATTTTTAGGCGTAATTTTACGAGTCCATGTTGCCGGCAGGCTTCTCACGCACTGGTAGTGCATATCAGGAATTTGGCTGCAGGCAACCCATGGTTTTCTGACAACCGTGGAGACTCATCCACTGGCAATGCATATTGGAAATTTGGGCAGGCACTGCAAGTGGCCTGGAAATTGTGGTTAGTCCCTGCCTACAGCTTTGGTATGCGGGCAAGTCTCACCACTAGCAGTATGGATTTGCAAAATTACCCTTTATAAGTCAACTTTGATGAAAAACTGAGCAATAGCAGATGCAGTCTTGGATAGGCAGTTTCAGGCAGCAGCCACGTGACAGGGATGTGTACTGTGAGCATGTTACTGGAATTATCTCCCGCCCATTTTCACCTATTAGAAGTCAGTTATAAAAATCAAGAAAGGGGTTAATAATAAAAGTAAAATGCTCACAACATTAATACCTATCAGAAAAATTGAATTTTTAAATATAGTTTCATACTTTTTGCCCACAGTGAACACTAGAGAGTTCCAGCAAGTTCTCAGCTCACTACTCAATTATTCTTTGTCAAAACTGTGGCCAGAAAATTCCTTTGTACCTAATAATGTTTCAGCTTTTTGTAATTATAACCCTAATTTATACTTGATGACAAAACAATAAATTTAATTGTCTATTAGCAAAACAGAAGACTGATTATTGAGGTAAGATTGTAAAAAGTTGCGATTTTCAGTCTTGCGAGGAGGTGACTAAGAGGGGACCTGATAGAGCTACATAAGACAGTAAACAGTGTAGAAAAGGGAAATCCCGATCACTACTTCAGGTTAAACTGTTTCAGTTGGACAAGAGGACATAGGTGCAAACTGACGAAAGGCAAATTTAGGGTTAATGTTAGGAAGTTCTTCACTCAAAGTGATTAACGTGTGGGACAGACTTCTGGATAGGGTAGTGGAGGTAACAACCCTGGAATCATTTAAGAAACAGTGAGATGCGATGATGGAGGGGACTGTAGGTTCTTTGTGGTTGGATGAGCTGAGATGGCCTGAATGAACTTTCTCATCTAAATCTATCTTTTGCTCACAGGAAAAGATCGCAGGTGACACCTGTTTCTCAATCATTTGGTAACGTACCTGCAATTTCTATCAAGAGAAACTTAATCGTAACTAGAATGGAGTTTTTTGTTAACGGAGAGCACCTCAAGCAGGTGTATATGGAGTAATACAACCAGGTTTAACATCACAGGTATGGAGAAGTTACACAGGCTGAGAGTTGGTGGAATAGAAAGAAAGAAGAACGTTCACTTACATAATGCCTTTCACAATCTCGTGGCATCCAAAAACACAGGCAACTAATTATTTTTAAATGCAGTTACTGTTGTTATGTATAATGGCTTTTAGAACCCATCCAAGCAACTCTTCTATCATTTCCCACATCGTAGAATGCTGAAAGCTGACCCTATCACACTGAAAAATAATTTGTAAAACAATAAAAAAAAATCAAATTCCTATCCAGGCAGTGGAAAAAAGGCTGATAAAAATAATTTATTATGAAAGACATTTGAGAGCAAAATAATATTGTGGCAAGATGACATGATCTTAACAGAATAATTGAGACAGGACCGACAAAGTCAACAGAAAAATAAATTTTATTGCAAAAGTCTCAATCCAGCACCTTCAGAATTCAGTTACACTGCCAAACACTATTCCGCGCCACAAAGGTTTTATTTTGGCCCTGAAATTAGGATCGGGGGCTTGCCGCGCATGCAAGCCCCCAATGTGCACTCACCCTGCGCGCCAACATCTGAAGCCCGGGCCTGCTTGCATTTCCTGTCACAGGCCCGGTTCCGATGTCAGCGCGATGTGCTTACCTGATCCAGCGGCGTAGTTAGTGCGATGTGCCGGCTGGGATCAGGTGAGCACTGTGCAGCCAATCAGGGGAGGGGAAACTCATTCATGAGTTTGACAGTAAGAGCTGTCAAACTCATGAAAAGTATGGGCTGCCAAAACATTACTTTAACTTTAAATAAAATTTTAAAAAACACCCCACTGATTGTATTAACTATAAATTAGTTTTAAAAAATGTTTTAAACAATTAATCAATTTTTTGAAAAAAATAAATAAAAAAAAAATAAACTTACCATCCTGTAAATTCTTTAAAAATAACAAACCTGTGGAAAAAAAATTTCTACATTGATCTAAAACCCCACTTACCTGAAAAACTAAAGACTTACATCTTGTTTTTCTATGTGTAAAGACCGGAGGCCTTTACACGCGCGCAACTCTCAAAAAAAAAAGGAATTTTACTGCGCACGCGCTGCCTGTGCAGTCGCACGCGTTCTGCCTCTTAACCCTTTGGGTCAGAGGACAGGAAATGCCGGTTTTCAGCGCATGCGCTGTGCATGCTGAAAACCGGCAATTCCTCCGGGCCCACGCGTGAGTACCCCGTCCGTACTCACGCATTGTGCCCGGAATTACTGGGCCTTTGTCTTCTCCAACTTTTCCCTCTGATGTTCTCATCTATTGCTCCTCTCCTGAGGTCACAAGCCTCCAGTATTTCAGCCAAGATATATTCTTTGCAAGCAATGCTAGACAATGAGCAGGGAACCCAGTTAAAACCAATGGAGCCATCACCAGATTGATATCGCAACTCACTCTAGTGCTGGTGCTCCTGGTGTTGTGGAATCTGCCCTATTTACTGTACAGGGCAGGTTCCTCAGCACCAGTAGCAGATTTGCACATGCAAGGTTATTTGGAAGTTGCAAATTGCAAATTAATTTCTCACTGATGTGCCTTCAATAACCACAAAACTAGAAGTTATAGACTTTAACAAGTTGGCTTTTAATCACTAAGATCAGAGCTAACATCTCAACACACTGACTGGCTCGCAGGAATGAGTCATACAGATCCTGGGATCTTTATGTAAGAGAAGTCAGGGGCAGAGCCAAGAGACAAGACCTGGAACATTCCAGGTTAGTCAGGAAAGAGGAAGTGAAACTATACACTGTGTGGGGGAGGGTAATATACATGAGTGCAAAACGAATACAGGCAAGCCAAACACATTTCATTACATTCACCCCTTCTTTAGATTAGTCCATCGGGGTGATGTTTCTTAAAAGTTGGTATAAGTGAGTCTGTCAGGAGGTTTTGCGGTTCTCAGTGATCGGCGCAAAGCCGGTTGGGGTGCCTCAAGGGGAGTGGATTCTGGTTCCTCCGCTGTCCGGGCCTCCACGGTGTCTTCCAGGTTATCTGCAGTGTCCTCCAGGTTAAAGTTGGGTATTGATACCTCTGGGCGTCCTGTCTCTTTTTGGTGTAGGTCTTCCTCGGGTAGTCTCTCATCGTTCTCTCCGCTCCCCGAGGGAGCGAGGTCTTTTATGGAAACAGTGTCCTCTCGCCCATCAGAGTATTCGATATAGGCGTACTGAGGGTTTGCATGGAGGAGCTGTACCTTTTCCACAAGGGGGTCCGTTTTATGGCCTCTCACGTGCTTCCGCAATAGTACTGTCCCCGGAGACGTCAGCCACGCGGGTAGAGATATGCCCGAGGTAGATTTCCGGGGGAAAACAAACATCTTTTCGTGAGGGGTAGCGTTAGTGGCTGTACATAACAGAGACCTTATGGAGTGGGCACGTCTGGGAGGACTTCCTGCCAGCGGGAGGTCGGAAGGCCTTTTGACTTTAAGGCTAACGTGACAGCCTTCCAAACAGTAGCATTCTCCCTTTCCACTTGCCCATTACCCCGGGGGTTGTAGCTAGTGGTTCTGCTAGTGGCTATCCCCTTTGAGAGCAACAACTGGCGCAGTTCGTCACTCATAAATGACGTCCCCCTATCGCTGTGTATGTAGTTCGGCATGCCAAACATGCAGAATAGATTACCGAGACACTTGATGACCGTGGCACTGGTCATGTCTGGGCAGGGAATGGCGAAGGGGAAGCGGGAATATTCATCGATGATATTGAGGAAGTATACGTTACGGTCGGCAGAGGGAAGGGGTCCCTTGAAGTCCAGCCTTAGGCGCTCGAATGGCCGTGTGGCTTTGATAAGGTGTGCACAGTCAGGCCTGTAGAAACGAGGCTTGCATTCCGCACAGATGCGGCAGGCTCTGGTCATTGCCCTGACCTCCTCGATGGAGTGGGGCAGATTGCGGGACTTTATAAAATGGTATAGTCGGGTGACCCCTGGGTGACAGAGGTCGTTGTGGAGACCCTGTAATTTGTCCGTACGAATGCTGGCACACATTCCCCGCGATAGGGCGTCTGGGGGTTCATTAAGGGCTCCCGGCCTGTACATAATATCATAGTCGAACGTGGATAGTTCGATCCTCCACCTGAGTATTTTGTCATTCTTGATTTTCCCCCTTTGTTATTAAACATGAAAGCCACCGACCGCTGGTCGGTGAGCAGGGTGAAACGTTTGCCGGCTAGGTAGTGTCTCCAGTGCCGCACTGCCTCCACTATAGCCTGTGCCTCCTTCTCGACAGAAGAGTGCCTGATTTCAGGTCCCTGAAGGGTTCGGGAGAAGAAGGCCACAGGTCTCCCAGCCTGATTGAGGGTCGCAGCTAAAGCAAAGTCTGACGCATCGCTTTCGACTTGAAAGGGAATGCTTTCGTCCACGGCACACAGTGCAGCCCTTTCAATGTCCTGTTTGATACTGGTGAAAGCCTCCCGAGCTTCAGCTGATAGTGGGAAGGACGTCGATTTAATGAGGGGTCGGGCCTTATCAGAGTAATTGGGCACCCATTGGGCAAAATACGAAAAAAATCCCAGGCACCTTTGTAAAGCTTTGGGATTGTGTGGCAGGGGCAGTTCCTTTAGGGGGCGTAATCGGTCAGGGTCCGGTCCAATTACCCCATCTTCCACCACACAGCCGAGGATACAGAGACGGGTTGTGTTGAAGACACATTTGTCTTTGTTGTAGGTTAGATTCAGCTTTAGGGCAGTTTTTAAAAATCTCGCAAGATTTAGATCGTGGTCTTGCTGGTTGTGCCCGCAGATAGTGACATTGTCCAGATAGGGGTAGGTAGCTTGTAGTTTATTCTCGTCAACCATGCGGTCCATCTCACGTTGGAAGACCGAGACCCCATTTGTTACCCCGAAGGGCACTTTGAGAAAATGGTAGAGGCGTCCGTTCGCCTCAAAGGCGGTGTATGGGCGGTCCTCCGTTCTAATGGGGAGCTGGTGATACGCGGATTTGAGGTCGATAGTCGAGAAGACTCGGTATTGCGCGATCTGGTTGACCATTTCTGATATGCGGGGTAAAGGGTAGGCGTCCAGCTGGATATAAATATTAACAGTCTGGCTGTAGTCAATTACCATCCGTTTCTTTTCGCTATTTTTAACTATGACTACTTGGGCACGCCACGGACTGGTACTGCATTCAATAATGCCTTCCCGCAGGAGTCTGTCCACTTCCGCCTTGATAAAGTGTCTGTCTTCCAGACTGTACCGTCTACTTTTGGTCGCTATGGGCCTACAGTTCGGAGCGAGATTAGCGAATAAAGAGGGCGGGCTGATTTTTAAGGTTGATAGGCCACAGACTGTGAGTGGTGGCTGGGACCCGCCATATGCTAGCGTGACACTTTCGTGGTGGCACTGGAAGTCCAGGCCCAAGATTACATTAACACAGAGTTCTGGCATCACGAGGAGTTTAAAATCCTTGTAGTCCGTGCCTTTTACAGTCAGTGTTACCACACAGTAGCCCAAAATGTCCGAAGTGTGGGGCTTAGCAGCCATAGCAATTCTGCTCCGTGTAGGGGTTACTGTTAATGAGTGCTGCCATACCAGGCTAGGGTGGATAAAACTCTCGGTACTCCCACAGTCAATTAAACATTTCGTTAAATTCCCGTTTACCTGTATGTCCATCATGGATTTTGTCAACGGGTGTGGCCTGGATTGATCCACCGTGATCGAAGCCACTGTTGGGCCCTGGGCGGCCGTTGAGTCGGGAAAAGATGGCGGATCCCAAGATGGCAGCCCGCACGGCACGCACAAGGCGGTGACGGAGTTGGAAATCGGATTCCCCCTGCAGATTTTGCTAAAATGCCCCTTTTTCTTACATTTGAAGCATGTAGCGTCCTTCACTGGGCATCGTTGTCTGGGGTGCTTGGCCTGGCCGCAGAAGTAGCATTTCGGGCCTCGAGACATTGCCGCTGTAGTAGGACTCCTGGGTGAACTTCTGTGTGGGGACTCCGGCGGTGTAGAGCTGGCCTGAGACCTGGATGGGGAAGATGGCGGATTCCAAGATGGCGGCCCGCTCGGCGCGCACGAGGCGGTGAGGGCCGCATGGCCGGAAGAATAAGAGTCAGTGTTTTTCTGGGCCACGTCCAGCGATCGCGCAGTGGCCACTGCCTTTTTTAAGTCCAGGACCTCCTTCTCCAGCAGTCTCTGCCGGATATAATTCGATTTGAGGCCCGTGATGAAGGAATCGCGGACCAATTCGTCAGAGTACGCGTTGGCCGTCACGGCCTTGCAGTTACAGTCCCGGACCAAGTCCTTTAGGCCCTGTAAGAAATCGTCCATTGATTCCTCAGGTCGCTGCCTGCGTGTAGCCAGCAGATGTCTGGCGTACACTTCGTTTACTGGCCTCTGGTATTGGGCCTTCAGGATAGTGATGGCCTCCGTGAAAGAGGTGGCGTCCCGGATGAACGAATAAATCCGATGATTAACGCGAGTAGTCAGTGGACTCAGTTTATCTACCTCGCTAGCAGATGAGGCCCTCGCGAAGAGTTCGAAGCATTTGAGCCAGTGTCCAAATTGATTTGATGCTTCAGCAGAATGTGGATCCAAGTCCAGATGCTCTGGTTTTAGGAGTCGATCCATCCTAGTATTCTTTAGTGATTGAAATTGATGTGCCTTCAATAACCACAAAACTAGAAGTTATAGACTTTAACAAGTTGGCTTTTAATCACTAAGATCAGAGCTAACATCTCAACACACTGACTGGCTCGCAGGAATGAGTCATACAGATCCTGGGATCTTTATGTAAGAGAAGTCAGGGGCGGAGCCAAGAGCCAAGACCTGGAACATTCCAGGTTAGTCAGGAAAGAGGAAGTGAAACTATACACCGTGTGGGGGAGGATAATATACATGAGTGCAAAACGAATACAGGCAAGCCAAACACATTTCATTACACTCACCATCAACTATTCCTTGATGGCTGGGAAACTGCGTAACTAGCCTGTACAGACAAACAAAACACCCTTTCAACCTAACCACAGAAAGAAAAAATGGTGGCCAACAAAGCCTGCTTTGCAGGTGATAGAGAAATCCAGCTCTTAAACCAGTTCACAGCACCTATGCAGTACTGTTTCCACCTACCCAAGTATAGGTTAATGCAAAGCCTTTAGATTTACCACAAGAAAAGTAGGTTTCTTTTTCAATTGTGCAAATTAGCTTATTTTCCTCAAATCTGGACCTGTAAAACAATGTTTAAGCACACGGCATAAATTAAATTGCTTAACGAATGGCATGAACATGCAGCCACTGGCCTGACTACAATATCCTATTTTCCCATTGATGTACACTAAAAATCACAAACAGCACAGAGCAGATGGCCTGTTACTGTGCTTCCTGCTGGGTGCTCAATGTCAAAAAGATAACTATTGGTGAGGTTCAAAATGCAGATATCTTGGGTGGCATTTTAACTAGAAGTGGGTTTCCGGCGTGAAACTATCGGTTTCAGTTAGGTTCCCACTATCCGCAGAAGAATGAGGCCATAACTGCTGGGCCTCATTAACATGCCGCCAAGCGACTCTCATTGGCAGAAGTGACTGTGGACATTTGGGTGGCCCTTGGTCGGCCACTGATACTCAGGTAAATCCGGGGACGAGGATTCCTGCTTCTCCTGGCCACACAAAGGAAAGTAAAAAAACTTACCTTGAATGGTCCTTTCTGATTCCGATGCTCTTCTCACTGGTGGTGGGAAAAACTGCAGTGGTTTCACCACTCAGGTCAGAGTAAAAATGTCAGCTGGGGCCCGAACACATCATCAGACCTTGATCTGCATATTTAAAGAAGGACTTTAAACCTCATAAGGTTTAGATTAGCTTTGGAAAAGGGGGAAGGCCAATTTCAGTGGGATGAGAACGGATCTGGCCTGGGTAAACTGGAATCAAAGATTAGCAGGAAAAACTGTAATGGAACAATGGGCTGCCTGTAAAGAGGAAATAGTTCGGGTACAGTTGAGGTACATTCCCACTCTTCTTCTTCGGAACTGAGGATGACTTGCTTCCACACTAAAAATGAGTTCTCAGGTGACTGATGAGTCCAATGCGGGGCCTACAGTCTCTGTCACAGATGCGGCAGACGGTGGTTGAAGGGGCGGGTGGGTGGGGTGCTTGGGTTGACGTGCGCTCCTTCTGCTGTTTGCACTTGGCTTCCGCTTGCTCCCGGCAAAGAGACTCGAGGTGTTCGGCACCTTCCCAGATGCTTCTCCTCCACTTTGTGCCGTCTTGGGCCAGGAATTCCCAGGTGTCGGTGGGGATGTTGCACTTTTTCAAGGAGGCTTTGAGGGTGTCCTTGAAGCGTTTCCTCTGCCCACCTGGGGCTCTCTTGCCATGTCGGAGCTCCAAGCAGAGTGCTTGTTTTGATAGTCTCGTATCGGGCATGCGGATGATGTGGCCTGTCCGTTGGAGCTGATCGAGCGTGGTCAAAGCTTCGATGCTGGGGATGTTGGCCTGAGCGAGAACATTGATGTTGGTGCGCTTATCCTGCCAATGGATTTGCAGGATCTTGCAGAGGCAGCGTTGGTGATACCTCTCCAGTGTTTTGAGGTACCTGCTGTACATGGTCCATGTCTCTGAAGCATACAGGGGGGCAGGTATCACTACTGCTCTGTAGACCATGAGCTTGGTGCTGGGTTTGCGGTCCTGGTCTTAACATAGAAACATAGAAACATAGAAGATAGGAGCAGGAGTAGGCCATTCGGCCCTTCGAGCCTGCTCCGCCATTCAATGTGATCATGGCTGATCATCCAAATTCAGTACCCTGTCCCTGCCTTTTCCCCATATCCCTTGATCCCTTTAGCCTCAAGAAAGATATCCAACTCTTTCTTGAATATATTTAATGAACTAGCCTCCACCGCCCTCTGTGGCAGAGAATTCCATAGGTTCACCACTCTCTGGGTGAAGAAATTCCTCCTCATTTCAGTCCTAAATGGCTTACCCCTTATCCTTAGACTATGACCCCTGGTTCTGGACTCCCCGGCCATCAGAAACATCCTTCCTGCATCTAGTCTGTCCAGACCTGACAGAATTTTATAGGTTTCGATGAGATCCCCTCTCAATCTTCTAAACTCCAGTGAGTATAAGCCCAATCGACACAATCTCTCCTCATACGTCATTCCTGCCATCCCAGGTATCAGCCTGGCGAATCTTTGCTGCACTCCCTCCATGGCAAGAATGTCCTTCCTCAGGTAAGGTGACCAAAACTGCACACAATACTCAAGGTGCGGTCTCACCAAGGCTCTGTACAACTGTAGCAAGACATCCTTGTTCCTGTACTCGAACCCTCTTGCTACGAAGGCCAACATACCATTTGCCTTCTTAACCGCCTGCTGCACCTCCATGCTTACCTTCAGCGACTGGTGCACAAGGACACCCAGGTCTCTTTGCACTTCCCCTTCTTCCATTCTATTGCCATTCAAATAATAATTCAAACACTCTCTTCCTCAGGTGACTGAAGGCTGCACTGGCACACTGAAGGCAGTGTTGGACTTCGTCGTCGACATCTGCCCTTGTTGACAGTAGGCTCCCGAGGTATGGAAAGTGGTTCACGTTATCCAAGGCCTCGTCATAGATTTTGATAATCGGGGAGCAGTATTGTGTGGCAGGGGCAGGTTGGTAGAGGACTTTTGTCTTACGGTTGTTTAGTGTAAGGCCCATGCTCTCATATGCTTCGGTGAAGGTGTTGACGATGGTTTGGAGTTTGACCTCAGAGTGTGCGCAGATGCAAGCATCGTCTGCATACTGTAATTCGATGACCTTGGATCTGGACTGGAGGCGATGGAGGTTGAACAGTTTCCCATTTGTTCTGTAGATTAGCTCCACTCCAGCGGGGAGTCTACTGATGCCGTAATCGTGACCATCTTCAAGAAAGGTGACAAGTCGGATTGCGGTAATTACAGAGGAGTCTCCCTGCTGTCTGCCACAGGGAAAGTCATTGCAAGAATCCTCCTCAATCGCCTTCTCCCAGTGGCTGAAGAGCTCCTCCCAGAGTCACAATGCGGATTCCGCCCACTAAGGGGCACAATGGACATGATCTTTACCGCGCGTCAACTACAAGAGAAATGCAGGGAACAGCACCAACTGCTGTACATGGCCTTCCTTGACCTCACAAAGGCCTTCAACACTATCAACCATGAGGGATTATGGAGTGTTCTCCTCAAATTCGGCTGCCCTCAAAAGTTTTTCACCATCCTCCGCCTGCTTCACGACGACATGCAAGCCGTGATCCTGACCAATGGATCCACCACAGATGCAATTCACATATGGACTGGGGTCAAGCAAGGCTGTGTCATCACACCAACGCTCTTCTCGATCTTCCTGGCTGCAATGCTCCATTCCCACTAGGGGGAAAGGCAGGGCAACTAAAGTCAGGGCTCCCTGGATGACAAAACAGATAGAGAATATGATGAAGCAGAAAAAGAGTGCATATGACAGATGTCAGGTTGCAAATACATCTGAGAATCAGACTATATATAAAAAGGTCAGAGGAGAAGTGAAAAAGAAAATAAGAGGGGCAAAGAGAGGGTATGAGAATAGAATGGCAGTCAACATAAAAGATAATCCAAAATTCTTCTACAGGCATATAAATAGCAAAAGGATAGCAAGAAGAGGGATGGGACTGATTAGGGACCAAAAAGGAGACCTATGCATGGAGGCAGAGGGTATGGCTGAGGTACTAAACGAGTACTTTGCATCTGTCTTCACCAAGGAAGAGGATGCTGCCATAGACATAGTGAAGGAGGATATAGTGGAAACACTTGATAGGATAAAAATTGATAAAGTAGAGGTATTAGAAAGGCTGGTTGTACTTAAAGTAAGTAAATCACCAGGAGTGGATGGGGTGCATCCTAGGATGCTGAGGGAATTGAGTGCAGAAATCGCGGAGGTACTGGCCATAATCTTCCAATCCTCCTTAGATACGGGGGTGGTGCCAGATGACTGGAGAATTGCAAATGTTACACCCTTGTTCAAAATGGGTATAACGTTGAACCCAGCAACTACAGGCCATTCAGTTTAACATCAGTAGTGGGGAAGCTTTTAGAAACAATAATCAGGGACAAAATTAACAGTGACTTGGATAGGTGTGGATTAATTAAGAAAAGCCAGCACGGATTTGTTAAAGGCAAATCGTGTTTAACCAACCTGTTCAAGTTTTTTGTTGAGGTAACAGAGAAGGTTGATGAGGGTAAAACGGTTGACGTAGTGCACATGGATTTCCAAAAGGCGTTCGACAAAGTGCCACATAATAGGTTTGCCAGCAAAGTTGAAGCCCGTGGAATAAACGGGACAGTGGCAGCATGGATACGAAATTGGCTAAGTGACAAGAAACAGAGAGTAGTGGTGAATGGTTGTTTTTCGGATTGGAGGAATGTATACAGTGGTGTTCCCCAGGGGTCGGTTCTAGGGCCAGTGCTTTTAGAAACATAGAAACATAGAAGATAGGAGCAGGAGTAGGCCATTCAGCCCTTCGAGCCTGCTCCGCCATTTAACGAGATCATGGCTGATCATCCAAACCCTAGCACCCGGTCCCTACACCGACAGCCATCCCACCCAAGCCCTTATCCCCGTAACCCCGTAACCCCATGTATTTAATCCCCCCTAACACTAAGGGCCAATTTTTATCATGGCCAATCAACCTAACCCGCACATCTTTGGACTGTGGGAGGAAACCGGAGCACCCGGAGAAAACCCACGCAAACACGGGGAGAATGTGCAAAATAACATATATATTTCTTAATATATATATTAATGATGTGGATGTGGGTGTACAGGGCACAATTTAAAAATGTGCATATGACACAAAACTTGGAAATATAGTGAACAGTGAAGAGGAGAGTGATAGACTTCAGGAAGACATAGACAGGCTGGTGAAATGGGTGGACATGTGGCAGATGAAATTTAACGCAGAAAAGAGTGAAGTGATACATTTTGGTAGAAAGAATAAGGAGAGGACATATAAACTAAATGGTACAATCCTAAAGGGAATACACGAACAGAGAGACCTAGGGGTATGTGTGCACAAATCGTTGAAGGTGGGAGGGCAGGTTGAGAAAGCAGTTAAAAAGGCTTTCAGGATCCTGGGCTTTGTGAATAAAGGTACAGAATACAAAAGTGTGGCAATTATGATGAACCTGTATAAAACACTGGTTCGGCCCCAACTGGAGTACTGTGTCCAATTCTGGGCACCACACTTTAGGAAGGATGTGAAGGCCTTAGAGAAGGTGCAGAAAAGATTTACGAGAATGATTCCAGGAATGAGGGACTTCAGTTATGTTAATAGACTGGAGAAGCTGGGGTTGTTCTCTTTGGAGCAGAGAAG